>NC_088213.1:40312642-40957642 GCF_036934945.1 Oncorhynchus masou masou
ATGCATGATTCAAGCTATGTTGATGTGCAACCTAATGAAGTGATTGGCATGAATTTGGGATGTCATTTAGACTATAGTTGCTATATTTTACTGTCAAAATATGACTCCAGAATATCCAGAATTTGTTTATCCAATAGAGATGAATTAAATACGTCTTTATGTGGTCCCGTGTGATCCCATGTGGTTCAGTTGGTAGAGCTTGGCACTTGCAATGCCAGGGTTGTGGGTTTGATTCCCGCGGGGGACCAGTATGAAAATGTGTTTGCTCACTACTGTAAGCCCCTCTGGATAATAGCTTCTGCTAAAATGTATGAACAATCAATCAAATGTATTTATGAAGCCCCTTTCTCATCAGCAGATGTCACAAAGTGCTATACAGAAACCCAGCCTAAAACCCCAAACAGCAGGCAATGCAGATGTAGAAGCACGGTGGCTAGGAAAAACTCCCTAGGAGGAAACCTAGAGAGGAAACTCTGAGGGGTGGCCAGTCCTCTTCTAGCTGTGCCAGTTGGAGATTATAAGAGTACATGCCAATTTAATATTAGAGGCTAATTAATTTGGGGTTCAACACCTGATGAAGTGGAAACTCAAACACATTAAAAATGAACTCCTGTGGGGTTAAGCACAACAAATGTATAACATATTTCGCAAATTGTATTTGTAACTTATGACACAAATTGCAACATTCGTGCTCCAACAGTAAATGTAAGGTCCTATCTTGCAGATGTCGGCTCCTACCCATGAGACCTGGAGGCCTATTCCCTCGCAATGGCTGGTGTGCTTTTCACGTGCAAATTGTTGCTATTGAGCTGAGTATCGTTTTACCCTTAGGTCTTCATCAGGCATCCAGGTCTTCATCGGGCATGTTCGCCTGATGAAGACCTAAGGATTGAAACATTATAATAAAATCACCAGGGAGCATGAGCAGCAGTGAGCAGCATTTTCATTTTTCATGAATTCACCTATAACTCCAGCACCTGCAAAAAAAGCACCTGGATGTGCGTATGTTCTTCAGCTTTTAAATATAAGTCAGGGTAGGCATAAGCAACGGACAATGAACACAATTGCATTTTATCTATGTCAATTTCAATGCACAGAGATATACCCCCCAGAAAGCCGAGACCCTCCTTTCAACAGGGACAAGGGAATGAAGCTTCCAAAGCTGTGTTTTCCCACAATTGAATTTTGAAATGTTATACGATCAAACACATTTTCTCTACAGCTCATGGGGGAGAAGAGAGTGGCTCGCTCATCACAGCAGCAGGCCCCAACGAAACATGCACAGGGGCAGGGCAGACACTTTCATTGCAGGAATCATTAGAATAATGCACTTCACTGCTTGACCAAATCATGGTTTAAGCCGCCCCCAAAAAAATGTACGTTTTGAGTGAGGTGACAATGTAGAATGCGCTCTTTCTACATTTACAGGTCCCTTTTCCATTTTTTACTATCCACGATCTTGGCTGTCAAATGTGGCGTCTCTCTGCTGATGCCACATTTGACTTTGAATGTGAGTTTGCGTTACCTCAGCTGAGGCTATCAGGAAACTGGGCCGGCCCATCTTTGGTAGGGGGCTTTGACCCACTCATTATAGAATATAACAAAAAAAATGAGCAAAAATCATAATAAATATTTTTTTAACAGGCCCACCTTTTATTTTTTTTTAAACATTTTATATAAAAAATACTTTTTGTGTGTCAATTTTGACCAGCCTACCCAACAAAACAATGGTCCAGCCCATCTGGCATTTGCAAGAATTTCCAGATGGCCAAGCCACCCCTGGACATTTGTGAAATTGGCGTGATGGCCCACAATATTTCTATTACATACGTTAATCATGAGTAATGAGCTGCTTTTCAATCAATCTCCTAGCTAGCTCGTATAATGATTGTGGCTCCAGTGTAGGAATGTGAAGTGAATTCTGAGAGGGCTGAGATTCTTTATAATGTTATTCCAGTGTTACAATTGCTTATCAAAATCTATCTGAATCAGTCGACACTCTTAGAAAAAAAGATGCTATCTGAAACCTAAAAGGGTTCTTCTGCTTTCCCCATAGGAAAACCCTTTAAAGAACCATTTTGGTTCCAGGTAGAATCCTGTGGGGTTCCATGTAAAACCTTTTCCACAGAGTGTTCTACCTGGAGCCAAAAAGGGTTCTACCTGGAATCATTTTTCTAACAGTGTATGGTCTACTTAAAGGGCTTTCAGGGCATCTTCAACCCAGAAGAACCTAGCAACAGTGTGTGCAAAGAAATGTAGAGGGGGACAATCAAAATAACAAATATAAAAAGTAATGTAATACGCAATAGATATTGGGTGTGCTATGGTCTGACAGTAACACTGAATTTTGTCTCAAAATATATAAATCTGTGCTTTTCAAATGGCTTTTCCCACAATAATATCAGTAGCTCATCAACCCTCTGCCAATAACACCTTTCAGCATGGTTTCTGTTCAGCTTTATGCTCTGCTCCCTGTTGTTATTTTGTAATGAAAATATGAAGCACTACATTCAGTATTTATGGGTTTCTACCATCTACCAACATTCTATCATATCTTCTCCAGGCTGAAAAAGCTACTTCTCTACTGTAGATGGTTCCAATGTTTATCAAGAGACCTCTCTGCTGGGAAGATATAAACAAGAACTATTTGCATTTCAATACAGCGTGAACATGAAGTGAGCTCAAGACTTCCTCCCAAACGCAAGCGGTGCGATGATCCTTGTGTAGGTGAGGGAATTTATCATCGCAAATCTTGACTGTGTCAGTAGCACAGAGAAACAGTTGAATAGACTTGAAGTGGTTTTGTGATCTGAGGAAAATGGAAATGGGCCCTCTTCATAAGCATCTGAGACACTCTCCAATCTCCCAGTCATTGTTAATCTCAAGTTGTCTCTTCATAAAAGTACATAGTTGATGCATATGTCAGGCCTGGTGGTTCTTGGCACACATTTTTCATTAACTGCAGAAATGGATAAGGGACCTATTATATTGTAAAGCAGACAGAGTTTTTATTTAATGTTGTATTGATCATTTCATATAATATTTATGCGAATTCTGCCACATTGTTTCAGTGTGTCATTTTTGAAGTTTTCAGGTAGAGTACAGTTGAGGCTTTTTTATTCGCTATCCAATGATTCAGCTTCATCTAATAGGCTATCAGTGCTGGGTTCAAGTGAGGACAGAGTACCCCTCTGCACTGTGGCCAGCCTGTCAGATAAAAAACAACAACATGCCATGAGATGCCTATAATTGTGAGCAACACAGTGAAACAAACTAAGAGGACTTTCAACTGGGAAAGTGAACAGAAGCAAAATTATACAGCCATGTGTGTATGTGGATCCGTATGTACTGTATGTACAGTGTGCACGTGCGTGTGCTTGTGTGTGTGCACGCATGTGGGCTTATATCTACATTATCTTTTTATGTAATGTTATCCAGCGGCATCCAGTAACTGCAGCACTGGGACACTTTACCTGAAGGCTCTCATAATTCTCCATTGATCAATGACAAATCGATATGGGACTCTGGGCTCAGCTATCTCCATCTGTCTATCAGCTCTGGCCTCATATGACAGCAGGCAGGGCCTGGGAGTCTCTGGGGAGAGCCATCCAGAATGAGGATGAATGGTACCGATGCCATATCTTCATTTGACCATCCTGTTTTTGCAGGAATTTTGCTGTGCGGCAGGAGATGCAAACTTGTAGTGTATTTGAGGTTTCAAAAGGCATTTAAAGTTGTAATTTCCTCTTGAACATTTCAGATTTGATTTTCCCTAACAAAAAAATGTATCAACCCCTAAAAAAAATATACATTAATTATCTACATAACAATTCACATTTCCTGTTGCTGCAGGATTATTTACCTGCTGTGTGAAACTGGCTCAAATTAAGATACGGCATCTGTAGTAGATTAAACTGAGCGGCAAGTGTTAGGTGGTCTACACAGTTGCCTTTGTGTTACAGCTTGTGTGTGTGTGTGTTAGGAGGAACCTTGCAAGCACTTCTAAACTGAAGGAATGTAGAGAATACACCCGATGTTCATGTTTCTTCATGTATTTTGCGAATATCATTCTAATAATTATTTAAGGACAGGGAAGAAAGATATTCTACATTTAAAAGTGAAAGTGTCCTTACATCATAGAGCCTGTCTCCCTGAGGTCTAATCTGCAGCTCATTTGGAAGGTCTTATCATAGAAGCGCAGGAATTGGTGTCCAATGCACGTTCCTCTGGTTACCCATTGACCATGGTGAGGGCACACTGTCCCTGAGGCCCCCAAACCTTACCTGTGCCTTAATTAAATGTCACATGTGGTCTGTAGGAGTAGAGAAGGCTGTGAAGTTGATTTTCTTAGGCTCTGTTTAGGACCACAGCTCAGTTTTTGGGCTTTATTTTTTGGAGACTGTGACCAGGATAATTAGAATTATATATACGCATTGACCCTGTGTAAGCCTTGAAAATAAATGGGTTGGGCCAAAAATATTTGTGTGCATGCAATTTTGAGATTACATTTGGCTTTGTACCCTAGTAAAATCTCCTGAGGAATCTACTTTGACCCTGCTTCTCTTGGAACCCCATCTCAATATTGCCTTCATGAACAAGTACATTTATTTGAAATTGACAGAAATTAAGACTCTGTCAATAAATGTTTTTGCTCAGCCTGCGGAAGTTTCAACTTTGTGAGTTGGGTCACAAAGCAAAAGCAACAAATGAATTGAGGCATTCAAACATAAGCTGCGTGGGTGTTCTCCCACCAGTCATTAGCACTGTTGTTTAACAGAGTGCATCGACGGCAGTGCTCCTCACTGAGGTTTTCTCCCATGACAGACGGCTGTGGATCCCACTTCTCCGCCCCGGCCTGTAAGGGGTCTACAGGCTTGGGCTAGGGTGAGGAGAAGTGGAATCATAAAATTTTCAAAATAATACAAAAAGTTTTTCATTAAATGTTTTGTTTGCAGGTTCTTAACCCTAACGGATAGTTCTCCGTATTTGTAAGGTAACATTCATTGTATTGCTACTATGCAAGTGACCACTTCACCGTACCGTTTACACCTTCTGCATCCTGTGCGTGTGACAAATAAACAGAGATTTTATTTGATATAACGTGTTTTTACCACATAGCCTCACATGTGAATCCTTAAATAGATAGGTGGGACTGCGGCTTAAGAGGGTGTGAACAAACTCTGAGTTGTTGTAGACAAAAAAGAGCTCTCAAGTAGGTGTACCAAAACATTCAAGGGCCATTTTCTCAAATGTGGGGTTACAGGTTTATCAACTTTCAAAGCAGAATTACCCATTGTTCCTTAACTGCAGTGTATGATATACCATTGTCTAGCTCGGAGTCCCTACTTTTATCAAATGTAGAAAACACAATTTCAAATTTTGCTACGTAAGACCGAATCGAGGAGGTCGGTCACGTATTGTTCTATTTACACTCTGTTTAATTACCATTCTATCATTTGTTTCCACTCTGAAATTCCTATTGTATGTGCAATTATCAATGCCTGCATATTTTTCTAAAGGTTAATAAATAACATTGTGCTAGATATGCATATAAAGGGGATGAGTTGACTGGATAACAGCATGGTTTCAGTACATGAACCGTAATCAGTGGCTTGCCGTGACTTTCTGCCCCCTCTCTCCCCGGCTTGCCGTTGTATAATGCATTTAATTAACCTTTCATTTGGAAAAAGAGAGGAGCAATTTATGCTGCTTTTAAAAAAACTTTCAAATGAAAATTCAGACTAAAAGATTCTTATTTTTTCGCTTGGGTGCCCCGAAGTTCTCCTATAACAATTAGGGTCTTCATTCAATAACACAAACACACCCTGTCTCCTCTGCCCCCACCCCCTCAACTGAAATGGTTAGGTAGAAGCCTGAAGAGCATTGTTTTGCCGGTTTGTTTGACTGCAGGTGAGTGATTGCTGGAGACATGCTGAGAAATCCTCAATGTTCATTACATTAGAATGGCATTGTTGGAATGAATGCTACGGCATACCAGCACAAAAGGGAATTTCAGGGTTATGGATATTTGTTGTCATGCTGTTCCTACTATCAGGACAGGGTCAATTACAAGTAATGGCTTATGCAGCTTTACAGTAATTATGTATTTTCATATTTTTCACACATAGTTGACTATATTCCACCCTTAGAGAGTTCCAAACCAAATACAATGGCAGCGTGAAAGGGAGTTCCACACCAGCACCTCTACATAAGTGCAAAACTGGCCATTCAGCACCACACTCCCCCATTACAGGACCCTGGACAGCTACTAACCACTGCAATTGCTAACCAATGCAATTGCCCAATATTCCCAGCTTGAAGCATCTTCATACTGTATAACCTGAGCTGAGCTTTGTTGTCACAGCGGGGTGTCTGGTAACCCTAAGCCCTCACAGCAGTGACTTATACTGTTCCACTGATTGAACTGGAGGATGGACCTGACAGCAGGCTGTGAGGACAACCCTGGGGCCAATCTGTACTGCTACTACCACTGACCTGAGATCAATGCCTGGGCTGGAGGAAAGCTGTAATCTTTGGCCCTGCATTCTGGTCAGTGGATTAATCTGTCACACCTAAATAAAGATCTCCACAATATAGAAGAGGAAGGCAGAGGTGGTTGCCAGCCATCCATCACCTGGAGGCGTTATCTTAGAGATCTCGACCTTATCTCGACCCCCTCCAACCAGCCCCAATGCCCCTCCTCCCTAGCCCCACTATAACCCACTACAATCCACCAACTCACCCAGTTCTCATCAGTCATGGTGTGATGAGCTGGTGGAACCGGAATGGGTGAAAATGAGGAATTGGAGGTTGTAAAGAAAATCGGTGGCACCACGGAACACAGGTTTCTGGATGCAGGTCTGTAATATTATGCACGTATGACAGGGCCATCCACGCACAACTGGTACTAGAGTATGTGTGATGCAGTGGGTGTGGTGGGTTGGGCATTAACGGATGAGCATGTCAGCCGGCGGGCGTGCCTCTCCATCAGCTGACAGAAATTGAACGTGCCTTATTATCTTCCCCATGAGCCAGGAATGAGTAATAATAGGCTCCGGAGAGGGAAGATAAACGGCCTTCATTTCGTTTTCTGTCATGTGCGCAAGCGTCAACCCGGCTAGAGATAGCGGGGCATTTAGACTAGTTAACCTGTCCCGACAACTACAACCTCTTCCCCCACCTTCTTCTTTAGAGGACTAGTTCTCCTAATTGATGGGAATGTGGATTCTTATAGATGAATCATAATATTGACCTCAGTGCAAAGATCCTTATCGGTTCTATGGTGGTGACACAGCAAGCCCCGATGACCATTATTCCTCATCTATTATGAATCGTATTAGTAACAATGAGGTCTGTGTTTGATCGGTCTATCTCTGGAGGTTTTCGTGACAGTATTGGGCTGCCAACACAGTGCAGTGTGAGGCAGTTTGTTCTCCTCCAAAGGCAGTTTCCTCAGAAGAGAGTTCTGCTTCAGTATCTTTCTGTAAACAACCTCCTTTGTCTGAGCAGTGGGAGCCTTCATTCAGCCTTCCACAGACGAGTCAAGAGAGACAGAATTCAGACTTTATTTCATCTTGTTTGATGAGATGTGCGAATGTGTGTGAGCCATGGTGTAGCAGGGTAAAGTCAACTTATGGTGTAGCTGTGGGTAACACCCAGACTACAAAATATGGTAGGCCATTGTTTGAATTGAGATTCTATCAAACCATCCTGGAGCACTGGAAAAAGTGTCTAAGTGTCTTACTTATGCTGTTTAACACTCACAAGGAAAGAAAGTCGACTCTCAAAGGCTAGGGAGCACGAGTCAAGAGGTATAAAATATTGGTTTAAATTCCCTGGCTTGTATAATGAATGTTATCTGAAGGGCTTCCATAAGTGTTATCAAATAAGGATAAGTGATAATTCATAAAGGCAATTGGAAATTTGTTAGGGCAGTGTTTGAAGCAGTCTTTGTGAGCTTTCCAAATACAACTGCCAAGTTTGAAATATTAATGTTTATCAGGGTATTTTTGGACAGTGTGAATGTGCCGAAAATCATTTATGCTAGGGTTACACTGTTCTCAACCCCTTCCCCAATGGGCCTTAAGCTGACTACATAAAGTTAACTTTCTGCATTAAGTGAATATAACGATATGCTAAACATGTGGACCAAGCTGATCAAATGAGCCGGCGGCTGCTCTGGCTGGTACCAGGGTTCCCAGTGTCTACTAATTACTGCTCTCCCTCCAGGCCCCATTACCTTTGTTTGATGGCAGCCGGCAGACTCCTTGGTCCTGCATCTCAAGTCAGCACATGAGGGAGAGGTGGCCTGCGCCAGAAAGAACCAGCATGAATTGGGAACACGCTCCCACAAATGGACAAATACGTAGGATTAAATATACACATATCATTATGTTTCAAGTTTCAAGTTACAGAAATATGTATTGCTGTGCATTGCCTTTTTCTTTCTCTCCAAGGAAAAGAAGTTAAAAAAGAAAGAAAAAAGGATAATGAAGAAATCACATCGCCAACTAAAAATGAGTTGCTTTGAATAACGAGTGGGTTTTAATGAATACATTTTAATTAAGGGCTGCATCATTTATCTAGAATCCAGAGCCTGGACATAATCCTGCCCTGCTTATAAAATATGCACAGAACCAGATCCTCTGAGGCTTTCCCATCAGCCTCAAATGACTGCTCATCTGGAAAGGCACAGCAAAGCAACAACTTCTCTAAAAGACATGAACACTATTTAGCTTAACACGTTTTCACAGGTCCCACAACATCACAGCAGAAGTGGAAGAGTGTCTTTAATTCAAAGCAGAATATATGAACATACACTACATGGTCAAAAGTATGTGGACACCCCGTCAAAATGGGCGGATTTGGCTATTTCAGTCACACCAGTTGCTGACAGGTGTATAAAATCGAGCACACAACCATGAAATCTTCATAGACTAATATTGGCAGTAGATTGGCCTTACTGAAGAGCTCAGTGAATTTCAACATGGCACCATCACAGGATGCCACCTTTCCAACAAGTCAGTTTGTCAAATTTCTGCTTCTGCCCCACTAGACCAGCCTCAGTGAACTGTAAGTGCTGTTATTTTGAAGTGGGAATATCTAGAAGCAACAACGGCTCAACCGTGAAGTGGTAGGCCACACAAGCTCAAAGAAGTAGACCGCCGATTGCTGAATCGCCTAGGGTGTAAAAAATAATCTGTCCTCTGTTGCAACACTCACTACCGAGTTCTAAAAGCCTCTGGAACTGCCTCTGTTTGTCGGGAGCTTCCTGAAATCGGTTTCCATGGCCGAGCAGCCGCACTGCACACAAGCCTAAGATCACCATGTGCAATGCCAAGCATCGCTTTGGAGTGATGTAAAACTCTTTGCCATTTGACTCTTGAGCAGTGGAATTGCGTTCGCTGGAGTGATGAATCACGCTTCACCATCTGGCTGTACGACAGACGAATCTGGGTTGACAGGTGCCAGTAGAACACTACCTGCCCCGATGCATAGTGCTAACTGTAGAGTTTGGTGGAGGAGGAATAATGGTCTGGGGCTGTTTTTCATGGTTCGGGCTAGGCCCCTTAGTTCCAGTGGGAAATCTTAACGCTACAGCCTTCTAGATGATTCTGTGCTTCCAACTTTGTCAATAATTTGGGGAAGGCCCTTTCCTTTTTGAGCATGACAATGCCCCCATGCACAAGGCAAGGTCCATACAAAAATGGTTTGCTGAGATCGGTGTGGAAGAACTTGAATGGCTTGCACAGAGCCCTGACCTCAACCCTATCGAACACCTTTGGTATGAATTGGAATGCCGACTGTGAGCCAGGCCTAATCGCCCAACATCAGTGCCCGACCTCACTAATGGCTGAATGGAAGCAAGTCCCCTGCAGCAATGTTCCAGCATCTGGTGGAAAGCCTTCCCAGAAGAGTGGAGGCTGTTATAACAGCAAATGGGGGACCAACTCCATATTAATGCCCATGATTTTGGAATGAGATGTTTGATGAATATGTCCACATACTTTTGACCATGTAGTATATATTTCTATATATATATATATATAAAATATGTGTAAAATGTGTGAAATCTTACTGTTCTCAGATTTTGAAGTCATGGATTTTAGATCGGTGTTAAAAAAAATTATATATATATACATACATTGGGGCAAAAAAGTATTTAGTCAGCCACCAATTGTGCAAGTTCTCCCACTTAAAAAGATGAGTGAGGCCTGTAATTGTCACGCCCTGGTCTAAGTATTTTGTGTTTTTCTTCATTTATTTGGTCAGGCCAGGGTGTGGCATGGGTTTTTGCATGTGGTGTGTTTTGTATTGGGATTGTAGCTTTGTGGGGTGTTCTAGATAAGTCTATGGCTGTCTGAAGTGATTCTCAATCAGAGGCAGGTGTTTATCGTTGTCTCTGATTGGGAACCATATTTAGACAGCCATATTCTTTGAGTGTTTCGTGGGTGATTGTCCTGTTGTCCGTATGTCCTTTTGGCTGTCGTGTATTTAGTTTGCACCAGTATTAGGCTGTTTCGGTTTTCGATTCCGTTTATTGTTTTTGTAGTGTTTGTATTTTGATTCGTGTTTATTCATTTCATTAAACATGGATCGCAATCTACACGCCACATTTTGGTCCGACTCTCCTTCACACCTAGAAAACCGTAACAGAATCACCCACCACAACAGGACCAAGTGGCGTGTCAACAGGCAGCAGCAGCAGCAACAGCAGGAGAGGCAGCAGCAGCAGCAACAGCAGGAGAGGCAGCAATGTCTGGACTAGACTACTTGGGAGGAAATAGACAGGTGGGCGGTCGACCCTGGAGGAGTGCAGGAGCCCGCCTGGGATTCACTGGAGCAGTGCGAAGAGGGGTATAGAAGAATGGAGTTGGAGAAGCAAGCACGGCGGCGCGGTAGGAAGCCCGGGAGTCAGCCCCAAAAAAATATTATTGGAGGGGGCTCACAGGGAGTATGGCGACGCTAGGGAGGAGACCTACCAGCACCACGCATCAGGCCTAGAGTGCGCCTCGCCTCTCCAGCGCTGCCAGAGCCTTCCTCCTCTCCTGCGCTGCCGGAGTCTCCCGCCTGTTTAGCGCTGCCAGAGCCTTCCTCCTCTACAGCGCTGCTGGAGTCTCCTGCCTGTTCAGCGCAGCCAGAGCTGCCAGCCTGCATGGAGCAGCCAGAGCTGCCAGCCTGCATGGAGCAGCCAGAGCTGCCAGTCTGCATGGAGCAGCCAGAGCTGCCAGTCTGCATAGAGCAGCCAGAGCTGCCAGTCTGCATAGAGCAGCCAGAGCTGCCAGTCTGCATGGAGCAGCCAGAGCTGCCAGTCTGCATGGAGCAGCCAGAGCTGTCGGTCTGCATGGAGCAGCCAGAGCTGCCAGTCTGCATGGAGCAGCCAGAGCTGCCAGTCTGCATGGAGCAGCCAGTCTTCATGGAGCAGCCAGAACTGCCAGTATGCATGGAGCAGCCAGAGCTGCCAGTCTGCATGGAGCAGCCAGAGCTGTCGGTCTGCATGGAGCAGCCAGAGCTGTCGGTCTGCATGGAGCAGCCAGAGCTGCCAGTATGCATGGAGCAGCCAGTATGCATGGAGTAGCTAGAGCTGTCAGTCTGCAAGGAGCTGCCAGTCTGCAAGGAGCTGCCAGTCTGCATGGAGCCGCCAGAGCTGCCAGTCTGCAAGGAGCTGCCAGTCTGCAAGGAGCTGCCAGTCTGCAAGGAGCCGCCAGAGCTGCCAGTCTGCAAGGAGCTGCCAGTCTGCAAGGAGCTGCCAGTCTGCAAGGAGCCGCCAGAGCTGCCAGTCTGCAAGAAGCCGCCAGAGCTGCCAGTCTGCAAGAAGCCGCCAGAGCTGCCAGTCTGCAAGACGCCGCCAGAGCTGCCAGTCTGCATGGAGCCGCCAGAGCTGCCAGTCTGCATGGAGCAGCCAGAGCCGTCAGTCAGTATGGAGCAGCCAGAGCCGCCAGTCAGCATGGAGCAGCCAGTCAGCATGGAGCAGCCAGAGCCGTCAGTCTGCCAGGATCTGCCAGTCAGCCAGACTCTGCCAGGATCTGCCAGTCAGCCAGACTCTTCCAGATCTGCCAGTCAGCCAGACTGTTCCAGATCTGCCAGTCAGCCAGGATCTGCCAGTACCGCCAGCCAGCCAGGGTTTGCCAGATCCGCCAGTCAGCCAGGATCTGCCAGATCCAACTACCTGCCCGAGCTTCCTCTCAGTGCCGAGCTTCCTCTCAGTGCCGAGCTTCCTCTCAGTGCCGAGCTGCCCCTCAGTCCCGAGCTGCCCCTCAGTCCCGAGCCGCCCCTCAGTCCAGTGGGGTCCTGGGTGAGGACTAGTAGGCCATGGTTGGCGGCGAGGGTCGCCTATCTAAGGACGAGAGGAGGTTGGACTAAAAGTTTGTTCGAGTGACGTCCACGTCCCGCGCCGGAGCCGCCACCGTGGACAGACACCCACCCGGACCCTCCCCTATGGGTTTTGGTGTGCGGCCGGGAGTACGCACCTTGGGGGGGGTTTATGTCACGCCCTGGTCTAAGTATTTTGTGTTTTTCTTCATTTATTTGGTCAGGCCAGGGTGTGGCGTGGGTTTTTGTATGTGGTGTGTTTTGTATTGGGATTGTAGCTTAGTGGGGTGTTCTAGATAAGTCTATGGCTGTCTGAAGTGGTTCTCAATCAAAGGCAGGTGTTTATCGTTGTCTCTGATTGGGAACCATATTTAGGCAGCCAAATTCTTTGAGTGTTTTGTGGGTGATTGTCCTTTTGTCCGTATGTCCTTTCGTCTGTCGTGTATTTAGTTTGCACCAGTATTAGGCTGTTTCGGTTTTCGATTACGTTTATTGCTTTTGTAGTGATTGTATTTTGATTCGTGTTTATTCATTTCATTAAACATGGATCGCAATCTACACGCCGCATTTTGGTCCGACTCTACTTCACACCTAGAAAACCGTAACAGTAATTTTCATCATAGGTACACTTCAACTATGACAGACAAAATGAGAAAAAAAATCCAGAAAATGACATTGTAGGATTTTTAATGAATTTATTTGCAAATTATGGTGGAAAATAAGTATTTGGTCAATAACAAAATAACAAAAGTAATCTCAATACTTTTTTATATACCCTTTGTTGGCAATGTCAGAGGTCAAACCTTTTCTGTAAGTCTTCACAAGGTTTTCACATACTGTTGCTGGTATTTTGGCCCATTCCTCCATGCAGATCTCCTCTAGGAGCAGTGATGTTTTGGGGCTGTTGCTGGGCAACACGGACTTTCAACTCCCTCCAAAGTTTTTCCATGGGGTTGAGATCTGGAGACTGGCTAGGCCACTCCAGGACCTTGAAATGCTTCTTACGAAGCCACTCCTTCGTTGCCCAGGCGGTGTGTTTGGGACCATTGTCATGCTGAAAGACCCAGCCACGTTTCATCTTCAATGCCCTTGCTGATGGAAGGAGGTTTTCACTCAAAATCTCACGATACATGGCCCCATTCATTCTTTCCTTTACACGGATCAGTCGTCCTGGTCCCTTTGCAGAAAAACAGCCCCAAAGCATGATGTTTCCACCTCCATGCTTCACAGTAGGTATGGTGTTCTTTGGATGCAACTCAGCATTCTTTGTCCTCCAAACACGACGGGTTTAGTTTTTACCAAAAAGTTATATTTTGGTTTCATCTAACCATATGACATTCTCCCAATCTTCTTCTGGATCATCCAAATGCTCTCTAGCAAACTTCAGACGGGCCTGGACATGTACTGGCTTAACCAGTTGGATTTAGGGGGCGCTATTTTAATTTTTGGATGAAAAACGTTCCCGTTTAAAAGAAGATATTTTGTCACAAAAAGATGCTCGACTATGCATATAATTGACAGCTTTGGAAAGAAGACACTGACGTTTCCAAAACTGCAATGATATTGTCTGTGAGTGCCACAGAACGGATGTTACAGGCGAAACCCAGATAAAAATCCAACCAGGAAGTGCCGCATTTTTTAAAACCGCCTCATGCCAATGACTCCTTATATGGCTGTGAATGAGCTACGAATGAGCGTACGTTTTCCACGTTTTCCCCAAGGTGTCTACAGCATTGTGACGTCTTTCTAGGCATTTCCCTTGAAGAATGGCTGTAAGGGACCATATATGGCATGTGGTCATATGGTGTCTCCCGCAGAAAACCTTGCGTAAAATACTGAGGTAGCCATTTTTCCAATCACTTCTTATGAGAAACCAACTGCCTCGGCGGATATATTATGGAATATATTTGTTAAAAACACCTTGAGGATGGATCCTAAACAACGTTTGCCGTGTTTCTGCCGATATTATGTAGCTAATTTTGAAAAAGGTTTGGAGTTATAGTTGTAGCATTTTTCGGTCGATTTCTCAGCCAAGCATCGTGAAGAAACGGGAGCTTTTTCGCCTACAAAAATAATCTTTTGGGGAAAAAAGAACATTTGCTATCTAACTGGGAGTCTCCTGAGTGAAAGCATCCAAAATTCTTCAAAGGTAAATTATTTAATTTGGTTGCTTTTCTATTTTTGTGAAAATGTTGCCTGCTGCCAGCAGAGCCTAGCATAGCATTATGCCATGATAAACTTACACAAATGCTTGTCTAGCGTTGGCTGTAACGCATATTTTGAAAATCTGAGACAACAGTGTTGTTAGCAAAAGGCTAAGCTTGTGTTTGAATATATTTATTTCATTTCATTTGCGATTCTCATGAATAGGAAAAGTTTCTAGGGGTATTTATGTCTGTTGCGTTATGCTAATGTATTTGAGGCTATGATTACGCTCCCGGATACGGGTTTGCTCATCGCAACTGGTGCAGGGGGACACTTTTGGCACTGCAGGATTTGAGTCCCTGGCGGCGTAGTGTGTTACTGATGGTAGGCTTTGTTACTTTGGTCCCAGCTCTCTGCAGGTCATTCACTAGGTCCCGCCGTGTGGTTCTGGGATTTTTGCACACCGTTCTTGTGATCATTTTGACCCCACGGGGTGAGATCTTGCGTGGAGCCCCAGATCGAGGGAGATTATCAGTGGTCTTGTATGTCTTCCATTTCCTAATGATTGCTCCCACAGTTGATTTCTTCAAACTAAGCTGCTTACCTATTGCAGATTCAGTCTTCCCAGCCCGGTACAGGTCTACAATTTTGTTTCTGGTGTCCTTTGACAGCTCTTTGGTCTTGGCCAGCGGAGTTTGGAGTGTGACTGTTTGAGGTTGTGAACAGGTGGCTTTTATACTGATAACAAGTTCAAACAGGTGCCATTAATACAGGTAACGAGTGGAGGACAGAGGAGCCTCTTAAAGAAGAAGTTACAGGTCTGTGAGAGCCAGAAATCTTGCTTGTTTGTAGGTGACCAAATACTTATTTTCTACCATAATTTGCAAATAAATTCATAAAAAATCCTACAATGTGATTTTCTGGAGAAAAAAAATCTCATTTTGTCTGTCATAGCTGAAGTGTACCTCATCTTTTTAAGTGGGAGAACTTGCACAATCGGTGGCTGACTAAATACTTTTTTGCCCCACTGTATATACAGTATATATACAGTATATATACAGTATATATACAGTATATATATATATATATATATATACAGTATATATATATATATATATATACAGTATATATATATATATATACACATACACACACACACACATATATATATATATATATACATATATACATATAGTAAAGAATACAGCAGTGCATCTCGTTTCTCTCATGTTGCTTTGAAATGTCTCTCATTTTTTATGTTGAGCACTGTAGTAAGCAAAGTTGATGGACAAAGAAATAGGCTTTTATTCAGCATTGTTTCCATTAGCTGGAATGGCAGCTATCAAATGCGCTGAAGCTCGGAATTCATTACCCTAACACTTTAGTCCCCAAAACTTTAATTAGAAAAGCACACCCGCTGAATTCATTACAATTCATTCAGATACATAAATGCCTGCATGTGAACAAACACATGCAGAATACCAATGTTATAGAGGACAACACTAATGCTGAAATGGGTCTCAAATGTTACGAAAACATCTGATGAGTAGCTAGACTTATTATTAACCCGTTGTGAACCAGCAGCACAACATACATCAGACAATAATGGTTGCGAAAGCAACATGAATGCACTAAATGCACAGTGTCAATGTGGTTTATTTCTGGAATGAAATATATGAAGCATACGGAATTTAATCCTGTACTCATGTTTGTTCAACCCAAAGGCCAAAGAATAATAATCATGCAAATGACGTGGACCATTCAACAACAACGGAAGAGTTCATTTCCAAAGTGCTACACCCACCAATTTTTCACAGTTGTTTTTCACCAGAAATGATTGCTTATGTGTGCCTTTATGTATGTGTAAAATATTACTGTTCTTAGACTTTTGAATTCATGGATTTTAGATCTGTGTTTAAAACGTGTGTTTTTAAAAGAAAAACGCTATACTGTGTATACCTTGTTTATCTGGAATGAAATTCTAGTGCTGAACTAATGAAAGAGCTGGATTTCCAGCAGTTGTGTTACAGAAATTAAGGGCTGGAGTAATGCTTTTGAAATGCACTGGTCCAACAAGATTAGACCTTTAGAATCATATGGGCAACCGTTAATGAATATAACCTTAACACTTACCTGTTTGTTATGAGTAGACTACCAAAGGTCAAACTTGATGTGCCATACCTGGGAACCAAACCCTTTGTGCGAGCAATTAGCCATCTACAGTAATTACACATACAGGATGTAAAGAGAATGGCAATGGTCCAGCACAGAACCTAGTGGAATATTATTTACTACGAACTAAAAAGAGGATTCAGTCCAGCCAAAACATATTGATATCTATCTGTTAGGTTGCGCCCAAACCGTGCAAGGGCTTACTTGTAAAGACCAATTTGATCGGCATCATAAATAGCACAGTAACATTAATGTTGAACATTGACACGGGAAGCATTGCTGTATGTAAAGATGGATTGTTTCTGGTTATGCTTCCACAATACTTCTGACGTCGAAACATAAATCTATTCCATTCGTTTCAAACTACATGGGGGGAAAAGCAGACACGTAAAAGCAAACAACATAACAAGGGTAAATATGCAGATGGTCCTTGGAGTTATAGGCTGACCCTTAGGGAAAGTACAAATACTGATTATCATTTTATCATCCCAGTAGTGAACTAACCTTTTTTTTCCTACATTACCTAAAATAAGCATCGATGTCAAACATATCAAGTACTGTTTAGCCTCCTGGCCGCTCAGATTATTCCTCCCTCCATCTTGAGGAAAGGTGGTAATCTTAAATGCTATCCTGAGGTGAAATCGGATGTTTTTGTCATTCCTTCCTGTGATTTTACAAGGAGGATCATTTACAGGTCTGGATTCTGTTTACGGGGAGGGGGACTGCAGGGGAACCATTGCTCTGATGGACAGCGATACACCGATGGGATATGGGGCCATTAATTGAAATGGTGATGACTAATTCGCCCTGTTCTGCCTTTATGGCCTCTATCATCAGGCTAGCAGCTACCGGGCCTGCATGGGTCTTTCTGCCCATCTTGGTCCCTCTCTATATCACCCTCTCTCTATCATCCTCTCTCTATCATCCTCTCTCTATCATCCTCTCTCTATCATCCTCTCTCTATCATCCTCTCTCTATCATCCTCTCTCTATCATCCTCTCGCTCTCTCTCCAAAAAAAGTGAAGCTTTGCAAGTTAAAATAAATAGCTGTGTATCATCAGTGTTGTTGCTAATTACAGTGCTATGAAATGATGTAATAGTACAGAGCTATGTTGTATGAACTACATACACAAAGAGGTATCACAATGTATTACATATTAGAGAGCAATAACAGTGATTGCGAAGGCCAATGACAAAGCTGATTTGATACATTTTTATAGAATTACTGGCATTACTGTCAAATGGCTTGATGTACAGTGTTACCTAGCATTGTAATATGACATAGCACCTGCCATGCCATGCATTTAGAGTTTATGACAACACAATGTTGATGTCAGTTGTCTTTATAGTTCCTAACTTTTACTCTTGGTGACTTCAAAACAAAAGTTTAGTTCAAAGAAAATAAGAAAATAACGCATCTTGTTGTTTCCAATAGATGAGACGTAAAGATGTCTCAGTTTTCTGGGGGTGAGCAAAATACAACCATACTGTGTTCCCTGTCCGTATCGCATTTCACTGGCTGTACAAAAACAATGTGGATGTGTGTGTCATATTTCACAGCCTCATCAGACCGCATCTCTTTGTGTATATATGTGTGTGTGTGATCCACAGAACATCTCAATACAGTACACACACTTTCAGTGGAAATACTTGCCTTTTTTTTAATCACAAAAGCAATGTAATCCTTTGTCCCCCGATTCACTGAGATAAATTGACTGACCTATTCCTTGACATCAAGGACAATGCTATTGATCTGGGTTTGCATTCTACCCCATCACATGAAAGAAATAGGAGGTCAAATGTGGAAGCGTGTGCTACTCATTACATCCTACGCGCAATGCCAGGCTTCATTATGCTCGTCCATCATAGACGTAACAGAGGCAACCTATAAAAGAGTGATTTAAACACACACGCCCCCCCCCCATCTCTTTATAGGGATTTCATAAATTGTGAATCTGATTATATAACCGCACGGTGCAATTAGCATGAGTGCGTTATTTAGGACATTAAAAAGTGACCTGTAGTAATGTGTCCATTCATCTTCATTCATTAAATCAAAGCTGAACGAGCAGCTGCTGTATCTCATCATGCACAGCAATAATTTGATCCTGGGTTCAAAAAGGGTCGCTGGGTTTGATAGTTCAGGATCAGGCAGACGACTCAGGTGATAGGCCTACCTACAGTTTAGGCAATGTTTGATGTAATTGCAGAAGAAGTGGGTGGCACAAATAGTATCCAATGATCTCTTCAACCCTAATCCAACACCGTTGACTTTGGCGACCCTTGTAAGGTGGATTTGTTTTCAGAAAGGAAACACAGTGTGTTTCAATGTCCAGCATCAGCACCAAAGCCCTTATGATTTTAGGATTTCTGTCTGAGTTGTTGCAGTCTGGGAAGGTCATCATTGTTACCGTCAGATTAAAAAGGGTTACTCTCATTCAGTATGCGTCTATCATATGGAAAGCTTTGTTGCTTTTATGATATAGGGAAACAAAAATCTGTAACTGAGATTGCACATATTTCCTGTGACAGTAGAACCATATACTACTGTACATTACCTTTGTGACACAAAACCCATCTGTTCTCGACTCGTCCCACTGGGCAGACACTGGTTGAATCAACGTTTCTACGTCATGTTCATGAAATTATGTTGAACCAAAGTGGAATATGTGTTGAATTGACTTCTGTGCCCAGTGGGGTAAAACCCAATGTTATTATTATTATGTTTTTATACACCACTTAAGTGTGCACAACTTCTGAGTCAACTGGTTCTCTGTTTCCAAAGGGTCAATCTGATATGAGTTTTCTAATGTTCTCTACTTACCCACATTTGTTAAGATTTTATTATTATAATGAATATAATGTTCTCATTTTGCACTTCTTAACTGAAACCCTTTGTCAGAATAAGTCATTCTGTCAAAACATAACATACCATCCTGCTTGAAAACTAAATCATGAAAGTTCCAGTTATTTGAGAATGAATTACTCCACACGTTATTTTATATCTATATTTTCAGTCACATCTCGACAGTAAGTAAGAGAGGAAAATACAGTTATTAAGCCTATGTAAATAGGTGGAATTGAATATTAGACCTACAACTAGTTGCTGTACTCTTGGCAAGTTATATGGAAACACCCAGTAGTTTTATATTGTTATACAAGACAAATAGGGATACCTGCACATGGTTGGCCAAACTTTAACCACACGCACCATTAATTCAGCGTCATTCTCATTTTATCACACTGATTTTCTTTTCTCCCTACATAGTCCACACACCCCAGGAAATGCTACACGCTATTATCCTTGATATTACCCATATCATGACCAATATTACCCATCATGCCCCCAACCGCTCATTCTGATAGATGTTTTAGCTGCTTTGACATTGTTCTGAGGCTACCTGGGTGATCCATCGTATATAAATCACATCGTCTTCAACTTCAACTGCAACATGTTTATAATCCCTGTCAGGGGGAAAGGGTTAAACAGTGTGCTGTACATTTTCTTGGCAGTGAAGAGGTAACTCCTGGCTACCTTAATTTGTTTTATTTTTAAACTGACAGCGTAGAGTGGATCCCTTATATCATCTCTGGTATTTTTTTCTCCCTTTCTTTTGAACTACTTGGGATATATCCCCCCTGAGCCATTAATTGAACGCTACACACAATGATAAAGGATGTCTTGCTATCAGCCTCTTGAACATTTGAATTAAAAAGAAAAACAAACAAAAAACAAACACCTAATAGTAGGTTCAAGGATTCTGGCAGATACACCAAAACCAA
The DNA here is from genome assembly GCF_036934945.1 of Oncorhynchus masou masou. Taxonomy (NCBI): domain Eukaryota; kingdom Metazoa; phylum Chordata; class Actinopteri; order Salmoniformes; family Salmonidae; genus Oncorhynchus; species Oncorhynchus masou. The sequence goes on from NC_088213.1 coordinate 40,333,055, forward strand.
TTGATGTCACTTAAATTAATTCAGTGACTTTGATGTTCCTTTCGCTTCTCATCAAAGGTCAGCCTCACATATATAGTGCCTTGCGAAAGTATTCGGCCCCCTTGAACTTTGCGACCTTTTGCCACATTTCAGGCTTCAAACATAAAGATATAAAACTTAATTTTTTTGTGAAGAATCAACAACAAGTGGGACACAATCATGAAGTGGAACGACATTTATTGGATATTTCAAACTTTTTTAACAAATCAAAAACTGAAAAATTGGGCATGCAAAATTATTCAGCCCACTAAAGTTAATACTTTGTAGCACCACCTTTTACTGCGATTACAGCTGTAAGTCGCTTGGGGTATGTCTCTATCAGTTTTGCACATCGAGAGACTGACATTTTTTCCCATTCCTCCTTGCAAAACAGCTCGAGCTCAGTGAGGTTGGATGGAGAGCATTTGTGAACAGCAGTTTTCAGTTCTTTCTACAGATTCTCGATTGGATTCAGGTCTGGACTTTCACTTGGCCATTCTAACACCTGGATATGTTTATTTTTGAGCCATTCCATTGTAGATTTTGCTTTATGTTTTGGATCATTGTCTTGTTGGAAGACAAATCTCCGTCCCAGTCTCAGGTCTTTTGCAGACTCCATCAGGTTTTCTTCCAGAATGGTCCTGTATTTGGTTCCATCCATCTTCCCATCAATTTTAACTATCTTCCCTGTCCCTGCAGAAGAAAAGCAGGCCCAAACCATGATGCTGCCACCACCATGATTGACAGTGGGGATGGTGTGTTCAGAGTGATGAGCTGTGTTTCTTTTACGCCAAACATAACGTTTTGCATTGTTGCCAAAAAGTTCAATTTTGGTTTCATCTGACCAGAGCACCTTCTTCCACATGTTTGGTGTGTATCCCAGGTGGCTTGTGGCAAACTTTAAACGACACTTTTTATGGATATCTTTAAGAAATGGCTTTCTTCTTGCCACTCTTCCATAAAGGCCAGATTTGTGCAATATACGACTGATTGTTGTCCTATGGACAGAGTCTCCCACCTAAGCTGTAAATCTCTGCAGTTCATCCAGAGTGATCATGGGCCTCTTGGCTGCATCTCTGATCAGTCTTCTCCTTGTATGAGCTGAAAGTTTAGAGGGACGGCCAGGTCTTGGTAGATTTGCAGTGGGTCTGATACTCCTTCCATTTCAATATTATCGCTTGCACAGTGCTCCTTGGGATGTTTAAAGCTTGGGAAATCTTTTTGTATCCAAATACAAAAAATCTTTAAACTTCTTCACAACAGTATCTCGGACCTGCCTGGTGTGTTCCTTGTTCTTCATGATGCTCTCTGCGCTTTTAACGGACCTCTGAGACTATCACAGTGCAGGTGCATTTATACGGAGACTTGATTACACACAGGTGGATTGTATTTATCATCATTAGTCATTTAGGTCAACATTGGATCATTCAGAGATCCTCACTGAACTTCTGGAGAGAGTTTGCTGCACTGAAAGTAAAGGGGCTGAATAATTTTGCGCGCCCAATTTTTCAGTTTAAGCTTTGTTAAAAAAGTTTGAAATATCCAATAAATGTCATTCCACTTCATGATTGTGTCCCACTTGTTGTTGATTCTTCACAAAAAAATACAGTTTTATATCTTTATGTTTGAAGCCTGAAATGTGGCAAAAGGTCGCAAAGTTCAAGGGGGCCGAATACTTTCGCACTGTATATGGGAAAACTAATAGAACAGTGGTGGGCTTATTTAAGTTGTGTTCACATCTCATTATGCATCAAGGTGTAGTTTCTTAGGAAAGGAACAACGTGTTCCTCAGATATTTCAGACATACAATATCATTAAAAACATGCATTCCTTCAGCATTCACTGTTGATTCATGAACATAGAGTACCAAGCATACCGAGTATCAAACATACAGAGTACCAAACATACAGAGGGATTCTTCTTCTTTTTTTTAAAGGAGCAACAATCATTTTAAAAAGCACTCGCATCTTCTGCAAGGCTCGTGGGTAGCTACCAAGCAAAACCAAATTGTTTCTGTGTTAGTTCCCAGAACATTTGTTAGGTTGCGGCAAATGTTCTCTTGACACACAAAAAAACTGTTGTGCTCATGATTATAGAATGTTTTTATAAAACATTTGCCTGATGATGAAAGAACCGTACTAGAACACATTTAATCTGTTCTTCGAAGATCCCCAGAATGTTTCATTGGGTTGTGGGAACAGTCTGGTGAGAACATTGTTCCCAAAATACAAAAACTGTTCAGTTGTGCGGATGATCCTATAATGTTTGCTTTTAGGGCGCAAAACACATTCACCTGCGGTACAAGAATGTTCCCAGAACACATTTAGTCTGTTCTTTAAAAGTTTCACAAAATGTTTCATTAGGTTGTGAGAACATTGTGGGGATATGACAAGAGACTAACCACTTAAACTGTCTGTTGTGCTGACATTCATATAATGTTTGTATCAGGGTGAACAAAACGTTCCTTTGATGTTTCAAGAATGTTGACAGAACAACCTTTGAGTTCTTTAAAGGTTCCCAGAACATTCAATTAGGTTGACGGGACAGTGTGGATACATTACAACAGCTGGGTTCCCAAAACACAAAATATGCTCAGTTGTGATGACATTTATACAGTGTTTAAGTTAAGTTGCACAGGAAATTCCTGTAGTGTTGCAAGAATATTGCAGTGATATTTACAAAGGTTGCACAGAACACATTTCCAAACAAGTCTGTTTTTATGACATTCATTGCATATTTATTTGAGGTTTGAACCCTAGAAAAATGGTATACTCATCTGCACAACTGGACCGTTTTGTGTTATGAGAACATTTGCCGCAGTTTAGAATGTTCTGGGGATTTTCACAGAACCAATTGTGTTATTACATTTCCTGTGTTATATTATATTTCCTGAAAAGTTTCGGGGAACGTTCTGCGGTGGCTGTTACAGATGTTGTGCACAACATTTTAGTGAACGTTTGAAAATTAAATATTTCACTTTAAAGAAAAATTGTTGGGATGTTATCATCCTAACTTCAATAAAACCCGAAAGAGAACTTAAATGGGAATCTTAGCGAATATTCTGGGAATGTTTCCAGTTTGCTGGGTAATCATTGTAATATAAAAGAGGCACTTTAAAGATGTCCCCGAACAACATTATTATACCCAAACCCTTTCATTGATCCAGCCTGGTACTTTCAGACAAAATGTCCCCCGATGCTGTAGTGACTCATGTTGTCTGATATCCGAATGTTCTACTGTCACCGCAAATGAAAGCATGGGAGCAACGATAAGTAATAAAGATGGCGAGGGAATTCAAACTTCACGTCGGTAAAGTGGATTGTAATTGTTGTATTGACGTGTTGGTTGACCTGTTAAATTGAGTCCTCATAACGTGAATTTGAGTTCGTCCACCTGTCCTCTCACATGTAATCATAATAGACTGCATTTTTCCCCCCAGCTTTTCAAAGAGCTTTATAGTGCATGTAGGTGTGCCTTTCACTATGTAGCACTCACATGGGTTGCATATCTCCTGCTGTTTCATTAAATCATTTTAGGGGTGCTAAATTATCAAAAGACCATGTCTTTCTTGATTCCCTGTACCTCAGATAACTGCCTCTTGGAACAATTTCCCCTGTGTCGTGATCTTATTGGGTGGTGTTGAGAATGGTTAGATGTATCTGGCTTTGAATATGCAGCACAGCTTGCATCGCTCCCGCTCATCCCTTTCCCTTTGGACTGAAAAGAAGACAGACTAAAGCAGACTAATAATTAAGAAATCCCCCCCTATTCATGGTTGGAACATTTCTATTTCTCCTGTCATGGAAACTTGGTTTGTACTTCTACCCTTGTCCGCCTCTTTAATGTTGTATTTTGTGACGGGAGATTTATAGAACAACAATAAAGAGCAGCTATGTTCATTATAAGCCTTTATGGAGTAAGCCAGCGATTGTGTGAGGGCCTGAGAATGACATTTATGACTTCATTGTTATATTGGCCCAGGGGTGATAAGAGTTAGCCACGGTAAAGCGGACCTCACTAAGATGGAAACAATAGTGGCGCCAACCTAGTGCCTCTGAAAGGATCCAGTGATACTAACATATAAACAAGCAGGAATACAAAAGGCACCCCTCTCAATAGTGGCCCTCTGTATTTTCATCTCCTGTAGCAGAGGGGAAGTGAAAGTTATGATCGATTAATGCAGGCTGTATGTGGCACCCCGTCAGCAGAGGAATATCAAAGGCCTCATTGACAAATGAAAAGTTGCTTTGTGATATTCCCTCTCTACCTTCATCTCCCACATTCTATCCATCTCCTGGATGGCATCTTGTCCTCCATGTATACCACATCCAAGCTGAACTGAGAGATGAGACGAGTCTTCCCATGTATTCTGGGCATTGGCCAGGACCGGAGTCATGGGCGGGCCTTCGGAGACCTGGCCCGCCCTTTCATACCTCCTTGCTAGTCTCCCCAAAAATATTTAAATATTGATAATGTATTTGACAGATACACGCGACGACAGAAAGATACATTCATCTCAGATAAAGCATCCGAGCATGTGAAACAGCTCCCCTCTGTCTCAGTATTTGTAGCCTATGTATCTGATGCTGTCTGGACAAAAATAGTATTGCATGTCATTCTCTTTTTTTTTGCCAGACCGCATCAGATACATGGGCTACATCAAATCAAATGTTTTGGGTCACATACACGTGTTTATCAGATGTTATTGCAGGTGTAGCGAAATGCTTGTGCTTCTAGGTCCGACAGTGCAGCAATATCTAATATCTAAGTAATATCTAACAATTTCACAACATATACCCAATACACACAAATCTAAGTAAATGAATGGAATTAAGAATGTATAAATATTTGGACGAGCAATGTCAGAGCAGCATAGACTCAGATGCAGTAGAATAGTACAGAATGCAGTACATACTGTACATATGAGATGATAAATGCAAGATATGTAAATATTATTAAAGTGACATTATTAAAGTAACAAGTGTTCCATTTATTAAAGTGGCCAATGACTTCAACGTCTGTGTATAAGTGTATATAGGCAGTAAACTCTCTGTGCTAGTGATGGCAATTTAACAGTCTGATGGCCTTGAGATAGAAGCTGTTTTTCAGTCTCTCGGACACAGCTTTGATGCACCTGTACTGACCTTGCCTTCCGGATGATAGTGGGGTGAACAGGCAGTGGCTCGGGTGGTTGTTGCCCTTGATGATCTTTTTGTCCTTCCTGCAACATCGGGTGCTGTAGGTGTCCTAGAGGGCAGGTAGTTTCCCCCGGTGATGTATTGGGCAGACCACACCACCCTCTGGAGAGCCCCGCTGTTGGGGGCGGTACAGTTGTCATACCAGGCGATGATACAGCCCGACAGGATGCTCTCGATTGTGCATCTGTAAAAGTTTGTGAGTGTTTTAGGTGAAAAGCCAAATGTCTTCAGCCTCCTGAGGTTGAAGAGGTGCTGTTGCGCCTTCTTCACCACACTGTCTGTGTGTGTGGACCATTTCAGTTTGTCAGTGATGTGTACTCCGAGGAACTTAAAACTTTCCACCTTCTCCACTGCTGTCCTGTCGATGTGGATCGGGGGGTGCTCCCTCTTCTGTTTTCTGAAGTCCACGATCATCTCCTTTGTTTTGTTGACGATGGGTGAGAGGTTATTTTCCTGCCACCACACTCCCAGAGCCCTCCCCTCCTCCTCCCCTCCTCCCCTCCTCCCGTCCTCCCTTTAGGCTGTCTTGCTGTTGTTGGTAATCAAGCCCAAACATTCACACGGAACAAACACCCACAAACCAAAAGTGAAACCCAGGCTACCTAAGTATAATTCTCAATCAGAGACAACTAACGACACCTGCCTCTAATTGAGAACCATACTAGGCCAAACACAAAAACCAACATAGAAAAACAAACATAGACTGCCCACCCCAACTCACTCCCTGACCATACTAAAACAAAGAATAAAATAACAGAACTATGGTCAGAACGTGACAGCTACTATATTTCATTTCATTCCTGTGCTTGTTTGTAAATATCCTGGTAGGTTGACTGATAACCTGAACCAGGTTACAGGAACTGGTTACAGTTGGAAGCTTTTTCATAAGTGGGCAGCGTGATGAAAGCCAGTCAATATTTAGGTCACCCAGGAAATATACCTCTGTTGATATCACATACATCATCAAGCATTTCACACATACTATCCACGGACTGTTAGCACTTGGTGGACAATAGCAGCTTCCCACAAAAATGGGCTTTTGGTGAGGCAGGTGAACCTGTAGCCATATTACTTCAACAACTCTGAACATAAACAGCAACACCTCCACCATTGGCATTCCTGTCTCTTCAGAAGATGTTGAAGACCATTGGCATACCACTGTATCATCAAAGGTATTCATTTATTGAGTTTCAGAGATAGTCAACATATGAATATTCTCTTACTAGCAAGTTATTGATTTCATGAACCCTCTTATATTAATGTGGGCTGTTTTTAGCACTTTTCTTTTATTGCTTTACTGGAAGGCTTATTAGAGGTTATTAGAGGTTATTAGAGGTCAGATATGACATTGGTATTTATGTTTGAGCTGATAGTGCAGGGTGAACTGCACACCGTGGACTTCCTATGAGGGAAAACCGCCTTAGTGCTAACAGTATAACTCACGTTCATTAGCGCATGATTGCTGCATACAATAGCTGTATGATAGGGGGGAATTCAAGGTAGTTAGAGGGACATAAATTAGGTTACTTATATTATGAATGCCAATGCCCGTGGGACAATGTACATTTGCTGCAGCACTACAACAACTCAATCGATAGGGATTATGTTAGCAGGGCTTGGGTCACTGATTACTCATTGTCTCCAACACAGCCTTGAAATCTGCGGACAGGGTCCAGGAGGCAAGACGATTTGGATGGACACCGTCGTTCCTGTGGAGCATCATTTGTTTCTAAAAGGTGTCAAAGTTATCTATAAAAGTTATGCCAAAAGAGCTATAGTAGTATTTAGCCAGGTGTGTAATGACAGTAGCCTGCTGAATCTTTCACAGCCAGGCGCCCAGCGATGGTATCGGGCCTGAAATAATTGGCTGCTTTTTTGGAATCTTTCAGAGCTAGAATCAGTTCTTTAATCCATTTTCAACAGTTCTGAGCTGGATGTCCTGATGTCGTTTGACCCCATATGGACTATGACAGCGTCAGCCCCCAGCTGCTGCTGTAGGAAGCAGTCTGGTAATACCCTGTACTCAAGCTCCAGGATCAGTGGCGACCCGTCACTGATGACTGAGCCCCGCCTGTTTTGGTTTGTTATTTTGGTAATAATTCGTGTCACATCAATTTGCAAACAATGTAAAATAAAAAATAAACTAAAGCTGCATACAAACACGGTCTCTTTCTTGAGTAAGGCAGTTCCAAATCATGTCAAATCATGTTCTATCTACCGTAGCTTTGATTCGACTGATCATGTCAACATCATACTTTCACAATCTTAGCTAGCACGCTAAACAAACAGTCATCATGATGAATCACGTTGTCAATCTACTGGCAAATCCTTTTCAATCCTAGTCATGTGAAGAGAAATTACAGATAAAACGTATCGATGCTCAACAGCCTTCGGACATAAACATTACACAACACGTCGGAAATCGCAAATTCAACAATGATTGATTTGGAAGGAATCAATGGCTAACTGCGTGGTCGCAAAGCAATCGCAATTTTGCTTCCACTGCCTGCTGTGCGGTGGAGAGGGTGTGTGGTCCAAGTCTGGGTTTAAGGATTTAAAACGTCTGTCTGAAAAGGTCTCTTTTCCGAGCTTTAAAGGATAAACATTCACACGCAACACCATGGGCCAGAAAAGGTTGAATACATTTGCCATGCTGCCAATCCAGCATGACATTTTAGATTGGTAACATAACTGATAAAATTTTTACAAATGTGTAATCAGATTACATGTAATCAGTTAGTCCCCAACACCAAATATATATACATTATATGATTGACCTCTGGCTCAAATAAGAAACAAACAAGACACTGCTGTTAGATACATAGATGATACATGAATTGGACCACATACAGTATATTTGGGTCGCATATGGCATGGTATATAGAGAACATTACGGGAACATTTTGTTTTAACAGTGTGTAATAAAACATTTAAAAGGCATTTACAAAAATATTGCACAACATTTAGGGTTAGGTTTAGGTTTGGTCAGGTAAGGGTTAGTTTTGGTTAATTAAGGGTTAAATAGCGCTCACTTTAGAGTAGGAACTGCAAAAAAATGCTTAAGTTATGATTAGTAAATGGTTAATAAATTGCAGCCATTCTGGAGTTGTGGAGAAAAAGATGAACACTTTGTTGTTGATTGTGACTTCTACCGCATGCAGAACAACTGTAAACTGGTAAATCTCAGACTTCGGTGCGTTCAAGACAACTGGGAACTGAGAAAAACGAGATCGGACTGGGAAAATACATTTTGAATGGTCATCCAACTCGGAATTCCAAGTTAGGAACTCTGGCCTCTTTCTAGAGCTCAGACCTGAAGATCATTGACGTCATAATTCAACCTTGTTTTTTTTCTGAATTCTCAGTTGTTTTGAACATCTTTTGAACGTTTTTATCCCACGTTTCTGACTTGGTGTACAGGGAGAATACTGTAAGAACTGCCCATGTTCTGAATTGTGTCGCTGTACATTTAAAAAATGCTGAACAAATAGTTATACTGATTACTCAATCAAAATTACGGCTTGCCTCATATCCGCTCATTGTTCCCTTATGCCATAGTTTGTACATCTCAGTTGTTATATAGCTTATATAGGTCTATCTCTCATTAGTATATTATTAGTCATTTTAGGCCATGTTGGAATGATTTCTTTATTTGCTTCCTCTGTGTATTATAATTAGCTCATGTGCTTTTCTTATCGAGGAAGGGGTACTACATAATGTTGTTGGGTTTGTAACCATGTTTTCCAGTGGCAGTCTCTTCTCATTTTCAACAAAAAGTTCAGTAATAGATACATGTAATTCTAGTTGATATTGCGAGGGTTGTTTTGTTTGCGCAATGTGCTGTCTGTGTATCGGTATATTATCTATGAAAGTGGATCTTTGTGACTGTATTTTCCTTCCTCTTTATATCACATAGGGCTAATAAAATAATCAAATGTTGTGTAGTGGCTTTGCTGGCATGCATCTAAAACATTTTGGGGAGTTTGCCCCACCAAGAGTTACATGCTAAAATCGTCACTGTCCAGGATAGCACTATCAACAAACTAGGACATTGATAATAATCTGCCAATTTATAGCTATTTTCATTTAAAACCTGTTTAACCATTTGTCATGGTTGATGTCTTGACGGATCGTGTGACATAAAGCTAAAAAAAAAGAATAATAATATATTAAGCATTAATCAGTTAAATTAGACATTGAATGTGAACCCTGTCCGAATCCTGGATCTAGCTGTCAGACAGTTTTTCTGTATAAACTAATCTCAGAAATGCAGTGTACCATTTTGTGTCTCCTTATGTTGCGTGATGAAAACATATTTCATGGGCACGCAAATCCAAAATAGTAAATGCAATTGAAAAATCAAATGCTTCTAACTGAAAGAGTCACCTCACCTTGATACTTAAAACCTAAACTTACCGTGATACAACCTAAATCAAAACTGTCATTAACGTGGTTCTTCAATAATTATGAATAATACTTGTTAGATGTGCATTTGGTGTCGAGCTCTTCCGTGATATTTTCACACATCATCATCTGATCCAGGAAGGAATTTTCCGAATGACAGCCAGGTGATGAACAGCTGTTGTAATAAGGGATGCAATGTGCCCAGGTGCTTGAAAAAAGGTGTGTCCAGAATATATGTTGGTGTCATTCTTTGTGCTGGTGAAGACAGTTGTGCCTAGATCCATGCTGGATCTAATGTTTCTAGCAAATTGAGGTTGATCATCTCTCGTTGTCTGCTTGATTTACAGCAGGCCTCGCTTGATTTAACAGAGAAACCATCAAGGTAATGAGCTCATGTTTTCATATGTTTTTGTGCATCGGATAGGACCGAGTCTACTGTGCACAATTGTGTATTTAACAGCACCCCAACGTTCTTCCTGTGAATTCTTCTGCATATAATGACACCAAATTACATAGCCTAGTGGGCTTATTGACAATATCACGTGGTGATAAAATAACATGACAAATACATTTTGATTTCCATGTTACACCTGCAATTTTAAACAACATATGAACCTCAGAAATTCAACTACTGGAATGGTCCTACCCTGAAAATGGTCATTTCCTCAATTTGGTGCTTGAAAAGTAATTGTAAGTATTGTAGCCAATGTAAACGTTCTCCGGATCCCTTATAATTACCCTTGATTTCATTGTTGATGCGTTTCTGTGAGAGATGTGGCCACTTCAGTTGGTTAACCACCGCTTGAATTGAAGTGTGTTACGCTACTCTGTTATTATGAAGACAACAACAACGAATGTTGGCTTCAACTTGGCTTTCCATACAAATCCTTCCATTATAAAAGGAACCTGGTTTTTGTTCACTTTCTCATTATAAAAACAGCCATGGTGAGATGAATGCTACCGCTATCCATTCCTTTATTATGTGTGCCTGCGTCAGGCTACAATCTATTTAGTCAGGCAATGTCCACATTATTCTCAGATATTTTAGAATGTAATAATAATGTGAATATCAGGTCATAAACGTTTCATTATTCTTAAAGTGGTAATGGCCTACTTTTTCTTTGACACTGTTGCATGCTGTTTGTGGGTGGAGGGTTCTATATTAGGCCCTATATGTACAATTATATAAATTACACAATGGTATAACATTGAGGTCCTTTGAAAATTAGAATTAAGTGCTTGAAAAAAATCACTGAAAGTCCATGAATTTCAATTTGACTTGACACACACACACACACACACACACACACACACACACACACACACACACACACACACACACACACACACACACACACACACACACACACACACACACACACACACACACACACACACACACACACAGGATTATGACATGATACTTTGATAGGTTTATGAGGAGCAGGCTTAAGGTGAGGAATGGAGGGGTTATATTAGGCATTGCATTTCTTACTTACAGCAGATGTGCAGTTATTTTATTACAACCTTCACATTTTCTGGTAGACAACCTATTATTTCACTATTCCCATTTTTACATGACCATATTTTTGGACTGGGCTGATTTTAGAACCGTTTTTAATTTGCAGAGATGAGAGACTCAGCACACGGATGCCTGTGGATTACGTAACAACCAACATCTGTTTTTTCTCTCTCGCTATGTTCTCTTTCTTTCCACTGTCAGAGACAAAGTGTGAGGGGTCACGTTAGTTCTTGGTTAATGGAACATCTGTTCACAGTGAGCTGCTTGAGTAGAACCTCTCTCTCTTCTCTTTTGCTCCCTGCTTCTCTTGGCATCCATTGTGGTTGTTACAGCTAATCTCAGCCATGCAAGGATAACACACATTGGAGAGTCGAGAGGAATAGTGCATTTGGGATGCCTATTTGCGATGCAGATGTGATGCATTTCGGTGAAGTGTGTTTTGTTTGTGTCAAGTCATGTCAAAATTGAGTTGTCCGTTTGCAAATTGACCAGTTTATTATAGTTGGAAACAATCATTTGGATGGTCCAATTGGAGGTGTCATTAAAATAAATGCTTAAAAATGAAGGCAGTGGCGACCCTGTAGGCAGTGGCGACCCTGTAGGCAGTGGCGACCCTGTAGGCAGTGGCGACCCTGTAGGCAGTGGCGACCCTGTAGGCAGTGGCGACCCTGTAGGCAGTGGCGACCCTGTAGGCAGTGGCGACCCGTCATTCATGGCAGGGCAGAGCCCCACCTGTTTTGAGACTCACATTTTTTTGCAAAAAAAAGACCGTGGTCTCTTTTTTGGTTTTCTTGAGGCAGCTCCAAAATGCAGGTGTTCCAGCCAAGCTCAGTGCTTTATGTGGTGGGGCCGGCCAGCAGAAATAGGTGCATTGCGCCGTAATCGGCTCAGTATTCTGTCACTCATGGGGGACCTTGCAGAATTGCCTAACTTCAGCCCTTTAGTAATGGTAGACATCCAACATTTCAGCCCTTTGTGTCCTACCATAGAGTTATATTACAAGTGCCATTCCAAGAAGGCTCAAGGTCATTGGCCACAGAAATGACGTCAAATCACGTTATATGTACAGTGGATTCAATTGGACTGATCATGTCAACATCTTACTCTCACAATCTTAGCTAGCAGTCATTATCGTGAATCAAGTCTACTGGCAAATCCATTTTAATCCTTGTCAGATGAAGATAAATAATGAAGAGAAAATATAGATAAAAAATATCGGTGCTCATCGGCCATTGAACCTAAACATTATGCAACCATTGAACCTAAACATTATGCAACAAGTTGAAAATGGAAAATTCAACAATGAGTTGGTTGGAAGGAATAGGTGACAGTCGCAAACCGCAAGCATTGCAACTGGGAAAATACGTTTTGAACAGTCATCTAACTCGGAATTGTTAAATCTTTTTCTTTGATGACAAAATTTGCCAAAGAAGGACCGACGCGCATAACAAGGTGAGTCCAAAAATGTCTCACATGTTGCTGCATAAATGATGTAATATGCCAGGGAGATATGGTCAGCCATATCATCTATGTTTTTGTAAAGGCTGTAAACAAGGCTGAATGAATTGTTCCACTGCCAGACAAGGCTCCGCTGATAGCCAGGTGTAGCGGTGGTGAGGATTCACTCCATTGTGCTGGAAAGAAAGCACTGCTGTTGGGACAGCTTTATTTAGGCCCTAAACGTTTGTGGGCACCGCTTGTCGCCGTTATAGTGCAATTACTGTATTGTTTAGTGTTGTGTTGTGTAGTGGCTTTGCTGGCATGCATCTAAAAAAAAAAATTGGGTTGCCCCACCAAGATTGACATGTTAAAATGGCCACTGTCTGTATGTTAAAAACAATTTTATAAAAAAAATATTTGTTGAAATATTACATTTTTCTTTACTACTATAGCCCAAAGAAATGCATTGAAAAACACATTCCTAAATGGAAAAACAGACAGTAAAAAACATGTATAATACGGAATAAGGTGTAGAAGTGTCTGTCCTATATCTAGAAGATATAATATAAGTTCAGAAAATATTTTAGATTTTTTGGACACATATTTAACCCCCCTTTTTTGTTGCCACAAAACTCCCGTACTTCCATATTTTTATTAACCAGTACCTGGTAACATTCAGACTGGTCCCGTGACACTTGTCTGATCTTTACATAGAATTAGTTTTGTATGCCAACCGTTCGGACACTACAGACGTTTTTGTGAGAAGACCAATTTTTGGGACGTCTCATGGTCTGACAAACATCGCTGAAATATGCAATTCAATACTCATCTTTAAAACAAATGCAATTTAGGTCAAAATAGTTCAAATTAACAAAGGAAATAGAGGGACTAACAGTATAGAAATATTGCAATAAAAAACTGTAACATCAAAGCACAAAATTCAGTTGAAGTCGGAAGTTTACGTACACTTAGGTTGGAGTCATTAAAACTTGTTTTTCAACCACTCCACCTAAGCCAACTCCCGTGCTTACTGGAAGCAGCGTAGCACTGGTCAGGCACCGTGTTATGCGATGAAGCGCACAGTGTTGCCAGTGCGCGCTCATAGCCCGGAGCGCTATAGGCCAGCCCCCCGCAAGTGCCATGCGAGAGTAGGCATCCAGCAAGGGCGGATTGTACCAGCCCAGCGTGTTTGGTCTCCGGTGCGCCGTTTCGGCCCAGGGTATCCTACGCCGGCTCTGCGTACCATGTCTCCGAGATGCTGGGAGGGTACTGCGCTCCGCCCGTGCCGGGCGAAAGTGGGCATTGAGCCTAACGGAGAGGTGCAAGTGGTAAGCACCAGAACTCCAGTGCTCCTCCACAGCCCGGTTCGACCTGTGCCTGCACTCTGGAGGGGCCGGCGGAGTGGAGGAGTAGTGCCAAGTGGAGGAGTAGTGCCAAGGCTGCGCTCCAGAGCTCCAGTGCACCCCCACAGCCCAGTTTATCCGGTGCCTCCTCTTCGCACCAGGTCTCCGGTAAATCTCCACAGCCTGGTGGGCCCTGTGGCAGCCCCACGCACCAGGCTGTCTCGGCGTCTTCTCGTCCCAGAGTCTCCCTCCAGTCCGGAGCCGCCAGAGCCGCCCTTCAGTCCGGAGCCACCAGAGCCGCCCGCCTGTCAGGAAGTTAAAGCTTGATCGCAAATGGGTCTTCCAAATGGACATACTTCCAAAGTTGTGGCAATATGGCTTAAAGACAACCAAGTCCAGGTATTGGATTGGCCATGACAAAATCCTGACCACAAATCTATAGGAAATGTGTGGGCAGAACTGAAAAAGTGTGTGCGAGCAAGGAGGCCTACAAACCTGACTCAGTTACACCAGCTCTGTCAGGAGGAATGGGCTAAAATTCACCCAACCTATTGTGGGAAGCTTGTGGAAGGCAACCTGAAACATTTCACCCAAGTTAATCAAGTTAAAGGCAATGCTACCAAGTACTAATTGAATGTATGTAAACTACTGACCCACTGGGAATGTGATGAAAGAAATAAAAGCTTAAATAAATCATTCTCTCTACTATTATTCTGACATTTCACATACTTAAAATAAAGTGGTGATCCTAACTGACCTAAAACAGTGTTTTTACTAGGATTAAATGTCAGGAATTGTGAAAAACTGAGTTTAAGCATTTTGCCTAAGGTGTACGTAAACTTCCGACTTCAACTATAAATTCAAGATAGATCAAGGGTGGGTTGCACCAAAATGGTTTCAATTAATCTAGGATTAGAGTTAATCTTGGTTTTGTAAATCTAGGTTTGTAATTAATCAGAGAGGTGTTGCACTACTTAATTTTAGATCTGTATCAGTAAATTTATGATTAATGGTTTTAAACTACGATTAGTGACATGTTACACCAATATATGAGGTATTTTGTGTCAGGACCCGGTTACGAACCTGGGTCTCCGGAGTGAGAAACAGTCACTTAACCAACTGAGCCACGAATAGAACCCAGAAGATGAGGCAGACACAGCAGTACTTAAGACGGTGTATTTAATAAAGTAAAAAGGAGAAGTCCTTAAATACAAAAATGGCAAATCCAAAAGGTGGTAGGAATAGCACAAAAAGCCTCAAGAGACACTCAAAAACAAAAACAGAATTCCACAAGAGCATCCACCGGAATCGACAGGAAAACACAGAACACTAGGGCTGGGTGCTAACATACAAACACAGAGCACAGAACTGAGGGAAACTAAGGGTTTAAATACAATCAGGGAAAACGAGGTACAGGTGCAAATAATAATGGGGAACAAGGGAAAAAACATAAGGTCAAAAAGCACAATGGGGGCATCTAGTGACCAAAACCCGGAACAACCCTGGCCAAATCCTGACAATTTTGTGTGTTGAAACAAAGTGGCTAGCCTACTTGACAAATGAGGCCACAAAGTTGCTGCTCCTTGATAAAATAATAACGATGTAATGTTAGAATTACTGCAATTCCACCGTGAAAGGTTCTCATGGGTTGGCTGATTTGAAATACAATCTGTTATTTGCCAGTTCTAGAATGTTCTGGTGAGTCCAGTTCCACCTTGTATGGTATTGACAATAACAAAGTCTTAATAATATATTTGAATACAGATAGCCTAACTAGGAATTGTATGTGTCGATCAAAAAATATATATATAATATTTCTTTTTACATGTTACCATTGTTACATTATACACACCTTAGGCTGCAAAATGGTTGTCAGTCAAGATTCTCCTCACAGCATTCCCATTTGCATTGGCAGCATGTTGCACCCGGCCATCTTCTGTATTCTCCTCAGGTAGGTCCTCTTCAGCCTCCTCAGGTAGCTTGTCTCCTTGTCTCTTGCCAAAGTTATACAGAACCGCCACTGCAATAATGATTGTCAGTGTAGTGTCCATCTTTGTGCAGAGTCCTTTCCTTTAGGCAGTGAAATATTTTTTTCCACACTCCAAAAACTCTCTCTATGAAATCTCTTGCCAGGACATGAGAGGTATTGTATTCTCTCTCTTCAGATGTCTGGGGGTTTAAAAGGGGAGTCATAAGGTGCCCACGACAGGCATATCCATTGTCACCTAGTAGGTGGCCTTCATATGCCCCCCTTTCCAGCATTGCACACAGACGACTATTGTCAAAGATTCTGCTGTCATGGGTGGATCCTGGCCATCTAGCTACGATATTGTTGAGCTGAACTTTGTCATCACAGACAACCTGCATATTGATGGAGCAATAACCTTTCCGATTGCGGAATAGTTCTCCATTTTCACCACCAGGGTTGGGAATAGGAATGTGTGTACAGTCTATTGCTCCTAGTACATCTGGGAATCTAACTCTCCTGTAAAATCCAGCTGTTGTTTCCTCTGTAGGCCTGAACATTATGTACTGATTCTTCAGACTGGCAATAGCACTGGATACTCTGACTACAATCCTGCAGACGGTTGACTTGTCCAAGTCCAAAAAGATCCCCATCCACTATCTGGAAACATCTAGTTGCGAAGAACCGCAGGATTCAAGAGCTGAAGTATGGGGGTACAGCCGCGTTCCTATCACTCCTATGCTTAATGGTTGGTCCAACCTTTCTTTCCAGTTGCATTACAGAGTCCTTGGAGAAGCGGTATCTTCTTGAGAACTCATCATTATCAATCTGTTTGTAATTATTCTCTGGGGAACTCGTTTTGGTCTCGCCACAGTAGATATGCTGCCATTTTATCAGTTAACCTCTAGCGTCGAGCAATCCCGTATCCGGGAGCGTAATCATAGCCTCAAGCTCATTAGCATAACGCAACGTTAACTATTCATGAAAATCGCAAATGAAATGAAATAAATATATTGGCTCACAAGCTTAGCCTTTTGTTAACAACACTGTCATCTCAGATTTTCAAAATATGGTTTTCAACCATAGCTACACAAGCATTTGTGTAAGAGTATTGATAGCTAGCATAGCATTAAGCCTAGCATTCAGCAGGCAACATTTTCACAAAAACAAGAAAAGCATTCAAATAAAATCATTTACCTTTGAAGAACTTCAGATGTTTTCAATGAGGAGATAGCAAATGTTCAGTTTTTCCAAAAAGATTATTTGTGTAGGAGAAATCGTTCCGTTTTGTTCATCACTTTGGCTAAGCAAAAAACCCGAATATTCAGTCATTACAACGCCAAACTTTTTTCCAAATTAACTCCATAATATCGACAGAAACATGGCAAATGTTGTTTAGAATCAATCCTCAAGGTGTTTTTCACATATCTATTTGATGATAAATCATTCGTGGCAGTTGCCTTTCTCCATTGAACCTCATGGAAAAGTGGACGCAGCTGGAGATTGCGCAATAATTTTGACGGAGGAC
Organism: Oncorhynchus masou masou; assembly: GCF_036934945.1. Taxonomy (NCBI): domain Eukaryota; kingdom Metazoa; phylum Chordata; class Actinopteri; order Salmoniformes; family Salmonidae; genus Oncorhynchus; species Oncorhynchus masou. Next base: position 40,350,474 of record NC_088213.1, read on the forward strand.
CCCAAGCGGACACCTGGTAAATGTAGTCTCTTATGGTCAATCTTCCAATGATATGCCTACAAATACGTCACAATGCTGCAGACACCTTGGGGAAACGACAGAAAGTGTAGGCTCATTCCTGGCGCATACACAGCCATATAAGGAGACATTGGAACACAGCGCATTCAAAATCTGGGGCATTTCCTGTATGAAATTTCATCTTGGTTTCGCCTGTAGCATTAGTTCTGGGGCACTCACAGACAATATCTTTGCAGTTTTGGAAACGTCAGGTGTTTTCTTTCCAAATCTGTCAATTATATGCATAGTCGAGCATCTTTTCGTGACAAAATATCTTGTTTAAAACGGGAATGTTTTTTTATCCAAAAATTAAAAGAGCACCCCCTATATCGAAGAAGTTAAACTACCTCAAGTGGCAGTTTAGAATTAATCTCTAATCTAAATGTATATATGAACTCAGCAAAAAAGAAACGTCCTCTCACTGTCAACTGTATTTATTTTCAGCAAACTTAACCTCTAATGACTCCCGCATGAGGGCGTAATCATCGACTGACACTAATTAGCATAATGCAACGGACATAAATACTCCTAGAAAATGAGAAATCGCCCGGGAATTACAGTCATGAAAACGCCAAAAAATATTCCAAATTAGCTCCATAATATCGACAGAAACATGGCAAACATTGTTTATAATCAATCCTCAAGGTGTTTTTCAAATATCTATTCGATAATATATCCACCGGGACAATTGGTTTTTCAGTAGGACCGATTAATGGCTACCATTCACTGCTCAATAGGGACGCATTGGAACGCAGCGCTTTCAAAACATGAGGCACTTCCGGATTGGATTTTTCTCAGGCTTTCACCTGCAATATCAGTTCTGTTATACTCACAGACAATATTTTTAGCTTGAAACTTTAGAGTGTTTTCTATCCTAAGCTGTCAATTATATGCATATTCTAGCATCTTGTCCTGACAAAATATCTCGTTTACTACAGGAACGTTATTTTTCCAAAAATGAAAATACTGACCCCTAGTCACAAAAGGTTTTAACATGTGTAAATATTTGTATGAACATAAGATTCAACATCTGAGACATAAACTGAACAAGTTCCACAGACATGTGACTAACAGAAAAGGAATAATGTGTCCTTGAACAAAGGGAGGTCAAACTCAAAAGTAACAGTCAGTATCTGGTGTGGCCGCCAGCTGCATTAAGTACTGCAGTGCATCTCCTCCTCGTGGACTGCACCACAGTTGCCAGTTCGTGCTGTGAGATGTTACCCCACTCTTCCACCAATGCACCTGCAAGTTCCCAGACATTTCTGGGGGGAATGGCCCTAGCCCTCACCCTCCGATCCAACAGGTCCAGATGTGCTCAATGGGATCGAGATCCAGGCTTTTCGCTGGCCATGGCAGAACACTGAAATTCGTGTCTTGCAGGAAATCACGCACAGAACGAGCAGTGTGACTGGTGGCATTGTCATGCTGGAGGGTCATGTCAGGATGAGCCTGAAGGAAGGGTACCACATGTGGGAGGAGGATGTCTTCCCTGTAATGCACAGCGTTGAGATTGCCTGCAATGACAACAAGTTCAGTCCAATGAGGCTGTGACACACCGCCCCAGACCATGACGGACCCTCCACCTACAAATCGATCCTCGATCCAGAGTATAGGCCTCAGTGTAACGCTCATTCCTTCGACAATAAACGTGAATCCGACCATCACCCTGGTGAGACAAAACCACAACTCGCCAATTTTGCCAGTCTTGTCTGGTCCAGTGACAGTGCCCATAGGCGACGTTGTTGCCGGTGATGTCTGGTGAGGACCTGCCTTACAACAGGCCTACAAGCCCTCAGCCTTTCTCAGCCTATTGCGGACAGTCTGAGCACTGATGGAGGGATTGTGCGTTCCTGGTGTAACACGGGTAGTTGTTGTTGCCATCCTGTACCTGTCCAACAGGTGTGATGATCGGATATACCGATCCTGTGCAGGTGTTGTTACACGTGGTATGCCACTGTGAGGACGATCAGCAGTCCGTCCTGTCTCCCTGTAGCGCTGTCTTAGGCATCTCACAATACGGATAATGCAATTTATTGCACTGGCCACTTCTGCTGTCCTCATGCCTCCTTGCAGCATGCCTAAGGCACGTTCACGCAAATGAACAGGGACCCTGGACATCTTTCTTTTGGTGTTTTTCAGAGGCAGTAGTAAGGCCTCTTTAGTGTCCTAAGTTTTCATAACTGGGACCTTAATTGCCTACCGTCTGTTTCACAGGTGCATGTTCATTTATTGTTTATGGTTCATTGAACAAGCATAGGAAACAGTGTTCAAACCCTTTGCAATGAAGATCTGTGAAGTTATTTGGATTTTTATGAATTAACTTTGAAAGACAGGGTCCTGAAAAAGGGACTTTTTTTGTTGCTGAGTTGATATATAATTCCTTCTCGCAACTATCTAAGCTCTCTCCTCCTCTCACCTTTTCCCTTCACTTGTGGACTTCAGTGCACAACACATCAGCTATCTGTAACCAGGCAAAAAATATTTCCTAGCCAAACCTTCATATCTTGACTGCTATAATCGCTACACACAGTCTACATTGTTGTAACATCATAGTCAGCATAGCTACTAGAACTAAACCCACTAGATACAATCATGCAGTACAGTGTACAGTCAGAAAGCAGTTACACCAGTGGGCCCTGGTGGCACTACATTTTAAAACCAAAAGCTTACCTTGACTAGCTAACATAGCATCCCTCTCTGTTTGAGCCGGGTGTTTGAGTAAGCTAAACTAGCTAGCTACATTATCTAGCTAAGTGAAAGTTTAAAAAAATATACAACCAAATACAGCTAGCTCTCTCTCTGTCACGACTTCCGCCGAAGTCGGTTCCTCTCCTTGTTCGGGCGGCGTTCGGTGGTCAACGTCATCGATCTTCTAGCCATCGCCGATCCACTTTTAATTTTTCATTTGTTTTGTCTTGTTTTCCCGCACACCTGGTTTACATTCCCTCATTATTTGACATGTATTTAACCCTCTGTTCTCCCCATATCTGTGTGTGGAATTGTTTGTTGTTACGTGTATGTGCACGTTAGACTGGTTTGCGCTGGGTTATGTCAACCCGTATTTGTTTATTGTTCCTAGTGCCGTGTGTTTATTCGCCGTAATAAAGGGCTCCGTTTGCTACCCAATTCTGCTCTCCTGCACCTGACTTCCCTGCAGCCAGTTACGCATGAAATTAATTTGTTCAAAACTGTTCAACTCTTGTTCTTCTCTCACTTTGAGGCTATCACTACATTTTATGCACTGCAGTGCTAGCTTGTTGTATCTTATGCTTTCAGTACTAGATTCATTCTCTGATATTTTGATTGGGTGGACAACATGTCACTTAATGCTGCAAGAGCTCTGATAGGTTGAAGGACATCCTCTGGATGTTGTCTTAATTCATGTGTAAGTCTATGGAAGGGCGTGAGAACCATGAGCCTCCGAGGTCTTGTATTGAAGTCAATGTACCCAGAGGACGACAGTAGCTAGCTGTCCTCTGGCTAACCATGGTGCTACCCGACAGTGCAAAATAGTCTGTTTTAATCAATTATTTGGTGACATGAGATTATATTTAGTGTAGTTTTACCTAAAAACTTTTTAAATGTTGATTCACTGTTGAGGATTGTCAACCGTCCCCTATTTTGGACCAGACCCCCCCACACCAGTACGTTTCGAATGGTCCCTTAGAACAGTGTTTTCCTAACCCTGGTCCTCGAATACCCCCAACAGTACACAGTTTAGTTGTAGCCCTTGACAAACACACCTCATTCAACTCATTAAGGGCTTAATGATTAGTTAACACGTTGAATCAAGTGTGCTTGTCCAGGGTTGGGAAACACTGCCTTAGAACATTAGCTGTAGTAAGAACATTAGCTGTAATAAGAACGTTAGCTGTAATAAGAACATTAGCTATAATAACAACATTGGCTGTAATAAGAACATTAGCTGTAATAAGAACATTAGCTGTAATAAGATCATTAGCTGTAATAAGAACATTAGCTATAATAAGAACATTGGCTGTAATAAGAACATTAGCTGTAATAGATGTGGTAAAGGAGTCAATGGAACACAGACTTTCCATTGACTAGATTGGCACACATTCAACAATTCTGGATATTCGCCGAATTAGTCATAATGTATGCATTGTAACAGGCACACAGTGTGGTTACTTAAGTCCGATTTGAATATATTTGGTTGTTTTCGCTGCATAACATGTAGAAGTTGCCACTTTCCAAAAAATGTCCATCCCCAACTACAACATTTTCCACCAAGATAGAACTGCCAAAGGAGGTGGAGTTGCAATCGACTGCAGAGATAGTCTGCAGAGTTCTGTCACGCTATCCAGGTCTGTGCCCAAACAGTTCGAGTTTATACTTTTAAAAATCCACCTTTCCAGAAAAAAGTCTCTCACTGTTGCCGCTTGACCAACCTCAGCCCCCAGCTGTGCCCTGGACACCATATGTGAATTAATTGCCCTCCATTTATCTTCAGAGTTCGTACTGTTAGGTGACCTAAACTGGGATATGCTTAATTAACACCCTGGCCAACCGACCACCCCTTATCACTGTCAAACGCTCCCTAAAACATTTCAGTGAGCAGGCCTTTCTAATCAAGCTGGCCCGGATATCCTGGAAGGATATTGGTCCTCATTCCATCAGTATAGGATGCCTGGTTATTCTTTAAAAGTGCTTTCCTCACCATCTTAAATAAGCATGCGCCATTCAAAAAATATTGAACGAAGAACAGATATAACCCTTGGTTCACCCCAACTTGACTGTCCTTGACGAGCACAAAAACATCCTGTGGTGTACTGGATTAGCATCGAATAGCCCCAACGATATGCAACTTTTCAGGGAAGTTAGCAACCAATATATACAGGCAGTTAGGAAAGCCAAGGCTAACTTTTTCAAACAGAAATTTGCATCCTGTAGCACGAACTCCAAAAAGTTCTGGGACACTGTAAAGTCCATGGAGAATAAGAGCGCCTCCTCCCAGCTTCCCACTGCACTGGGGCTAGGAAACAGTGTCAACAATGATAAATCTACGATAATTGAGAATTTCTATAAGCATTTTTCTACGGCTGGCCATGCTTTCTACCTGGCTACCCCAACCCCGGTCAACATCTCAGCATCCCCACACAGCAACTTGCACAAGCCTCCCCCACTTCTCTTTCACGTAAATCCAGATAACTGATGTTCTGAAAGAACTGCAAAATATGGACCCCTACAAATCAGCTGGGCTAGACAATCTGGACACATCTAAAATTATCCACCGCAATTGCTGCAACCCCTATTACTAGCAGGTTCAACCTCTCTTTCATATCGTTTGAGATCCCTAAAGATTGGAAAGCTGCCGCGGTCATCCCCCTCTTCAAAGGGGTAGACAATCTAGACCCAAACTTGTTACAGACCTATTGTGTGATGTGGGGTGGGCATTCTATGTTTTATTTTTCTATGATTTTGTATTTCTATGTTTTGGCCGGGTATGGTTCTCAATCAGGGACAGCTGTCTATCGTTGTCTTTGATTGGGAACCATACTTAGGTAGCCCTTTCCCTGCTTTCAGTGTGGGAAGTTAATTTTGTTTGTGGCACATAGCCCTTAAGCTTCACGGTTGTTTTGAATTGTTTATTGTTTTTGTCGACGTCATCCTAAATAAAAAGAATATGTACGCTCACCATGCTGCGCTTTGGTCTAGTTCCTTCGACGGCTGTGACACCTATATTTATTCTACCCTGCCTTTCTAAAGTCTTCGAAAGCCATGTTAACAAACAGATCACTGACCCGTTTCGAATCCCACCGTACCTTCTCCCCTATAAAATCTGGTTTCCGAGCTGGTCATTGGTGCACCTCAGCCATGCTCAAGGTCCTAAAAGACATCAAAACTGCCATCGATAAAATACAGTACTGTGCAGCCAACCTGACCAAGGCTTTCGACTCTGTCAATCAGCGTATTCTTATCAGCAGATTCTCAAATGACTGCCTTGCCTGGTTCACCAACTACTTCTCAGATAGAGTTCAGTGTATCAAATCGGAGGACCTGTTGTCCAGACCTCTGGCAGTCTCTATGGGGGTGCCACAGGGTTCAATTCTCGGGCCAACTCTTTACTCTGTATATATCAATGATGTCGCTCTTGCAGCTGATGAGTCTCTGATCCACCTCTATGCAGACAACACCATTCTGTATACTTCTGGCCCTTCTTTGGACATTGTGTTAACAAATCTCCGATGAGCATCAATGCCATACAACACTCCTTCCGTGGCTTCCAACTGCTCTTAAATGCAAGTAAAACTAAATCATGGCCTGTGCTCTTAAATGCAAGTAAAACTAAATCGTGGCCTGCACCCGCCCGCCCGTCTAGCATCACTACAAATACCTAGGTTTCTGGTTAGACTAAAAACTCTCCTTCCAGACTCACGTTAAACATCTCCAATACAAAATTAAATCTAGAATCTGCTTCCTACTTCACAACAAAGCCTCCTTCAATTATGCTGCTAAACATAGCCTGTTAAACTGACTATCCTACTGATCCTAGACTTCGGTGATGTCATTTTTAAAAATAGCCTCCAACACTCTACTCAGCAAATTGGATGTAGTCTATCACAGTGCCATCCATTTTGTCACCAAAGCCCCATATCCTACCCACCACTATGACCTGTATGCTCTCGTTGGCTGGCCTTCGCTTCATATTCCTCGCCAAACCCACTGGCTCCAGGTCATCTATAAGTCTTTGCTAGGTAAAGCCCCGCTTTATTTCAACTCACTGGTCACCATAGCAACACCCACCCGTAGCATGCGCTCACTGGTCATGCCCAAAGCCAACTTCTCCTTTGGCCACCAAAATGACTGGAACGAATTGCAAAAATCACTGAAGCTGGAGAATTACATCTCCCTCACTAACTTTAAGCATCAGCTGTCAGAGCAGCTTACCAATCATTGCACCTGTACACAGCCCATCTGTAAATAGCCCACCCAACTACCTCGTCCCCATATTTTTGTTCTCCTTTGCACCCCAGTATCTCTACTTGCACATCATCTTCTGCACATCTATCACTCCAGTGTTAATTCTAAATGGTCATTATTTTGCCATTATGGCCTATTTATTGCTTTACCTCCCTAATCTTACTACATTTGCACACACTGTATATAAATCTTTCAATTGTGTCATTGGCTGTACGTTTGTTTATCCCATGTGTAACTCTGTGTTGTTTGTGTCGCACTGCTTTGCTTTATCTTGGCCAGGTTGCAGATGTAAATGAGAACTTGTTGTCAACTGGCCAACTAGTTCAATAAAGGTTCAATAAAAATTCAAAAAGTTTAGTAAGAAATGACTGCTAAACTCCAGTTCGTATAAACTAGTTAGCATTTTTATTTTTATTTTTTTTCACCTTTATTTAACCAGGTAGGCTAGTTGAGAACAAGTTCTCATTTGCAACTGCGACCTGGCCAAGATAAAGCTTAGAAGTGTGAACAGACAACACAGAGTTACACATGGAGTAAACAATTAACAAGTCAATAACACAGTACAAAAAAGGGGAGTCTATATACATTGTGTGCAAAAGGCATGAGGAGGAAGGCGAATAATTACAATTTTGCAGATTAGCACTGGAGTGATAAATGATCAGATGGTCATGTACAGGTAGAGATACTGGTGTGCAAAAGAGCAGAGAAGTAAATAAATAAAAACAGTGTGGGGATGAGGTAGGTGAAAAAGGGTGGGCTATTTACCAATAGACTATGTACAGCTGCAGCGATCGGTTAGCTGCTCAGATAGAACATGTTTGAAGTTGGTGAGGGAGATAAAAGTCTCCAACTTCAGGGATTTTTGCAATTCGTTCCAGTCACAGGCAGCAGAGTACTGGAACGAAAGGCGGCCAAATGAGGTGTTGGCTTTAGGGATGATCAGTGAGATACACCTGCTGGAGCGCGTGCTACGGATGGTGTTGCCATCGTGACCAGTGAACTGAGATAAGGCGGAGCTTTACCTAGCATGGACTTGTAGATGACCTGGAGCCAGTGGGTCTGGCGACGAATATGTAGCGAGGGCCAGCCGACTAGAGCATACAAGTCGCAGTGGTGGGTGGTATAAGGTGCTTTAGTGACAAAACGGATGGCACTGTGATAAACTGCATCCAGTTTGCTGAGTAGAGTGTTGGAGGCAATTTTGTAGATGACATCGCCGAAGTCGAGGATCGGTAGGATAGTCAGTTTTACTAGGGTAAGTTTGGCGGTGTGAGTGAAGGAGGCTTTGTTGCGGAATAGAAAGCCGACTCTTGATTTGATTTTCGATTGGAGATGTTTGATATGAGTCTGGAAGGAGAGTTTACAGTCTAGCCAGACACCTAGGTACTTATAGGTGTCCACATATTCAAGGTCGGAACCATCCAGGGTGGTGATGCTCGTCGGGCATGCGGGTGCAGGCAGCGATCGGTTGAAAAGCATGCATTTGGTTTTACTAGCGTTTAAGAGCAGTTGGAGGTCACGGAAGGAGTGTTGTATGGCATTGAAGCTCGTTTGGAGGTTAGATAGCACAGTGTCCAAGGACGGGCCGGAAGTATATAGAATGGTGTCGCCTGCGTAGAGGTGGATCAGGGAATCACCCGCAGCAAGAGCAACATCATTGATATATACAGAGAAAAGAGTCGGCCCGAGAATTGAACCCTGTTGCACCCCCATAGAGACTGCCAGAGGACCGGACAGCATGCCCTCCGATTTGACACACTGAACTCTGTCTGCAAAGTAATTGGTGAACCAGGCAAGGCAGTCATCCGAAAAACCGAGGCTACTGAGTCTGCCGATAAGAATATGGTGATTGACAGAGTCGAAAGCCTTGGCAAGGTCGATGAAGACGGCTGCACAGTACTGTCTTTTATCGATGGCGGTTATGATATAATTTAGTACCTTGAGTGTGGCTGAGGTGCACCCGTGACCGGCTCGGAAACCAGATTGCACAGCGGAGAAGGTACGGTGGGATTCAAGATGGTCAGTGACCTGTTTGTTTACTTGGCTTTCGAAAACCTTAGATAGGCAGGGCAGGATGGATATAGGTCTGTAACAGTTTGGGTCCAGGGTGTCTCCTCCTTTGAAGAGGGGGATGACTGTGGCAGCTTTCCAATACTTGGGGATCTCAGACGATATGAAAGAGAGGTTGAACAGGCTGGTAATAGGGGTTGCGACAATGGGGGCGGATAGTTTCAGAAATAGAGGGTCCAGATTGTCAAGCCCAGCTGATTTGTACGGGTCCAGGTTTTGCAGCTCTTTCAGAACATCTGCTATCTGGATTTGGGTAAAGGAGAACCTGGAAGGGCTTGGGCGAGAAGCTGCGGTGGGGGCGGAGCTGTTGGCTGAGGTTGGAGTAGCCAGGCGGAAGGCATGGCCAGCCGTTGAGAAATGCTTGTTGACGTTTTCGATAATCATGGATTTATCGGTGGTGACCGTGTTACCTAGCCTCAGTGCAGTGGGCAGCTGGGAGGAGGTGCTCTTGTTCTCCATGGACTTCACAGTGTCCCAGAACTTTTTGGAGTTGGAGCTACAGGATGCAAACTTCTGCCTGAAGAAGCTGGCCTTAGCTTTCCTGACTGACTGCGTGTATTGGTTCCTGACTTCCCTGAACAGTTGCATATCGCGGGGAGTATTCGATGCTATTGCAGTTCTCCACAGGATGTAGCATACAGAAATTGGTTGTGGTAGTCAGAGTCGTTTTAACGGTAATGCAATTGATTGACATGATATGAATGTTTTGGGTTTGACATCCATACAATAATTACCCTAAGATTTTACCTCAACATAGTGTGAAATGCATATTCAAACAATAGCCTAACTGTAGTCTAATTTTGCTGTGTTTCCATGGCAATTCCATTGTTTTGGTCAAGTTTGCTAGACTTCTTCACCACATCTATACAATAATTACATTTTTACATTAGAGCTTCAACTAACAGTTCTAACTGAGCAGTCACACCACGGTGCAGATTGATATAAGGAAAATTACATTTGACTATGAAACCCAAGTCTGCATACTGTATTTCACTTTTGTCATATTGCATTTACTAATACACCATTACAGGTTAATATTTACTCTTAGACAATTTATGACACATTTCTATAGTGACTATGCCACCAGTCATAAAGATGAGTGGAGGGAATCCAATATTTGGCATCTCGTGGCTCTTTGATTACCTTATCATACACAGGTCCCTGAATATCCTGTACAGCGTTTGGAGACCAAAATGTATCGTGAAATCAATCCTGAAGGTGGATGAAAATTCACATTCTCACCTGTCTCTCTTTAAAGTAAAACCCTCTTCAGGTCTTTGAAACCTGGGATATATCTGTTTTTCTCCTTCTGTTGCCGATAATTGAATTGGATTTGTCGGATGAGCTGATACAGGAATAGCGTGCACAAGTATCGATCCCTTGGAAATAGTCGAGACCATTACCAATATTGTAGCCAAGTAGTGTTTTTTGAAAGGGAAGAAATATATATTTTTCTTCTAAGAAGTTCATGGTCTTCTCAAACAGAGTTTAGGATGGTTACAGTCATTAAAAATGTGACTTTGTCTGAATCAACAGAGTCTGTTATAAATGTTTTCCACGATCCCTGCTCTGGATGGACTCAGCTGAGGTAAATGTTTAAAAATATTTCTCAAGTTCTGTATGTTCCTATGTATCTTTGGGGGCTATAACAGTTACATACAGACTCAGTGATGATGTATTATGAATATTTAATTTTGGTCATTTATAGGAACCTTGTAAAAGTATTTTGATAAACGCCTTATTAAAATGAATGTTGGTTTCCAGTAGAAACACGTCAAACACGTCATCATTGTGCTCTCAGTTCGTGAAACAAATATTCAACAAAACAATGTGAACAGTGTGAAACAAACAAACAACTCACCAACATCATACATGAATAATTGCTGCGTGGGAAGAATATGATTTCTATTTACTTCATAAACCTTTGCCTGCTCACCTGACCTGTCTTAAAAGTTCTTAAGGCTATGGGGCACTATTTTCACGTCCGGATGAAAAGTGTGCCCAAAGGAAACTGCCTGCTACTCAGGCACAGAAGCTAGGATATAATTTGTAGGTTTGGATAGAAAACACTCTAAAGTTTCTAAAACTGTTAAAACTATGTATGTGAATATAACAGAACCTATTTGGTAGGCGAAACCCCAGGGACAAACCATCCAGGAAATGTTTTCAATGGGGTTTCTATGTGGACCTAGATTTCTAAGGCACTTGCTTGCAGTTCCTATCGCTTACACGAGATGTCTTTAGGAATTGGCTGATGTTTTTCCTTTGAGAAATGATTAAGTAGGGCTGTTCAGAACGAGGGTCAAGTCTAGTGTACTGTTGTGGTTGGGGCTCGAGACTTGAAAGCTTGCTCCACTTTGTTTTCGACCGGTATTGAACAGTTTATCCCGTCTTAAATTTTATTGATTATTTACGTATAAAAATACCTAAAATTGGATTAGGAAAGTTGTTTGAAATGTTTGGATCAAGTTTACAGGTAACTATATTAGATACTTTGTAGTCATGTTGCGCGAGTTGGAACCTGTGTTTTTCTGGTTCAAACGCGCCAATAAATGGACATTTTGGAGATATAACGACAGAATTTATCAAACAAAAGGACCATTTGTGATGTTTAATGGATGTATTGGAGTGCCAACAGAAGAGATCTTCAAAGGTAAGGTATGAATTATATCGTTATTTTTGAGTTTTGTTTTGCGCCTGGCGGGTTGAAATATGATTGTCATGTGTTTGTTTGATGGGGTGCTGTCCTCAGATAACATTATGGATAATCGCATGGTTTGCTTTTGCAGTAAAGCCTTTTTGAAATCTGACACTGTGGCTGGATTAACAAGAGGTTCATCTTTAAACTGATGTATAACACTTGTATGATTCATGAATTATTATTATGAGTATTTCTGTTTTTGAATTTGGCGCATTGCTATTTCACTGGGTATTGTCTAATCAATCCCATTAACGGGATTGGCGCGCAAAGGGATCACTAAGAAGTTAATGACATTTTACTAGTCCAATCAAAGGGTCAAGTGCATGTTTCAATAGCCAAACATTGCATTTTTTTTAATTTTTAATCAGAGAGTTGAGCTACTCCAGACAGTTGCAATGGATTAGAAGAACCTTGTGCCAAGAGGATGATCTAGAACACTAGAGAGTAGGGCTCATAGCCACTGGGGAGGTCTCAAGTGAACAGTCTGTAATGCAGACCGGGCAGAAAATAGTTGGATTTTGGAGTTTATTTTAAAATACAAACTTTTCAAATACTCTCGGTAGTCGAATATAGTTTATATAGAGCTTTAACTAAAAAGCAAATATTTTCTTTGCTATTCAAATACGGTTTCAGAAAAACAAATTATACTGAACAAAAATATAAACACGACATGTAAGAATTTCAACAATTTCACTGAGTTACAGTTCATATAAGGAAATCATACAAATAAATACATGATTTCTGCCCTAGTCTATGAATTTCACATGACTGGGCAGGGGCGCAGCCATGGGTGGGCCTGGGAGGGCATAGGCCCACCCACTTGGGAGCCAGTCTCACCCACTGGGGAGCCAGGCCCAGCCAATAAGAGTTAGTTTTAGTTTAGTTAGTTTGATCCTGCAGGTGAAGAAGCCAGATGTGAAGGTCCTGGGTTGGCGTGGTTACACGTGGTCTGCGGTTGTGAGGCCGGTAGGATGTAATTCTCTAAAACAACATTGGTAGAGAAATTAAGATTTAATTATCTGGCAACAGCTCTGTTGGACATTCCTGCAGTCAGCATGCCAATTGCAAACTCTCTCAAAATGTTGACATCTTTGGCAGTGTGTTGTTAAACACTTCTGGGATCTTTTATTTCAACTCATGAAAAATGGGACCAACACTTTACAAGTTGAATTTGTATTTTTGTTCAGTGTACAGTTGAAGTCGGAAGTTTACATACACCTATGTTGGGGTCATTAATACTCGTCTTTCAATCACTCCACAAATATCTTGTTAACAAACTATTGTTTTGGCAAGTCGTTTAGGACATCTACTTTGTGCATGACACAATTTATTTTTCAAACAATTGTTTACAGACAGATTATTTCACTTATAATTCCCTGCATCACAATTCCAGTGGGTCAGATGTTTACATACTGTACACTAAGATGACTGTGCCTTTAAACAGCTTGGAAAAGTCCAGAAAATGATGGCATGGCTTTAGCAGCTTCTGATTGACCTCAATGGCTAATTGACCTCAATTGAGTCAATTGGAGGTGTACCTAGGGAAGTACTTCAAGGCCTACCTTCAAACTCAGGCCCTTTTTGCCTGACACCATGGGAAAATAAAAATAAATCAGCCAAGACCTCAGAAAACATTGTAGACCTCCACAAGTCTGGTTCATCCTTGGGAGAAATTTCCAAACTCCTGAAGGTACCACGTTCATCTGTACAAACAATAGTACACAAGTATAAACACAATGGGACCACGCGGCCGCATTACCGCTCAGGAAGGAGACGTGTTCTGTCTCCTAGAGATGAACATACTTTGGTGAGAAAAGTGCAATTCAATCTCAGAACAACAGCAAAGGACCTTGTGAAGAGTCTGGAGGAAACCGGTACAAAAGTATCTATATCCACAGTGAAACAAGTTCTAAATTGACATAACCTGAAAGGCTGCTCAGCAAGGAAGAAGCCACTGCTTCAAAACTACCTTAAAAAATCCAGACTACAGTCTGCATCTGCACATGAGGACAAAGATTGTACTTTTGGAGAAATGTCCTCTTGTCTGGTGAAACAAAAATAGAACTGTTTGGCCATAATGACCATTGTTATGTTTGGAGGAAAAAGGATGAGTCTTGCAAGCCAAAGAATACCATCCCAACCGTGAAGCACGGGGTTGGAAGCATTATGTTGTGGGGGTGCTTTGCTGCAGGAGGGACTGGTGCACTTCACAAACTGGATGGTATCATGAGGCAGGAAAAGTATGTGGATATATTGAAGCAACATCTCAAGACATCAGTCAGGAAGTGAAAGCTTTGTTGCAAATGGGTCTTCCAAATGGAAAATGACCCCAAGCATACTTCCAAAGTTGTGGCAAAATGGCTTAAGGACAAGAATGAATGTCAGGATGAATGGGCCAAAATTCAACCAACTTATTGTGGAAGGCTAACCAAAATGTTTGACCCAAGTTAAACAAATTAAAGGCAATGCTACCAAATATTAATTGAGTGCATGTCAACTTCTGACCCACTGGGAATGTGATGAAAGAAATAATAGCTGAAATAAATAATTATCTCTACTATTATTCGGACATTCCACATTCTTAAAATAAAGTGGTGATCCTAACTGACCTAAGACAGGGAATTCTTACTAGGATTAAATGTCAGGAATTGTGAAAAAAAATGAGTTTAAATGTATTTGGCTAAGGTGTATGTAAACTTCTGACTCTGACTGTATATTTTAAGGTATTTGAATAAATGCAAGTAATAATAAAATATTGAAATAGTTATTGGGATGGCTGCCAAATATTTGATGAAGAACCAAAAACTACAACAACTAAATATATGATCATTACCACATGGTTTGGAAACCTCCCAGGTATGTATCTTATATATTATCATTATCATATATGGACATGGAATCGCCTGAACATTTGAGTAGGCCACATTTGCAGCTTCAAAATGACTAACAAATATGTATTAATAAGGAATAAGACATAATCAAATTAATATTTGACATCAAGTTTGTATACATAGTCACTTTGATTATTGCAATAGCAATATTGTTGTAACATATAATTACTTTGTAATTGCATAATTTGGAACAGTCACTATTGCTCTTGTGTACAGTAGTTACAAAAACTCTCAGCTAATTGCTATGCATTTCAAATGCAATTACCAAAGCATAATGGAACAAAGAATGTTGCTCTAAAAGTATTTACAGTTTTATTACACAGGCACAATAACAATTGAATGTAAAGTGTTACTGAGAATGCTAACCGTTACAAAATATGTCTGTTAAGAGTTGAAGGGAAACTGCCTTCCTCAATCAACTACAGCCATGGTAGTTGGAAGTTAGTTTTAATTCTGAGTGAAGGATCCCTTTAAAAATTTCAATTAATTACAGCTTCCAACCTTTTCAGTGGCATGTTGAAAAAGTCATGCAGTAGTTGAAAGTTACAATTTATATATAACTATCTGTATAATATATCATTGATTCATTGTTTTGACTTGATTATGTGCACCTGTGGCAATGGACCTTCAGGAGAATGGTTATTTACAGAATGTTTAGATAGAAATGTATTGCGTAGATCAAATATGTCTGTTCAATAGATTGGAATAGTATAGAAGATTGTGTGTGCTCTATTCATTTTCTTCAACATGCAGTTCCCTGCATTATTTTAGAGAAGTTACTTTCTGAGATCTGTATTCAAATAATTAAGACTACATATATCCCAGTTCTGCTGTACTGTTCACACCTAAGGCAAATACTGTTGTGGACCGGGGTTGCACTTGTAACTGGACACATTTCTCTGGCAAGACTGTGTGTAGGCAACCAGAAAAGACCATAGAGATCTAAATAGCCTCCTCAGCCACTGCACATAGAATGGAGAAAAGAGGGGTCAGGACTGCTCAGTGACCTCACCGTGATGATAAAAGAAGGATCATCATGATGTTGGATGCATCATCTCTCATATGTTTGAAAATGGGGAGAGGTGGTTTCTTGGCGAGGTTGCAGAACTAGAGCAGTGCCTGTGTTGAGGACGGTGCTTGAGAGGTAAATTCCTCCTGAAGTCTGGACTGCAGCCCAAATGTCTCATACAGACAGAGCCCAGTGCTATAACCTCTGCTATTACCCCAATCCATCTCTGTAATGCTAAGTGCCAAGGCGAGAGGGTGTGCAGGCTATTTTTAAAACGTTTTTGATATTACTCATCAGGGCACTGTGAACCCTCTTCTGTCTTGTGTCAGGACACAGGGTCTAACAAAAAGATCACGGAAAAGGTTACATCTCAAGCCAACATAATTGAAGGCATCATAACCTTTGTTACCAATAAAAAGGCGAGTGCTAGACATAATAATCGCACTAAATCGAAAATATAACGTTGTTTGCGGCTATTGTCATGGCACTCAATGAGAATTGAATGAATGCAGCATCATGTCTACGTCATATTTGCGTCTTATCCTTGGTCTCTTGAACCACTATGAAGCTTTCTATCTGGCCTCTTGAACCAGTGTGAAGGCTTCTCTCTCCTGTTTTTCCAGGCTGACTGTATATGCCCATTCACACCGCCACTTGACATCTCCATTAGACCACTGCTATTTTCATGGCATGCCTTTACACCTGACCACCCCAACCAGAGTGGTAATTAGTGAAGACGAGGTGATATCCTCAATCGCTGCTCAAGCATTCTCTCGAGGGACATTGTACTCCTGAGTGGCTCAGCAGTCAAAGGCACTACACCTCAGTGCAAGAGGTGTCACTACAGTCCCTGGTTCAAATCCAGGCTGTATCACATCTGGCTGTGATTGTGAGTCCCATAGGGCAGTGCACAATTGCCCGGGGTAGGCCGGGCTTAACTTAACTTTGTTCTTAACTGTCTTGCCTAGTTAAATAAAGGTTAAAAAATATATTAATGTCAGGGGTCTAAAGTACTACTGTCTTTATTTCTCAAAATACCTCATGTACCAAAGCAAGTGTCTGAAGTCATGTTCTGCACCCATTTGATAAACATCAGATTATGATACCAGATCAGAAAACCCAGTGATGAGTCTCTGATTCATTATTTGAAATTATAGTGACAGCAAATGTATCTGTGCGCCTGCCTCTCCAGCTTCCCTCTCCATCTCGCAATAATGCAGGTTAAATGTCCTGCAGCTGTGGTTTATCAAGTTCAATGACCTTTTTAAATTCTTGTCATGCCTCCATGTAAACATGCCCTCAGAAATGCCTCCACGGGTCACGCTCGATCACTTTAGTTGCTGGAATAAAAAAATTGGTGTGCACTGCTTAAAGTAATTGTGTATTACATACTCTGTTGCATTATGCAGCAGCAGACTCCCTCCCACTAGTCCTAATGGGCCTGAGACAACACAGAGGTGCTTCGTAATTGCATATACAGTGCCTTTAGAACATGTCCATAACCCTTGATGTATTCCACATTTTGTTGTTACAGCCTGAATTAAAAATGTATTTACTCCATAATGACAAATTAAACACGTTTTGGTAAATGTCTGCACATTTATTGAAAATTAAATACAGAAATATCTCATTTACCTAAGTATTCACACCCCCTGAGTCAATACTTTGCAGAAGCACCTTCAGCGGCGATTACAGCTGTGAGTCTTGCTGGGTAACTCTCTAAGAGCTTTCCACACCTGTTACAAGCATACCCATAACATGATGCAGCCACCACTATGCTTGAAAATAGCGGAACTCAGTAATACATTGTAATGGATTTGCCCCAAACAAAACACTTTGTTTTCACAACAAAAAGTTCATTGCTTTGCCACATTTTTTTCAGTATTACTTTAGTGCCTTGTTGCAAACAGGATGCATGTTCTGGAATATTTTATTCTGTACAGGCTTCTTTTCACTCAGTTAAGTTAGTATTGTGGAGTAACTACAATGCTTTTGATCCATCCTCAGTTTCCTCCTATCACAGCCATTAAACTTTGTAACTATTTTAAAGTCACCATTGGCCTCATGGTGAAATCCCTGAGCGGTTTCCTTCGTCTCCGGCAACTGAGTTAGGAAGGACGCCTGTATCTTTGTATTGACTGGGTGTATTGACACACCATCTAAAATGTAATGAATAACTTCACCATGCTCAAAGGGTATTCCATTTCTTTCCTTTTTAATATTTACCCATCTACCAATGGGTCCCCTTCTTTGCGAGGCTTTGGAAAACCTCCCTGGTCTTTTTGGTTGAATCTGTGCTTGAAATGCACTGCTCGACTGAGTGACCTTACAGATAAATGTATGTTTGGGTTACAGAGATCATTAAAAAAATAAATGTGAAACACTATTACTGCAGTTCATGCCACTTATTATGTGACTTGTTAAGCAAATGTTTACTCCTTAACTTATTTAGGCGTACCATAACAAAGGGGCTGAATACTTTCTGACTCAAGACATTTCAGCTTTTCATTTTTGATGAATTTGTTAAAATAATAAAAAAAACATCATTCCACTTTGACATTATGGGGTGTTGTCGTGTAGACTAGTAACAAAACAACTCAATATATTGCATTTAAATTCAGGCTATAACACAACAACACGTGGAACAGGTCAAGGAGTGTGAATACTTTCTGAAGGCACTGTAGTCTATGCTGTAGCCAGTGGCACTGCTTTGTCTATGGAGAACACAGTACAACATGAGGCTACATACTATTTTCACAGACCAGGTACCACCAGACCTATTATTCCTATAACAAGCCCGAAGCTACCGAAATGGCCTCCTTCCCTTGTTTGTCTTTTAAATGACAGCATGTTATCGCCATAACCTGTTTGGTAAAGTGACATTATTAGTTATAATTCTGACAATGTTTATATTTACAATACCTTAGCTACATTTTTAGTCAAAATGACTCCAGCACTAACTTTGTTTGAGCTGAGATTCACTTTTGTGAAATTGTATGGAGGACATAACCAATACTGTCCAAGAAGTGACATAATGACACAATTCATATCATGAAATGATGGAGGTGTTGGTAAAAAGCAAAAGGACTGTCATCTTTCCATTTTTAATGACCCTTTTTTTCCTTTAGTACCACAGAGACACAACTTGAATGACCTGCAACCTGACTACTGTCATTGTAAATCATGCCCAGGCAACCTCTGGCAGGGATATCGCTCTTGATGAGGGTGACTTTGGGAGAGGCTGCAATAAAATTTCAACAACCAAAGGGAATGGACGATTTCATTCAAATTGTATGCGCCTTGGAGGACTTCAAACAGGGCCGGCCTCCAGCTTGTGTAGTAATGGTTTATTAATCACAGGGGAAAGCAGAGCTTGCTGCACATCTTTTTTTATAAGCCCTTTTCAGACAGGCCTGATTGTAAAGGCTGTAAGTGTTCTCTGCAGTTTCTCTAGAACACCAGGCATATCATAGCTATTGCACAAGACTGGAGGCATAGCTGTTGGACAAGTAGGGAATCAGCTTTACTAACATACTGCACATGATTTTCCGGTTGGTTCAATTTGGTTAGTCAATTAACCGGTGGCTTCAATCAAATGGCATTGAGAGAAACACAGATGAATTCATTGGAAAGCTGCAGGCCTCTATAGACTGGCAAACCCTTGGGGTCATGGCTCTTCCAGATCATTCTATTGGAGAAGACCTTCATTATGAACTCATTCAGTCACTCGGTCATCCCGCAGGATTTGACAGCCGCAATCAATGCAAGCAATGTGAAATTGATCCGAATATTTCCAGTCACGGCTTAACACCTATTCACTTTTATCCGGGTGGAATGCACATTTTCTTTAGGGCACAAACGCATTGTCAACGAAGAGCTTCCTTATTCTCTGACCAATATTTGCATTTTCAATATGGGGGTGAGGGGGGGGGGGTTTAAAGATCAAGGCTCCAGAATGGGATTTGTAAATTGATTCCCGCTGCCATCATTACCGAGAGGTTGTTACAAAGAGCTGGGAAGCGGATGGGGATTTAGTGGTAACGTCCCAGCTCCCAGATGATTTTGCTTGAGGGAGTGGAGTGAATTTCCTCCTCCTCTACTGGTGGTCCAGGGTGGCAGGGAGCAGAGCGGCTAATGATCCAGTATTTTAGTTGTGAAATGGCTCCGAATGAGTTTCAATGGCGGAGCTGATTTGATCTGTTTAAAGATCTCCCACGTCTCCCTCCTTCAATCAAAGGGCAGATAGACTGGGAGAGAGAGAGAGAGAATAAGACGAAAGAAGAGGGAGAGCAGTAGGAGACAGAGAGATGTTTGTAATGAGGGAGTGAACGGCATTGATGAAAGTACCATTGTGGGGGAAGCAGGATTTCTCTAACGTACATTATTCTTTTCATTATTCCTTAATGTCAACCACATCAATGGAAGGAATGCAGTCCATACGTATTCTATTATTCTTTAGCAGACGACGGAAACCTTTACATAGTGTCGTGACATTGTATTAGTTAATGTGACGACTGTTGCTCATCGAATGATTAAAAGTTTCTAAATGCGTGATTAACTGACTCAAGCAATTATTAACTCCTTAACCTGGGGCACCATGGGAAAACTAGTTTTTATTGAGTTTCTATTTCCCAAATTACCTCAAAGAATATCAGAATACCGATTTTACAACAGCCGCTAATTAACCAGTTACCTCTACAATCTCGTTCTGAACGTCGTATAGTCCGTGAATCTGCACGGACCCGGGTCTCACCAATGAGTTCGTACCACACCAATCTTAGTTGAATATTTATTTACTAGAAAGCTGAAATTATGATAAAAGATACACAGACAAAACACATTAAAGTCTATTGATTAGAACTTAGTATAACAGGCCAACACACTATGGAGCGTCTTACCCAAAATGGGGATTTCAAAGAGAGAGAGAAAAAAGAAAGTACATGAAAGAAATATACATTTGGGTGAATTTGTCCGCTCTGCTATTCAAACCCTAGCCTTGCCCCAAACTGCCGCTCTTATGGGTCAGAATATAATGATGTAATTAAGTGGGGAAGGTCTCTGAGGATTCTCTGCGTGGACCGTTCAGGCTGCTCGATGACGCACTTCTCCGGCGCACCTTTCTGGTCGTCCTCACGATGTCAGTGTCCTTTTGGCTTAGGAGTCTGTTCCCTCACCCTTGCTCTGGAAGGGGTGTTCTGAGGACAGACAGCTCTGTAGCTCAGAGCTCACAGCATAGGAATGAAACCGTTTAGATACCGCGATTCGCTGGGATTGGATGGTAGGTGGTCCCGCTTAGACACAGCTACTCATCCGTAGCTTGGGTAGAAAAATATTTCTTTGTCTTCAAACTTGTGTTGCGTTCTGGGTTCGTTGACTTTTTAGACCTCGGCTGCAGCTGGGGTCACGTAGTCTCATCTGTAAATTCTGTACTCACAGGTTTTATACCCTCGTGTCAGAAGTGGGCGTAACCGCCTTTAGGGCCCTTCTCTGGGCGTACCAAGTTATGGGCAAGGTCTAGATTTTATTCAAATCCAATTTTAGACAACTAACTTCACATTTAATCTTCCCAAAGCATTCTCTTTGATTTGAACATTTCCCATACAACGTACATGTTCTGAGGCTGGTTCTCCATAGTAACAGGACAAAGGAATTTGTCTGTGGCCTAAGATTTACCAGGGGCGTGAGGGGTCATAAAACCCCCAATTCTTCAGACCCCTAGATCTCTCCTCCTCTTTTGGGGTTGAGAGATAATCTGTAGGGTTGTGGTCTCCTGTAACCTGACCTGATCATGACAGTCATGACAATAGCATACTACACTTTGTGATGGCATTTTATCTCCTTTGTGCCATAAAACACAAATAAGGTATGTTTGACATTTTTGGGGTTCATTTGACAGGATACAGTTTGCAACAAACTTTACTGGGTCAAACAAGGTAAGATGTGATGTAGAAAGACGTACAGCCACGATCCTGAGCATGTGCATGTCTGTGCGTGGCTATTCTGGGAGCTGCAACAACAGTGGTTCAACTACAGCAAGAAGAGCTCACCTTTTGAATGCATTTCCAATGTTCATTTGTGGCAGAAGTCTGACTTGAAATCCATGGGGTAAACTCAGGGGCTAAACAAACCATACAGTTCTCAAGACAGAATACCGACCTTGGTTTATGGATCAGTCTTGTAAATGCCGTTTGTAACTGATCTAAACATAATAGGTCCAACAATGGTCATTTTGAAAACAAAACTGAAAGCATGCTGTGGTTAGTGATGACTTAGTTGTTGATATTGTACTTATAGCCTCAGGATGTGACATATCCGTTGTGTCCCCCGTTCTATAATGGCACAGTTGTCCCTCTGACCTATAAGTGATGTGTCAGCATTTTGATCATGGCAGAAATCATGAGCCTCTGAGCGACTGTCCTGGCTGTGGGGGGTTGTCTTTCGCACTGTCACATTGAGCTCCTATCTGTCTCTATAGCTGGGGTGGGCACGAGGGGCCAAAAGGTCCCTTGGCCCTGTTATGCCTGGGGTAATTCCTGTTCATCTCTTGGTTCTATTTCTGCCCATACATGTATTAAGTGTCACACGTGCCGCCTCAGATGCTTACTCTGAGCGATGACTTGTGCACAAACCACTTTGCCTTGAAATGCATGTAACATAGCCATAGAGTCCATGATGTGTGTTCCACTTCAGATGGTCAGAATACTGATTAGGCCCTAGCTGCACAAGGAACAAGATTTACAAGAGAAACCTTAAGTTTCCTCGTGTATGGTCTCTTATTATTTTATGTTTGCATTTAGATGTCTTGATAACCGCAAATGAGAATTGGCAATGATACAGCTCTGCAAGATACTACTGATGTGTCAATTGTGCTAAAGCTGCTTGGAGAGTGTTCATATGATTTGTGCATCTGTACTGTTTGATCCTTATGAGAAATCCCACACAAGGCTTTGGGTGTTCAGCTTGAGAGCAGCAGCTTGACATATAGCTTGAATGGTGAACCCCTAATATTTATATTGGGGGTCATATGGATTCTGTTAAACCTGCTGCATTTTCCTTCTCTTTCATCTCTTTTGCAGTCTGAGGTATTGGTATGATCCTCTGAGGATGCAAATAAAGCTCCAAGTCCCCAGTGTATAGGGGCTTTGTAGCCCAACGGAGGCTTAAAAGGACATGGATCTGACAAAGCCTGACTTGCATGGGTCTGCCGCCGTCCTGCCCTGCTCGATAATGTAATCCCATCTCATTATATCCCTCTTCAGATTCGATACCTGGTTTGATCTCCCCTGCTCCCTCCTTGATTCATCAGATGTGATTCCCCACATCTGCCCAGTCTTGCGCCACGTTGGAATTGGTAGGAGACGCAAAATGACTCAAAATGAGTATCTGCAGGCTTTCTGACACAGGCCTTCGAGAAGGCTTGGCGAGTGAGACTTACGCTAGCATTGGAACAGTCACATAGCTGTTGTTTATTTGTGCTAATGTTATTTATGACATCAGCAGCCTACTGTTTGGGTCACGCTACTACATAATATATAGGGACACTTGTTTATATCAGGGGAACACGTTTGCACTGTCCCAATTACACTGGGTATCATAGCCCAGAATCACGTCCCAGTTTGACCAAGCAGGCCGCTTTGATAACGTAGAGAAGATAAGTAAACAAATTAGTCACCAGCCACATCTCCACTAATTTGCATGTGGGGTGACATCCTGTGTTGAGGTCATAGCTTGATCACAAATGACAGATCTCCCAGGTCCTCTCCACCATACCTTAATAGGTCAAAGTAGCCTATGGACAATGACATGATAAGGATAATGGTTGCTTATGCTATTACCCCTTATCACCATTTTGAGAGCAACTATTCCATGATTTAAAAAAAACCCACTATACATGATATGAGTACTGATCTAGACTAGCCTACTAGACGGACGGAATCCATTAAGGGTGTGACTTACAAGAGCATGGACATCAATATGATTAACAGTCAAGTGATGTATCATTGTAAAGCAAGCATTGAGGAAGCAACTTGATAACCCTGCACTTTAGGTTTTAGGTGTATGTTTTCTTCATTTGCCACCCCAGATGTCAATAAGACAGCGATATCTTTACATTTACTCTCCTACTTACGATACAAGACTTTGACTACATTTCTGCCTGTCTTTGTCAAGACACCAAACCCTATTCATCATTCAGGATGCATATATTTTGCCCCAATACATCATTTTATATTCTTGGTACATTAATTTATTGCATTCATAATTGAAGTATTCCATATTAATTTCAGATATTGCATACCATTCTCAATGCCATTGAGTAGATGATTCTAACTCCAATAACCCTTACAGTGCTAAGTATGTATTAATGCTGATAACCCTATGTTCAGTATGCTGCCTATGCTATATGGGGTTGTATTGTAACAATGTAAATGACAGCTATTGATCGAATCTTGCTTTTTTGGCAAACACTTTGGTTACCCAGTGAAGATACACTCCAAGTTGTCAACAAAATGCCAAGTTCATCAATTCGGTCATTTAAGATGCTGATAGCCAGTCTTCATGCAGTATACTTGATATTTTCTATTTTGTCTTCAACTGAAGCTTTCAGTAGTGTTTTAGGAACTAACAGGCCGCCGTGGCTCTGATTTAGCCCAGATTATAGAGCAATAAGGCATCGATTGGATAAACGCTAAAATATTGCAGAGGAGACGAGACGCATGGGAGCCACTGACAGCCTCTAGCACCATTTTTCAAAGCCACCTCCATTTTCTGGGGGCATCTTGCATAATGGATGCTGCAGAGACAAATTGTGTTGTTTAATGCGTAGGTCATTCTCTTCAAAGCTTTGCAGGATTCTGCCTAATTGCCGAAAGGGCCAGGGCAAACAATCCAAGAATATGTATATGTGAGGTACACAAAAAAAAGTAAAATAATAAAACCTGGGATTGATAAACAACATTATCCAGTCGATCATGTATCAGGCATTCGTTATGCGTGCTTCTTGTACGCACAACAGGATTGTCTTTGTTATTAGTGCTCCTATTAGCTGTTGATCAGGATGAGCAGAATGGATGGAAGATTGCAGCATATGAAGTTAGCGTTTACATGTCATTCATAGCAACCTAACCAATGCATTGAACGGGTGTTTGGAATACGAAATGAATCCGAGTGATGCCTGGGAGCAAATACAAACACGATGCTGAAATATCAACTCATAAACGCAGTAAGAAGTCTGAACATGGCATTTACTTTTAATATAAAGGGACAGGATTATATGCATTCATTCAAGTGTCTCTATATTGAACCTATTTTCATCCCAACTCTATGTTGACTACTGGGTGCACTGAGCAGTGGTATTTTGGAATGGATCTGATGCTTGGGTGCAATGAGGCAGAGAGTCATTCTCCCAGCATTTGCAGAATCCCTGGAACTGCTCACCTCCACTCCTCAGTCATCCTACCCCCAGCCTGATGGGACCATTTGACATGCTGCCATATTGTCTTACAGGGAGACATGGGGCTGGGAGATATCTATTTCAAATAACGCAAGACAATTGCAGAATAATCTCCCCCACTGCTGCTTGCCATCACACAGACAGAGACGTTCTTTTATCTCCATAAAGCCTTTTAAAAGCTACAGATGAAAAATACCCTACGGTGACAGTTGAATATTGTGTTATGACAACATAAACTCAGCAAAAAAAAGAAACGTCTCGTGGTCAACTGCGTTTAGTTTCAGCAAACTGAACATGGGTAAATATTTGTATGAACACAACAAGATTAAACAACTGAGACATAAACTGAACAAGTTCCACAGACATGTGACTAACAGAAATTGAATAATGTGTCCCTGAACAAAGGGGGGTCAAAATCAAAAGTAACAGTCAGTATCTGGTGTGGCCACCAGCTGCATTAAGTACCTCAGTGCATCTCCTCCTCATGAACTGCACCTGATTTGCCAATTCTTGCTGTGAGATGTTACCCCATTCTTCCACCAATGCACCTGCAAGTTCCCAGACTTTTCTGGGGGGGAATGGCCCAAGCCCTCACACTCCGATCCAACAGGTCCCAGATGTGCTCAATGGGATTGAGATCCGGGCCCCTCGCTGGTCATGGCAGAACACTGACATTCCTGTCGTGCAGGAAATCACTCACAGAACAAGCAGTATGGCTGGTGGCATTGTCATGCTGGAGGGTCATGTCAGGATGATTACCTGCAATTACAACAAGCTCAATCCACTGATGCTGTGACACACCGCCCAAGACCATGACAGACCCTCCAACTCCAAATCGATCCTGCTCCAGAGTACAGGCCTCGGTGTAATGCTCATTCCTTCGACAATAAACGCAAATCCGACCATCACCCCTGGTGAGACAGAACCGTGACTCATCAGTGAAGAGCACTTTTTGCCAGTCATGTCTGGTCCAGCAACGTTGGGTTTGTGCCCATAGGCGACGTTGTTGCCGGTGATGTCCGGTGAAGACCTGCCTTACAACGGGCCTACAAGCCCTCAGTCCAGCATCTCTCAGCCTTATGTGGACAGTGTGAGCACTGATGGAGGGATTGTGTCTTTCTGGTGTAACTTGGACAGTTGTTGTTGCCATCCTGTACCTGTTCCACAGGTGTGATGTTTGGATGTACCAATCCTGTGCAGGTGTTGTTACATGTGGTCTGCCACTGCGAGGACGATCAGCTGTCCATCCTGTCTCCCTGTAACACTGTCTTAGGCATCTCACAGTACAGACATTGCAATTTGTCTCAGCCTCCAGTATTTATGCTGCAGTAGTTTATGTGTCGGGGGGCTAGGGTCAGTTTGTTATATCTGGAGTACTTCTCCTGTCCTATTCGGTGTCCTGTGTGAATTTAAGTGTGCTCTCTCTAATTCTCTTTCTCTCTTTCTTTCTCTCTCTCGGAGGACCTGAGCCCTAGGACCATGCCTCAGGACTACCTGACATGATGACTCCTTGCTGTCACCAGTCCACCTGGCCGTGCTGCTGCTCCAGTTTCAACTGTTCTGCCTTATTATTATTGGACCATGCTGGTAATTTATGAACATTTGAACATCTTGGCCATGATCTGTTATAATCTCCACCCGGCACAGCCAGAAGAGGACTGGCCATCCCACATAGCCTGGTTCCTCTCTAGGTTTCTTCCTAGGTTTTGGCCTTTCTAGGGAGTTTTTCCTAGCCACCGTGCTTCTACACCTGCATTGCTTGCTGATGTACGAAGGGCTATATAAATACATTTGATTTGATTTGATTTATTGCCCTGGCCACATCTGCAGTCCTCATGCCTCCTTGCAGCATGCCTAAGGCACGTTCACGCAGATGAGCAGAGACCCTGGGCATTTTTCTTTTGGTGTTTCAGAGTCAGGAGAATGGCATCTTTAGTGTCCTAAGTTTTCTTAACTGTGACCTTAATTGCCTACCGTCTGTAAGCTCTTTTTGCTGTTTTTTTTGTTACTCATTATACATGTCCAATAGTTCAATAACATTATGTGATAACAAAAAACAATGGGATGATATATAATATATAATTTATTGGACCTACAGTATATAAAGTACATGCCTCCATGGTACACTGTGTAATTTCTTCTATGTTATATTTTTTGGTCATAAGCCATGACTAACACTTGATCTTTCTAATCAACAAGATTGAAAATGAACAAGTG
Source organism: Oncorhynchus masou masou (assembly GCF_036934945.1). Lineage (NCBI taxonomy): Eukaryota > Metazoa > Chordata > Actinopteri > Salmoniformes > Salmonidae > Oncorhynchus > Oncorhynchus masou. Next base: position 40,377,815 of record NC_088213.1, read on the forward strand.
TGTATTGCATGTGGACACAGTAGAGCAAGAAAGAGGCCAGAAAGTATTCACATGTATAATACACTTTTACGGCTCATCATCATTTTCATATTTAAGTGCAAATCAATAGTGGTAATGAGCTTCTCCCCGTGCATTGATATAACTCTCTTTTCCAATTACTTGAGCCTGTTAGCTTGATTAGTAGTTTCTCAGCAATCAACAAACGTGCACTCTTCCAAGAGCAACGGCGCTCGTTACAGACTTTAGGTTCTGAACAAGTCTGATTTGCAGCCAATTCAAAGCTTCACATTTCTCCAACCTAGTGACTGAAATGTGTGTGCGTCGGTGTGCTTTTTTGCGGGTGTGTATGCATGTGTGCATGCGTGCATGTACACGGGTTTGTAGGAGTGAATTTGTTGACTCCAAGGATCCATGGATTGAATAATCACATTGCAATTAGTATGTCCATTCTGTCCTGTTTATTCTCAGGGTTTACATCCATATCCATCCAATTATTAAATTCTGATTAAAATGAAATTGGATAATAAATACTGAACACCAAACAGTGTTCTTCAAACCTGGTCTCTGGAACCACAGGGTGTGCATGTTCTTGCTCCAGTTCAGCACAAACACAACTGATTCAATTAATCAAGGCCTCGGTGATTCGTTGAATAGGTTCTTTTAGCTCTGAACTGGAACAAAGGTCTGCACCTCTTTTGGGTCCCCAGGACCTGCTGCCAAAGTGGTTTAGAAGAAAGGAGCGTTCCCATCCATGAGATTGTCTGTCTGCATCTTTCATTGTGTTTGTGGTGGTTGCTAGTGTTATGGCTTCCTGACCCGAGGAGGTCGATAAGACATGACAGTGTCAGGCGTCTAGTGTCAGTGCCTAAATCCAAAAAGAGTGTGCACAAAACTTTGTGTGTGTGTGTGTATGTGTGTGTGTGTGTGTGTGTGTGTGTGTGTGTGTGTGTGTGTGTGTGTGTGTGTGTGTGTGTGTGTGTGTGTGTGTGTGTGTGTGTGTGTGTGTGTGTGTGTGTGTGTGTGTGTATCTCCTCCCCATTTTCCCCATGGCTGAAACTTGTTAGTAGTTAGGTAGATGATTCGAAGATGATGTCACTGTTTGGGTGGAGTTGCAGGGATTCAACTGGTTCGGTCTTCAACTGTGACAAGACCATCACGTTTAACCTGTGTCAAATTGGATCTCTCGATCATACACTCCTGGTTTCCCTTTCACATAGATTTTGTGCAATGACCAAAACTAATCATAGTGAAAGCATGATGTGGAGATACAAATTATTAACTTGTCATTTAAATATTTATCGTTATTATTTTTTCAATTACCCATGACTTAGATAAATCAAATCAAATCAAATTGTATTTGTCACATACACATGGTTAGCAGATGTTAATGCGAGTGTAGCGAAATGCTTGTGCTTCTAGTTCCGACAATGCAGTAATAACCAACAAGTAATCTAACTAACAATTCCTAAACTACTGTCTTATACACAGTGTAAGGGGATAAAGAATATGTACATAAGGATATATGAATGAGTGATGGTACAGAGCAGCATAGGCAAGATACAGTAGATGGTATCGAGTACAGTATATACATATGAGATGAGTATGTAAACAAATTGGCATAGTTAAAGTGGCTAGTGATACATGTATTACATAAGGATGCAGTTGATGATATAGAGTACAGTATATACGTATGCATATGAGATGAATAATGTAGGGTAAGTAACATTATATAAGGTAGCATTGTTTAAAGTGGCTAGTGATATATTTACATCATTTCCCATCAATTCCCATTATTAAAGTGGCTGGAGTTGAGTCAGTGTCAGTGTGTTGGCAGCAGCCACTCAATGTTAGTGGTGGCTGTTTAACAGTCTGATGGCCTTGAGATAGAAGCTGTTTTTCAGTCTCTCGGTCCCAGCTTTGATGCACCTGTACTGACCTCGCCTTCTGGATGATAGCGGGGTGAACAGGCAGTGGCTCGGGTGGTTGATGTCCTTGATGATCTTTATGGCCTTCCTGTAACATCGGGTGGTGTAGGTGTCCTGGAGGGCAGGTAGTTTGCCCCCGGTGATGCGTTGTGCAGACCTCACTACCCTCTGGAGAGCCTTACGGTTGAGGGCGGAGCAGTTGCCGTACCAGGCGGTGATACAGCCTGCCAGGATGCTCTCGATTGTGCATCTGTAGAAGTTTGTGAGTGCTTTTGGTGACAAGCCAAATTTCTTCAGCCTCCTGAGGTTGAAGAGGCGCTGCTGCGCCTTCTTCTCGATGCTGTATGTGTGAGTGGACCAATTCAGTTTGTCTGTGATGTGTATGCCGAGGAACTTAAAACTTGCTACTCTCTCCACTACTGTTCCATTGATGTGGATAGGGGGGTGTTCCCTCTGCTGTTTCCTGAAGTCCACAATCATCTCCTTAGTTTTGTTGACGTTGAGTGTGAGGTTATTTTCCTGACACCACACTCCGAGGGCCCTCACCTCCTCCCTGTAGGCTGTCTCGTCGTTGTTGGTAATCAAGCCTACCACTGTTGTGTCGTCCGCAAACTTGATGATTGAGTTGGAGGCGTGCGTGGCCACGCAGTCGTGGGTGAACAGGGAGTACAGGAGAGGGCTCAGAACGCACCCTTGTGGGGCCCCAGTGTTGAGGATCAGCGGGGAGGAGATGTTGTTACCTACCCTCACCACCTGGGGGCGGCCCGTCAGGAAGTCCAGTACCCAGTTGCACAGGGCGGGGTCGAGACCCAGGGTCTCGAGCTTGATGACGAGCTTGGATGGTACTATGGTGTTGAATGCCGAGCTGTAGTCGATGAACAGCATTCTCACATAGGTATTCCTCTTGTCCAGATGGGTTAGGGCAGTGTGCAGTGTGGTTGAGATTGCATCGTCTGTGGACCTATTTGGGCGGTCAGCAAATTGGAGTGGGTCTAGGGTGTCAGGTAGGGTGGAGGTGATATGGTCCTTGACTAGTCTCTCAAAGCACTTCATGATGACGGAAGTGAGTGCTACGGGGCGGTAGTCGTTTAGCTCAGTTACCTTAGCTTTCTTGGGAACAGGAACAATGGTGGCCCTCTTGAAGCATGTGGGAACAGCAGACTGGTATAGGGATTGATTGAATATGTCCGTAAACACACCAGCCAGCTGGTCTGCGCATGCTCTGAGGGCGCGGCTGGGGATGCCGTCTGGGCCTGCAGCCTTGCGAGGGTTAACACGTTTAAATGTTTTACTCACCTCGGCTGCAGTGAAGGAGAGACCGCAAGTTTCCGTTGCAGGCCGTGTCAGTGGCACTGTATTGTCCTCAAAGCGGGCAAAAAAGTTATTTAGTCTGCCTGGGAGCAAGACATCCTGGTCCGTGACTGGGCTGGATTTCTTCCTGTAGTCCGTGATTGACTGTAGACCCTGCCACATGCCTCTTGTGTCTGAGCCGTTGAATTGAGATTCTACTTTGTCTCTGTACTGACGCTTAGCTTGTTTGATAGCCTTACGGAGGGAATAGCTGCACTGTTTGTATTCAGTCATGTTACCAGACACCTTGCCCTGATTGAAAGCAGTGGTTCGCGCTTTCAGTTTCACGCGAATGCTGCCATCAATCCACGGTTTCTGGTTAGGGAATGTTTTAATCGTTGCTATGGGAACGACATCTTCAACGCACGTTCTAATGAACTCGCACACCGAATCAGCGTATTCGTCAATGTTGTTATCTGACGCAATACGAAACATGTCCCAGTCCACGTGATGGAAGCAGTCTTGGAGTGTGGAGTCAGCTTGGTCGGACCAGCTTTGGACAGACCTCAGCGTGGGAGCTTCTTTTTTTAGTTTTTGTCTGTAGGCAGGTATCAGCAAAATGGAGTCGTGGTCAGCTTTTCCGAAAGGGGGGCGGGGCAGGGCCTTATATGCGTCGCGGAAGTTAGAGGAACAGTGATCCAAGGTTTTTCCACCCCTGGTTGCGCAATCGATATGCTGATAAAATTTAGGGAGTCTTGTTTTCAGATTAGCCTTGTTAAAATCCCCAGCAACAATGAATGCAGCCTCCAGATAAATGGTTTCCAGTTTGCAAAGAGTTAAATAAAGTTCGTTCAGAGCCATCGATGTGTCTGCTTGGGGGGGATATATACGGCTGTGATTATAATCGAAGAGAATTCTCTTGGTAGATAATGCGGTCTACATTTGATTGTGAGGAATTCTAAATCAGGTGAACAGAAGGATTTGAGTTCCTGTATGTTTCTTTCATCGCACCATGCCTCGTTAGCCATAAGGCATACACCCCCACCCCTCTTCTTACCAGAAAGGTGTTTGTTTCTGTCGGCGCGATGCGTGGAGAAACCCATTGGCTGCATCGCTTCGGATAGCGTATCTCCAGTGAGCCAGGTTTCCGTGAAGCACAGAACGTTACAGGCTTTGATGTCCCTCTGGAATGCTACCCTTGCTCGGATTTCATCAACCTTGTTGTCGAGAGACTGGACATTGGCAAGAAGAATGCTAGGAAGTGGGGCACGATGTGCCCGTCTGATATGATATGGTATAGATAAAAGTGTAGTTCACTTTAATCATTATAAAAGTCTGTGTAATTAACTGAGGTATTGTTCCACTAATTTGCCTAAGTACCAATAGAACAGTAACTCATTAAAGGCGATCCCAATTTGTCTTTATTTTCTACCATTCATTTCATGTCAAACATTTACGACCATTCCAAACGATGTTGGCATAATTTACTCTCCTTCAGTCTCAAAACAACTGGCCAGCGAGAGAGAGGACGTGGAGGAGGGGGGGCTTAAGCATCTTAGCCGTTCTCAGTTGAGCATCCCTGATATGGCAGTGTTGCCACCACATCTTTAGTCAATAGCAGACAGACATCTGGAAGCATATGCCTTTAAGAGCATACTGTCTCTCGTTACTCCCCTGCATAATTTCCTTGGCAGGAGTTGTTGTTATTGACGGCTACTTACTCAATACACTTAAAAATGCATCTGCAATTAGCTGTTTTTTAATTGGTTCTGGTCCACCATTGATTCTATGTCCTTCGGTGCGTCTTTCTTAATTGAATGAGGTCACCTTATGAGTAAAAAGATAATCATGCCTGTGTCCCCAAGCCATAGAAATATAATAGGAGAGATTACACATTTTCATTCCACAGTTTTTGATTATCGCCTTGACACTGATTTAAAGTGACATCCCCCCCGTTCAGGTGGGACAGAAACCACGCTCTTAAAAAGCTTGGTTTATGTTTTTATTTGATTTATTTTAAGCGATCTCTGCGTGTTGTTTTTGGTTGGTTTCTGGTATTTCATGGGCTTTGAAATGAGTTAATATGAATATATGATCCTTTGCTCCGTTGACAGAGACATGTTTTAATTACAAGAATGAAATATGCTCCAGTGATCAACGTAATGCTTTGTAACGGAATTATCCATCCATCTAAATGCCTAAGTCAGCCATCAATAGTGATCAACATGACATGCATGTTGTGGGAAAAACTCTTAGGTTACTCTTTCAAGAGTGTGAAATGTCCATATGGATTTTTAAGACTGATGTAAGATTTTTCAACAGCCCATTGCTACTTTTATGAATGCCTATAATGCATTACATACTGTCACGCCCTGGTCAAATTATATTGTGTTTGTCTGCAATTATGTGGTCAGGCCAGGGTGTGACATGGGTTTTTTGTGGTGTGTTTTGTCTTGGGGGTGTCTAGCGTAGTCTATGGCTGCCTGAGGCGGTTCTCAATCAGAGGCAGGTGATTATCGTTGTCTCTGATTGGGAACCATATTTAAGCAGCCATATTCTTTGAGTATTTCGTGGGTGATTGTTCCTGTCTCTGTGTTTGTTGTCACCAGATAGGCTGTATAGGTTTTCACGTTCCGTTTGTTGGTTTGTATTATTCGTTTTTCATTCGTCATTAAATATGTATCAAGAATACCACGCTGCATTTTGGTCCGACTCTCCTTCACCAGACGAAAGCCGTTACAAAATCACCCACCACAACGGGACCAAGCTGCGTGGTAACAGGCAACAGCAACAGCAGGAGAAACATAATAAGGATTTCTGGACTTGGGAGGAAATCCTAAACGGAGAAGGACACTGGGCTCAGCCTGGAGAATATTGCCGCCCGAAAGAAGAACTGGAGGCGGTGAAAACAGAGAGGCGCCGGTATGAGGAGGCAGCAGGCGACTCGGAAGGAAGCCCGAGAGTCAGCCCCAAAAATGTCTTGGGGGGGGCTCAGGGAGAGTGTGGCAGAGTCAGGAGTCAGACCTGAGCCAACTCTCCCTGTTTATCGTGAGGAGCCAAGGAGGAGACCAGAACCAGAGCCGGTGTTGGAGGTGAGCGAAGCAGAGACTGTGAAGGAGTTAATGGGGAAATTGGAGGAGAGAGTAATGAGGGAGTTGCTGTGTTGGTGTTTTAAGCATGGAATTTGCCCGACGGAGCGTGTCGGGGATTTGATGGCACCTGGGTCAGCGCTCCATACTCGTCCTGAGGTGCATGTTAGTCGGCTGGTGAAGATGGTGCCAGCCTCATGCACCAGGCCTCCTGTGCACCTCCCTAGCCTTGCACGTCCTGTGCCAGCACTGCTCTCAAGATCTCCAGTACGCCTTCACGGTCTAGCCCATCCTATGCTCCCTCCACACACCAGCCCGCCGGTGGCAGCTCCCCGCACCAGGCTTCCTGTGCGTGTCCTCGGCCCAGTACCACCAGTGCCAGCACCACGCATCAGGCCTACAGTGCGCCTCGCCTCTCCAGCGCTGCCGGAGCCTTCCTCCTCTCCTGTGCTGCCGGAGTCTCCCGCCTCTCCAGCGCTGCCGGAGCCTTCCTCCTCTCCTGCGCTGCCGGAGTCTCCTGCCTGTTCAGCGCAGCCAGAGCGTTCCTCCTCTCCTGCGCTGCTGGGGTCTCCCGCCTGTTTAGCGCTGCCAGAGCCTTCCGCCTCTACAGCGCTGCCGGAGTCTCCTGCCTGTTTAGCGCAGCCAGAGCTGCCAGCCTACATGTAGCAGCCAGAGCTGCCAGCCTGCATGGAGCAGCCAGAGCTGTCAGTCTGCATGGAGCAGCCAGAGCTGCCAGTCTGCATGGAGCAGCCAGAGCTGCCAGTCTGCATGGAGCAGCCAGAGCTGCCAGTCTGCATGGAGCAGCCAGAGCTGCCAGTCTGCAAGGAGCTGCCAGTCTGCAAGGACCTGCCAGTCTGCATGGAGCAGCCAGAGCTGCCAGTCTGCATGGAGCAGCCAGAGCTGCCAGTCTGCAAGAAGCCGCCAGAGCTGCCAGTCTGCATGGAGCAGCCAGAGCCGCCAGTCAGCAAGGAGCAGCCAGAGCCGTCAGTTTGCCAGGATCTGCCAGTCAGCCAGACTCTTCCAGATCCGCCAGTCAGCCAGACTCTTCCAGATCTGCCAGTCAGCCAGACTCTTCCAGATCTGCCAGTCAGCCAGACTCTTCCAGATCTGCCAGTCAACCAGACTCTTCCAGATCCGCCAGTCAGCCAGGATCTGCCAGAACCGCCAGCCAGCCAAGTTCTGCCGGTTCCAACTACCTGCCTGAGCTTCCTCTCAGTGCTGAGCTTCCTCTCAGTGCTGGGCTTCCTCTCAGTGTTGAGCTTCCCCTCAGTGCTGAGCTTCCCCTCAGTGCCGAGCTTCCCCTCAGTGCCGAGCTTCCCCTCAGTCCCGGGCTTCCCCTCAGTCCCGGGCTTCCCCTCAGTCCCGGGCTTCCCCTCAGTCCCGAGCTGCCCCTCAGTCCCGAGCTGCCCCTCAGTCCCGAGCTGCCCCTCAGTCCCGAGCTGCCCCTCAGTCCCGAGCTGCCCGTCAGTCCAGTGGGGTTCTGGGTGAGGACTACTAGGCCATGGTTGGCGGTGAGGGTGGACTATCCTAGGACGCGAGGAGGAGTGACTAAGACACTGATAGAGTGGGGTCCACGTGCTATGCCAGAGCCGCCACCATGGACAGACGCCCACCCGGACCCTCCCCTATTGTTTTGATGTGCGTCCGGGAGTCCGCACCTTAGGGGGGGGGGGTTCTGTCACGCCCTGGTCGAATTATATTGTGTTTGTCTGCATTTATTTGGTCAGGCCAGGGTGTGACATGGGTTTTTTGTGGTGTGTTTTGTCTTGAGGGTGTCTAGCGTAGTCTATGGCTGCCTGAGGCGGTTCTCAATCAGAGGCAGGTGATTATCGTTGTCTCTGATTGGGAACCATATTTAGGCAGCCATATTCTTTGAGTATTTCGTGGGTGATTGTTCCTGTCTCTGTGTTTGTTGTCACCAGATAGGCTGTATAGGTTTTCACGTTCCGTTTGTTTTGTATTATTTGTTTTTCATTCGTCATTAAACATGTATCAAGAATACCACGCTGCATTTTGGTCCGACTCTCCTTCACCAGACGAAAGCCGTTACACACACACACAGGTAGTATATAGAAAGTGTCACCAAATTACTCAATGTATTTAGAGGCCTATGTAATTGATCTAATTTGGTCTTGCTACTTTGAAATGCTCACACATTTCAAGGGGACAGTGTTAAGCCTATGCCTAAAGGCTACCCAGGAGTATCCATTAGCAGTGGAGTAGCTTTCAGCAGGTCATATGAGGCAACATCACCATGGCAGCCAAGTCTAGGCAATCTAACATTACTACATATGTAGTATCTTAGTTTGAGCCAGTTTGGTATACCAGGGAAAAAACGAATCCTTCAGCAGCAAGATGGTGGATTACGGACATTTATGTAGGCCTTGATACATTTTTTGGTTAGGGCAAATCAAGTCTGACATTTTAAAGTGGAAATTACAAACTTTTAGTAGCCTTTTACAAGTTTACTTTGAAGGACAAGAGCGATCAAATTAAGATCCTATGACTCTACCTCTCTTTACTCTCCTCTCCGCACTAACTTCAGTGGGTGATAGCCATCAACCAAGTAATGATAGTAACAGGCAATGTTGTTATATTCCAACCTACCACCTCATTCACCTCTTACTTCTGATTCATCTGACAAACGGCAGGAAGTTGTGCACTGCAATACATGTTGATGAAATGGCATCTGGGCATTGGAGCACCTGACTTCCTTCTCCATTCAAAACATAATCTTTCCATCACTGTGGCAACCACATGCTATCATGAGGAAGTGAGACACAGAAACGGGAAATTGTCCTTTGAGTAATATCCAATATAATAAGCATTTAAACATAGATTTGCTAGATATATAACAACATAGGCTGGTGGTAGATGTGTTTATGTCTCTCTGATTACTTTCAGGATTGTAGAATCATGCTGCAAGGGGTGTTGTGGGAGCATGTTAAGACATGAGTGGGTGAGGAGAATAGGAGAAGCGTGTAAATCGGCCCAGATGAAATTGATCGAGCCACTCTCACAATGGTACTTTCATCATTGTCGTTCACTCCCTCGTTACAAACATCTCTCTGTCTCCTACTGCTTGCTTTCTCTCTCTCTCTCTCTCTCCCTCTCGATCTCCCTCTCTCCCCTTACTTTTCTACTGGGCCAAGAGGGCGATGAGCAAAGTCGATACCACCCCAGAAACGCTTTTCTTCAGCCATGCATCTGTTATTGTACGTTACAATTACGCTGGATCCATTTTTTTTGATTCCCATTAATATAGCTATGTCCTTCATTGATCCTGCTACCTACATATTCAGTGGCTTTATCGATTTGGACCAGGGAGAGCTGGTGGAGCTACACAATTGAACACAAATGAAATAAAAAAACTTCTATAAGTGACAGCAATACAGTTTGTTCCTCAGAATGTGGAAGGTTTGCTTTCTTCTAGTTAGTAAAGCGGGGTCAGTGACACCCCTTCTACGGGAATGGATATGAGAGGGCCGAGCACAGGGCTCAAGCTGCCAGATTTCAGGCCCTATCGTTATATCAGCAAGCATACAGGCAGCCAGCCAAAATGATCTACTCCAGTAGGGTCAGGCCACATGATGGGTTGGTTGAGAGAGGGAGGGCGATAGGGGATGGAGGGGTATAAAGGGTATCACTTGCATGATTCCGTCACCCCACAATCATAAACTGGTTAACCCGTTGAACATCTGGAACAGCAGGAGCATGTCTGTTCAAATAACGACTCCAACAAATCAATTGCGCCCATGTGAAATGGCACCAAAACCAGCAGACCATGCCATTCTGGAATAACTGATGATATACTATGTCAACAAGCTGGGAGAGAGTTTTTATTGTATGTGGTATGAAATATTTGGACACAAAAACATGCAGAGAAAAGCATTTCCAATGTGTCCTGACTTTGCGGAACAATCGCGTAGCTGTAGCACAGTCAGAATGAAGTGATGCAAGCGTACACAATTCACAGCATGTTTTGGTGTATCATCATTTGTAATCCCCTCGTCTGGGGAACACAGTAGGATGGAAAGCCACATACAGTGGAGAATGTAATAGTTTTCTCTGTCTTATACTGTACATCAGAGAAGAACTCATTCTTAATGACATTTCCATTATCTACAGAATCCCATTTACCTCTTCGAAGGACTTTGAATGAATATGAATTGACTTCAATGAATGAAATTCAGCACTGTACATGCAAAAGCCATATAGGCAAAAACAAGAATACAAAAAAACTGGTTCAGTTCATTTGTAATTAGCACATCTGTTTGCTTGACTTAATTGTCCATCCTCTTTCCATTGATCTGTGTGCTTAGTTTGTTTTGCTTTCCAATGGGTTTCTTGTCTTAACAAAATCCATTACAGAATTCTTGGCATTCTTTACATCCAGCATGATCCCAGTCCTCCTCAGCCAACAGGATATTGGCCATGCTCCTTCATCAATTGCTTTCCCCTGGGATTTGGATGGATCCTGCTGTTAAGTCCCTTTGTGAGAGCCAGCTTCCCATGGAGCAGTTCATGTCAACACTACCACTCAACAGTCTATCGGAATAATCACCACAGCGATTATCTTCCTTCCCTTTTTGTTTGATCTGCTCTGTTTTTTTTGCTAAAATGCATTCTCACAGCACTGATAGATGTATGGAAAACCCAACAGAACGTTTCAGAGGCACGATCTCTCAGATGAAACAGGAAAGGAAATCAACTGGAACATTTTGGAAAGCCCGTCCACAACCCTCAGCCCAAAGCCCTAAAGGAACACTGGAATAAGACTAGTGCAGCCAAATGCTAATAATAATGTACAAGTGTGTGAATTGTAAATGTGTTTGTTTTTTTGCATATCCCACTCACCCTAAAACATCCTCAAGAGAGTGGGGTCACAGCCTGTGATCAGCTGTTTTTGACTGTGACCCTGGAGCAATTATGGTGAAGTGCCTTGCTCAAGTGCACACCGGCAGATTTTTCACCTAGTCCGCTCAGGGATTAAAACCAGCGACCTTTCGGTTACTGGCCCAACATTCTAAACCACTAGGCTACCTGCCACCCCTGTCCTTCGGCGTTTGAATATGCAGGCAGTTGATGTCACGTTCTGACCTTAGTTCCTTTTTATGTCTTTATTTTAGTTGGTCAGGGCGTGAGCTGGGGTGGGCATTCTGTTGTTTTTCTATTTTTTGTTCTGTTGTTATATTTCTATGTGTTTGGCCTAGTATGGTTCTCAATCAGAGGCATGTGTCAGTCATTGTCTCTGTTTGGGAGTCATATTTAGGTAACCTGTTTTCTATTGTGTTTTGTGGGTGGTTGTATCCTGTGTTAGTGTTTTCACCATATGGGACTGTTTTGGTTGTTTGTTTGTACTTGTTTTGTTCAGTTGATTTATTAAATATATCATTATGGACACTTACCACGCTGCACATTGGTCTGATCCTTGCTACTCCTCCTCCTCTGAAGAGGAATGTAATGGCTTTCTTTATGTGAAGGAGAGTCGGACCAAAATGCGGCGTGGCTATTTAGATTCATGTTTAATAAAACAAATAAACACAAGAACCGAACCGTAAAAGCCTAAACTGGTGCGAACAGGAACAATCACCCACGAAACACTCAAAGAATATGGCTGCCTAAATATGGTTCCCAATCAGAGACAATGATAAACAGCTGCCTCTGATTGAGAACCACTTCAGGCAACCATAGACTTTTCTAGATAACCCTACTAATTCACAATCCCAACACCTACAAAAAACCCAAGACAAAACACACCACATAATAAACCCATGTCACACCCTGGCCTGACCAAAATAATAAAGAAAACACAAAATACTAAGACCAGGGCGTGACAAGGAATTCCGTTACAGTTGAGGCCCAATTTTAATTTCATAAATACACAAATTAAAGAAGAATGGACACATATTATAATGAATATAATAATTTGAGGAATTGTATACTGTATATGTTTTTAATATTACTCTTTGGAATCCACAAATTTAAGTTACATGTCAATCAGAAAGAGAGAGAGAGAGAGAGAGAGAGAGGTCTTGAGTAATGTAGAGGGAATTTAATCCATTCTCCCCCATTTCATAGGGCTCGAATATTAGAGGGCTGACACTAATGAGCAGCACATCCATGATGTGAGCCATGGAGCTGCCAACATCATTATCTACTAGTGTACTTTTGAAAGTCACAGAACCCCACCATGTTGAGAAGCTTTCCACCACAACTTCTAATTACACTGACAAATGATAAGCCATGATGGGTGGCGGTATGGTCCTTTGGTACTTACATTCTGACTCTGACTGCTGCCTGAAAACCATTGAATGGGAAAAATGTGAAAATAATCACTCTCTCTTCCCAGGAAAGATGGCCTGCATGTATCAGTAAATACTTTGTGCAGGACAGCAATAATAGCATGAACATCAAGCAAGCGCGTAACAGGCTAACAATGGCAAATACATGGACATCATGCAAGCGCGTAACAAGCTAACAATGGAAAATACATGGACATCATGCAAGCGCATAACAGGCTAACAATGGCATTGCATTTAGCAGATCTAACATTTTGAATAATAAAACAAAATCATTGCCAAGGGCCTGGAAGGATATCTGAAAACATGACTCCACCGTTTGTGTGTTATTTTATTTTAGTAAGTGATTCTTACATTTCTTCACCACTCATTATCATGTCACTTCTGGATTGTTGGTTTGGAGAACACCGACATGAATACAACAATTCGACAGCAGAAGACTCATTGTCAACTCCTTCCACACAGTACTACGTAACACATGTCGACAAGAAACATGACACACGACAACTATCCTTGTGCAGATGAGAAATGTGGCTCCGTGTTTTGCTATATGAACACTAGTATGACAATCACCCTGCCACTGCTGTAACCCATCAATATCGTATCGCTAATGTAGTCCCCGGTCTCTGTGTTCATGTTATGTTGAATTAATCAACCCATTTGGCTATTTACATTGGCTCATTTTTATTGAGTCGATGAGTGTATAATGAATTATAATCCATTTGCAATATTCTTCCAGCAAAGTACCTCTAAGCCGGAAGAACATGAAATGTCCTGAGTAGAAAATGGTCAACAATTGTAATTTGACTCAAGGGCAGATGAAGATTAGGTTACAAGGTGTAGTTTGAGGGAAAGAGAATAATTATAATCCATGGAGGGACCAGAATGTCTCTGTTTTGTTCTTTGATGGAAAGACCTGGAGTTATTGGCCCTGAGGCTTGCCCAGCTGTGCTTAGCTGCAGCGAGCGGCACACTGAGATGTGGAAATGAGAATGTTTCCGTGCTCCTGTCCAAAGCTGCCCTCCAACAACACTGACAGCACTCCCTAAGGAAAACCGAATGACAAAACTAAACACAGTACATTTGAGCCATGGACAAGGGTTGTCATTTCTCAAAATGAGACTTGATAACGTGGCATGAGGGTGAGATAACACAAGACCTTTTTTAAAAAGAGGAATCCGGCGACATCGTAAAGCTAAGATGCACACAGACAAGCTGGTGCTCTGGCTGAACTGGCCTCTGCATGTTTGGAGAAGGAATCTCTCATTTTGTTGATATAAACAAATAAATAGAGAGGATATAAATGCTGGGTATCCGCTGCAGGATAGTCAGCATAGGCCAGCAAGCCTGGAGAGTCTGTTGAAGTAGAGGACAGAGGGAAGCTTCCACTCAATCAAAATGTCAATGTCAATTTGGCGTCTGGAAAAATAACTGGGGGGTGGGAGGAGGGGTGGATTGAAGTGGGAGGGAGAGATGAGGAGCTGGAGGAAGAAAAGAGCAATGGAGGACACTGGTGTCACACAGGGGGGAAAAACTGTGGTCCTCCGAAAGAGGATGTTGATTGTGTATCACTTGCTTCAGGTTGCTGTCAGTGCAGTAGATTGCTGCTGTGCAGAGGGTTTACTCTTTTGTTCATGTATAACTCAGCTATAATCAACAAGATCCCATTGCCCAAATATTCAGTTATGATCACAACGGGGGCTTTGTAATGACTGAACCCTCTTTCATCACTGATATGCTAATTAGCCAGCCCTCTTTTCGTTGACCAACCACACATCAAAACCAGAGAGAAGTAACTTGCAACAATAAAGGTAACAATTTTCCTCAAGGGTGGGCCCAGGTACAATTACTCAACCTGGTGTTTCATCAGCTCCCTACAGGGAGAGCAGGAGTCGCGGCATTGCAGATGTGCCCCACTGTACATGACACAAGTATAGACATACACCACACAATATGCACGGAGGTAATAAATACAGAGAAATTCCTACAAACACAATTACGCAAAAACCAATCCCACAACTCATGCAAACACCCCACAGACATACTGGGACCTGGTGTTTGTTCGGTGGATTGCGAAATGTGGATTGTTACAGATGGGAATTATTGCACTAATGATGAGCTGACACAACTTTGAGCATTATTTCTTCTAATTGCTGGACAACCTCCCCTGATGGCAAAAAGATGGTGTAGTCATGCGTTCTATCCCAAAAGAGAATACAGGACGATGTTGTCTGTATAGGAACTGAATAACAGAATGGAACCCTGCTTAACTGCAGCCATCTCTGGTATAGACTCCGTATAAAATCTTTACAACCCTGCTGTTCTTTCAAACAGATGCACCACATGCATGGGCTTAGCCTCTCTTGTCTCTGGTCCAATAAAAAAAAAATCACAACATAGGCTGTTCATCTTTAAAACACATTACAGGCGGATATGTGTCTATGTATTAAGTGATTTGACGTATACACAGTCTAGGGTGAAGATGACAAATGACAAATTAAAGCGTTAGAGTACTAAGACTCCTTTTCTGTGGTAAAGAGTAACATAAGGCATGCATTTAATCAGTTATCTAGTTACTTTTACAATATAATTTCTCTTCTTTGTTGGCGCTTATAAGAAAAATTGCCCTCCCCCTAGGCTACGTGCTCTTCCTGTTTCTTTATGAACGTTGTGGCAGGTAGCTAGCATGGTAGATGGTAGCTAGATAGCTAGCGACATGGCAGAGACAATAGCCTTTATTCGCATGACTTGGTAGAAGAAAAGGACAGATGTTACGTGACTGACGCAAACACAGGATCATCGGGTTCAGGCGAGTGCCCCATTTATTGTCTGGTAATAAAAGCCAACAACATAGCTAGGTGATCAAGTTAGGCTCAAGTTGATAAGAATTAACATTTTTTCAGCTCTGTCTTCACCATAAATATAAGGGAAACAGCACAACAATTACACAATGTGATCGTATAGTTAGAATGTCTCTGCCCAGTTCATATCTGTGTGCATTGGTAGCCAGTTGTTCTTATATTTGAGTTGGTTTTATATATGTATTTACTTATGTGTAAATAATTCAAAAAATCATTTATTTTAAGTATTGTAAAGGAGATGGATAGGCTACGGACGGTAGGCTATGCAAGCCATTCAAAGGTAGTGTGTGCCCCTACTGGGAATACGAATAAAATCAACACATGCAAGGCATCTTTAGAGGGTTTCCTGTTTTTGGTGATGCAAAAGTAATGTAACAAGATACTTCCATAGTAAGTTATGTTGTAACGTAACTAGTTATTTTTAATGCAAGTAATGTTGTAATGTAACAAGTTACTTTTAAAAGTAACGTTCTCCAACACTGCTGATATCTGATAACTCTTTGCAATAAAGGGGCAGCTATGCTAGTTAGCAACGGCTGTCATGACTCTCCTGACATTGGATCAAAGGACCCATCAGCTAGACAAACGTTTGAAGATAGCTAGACCACCTCTCTCCCACAGAAGAGGGGAAGAAGAGCTGTACCGGTCTTGATACCTTAACACTAGGTTGTAAATTTAAGCAGGAGGGAACTTTCTCTCTCTGCCTTTCAGTACCAACCAAAGGAATGCCTTGTCTTGAGAGAGTGTGGCCTGCCTAAAAACTCTCACGTCAAAAGATTGGACATTGGAACATTCATTTCTGACATCAAAATATTAAGAATGGACCGGGGGGTTTAAAGAATAATCCTGTCACATTGTTATTATTTTGTGATGTCATTAAGTGGTATAACAAAGTAACTGAATCTCTGAAAGTTTACACATCCTATGTATCAAGTTTACCTTAAAATGCTGTATCAAATATATGAATTTAAGGCTCTGGACAATACTGCCCCCTTTGGATGAATTGCGTGCCCATAGTAAACTAAAAAACAATCTGTCCAAAATTGCTAATATATACAAATAATAATAATTATTGAATAGAAAACACTCTAAAGCTTCTAAAACCGTTTGAATTGTCTGTATGTATAGCAGAACTCACAGGGCAGCCAATCTCCCAAACTAGTTTTCTCATTCAGAAAGTTGGGCCAACTTTGACGTCATTGCCCCCACCCTTCCCAACCAGTTATGGATCTGGGAACAGTTTCTATGTCTTCCGCGAGATGTCTTCTATCAGTAGATTGTGCACATCCCGCGAGCTTTGACCCTTTGGCAGGCAAAATTGTGAGTGTCGCGAGAAAATAGATGCGCGTTCAGGCGCGAATTGTACACAGTCATTCCTCCGTTCCAGATTGTCTGAGAGGAATTGCTTTTGTCCGGTTGAATCGCCAATTGTTTTGTACGTTAAAAACATCCTAAAGCTTGATTCTGCACTTAGTTTGACCAGTTTAGTCGACATATAATATGGAATTTTGAAGTTTTGATGCGCAACTGTTCGGGACCAGAAGTCATTTTGGATGCATTTCAGGTGTAACTTGAAGCATATGCTAATACAAAGACACACGACTTGAAACCAAACAATGTTTTGGGTAAGTATGACTCCTTCCACTACATTCTGATCGAAGACCATCAAAGGTAAGGGAATATTTATGTTGTAATTTTGTGTTTCTTTTGACTCCAACATAGCGGAGAAATATTGCTTATGTCTGAGCGCCGTCTCAGATTATTGAATAGTAAACGATTTCTGTAACGTAAAAAAGAAATGTGACAAAGCGATTGCATTAAGAAGCAGTGCATCTTTCTAACTATATGTAGAACATGTATATTTAGTCAAAGTTTATGATGTGTATTGCTGTTATCTGGCATTATCTGGCGGAGCTATCTATCATTTCTCCGGACATTTTTTAGCATTTTCTGAACATGGCGTCAATGTAAACGGAGATTTATGGATATAAATGGCATATTATTGAAAAAAACATAAATGTACTGTGTAACATGTCCTATTACTGTCATCTGATGAAGATTTTCAAAAGGTTAGTGAATTGTTTTTCTTTTAATCCTGCGTTTGTGATTGCATCTTTTGTTCGACAAAATGGCTATATTATCGTCTGTGTCTTTGTGGTGGTTTGACATACATATGTGCTATGTTTTTGCCGTAAAACATTTTAGAAATCTGACTCGCTGGGTAGATGAACAAGGTGTTTATCTTTCATTTGAGCTATTGGACTTGTTAATGTGTGGAGGTTAAATATTTCCAATAATATTTTTGCATTCTGTGCGCCACTTTTTGTTGAGTTGAGGGGGTGGGGGGGGTGCCCTTGGGGAACGTGTAGCGTGAACACGTTAAATATGAGAATACTTTTGTGAAGGTAGAAATGTGATTTTAGCCTTCTAAATTAGATAATTGTTTTTCATATAAACTTGTGGCTAGTCAGTAGCCACGCCCAAGTGAGGTTAGAGTTTGTGTCAGCATGACAGAACGCCCCTTTGGCCAAAGTGCGTTAAAGGACTCGCTGGGAATTAACATACAGACCTGCCGACGTACAGCGCGAGCTGAACGTCACAAAATGGTTAGAAACTCTGAAACTCTCAACACAAGTGAAGAAGGTAAAGACTAGACCAGAACATTCACATTCTGCAGCCGTGCATGTAAAAAGTGGTCCTAGAACTTTGACTAAAAGACACAAGGTGGGAAGGAAGAATCCCTCCCAAACAACCGTGGGTCAGTCTGAAGTAAGGAGGACATTGTGACCTCTGGTGGACAACCAGAGCCTTACATCGAGCCACTACCCGTAGATGGATTGATTGGTTTCAACAGAGAGGCGACAGAGAAAACACATCTAGGCGTAAATATATATTGCATTTCTAATCTGAATGAGCAGTGGTTAGGGTGCTAAGTATTTGTATTTCCGTGAGCATAACTTCCAAATGTATGTACGATAAGTTGACTCTCTTTGTCTCTCCCTCTCTTTATCTTTCCCCATCCCCTATCCTTCATGTAACAAGCCATCATATTGTGTCAGTTCACTAGGACTTTTATCTCATTTTTGTATGGGTATTCTGTGTTATTATTGAGTTAGTTAGTAAATCAATAATTGAGTAACAATTAATCATGGTTAGTTGATTAAATACATAACAGTCATCAGATTAATGATAGTCACGTCATGACATGGCGCTGGTAGTTAACCTTTATATTTTAGACGTAGTATGCAGGGCCATGTCGGGGTATGTAATGTCTGTCACTAGTCTGGAAGAAAAAAGTATGAAGATATTGTTGTTTTGTCCTGATTAATGAGATGTCTGAATGTTGAATTAAAGTTGAAACTTCAGAGCCCATCTCCAGGCAATTCGTCCATATTAATTTAATGCTAGCTGACTTCTAATTATCCTAATGGTCTACACTGGAGCCATCATGGATGTATTATTCAGTCAGAATGTATTTTTTTTAACATTCTCTCTAGTGAATGATCACCACTGGTGAAAGAAGGGTGCATTACTCGCAACGGTAAAAGGATCTCAGATTTTGAAGATCAGGCCGGTCAGGTACAATGTGTCCATGTTTGTAAGTACACATTGTCTATGAACTGGGTCCAGAAGGCTACTGTACTGTCTGAGCTAATCAATTATGATGCCGCATGCTGTCATATACGCTCCCAAATTTAGATAGTCACCCCACCAAGATCAATAAAGACTTTGGCAAAGTCATGACTCTTCCAGATTTTCTCAGTGGTCATGAACTGCCAAAATTTCACGGTCCATTTTTTTGTCCTTTGTTTTTTCCACACAAATTAAATAATAACAAGGGGTTAATGGTGACATAAATCTCAGCTAACAGGGAATAACATTAAATGTAGAGGAACTGAGCTGTTCCTACCATAGAGAAGAGGAGCTGAGCTGTTCCCTCCATGTTATTTCCCAGATGGGATTTATGGCAGTAGAAGACACAAGGACTTGAGGCATGCGTGTGCTGTGCTGGGTGCTGGGCACTGATGCTTAACATGGCCAACAACCTCTCAACCAAACTACCCAATGCCTAAGGAGATGCTTTGATTGCTTTCTTTCAATTCTAAAAAGATTTGTGTGTAGTTGGTGTCACTATTGCAACAGGAATAACAACTTCTTTGGGAACGGTGTCCCAACCATGGGACAGTTGGGCTAATGTAGGCTAATGCGATTAGCATGAGGTTGTAAGTAACAAGGACATGTCCCAGGACATAGAAATATCTAATATTGACAGAAAGCTTACATTCTTGTTAATCTAACTGCACTGTCCAATTTAAAGTAGCTATTACAGTGAAAGAATACCATGTTATTGTTTGAGGAGAGTGCACAATTTTGAACTTGAAAAGATATTAATAAACAAATTAGGCACATTTGGGCAGTCTTGATATAACATTTTGAACAGAAATGCAATGGTTCATTGGATCAGTCAAAAACGTTGCAGATACACTGCTGCCATCTAGTGGTCAACATCTAAATTGTACCTGGGCTGGAATAATCCATTATGGCCTTTCTCTTGCATTTCAAATATGTTTTTTCTTTGTTTTATCTTTTACCAGATCTAATGTGTTAAATTCTCCTACATTCCTTTAAACATTTCCACAAACTTCAAAGTGTTTCCTTTCAAATGGTATCAAGAATGTGCATATCCTTGCTTCAGGGCCTGAGCTACAGGCAGTCAGATTTGGGAATGTCATTTCAGGCGATAATGGATAAAAAGGGGCAGATCCTTAACAGGTACAGATGATCTTTCTTAGCTTCAGTTAGACCCAAGACATGCATTCATAATCACTGATGAGATCTGCAACGTTATGTTACAATCTCAAACAGATATCCCCTCATCTCCCAAGCAGAATGTCCTGCATTTTGAGCAGAGCATCTGGAGGCCGTAGTCTTTGTGTCTGTCCCCCCCTAGTCATCCCACATTAGCTATCAAAAGCTCTTAGGTGCTCTGGCCAATGAGAAGCTCAGTTTGAGTTGGCTCAATTTGTATTTAAATGGATTACATTGCTGGATTCCAAATGTCATGAAATCTTTGTGAAAAAAGCATTTTGTTGTAACTGTACAGGTGGCCCTGTTTCAGACTACCATGAGTAAACATCCACCGCCTGACTGGAGCCCATCAAACGTGGGAACATTAAAAAAACGAACATGTTTTGTTATTCAATTTCGCTTGGGGGGGATAACATTTTCAGCATTGTTACATTTTTTGGACAGCTTAGCCATATCAAGAACTGCATATTCTCTGTCTGTGTGTGTGCGTGTGTGCGTGTGCGTGTGTGTGTGCGTGTGTGTGTGTGTAATAAAGTCTGATAGCTTACTCATTGTATCCAAACAGTTGTTTGGTAGAGTAGACATTGAATAAGACAGTTGCATAGTTGGGTACATTATTGTCAATTAATTCGCTCTGCTCGCTGTGGAATTAATGTTAAGCAATCGAACCTGTCTAGGCTTCCTGTGCAGCAAAGGCATTGTCATTGGCTGGGGATTCTTAATATTGTAATAAGGTCCTCATCTCATCTTCACAAGAACGAAAGCTGAACACACCCAATAGAAAGCCAAACTTGAACTGGGTCCTCCTTCGCCTTTTCACTCTTCTGTACTCATCATATTTTGAAGCCACATCCAAACAAATGTACCTTACTTAATAAAGCTCATGAGCCCCATTTGCAGTTTAATACAGCATCACAACTATAAAACAGAACCATTGGAACAGGTCTAGTAAGGTTCACTAAATTGTTGTCCTTTTTGGCTCCCTCTACTTATTCAGTTTCACCCAAAGATAGAAATGTAACTTGAGCTGCTCGATGAGGTAAAAAAAAAAAAGGTGGAGTGATAGATCATCAGGAATTTTAGGGAATCAGAGATTCTGACTTCACTCTACAAAACATGCTAAATTAGGGGGTAAAAGCAAGGCCCTCAGGGGATTCTTTTATTTACTCCACTTCATATTTTGAAATTATAGGGGTGTTGAGTCATCCATATCTCAATAGCGGTTTCCAGCAGGGAAACTGAAGAAAGCAATTGAATGAAAAAGGAGAGTCTGAATTGGGCAGCAGAGATATAACCTGGTAAACCAGCCTGGTCGCTTCAATCAACATTCTATTTTACAGTAAAACAGAATGGCAAATGTAGCAATCAGGCCGGTTCTACCAGGCTAGTAGAGATATGGATAAGATGTGATACTTTGCCTGACCTCAAAAACCAGTCTCATTGGAAATTCAAAGTCAGAAAGATTTGGGTAAACTCCCCAGAAATCTGCCAACCCAGGAGTCAGTCGGCAGGTGTTCAGGCAGATGAATTGCGAGGTCACTTCCTGTGTCTGCCCTGATTAACTGTAAACCATTTCTCTAACTTCTTCTGCTGAGGCTGCAGTTTGCTAAGTAGCACAGTGTGCTGTGCAGACACAGAGCAGCCTCTCTGTAGGGCACTTCTCTGTTTTCTAAAATAAACACTATCCTCCTCAAAACCCAAGGTGGAAGCACATTAATGTAACCATGTGGCTACACACACCTATTGTCATTCAAATGGCACAATACACAGAAAGAGTTAATAATGACATCTTCTAATGCTGAAGATTGAGTCAACATTAATTTGACTATTTCGATAGTCCCAGACTCCCAGTTGGTATTAGATTGCAGTCCTGCGCACCTGTGGGGAAAACTACCTGAGGCTACCTTGGTTACCCCTTTGTCTCACAGCAAAAACTTGACATCTTTCAAAAGGAATTTTCTTGTTATCTGCTTGTTTTAGGCAATTACAAAACTATGTTTAAGAAACATGTCTAAAGATGACTTTTCAACATTCTCACTATTTAGAAAAATGTCATTTTATAAGGCTTCTCTCATACCCCTTTTCGTGACAGTGAAAGCAGCCACGTGAGTGAGGACTAGCTAGCTAGCCAAGACCAAAATCACAAGCAAACGGACCATACAGCTACAAGTCGTGAGTGGAGTTACAAACAGACTATACAGCTACAAGTCGTGAGTGGAGTTACAAACAGACTATACAGCTACAAGTCGTGAGTGGAGTTACAAACAGACTATACAGCTGCAAGTCGTGAGTGGAGTTACAAACAGATTATACAGCTACAAGTAGTGAATGGAGTTACATACAGACGATAGAGCTACAAGTCATGAGTGGAGTTACAAACAGACTATACAGCTACAAGTCGTGAGTGGAGTTACAAACAGACTATACAGCTGCAAGTTGTGAGTGGAGTTACAAACAGACTATACAGCTACAAGTCGTGAGTGGAGTTACAAACAGACTATACAGCTACAAGTCGTGAGTGGAGTTACAAACAGACTATACAGCTACAAGTCGTGAGTGGATTTACAAACAGACTATACAGCTACAAGTCGTGAGTGGAGTTACAAACAGACTATACAGCTACAAGTCGTGAGTGGAGTTACACACAGACTATACAGCTACAAGTCGTGAGTGGATTTACAAACTGACAATACAGCTACAAGTAGTGAGTGGAGTTACAGACTATACAGCTACAAGTAGTGAGTGGAGTTACAAAACAGACTATACAGCTACAAGTAGTGAGTAGAGTTACAAACAGACTATACAGCTACAAGTAGTGAGTGGAGTTACAGAATATACAGCTACAAGTAGTGAGTGGAGATACAAACGGACTATACAGCTACAAGTAGTGAGTAGAGATACAAAACAGACTATACAGCCTCAAGTAGTGAGTAGAATTACAAACAGACTATACAGCTACAAGTAGTGTGTGGAGTTACAGAATATACAGTGGAGATACAAACGGACTACACAGCTACATGTAGTGAGTGGAGATACAAAACAGACTATACAGCCTATAGTCGTGAGTGGAGTTACAAACAGACTATACAGCTTCAAGTCGTGAGTGGAGTTACAAACGGACCGATACAGCTACAAGTAGTGAGTAGAGTAACAAACAGACTATACAGCTACAAGTAGTGAGTAGAGTTACAGACTATACAACTGCAGGTAGTGAGTGGAGTTACAAACGGACTATACAGCTACAAGTAGTGAGTGGAGTTACAAACAGACTATATAGCTACAAGTCGTGAGTGGAGTTGCAAACAGACTATACAGCTACAAGTCGTGAGTGGAGTTACAAACAGACTATACAGCTACAAGTAGTGAGTGGAGTTACAG
This sequence comes from Oncorhynchus masou masou, assembly GCF_036934945.1. NCBI lineage: Eukaryota > Metazoa > Chordata > Actinopteri > Salmoniformes > Salmonidae > Oncorhynchus > Oncorhynchus masou. The sequence continues at coordinate 40,401,469 of NC_088213.1, forward strand.
ACTATACAGCTACAAGCAGTGAGTAGAGTTACAAACAGACTATACAGCTACAAGTCGTGAGTGGAGTTACAAACAGACTATAGAGCTACAAGTCGTGAGTGGATTTACAAACAGACTATACAGCTACAAGTAGTGAGTGGAGTTACAGACTATACAGCTACAAGCAGTGAGTAGAGTTACAAACAGACTATACAGCTTCAAGACGTGAGTGGAGTTACAAACAGACTATAGAGCTACAAGTCGTGAGTGGATTTACAAACAGACTATACAGCTAGAGTGAGTAGAGTTAGAAACAGACTATACAGCTACAAGTCGTGAGTGGAGTTACAAACAGACTATACAGCTACAAGCAGTGAGTAGAGTTACAAACAGACTATACAGCTAAATGTCGTGAGTGGAGTTACAAACAGACTATACAGCTACAAGTCGTGTATGGAGTTACAAACAGAATATACAGCTACAAGTCGTGAGTGGAGTTACAAACAGACTATACAGCTACAAGTCGTGAGTGGATTTACTAACAGACTACACAGCTAGAGTGAGTAGAGTAACAAACAGACTATACAGCTACAAGTAGTGATAAGAGTTACAAACAGACTATACAGCTACAAGTAGTGAGTGGAGTTACAAACAGATTACACAGCTACAAGTAGTGAGTGGAGTTACAAACAGACTATACAGCTACAATTAGTGAGTAGAGTTACAAACAGACTATACAGCTACAAGTAGTGAGTAGAGTTACAAACGGACTATACTAATCAAGTTAAATGTCTTACTTGTGATGAAATGTTTTCCACACACAAAGCTACGTGTAGCCTACTTGTACACCGTGTCTCTTCATTTCCAAGTATCTTTAAGCCACAGGGATCTTCTCGCAGGCTCTATTTCCCTACATGGGTGCATTGCGAACCGTAGGTCGGGATTTTGTACTTTGAACAACACAGCAGCTTTTTGTCATGTTTTGTTATTTCTGTATAACAAAAGATCATCGACGAAGTTCCCTCCTTTACATTCGGGGTCAATAGGAAAGAATGTTGTTTTCTCCAATTTGTGGGCATGGTCACGGTGGAATTCCTTATTATTTCGTGAATATCGATTCGGAGTATACAGATGAATTCATTTATGGTTTGTTTCTCATTCAATGTGTTTCAAAATGTCTCAATAAGTTTTGCTGTATATCTACTTTAAAGAAGAAAAAAAAGAATCCCATTCACCCACCTAGTACAGAAAGACAAAAGCCGTACCTCACATACATCAAATCGGTGCTGCAAATACTTCAGGCCGTTATTCCAGTATTTTTTTGTCAACTCTGAGCATTTCCCACCGGCTTCAATATTTTGAGCAATGTGTCACCTCACAAAAGAGGAGCAGCTCCAGCTGCAGCACACGGTGGTGTCGGATCAGCAGAGAATCTATCAACTTTTAACACAACAGTATCCATCACCCTGTCAGGCTACAGCAGATTGTCTCACCAGCAGCAGGCTCAGCTCAGCCACCGGGCCCAGCACTACTCTCTCACATCCACGCTCTGCCTCAGGAACTGGAGCTGAAAAGAAATCATGGTTTCAATGGGAATCTGTTATGTGTCATCTAATGTTTTGAGTGTTGGCCTATTATGTATTGGTCGTACGTTTCTTGGATGTTGAGTACCTGAAAACTATAATCCTAAATATTCCCACCCACCAGCCCACCCTGGAAATAATGGACAGTTTGTCAGCAAGTAGATGTCTGGGATTTAAATTCAATAAAATAAAATAAAAACTGTAGTGCCAATGTAGTTTGAAGTTTATAAAGAGTAATTAAAAAAATATTTTGCAGTTCTTAGAATGACAATCACGCTGATGTGTAATAGATGGAGTTACTCCCAGCTATTGGCTCCAATCTTCTTAACCTCTTGTAACTCTAGGGGCGCTATATCATTTTTGGATGAAAAACGTTCCCGTTTTAAACAAGATATTTTGTCACAAAAAGATGCTCGACTATGCATATAATTGATAGCTTTCGAAAGAAAACACTCTGACGTGTCCAGAACTGCAAAGATATTTTCTGTGCGTGCCCTAGAACGTGAGCTTCAGGCAAAACCAAGATGAGACGGCATCCAGGAAATGAGCAGGATTTTTGAGGCTCTGTTTTCCATTGTCTCCTTATATGGCTGTGAATGCGAGAGGAGTAAGTCTGCCCTTTCTGTCGTTTCCCCAAGGTGTCTGCAGCATTGTGACGTATTTGTAGGCATAACATTGGAAGATTGACCATAAGAAACCACATTTACCAGGTGTCCGCCTGGTGTCCTGCGCCGAAATTGGTGCGCAAAAGTCAGCTGCAAGTATTTTTCCACAGAATTCAGAGGAGAATGCAGGCTTCCACGAACGATATATCAATGAAGAGATATGTGAAAAAACACCTTGAGGATTGATTCCAAACAACGTTTGCCATGTTTCGGTCGATATTATGGAGTTAATTCGGAAAAAGTTTGACGTCGTAGGTGACTGAATTTTCGGTTCGTTTCGGTAGCCAAGTGCCATGTACAAAACGGAATGATTTCTCCTACACACAGACGCTTTCAGGAAAAACTGCGCATTTGGTATGTAACTGAGTCTCCTCATTGAAAACATCTGAAGCTCTTCAAAGGTAAATGATTTTATTTATTTGGTTATCTGGTTTTTGTGAAAATGTTGCGTGCTAAATGCTACTCAAAATGCTAAGCTAGCTTAGCATACTCTTACACAAATTAGTCAATTTCTATGGTTCAAAAGCATATTTTGAAAATCTGAGATGACAGTGTTGTTAAGAAAAGGCTAAGCTTGAGAGCAGGCGCATTATTTTCATTTTATTTGCGATTTTCAGAAATCGTTAACGTTGCGTTATGTTAATGAGCCTGAGGCTTTAGTCACGATCCCAGATCCGGGATGGGGAGTTTCAACAGGTTAACAGGAGTCTCTTCTCACTCAGACCTCACCAGGGACACCGTGCTTTAGTCAGTCACCTCTGCCTCTGGCTCTCAGGTGTAAACAGTTCCATTAGGAGGCTATGCGTGGAGCTTCTCATTATGTTACACACACACACACACACACACACTCACACTCACACTCACACACGCACATGCGCACACACACACACGCACACGCACACACACACACACACGCACACACAAACGCACGCACGCACGTGCACACACACATACACACACACACACACACACACACTCAGTGTCATGAAACTCTAAATTAGATTTAATATGCACAGGCAAAAATGTATGACTTATTTACTTTTGCCTTTTAACTGAAAATGCAAAAAAAAATTGACTTTCTGGTCATTCAGTCATGGAAAGGCAGAGCACATAATACCTCACAATTGCTTCCATAAATCTATCTTCTGTGCTTGCATGATACATTTTTCATTTCCACTGGTCTTCCCTGGGGTATGTTGAGAAGACAGTGATATTGTGCCAATGTAATGCTTTACAGTTAAGTGAATAAACCTCTCTGCAAAGTAAAATATGGATTTTAAGAAGCTGCCGTCTCCCTGCTTGCCAGAAAGAGAAACATATCATAGCTGAAGAAAACAATATAACAATAGGGAATTCTGCATGGAAGTATCAGAATATATTTCCTGACTGGAATCCTCCATGAATTTGCTCCTCTTCACTGAAGAAGAGACATGACATGAGAAACGTTAGCTGGGATCAACCAATCTAGTAAAGCCTTTTAAATGAACAGGGACGTAGTAGTGAAGGGAAGATTTAAGATATGTGGGCAACTGTTCTCTCTGAAGGGGTTTACAATCAAAGTGCTTAATCAGTATATCAAATACAAAAATACATTAAATAAACGATGTATCTTCAGAAATACCCCATGGTTGACCCTGGAACACTGCAATTTCAGTACAAAACAGTTCAATTTGGAGTATGAAATGTGATATTGTACATATAATGTAGAGAGATTGCAAAGGGTATGATAATAAGAGTCACTCTAGCCCCTACCTACCCCAGGAAGTGCTGGGAACGGGGCTGCTGTTAGCGGTAGACGACAACTGAAGTATGCATTGTGACCTAAGCCTATCATTGGTTGTCCTGTTTTCCTCTGTCTCATCTTTCCCTCTGTCCCTCCCTTAACCCCTCCCACTATCTCACTCTCAGTTCTCTACCAAAAGCTGTAATTGCTGCTTTACCCTCCCCTCCCTCTATCACTCCTCTTGAATTACCAGCATGAGTCACATCAGTGGCTTGCCATGACTAGTTTGTGGATCATCCTCTTTAAGCCTGTAGACAATCGAATCATTGTCTTTGTCATCCTCTACCTAACATTACATTGATTGCAGTAGCTCGCTTGACATCACTTGCCTGTTGTTCCTGATTTCATTTGTTTCACAAAGAAAGATTTATAAATGAAACCACCAAAATCCTAGCTAATTCGTTTTGTACTGACACTATCATTTCAAAAAAGCCCACCGTACACCTACATCAGCTTTTGTAACTTGAAAGGAATGCTAGGTGACGAAATGTATGGTTCAGTTAGATAAATGTCATGCTATGAAATGAAAGTGTGATAGCCCAAATCCAAATCACAGTAGTGGGAATCGCTCTGCTAGCTAATATACGATGCTTGGTTAGGGTTGGGACTGGTCAATATTTGAAGTGCTGAGTAGTATGTAGTAGGAAGTAGTGTTAGAGGGCCAGTAGGGAAAACCTCTCCATTATTGGGGATACTGCTCTGTGAAGGGTGTATATATCACATTTGAATTCATCACAACACGATTGATTGAACAGCACTAAAATGCACAATATACGTTGTAATGCCTGGAGAACTTTTGGTGGAGAAGCAGACTTTTCTCTCTCTTTTTGCAGCATTTGAAGAAGACGTTCTGTCTCTCTCTCTCTCTGCGTCTGATATCTTGTCTTTTTGAAAGCATTTCGTCACAGCGTTTGAAGTCGAGATTAAAATCGGTTAATATAATCTCACTTTGATTCTCACACCAGTCAGTGTTTCAAAATTAAAGGCAAACACATTTACTATAAGTACATGAGACAATACTGTCAAAACAGATTGTAATTAGATTTCCTGCCTGAGTAAATATATGTCAGAAGGAACAAGTTGATGGAGAGTGTAAGAGAAAGAGCAACATATAAATAAATATAGTTCAACCATATTAGCATCCAGAGAAATAAAACATGTGCCTGACATTGTGTAATCTTGTCACTTTGAAGTAGCTTTTGGCTCTGAGTGACCCTGTGGTGTGTAACTCCCTAGCATGGTGGAGCCTGACACTGTGTCGTCCTGTCAACCTGACGAATACTCTTGCCTCTGACATTTCCCACATGACAAGTGACCTACATGGCAATGGTCTCCGTTACCATGTCTACGATAACACTCCACTACTTCTTGTCCACTTCCGATCACCTACCAATTATATTGACCTCTTTGTGTCCCTGAGAACCAGCTCCTCGGATACAAGGGTAACCTACCAACAAACAGTAGATGTGGAAACATGCTGCCTATGTTGGAACAGAGAGAAGATATCAGTTCACTGCTGCCTGTACATTATCGGATGACGGTCCACCTTTGACCAAGTGTTCTGGATGAAACCTTTGACAATTAGAATAATACATTGTACTGTTTCATTGTGTCATTGCCTCTATCACAATAGTAAGTCATGGGCATTAACATTTATAGTGCTGTGGGTGGCATCTGTTTCTGCTGAGGTGTACAATTCGGTTGGCTCATTAACATTGGCATTAATGTTTCATAGAAAGGTACGAGACGACAATTTGAAAAGGTTGGGGATTCAGGCATTGTCTGTCTTTCAACTCAATTATTTCAACACGCATGTCACCTTCAAGATCAGCAGACCTTTACAGTACCTTCGAAGAGAAACATTCCCAGGTCGGCAAAGCACATTAAAACTAAAATATATTCCACTCTTGACAAGACGAAAGGAGAAACAAGACATATCATTTTCTTTGGAGTGTTAGACCCCCCCCCATTCATGAGATCTACTGTTGTATACTGAACCTCATTTACCCTGATTGATAGCGCAAGTACCACAATGTTCTCTGAGCAGTAACTTGTAGCAGCATCTATATATAGGCCAGCTCTTTTTTCCCATCTTCCATTCTTCAGTGAACACCGAGACGACCATATGAGCTGATTAGAATGCTAATTTGAGGTTGGTTGGGTAATCACTTGTCTGGCAGCTGTTTGGGCGTGGATGAACTGTTCAGGAACACAATGTCTCTGCAGATGGACGCCCCCCTCCTCTCGACTGCCGTTGCACAGCGCCTTCAGAAAGTACTCATGCCCCTTGACTTATTCCACATTTGGTTGTGTTAGAGCCTGATATATAACATGGATGAGATCAATGTTTTCCCTCGCCCATTTAAACACAATACCCCATGAGGACAAAGTGAATGCATGTTTTTAGAAATGTTAGCACATCTATTGACAATTAAACACAGAAATAACACATTGACATAAGTATTCACACCCCTGAGTCAATACTTTGTTGAAGCACATGTGGCAGTGATTACAGCTGTGAGTCTTTCTGGGTAAGTCTCTAAGAGCTTTCCACACCTGGATTGTGCAACGTTTGACCATTATTTTCAATCTTCTTAAAGTTAAAGCTCTGTCAAATTGGTTGTTGATCATTGCTAGATAACCATTTGCAGGTCTGGTCAAGGATTTTGAAGTAGATTTAAGTCAAAACTGTAACTCAGTAACATTCACTTTTTCGGGGTAAGCAACTCCAGTGTAGATTTGGCCTTTTGTCTTAGGTTATTGTCCTGCTGAAAGATGAATTAATCTCCCAGTGTCTGGTGGAAAGCAGACTGAACCAGGTTCTCCTATAGTATTTTGCCTGTGCTTAGCTCCATTCTGTTTATTTTTTTATCCTGGAAATCGACCAATAGGTTCCTTCTTTGCAAGGCATTGGAAAACCTTCACAGTCTTTGTGGTTGAATCTTAGTTTGGAATTCACTGCTCGACTGAGGTACCTTACAGATAATTCTATGTTTGGGATACAGAGATGAGGTAGTCATTCAGAAATCCGATTAAAACCTATTATTGCGTACAGAGTGAGTCCATGCAACATATTATGTGAGTTGTTAAGTTAATGTTTACTCCTGAACTTATTTAGGCTTGAATATTTATTTTCTCAAGACATTTCAGATTTTCATTTTTAATGAATTTGTAAAAAAAAAAAAAAATCGAATATATTAATAATAATTACATTTAGACTTTATGGGGTATTGTATACAGGTCAGTGACAATGGTCAAAGTAATGTCAGTGATCCGATTTTTAGTTAATCATCAGGGATATGCAATTTTGATAACAAAGGTTTTCAGCAGTTTTTCAAAGAGCACAGACAAATGAACAAAATATGAATGTTTGATTTTAGGGGTGAACTTCCCCTTTAATACTTTATCTTCACATCTTGTGCCTCATTTTTCTGATCACCCTTAGAATGCTAATATGGTGGGTGACTTTAAAAAACAAAAAATGCTGGAACATGGATAGAATGGGTGACCCCCCCCCCCCCCCCTGAGTTCCGAGTAGACTGGAAATACAATGTGAAAACCTTCCCAGAGGGCTTGACAAGGTCATTTTCCTTCACCAATCCAGTGATGAGTGACTCAGAGGAAGAACGAGGAGCTCCGGGAACTGATAATAGCAGGTTGGTTTAGTTTAAGAATCTCATCCACCTTGAATTCCTTGTACTCATACTCATTTTAAAAAAAAAAAAAATCTACGTCATTCTATGTGAGGCTGAAATACATTACTGTATGTGGGTCTCAGAATCATTATATATCCACCGTCAGACTAACTGGCCATTTTAATCTTTGAGATTAGTCTGGACTACAGGTGGAGCCTGGCCATAATCAGGCTTGACAGGGAAGACAGACCAATGATTCCCTAGGCACAGCTGTTTGCCCTCTATTATGGCCATTCAGGTCACGCAGCGTCTGACCATAACAAAAAGGGAGGGAGAGAGGCTTGGGGCGAGAGAGCACTCTCTCCTGAGCTACAGCCTTTTTCATAGATGTAATGAGAAACCTGTGGGAATCCCCAGAGGTGTACTGTATGCTTCAGCCCAGTGTTTGTCAACGTCGGGTAGGAAACTCAATATAGATCTTCTCAAACTCTCAAACTGGTGAAAAGATCAGGTTCATTTCTCCTATGATGCTTCAGTTATGAAGTATTCATCCAACAAAAACAAAATGCATTGATGTCCAACGTCAGGTATATTTAAATGTTGCTTTGATAGAATGCTTTGGCTGGTGGAAACTGGGGGAACGATTTAACGTCAGATATACATGCATATCTATGTTAGAACAAGCTCCAGAATATAAACTACTCGGCATTCTCATTGATGGTGTTGGCTTTTATTTCATTGCATTTGCAACAAAACTCAAATTGTGCATACTTTGTGTCTGTCAAACAATATGAACTCATAAAATACACAAGGGCATGTGGATCCTGCGTAAAACAACGATAGGTGCATACATCAACTAAACATGTGCAGAGGAAGGCCCCAAACAAGCTCTAATAGCTTTTTTTCAATTCATTAGAATGGAGTTTTCCAGTTGAAATGCTGTGAAGGTTTAGGGTTTGACAGTGAAGTATTAGAGGGGAACTGGATTACTTGAATGTTGAATACATTATGCAATAGCTACGGACTTACTGATGACGCAATGTAGCCAATGCTTTCTAGGGATTTATCTCGCGAGTTGTAGTACATGTCTCTCATTTTCTCAGCCATCTGATGGCAGTTGAACGGGTTCTAATGTGCATCATATTCTACCTTTCAGCTGAGCAAAAATGTGTTTTGGTTGAGTGGATTTGGGTACTCCAAGTGTCCTTCAGTTTGGCACATTTTCTTAATACGATTTCTGGGAATCCCAATAATAATGATGAACGTATGGATAATATACACTGCACACCCTTCTCTTAGACTACATCAGTAAGACTAGAGATGACATTACTCCACTCATGTACTTAGATAACAATTATTTATCTAGGACTTGGCAGACACAAGCCTGATGCACTTAGTTCAGATGAGACTAAGTTAAAATACTCTATAAAATATTTAACAGGGGGACACACATACAGTACAGTATGAGTTTGATTCCGAGGGCATCCAATAAAACAGATGTGTTGCACAGCGAAGGATATGCATCTCTAATGGGATGGGAAAAGACTTTGATGGGTTGGTCTGTTTAATGATATTTTATATGTATACCCAATGATTTATTTCAGACATATTTCAGACACACCTTGTGTCTGCAAAACAGCCCTTGCAATGTGCAAAATAACCATAATGGGACAGCACTTAATTGACAACACGGAGCAAGATGTATCCGGACATACTGTATCTAACTGAAACAGTAGGCAATGCAGTTTTTTTAATTAAATTGAGCGGTCAAAACCATACAATGATTTTACGTTTCACCCTAAAATGTTGGAGATGTTTATTAAAAATAATGTGCCTATACTGCTTTCCCAATATCACCAGTGCAGCCCTCTGATTGGTGACATACTGTATGTACACAAATGCAAAAAAATCTCCTTCCTCTTTCTGTCCTTACATATAGAGAGGTCACAAGTTAGCAGGGGCACCATGCCCATAGGAGGCACAGGGGAATATGCCCCCTCAGATTTGTCCTGATAAGATATATAAAAATTGTGTGCTTGTTTTTTCTCTGTAATACTACTAGCAACTTATACATTTTATGAAGCTGGTTTTAACTAACTAGATAGGTCCCCAATCTCCCAACCTCATAACTAGCTATCAAGAAGCTGTTTCAGGCTGTCAATCAAGTTAGAGTAGCTAGCTTGGCTGTCCAAGCTGGAATGCGGGCTGGAAAGGTTTAGAAAAGCAAGCAATAACTAAATGTACTGAATATTCCTTTCAATCTTTTACCCGAAGCATATTTAGCTTCTAAACTAGTCAGGACGATACAGACAGCTCAAGAGGTATGATTTGATATGTAGAAAAGTATACATATTTCTGACATAGAATTAAGTATAATGATTATGGCTCTAGTTTGCAGGAGAAAAGCACTTTCAAAAAGCTTTTTTTTTTCATTTAGAAAAATGCAAAATTCTCCAACTTAGCCCCCCTATGGACCGCCCCCAAGCCATCCTCACGTACTTTGTGCCCGCTCAGATGTTGGTGGTGCATGACACCCCTGCAAGTTAGACTTATAAAATGGTTCTGTTGAAGAGACCTTGGTTAGACTAAGCTCTGGTCTCAGTTTCATTGCTTCAGACTACATATTATGCAAGTCTGTTGGTTGTTGTAAGGCTGTAGAAGGCTACCATATTTCATTAGGTGGTGATTTTTTTAAATTTATTTACAATTGACAATAACAAACTAACAAATTCCTCTAAGAGAGCATTTCATTGTATTGTAGAGATGGCTGTCTGCCAATTCCTGGGATCACACTCACTCCTCTCAACCTGCCCCTGACTAAGTGTAACTCAGCCATATACATAGAGCGACATTATTCAATCTAATGCTGAGGATTATGCCCTTGATTTACACACTTTCCCCTCAGATTTCCCCTCCTCTGTGCAAGTAAAGAAACTGCCAACAAGGATATATACTACACATAAAGAAATGTGTTCATCTTCTTTGATTCACACCAAGTAAATCTGGTTCTCAGAACAGCATGTTTGTCATAAATCAATTGTGATTCAATGAATGTGGGTTTGTTTTTGTGTGATTGGTTGAGTGTCTTGCCCTTGCATGTCCAATGCACTTCATGGATGTTGAGTGCTTTCCTTCTCCATGACGCATTTAAAGACCACAATTCACTTTGAAGGAAAGCCCATGAGGTTATGATGAAAGACTAATTTAACATTGATGGAAGGTCATCTAATGAGTAAATATAGCAATGAATTCTTACCAGATGTCCTATCTCACATTAGAACTTGGATATAGGTATCCCTATACTGATCCCTCCATCACATTGATTACTTGACAATGTGACTATAATCGTGACAAAGAAGAAAGGGTATAATGTGACCATGAGAGAGGTACACAAGAGATTTGAGGGACTTATGTGCAAATGATGGTTGATAGAGATGAATGTATGGCCCTGAACGTCATCTCAGTTTGAATATTTACATTCCTCTATGATCTCCAATGATTTCAAGAGGGTATGAGCAGGGAGACAAGCATTCAGGTGAGTAGTAAAGGAATTATTTACCCTTGATTGTTTTTTAAATGAAATAAAGGGGAGATGTTCTATATATTTAAAATGCTTGTAATCCTTAATTGATCATACATTTGTTTTTAAACCCAGCCAATTACATCTTATATCCACTCTACACCAAGGAATGCCTGTGCTATTTAATCAAAATTGTGTCAACATGGTCTGTGGCGGTCGCCCTGTCCGATCACATCTGTGACATTCTACCCCTTGTAGAGAAGGGGGTAAATCTCTCTGTCCACTTCCAGCGATGGATAACACATGACTGGAAAGGTCACAGCAGTGTCAGTGCGTTCTAAGACATATCCGGTTGATATTGAGGTTTGTGTGCCCGTTATAGTCATACTAAAAGGAAGAAACAGTCAGGAAGCACCAACAAAATGTAACAATAATGTATTTATATTGCAAGTATTTCTCAAGAGTTACAGAAGAAAACTAGGTCTAGGACAGCCGCGTGTCCATCATTTCTTGTGGAATTTCATTTGACCTAAAGAGGGATGCTAATAGAATAGCAGGCCTTTTGAATTACCATTTATTATGTAAAGCAACACCAGAGAGGGAAGTAAAATGGCAATGATGATTAATGTCATCTTTCCCTTAAAGTTCAATTATTGAAAAGATCTTTGAATCCTCCCTGTTCCAGTAATCTGTCACTGAGACACTGGTACATTCTATGAGTTTGTTGCAGTAAAAGGCAAATTAACCCTAATTCATCTTTTGTGCATGTCGGTTCATAGGGAGTTTAACTGACTACTTCTATTCTGAAGTTGGCTGCTGCGTCTCCCTGGGGAGAAGTTGGACTGAATCTGACAGTTAATGAGCTTTGATACACTCATATCCAGGCAATACGAAAAACTACAATATCCTATCCTAATTTCATGCACACACCGTTTTACGATGTGTATATAGGGGTAGCAGGTAGCCTAGTGGTTAGAGGGTTGGGCCAGTAACTGAAAGGTTGCTGGATCGAATCCCTGAGCTGACAAGGTAAAAATCTGTCATTCTGCCCCTGAGCAAGGCAGTTAACCCATTGTTCCCCGGGTGCCGAAGACGTGGATGTCGATTAAGGCAGCACCTCTCGCCGATTGCGAGCCGGGCCTAATTGCCTGACCTCACTAATGCTGAATAGAAGCAAGTCCCCGCAGCAATTTCCTAACATCTAGTGTAAAGGCTTCCCAGAAGAGGGTTGTTATAGCAGCAACAGGGGCACCAAATCCAAATGAATGCCCATGATTTCTGAATGAGATGCTTGACGAGCAGGTGTCCACATGCTGTTGGTTATTTAGTGTGTGAACCAGTTGAGCTTAAATCTAACATTGTACACCCAGCCGTTAAAGATGAAGAAAACTACTAAGAGCGAGATCACGTCCACTACTCAACATGAACTCTATTTCTCCAAAGATTGGGCTTTTGTAAAGGTTAGTCAAATTAATATTTCTGAAGAAGGTTTTTCTATCAGAAGATATTTACATTGCAGAAGACTGTGCTTACCTCCAGGTGTGTGGGAGTCCCAAGACCTCACAGCAATAACGGCTGATATTTTGTTCTATCTTATTGTAGCAGGGACTGTGGGGGTGACCCCAAGCAGACCAATAACCTGCCCTATACCTTATCAACACACATCTATTTCCCCCGAGGTTTAGGTTGGGGAGATCGACTGGCAGATATAATACTTCAGATAGGATCAATTTTACTTTCACCATCGTTGAACAAACCCAAATGACTGTAGAAGAACAATGATATAATGAGTGAAGGTTGCTCGTTGATTATTTGGTTCCTAGTAGAAAACCATTGTAGACATGAATACTTTTCAAGTGTTGTCAATCAATATGTTATGTGGGCTTCCTGATATTCAGGAAGGTAGTGTGGAAAGACGGTAACACAAACTTGATCACAAACTTGCTCAGAATTTAAAAATCCAAATAGATTGTCCCCGGGTGTTGAGACATGTTCACCATGAACTGGAGGAAATGCATTTGAAGTTGCCTTTTATAGCCTCCTCATCAGAAAAGTTGGTTGCATTTTTTTCTTCACAGCCCTGTGGCTCCCACTCTGTGGACCCACTGCAAATTCCCTTTTCACAGACAGTCCTACAGGCAGACAGTATACCATTAAACCTTATAATCCATATATCACAGAAGCAGTAAAGTTCGCTCCCCGTAGCGGCCGTTTTCTGATCACTCCCTTCTCCAACCCACAATTTGCATCCCCTGTGGTCCCCCTCTTCCCACGCACTAAATTCTTCATCCCTGGGCTTTTCCTGTCTCTGGAGAGTCTGGATAAGTGCCCTTGAAGGTGCCCTCGGCTGCTTTGAGAGCACTGTATGCTCTATGGCTTGGAGAAATCCACAAGGGGAAAGGAAATGGCCGTCTCGGTTATGTCTAATGCATTTCGGAGGAAGAACATGTTGCTCCGGTGAAAGGACCATTCATTCCTCTCGCTGTGAGATCACTCCATCTCTACCGTACTAGTCATGACTTCTTCCTCTAACTTCATGAGATACTATACCCCTGTTTCTGATGTATAGACCGAGACTGTTGCTCTACCGTTGCTAAGGAATAGACCCACAGCTGTGATTGTGTGTGTGAGTATAATCACAATAATGACATGAGCATGGGAACAGTTGGTAGCTAAATTGCTAACATAAATTGATGACACGGATAATAGTGCGATTTGTTTGGTTGCTTCTTTTCAATATGACTCCACTTGAGTGGAGTCCAGATGGAGGACAGGCTCATTGAAATGGCTGGAATGGAATAAATGAAATTGTGTCAAAACATATGGAGACCACGTTTGACTCTGTTCCATTAATTCCATCCCATCCTTGAAATCAAATCAAATTGTATTTGTCACATGCACAACAAGTGTAGACTTTACGGTACAATGCTGACTTACAAGCCCTTTCCCATCAAAGCAGATAAAAAGTACAAAAATTATCAAATAGATAAAAAGAAAATAGTAACTCAATAAAATAACACAAAATAACAATAACGAGGCTATATACTGGCTATTTACCAGAAGTACCGGTGCCAAGTCAGTGTACTGGGTTACGAGGTGAACTCAGCAGAAACGCCCATTTTACACAACCCTGTCTTTCAAAGATAATTTGAAAAAATAAAAAAATCCAAATAAATTCACAGGGCAATAAATTGCAATGTCCGTACAGTGAGACGCCTAAGACAGCGCTAGAGACAGGACGGACAGCTGATCGTCCTCGCAGTGGCAGACCATGTGTAACAACACCTGCACAGGATCGGTACATCCGAACATTACACCTGAGGGACAGGTATAGGATGGCAACAACAACTGCCCGAGTTACACCAGGAATGCACAATCCCTCCATCAGTGCTCAGACTGTCAGCAATAGGCTGAGAGAGGCTGGACTGAGGCCTTGTAGGCCTATTGTAAGGCAGGTCCTCACCAGTCATCACCGGCAACAACGTCGCCTATGGGCACAAACCCACCGTTGCTGGACCAGACAGGACTGGAAAAAAGTGCTCTTCACTGACGAGTCGTGGCTTTGTCTCACATGGGGTGATGGTCGGATTCGCGTTTATTGCCGAAGGAATGAGCGTTACATCAAGGCCTGTACTCTGGAGCGGGATTGATTTGGAGGTGGAGTGTCCGTCATGGTCTGAGGCGGTGTGTCCCAGCATCATCGGACTGAGCTTGTTGTCATTGCAGGCAATCTCAACGCTGTGCATTACATTGAAGACATCCTCCTCCCTCATGTGGTACCCTTCCTGCAGGCAATCATCCTGACATGACCCTCCTGCATGACAATGCCACTAGCCGTACTGCTCGTTCTGTGCGTGATTTCCTGCAAGACAGCAATGTCAGGGGTTCTGCCATGGCCAGCAAAGAGCCTGGATCTCAATCACATTGAGCACATCTGTGACCTGTTGGATCGGAGGGTGAGGGCTTGGGCCCTTCCCCCCAGAAATGTCCTGTTACTGTTACTGTTACTGTTACTTTACTTTTTTTGTTCAGGGACACATTTTTACATTTCTGTTAGTCACATGTTTGTGGAACTTGTTCAGTTTATGTCTCAGTTGTTGAATCTTGTTATGTTCATACAAATATTTACACAGGTTAAGTTTGCTGAAAATAAACGCAGTTGACAGTGATAGGACGTTTCTTTTTTTTGCTGAGTTTAGTTGGGGTGATTGAGGTAATATGTACATTCCACTGAGCCCATCCTCCTATATTTCCTCCCGCCAGCCTCCTCTTTGTGGAGTCATGCATTAACTATCATTCGTCTGACCTTGTGAACACGTGAACAGTTTTCTATGGCCATGTTGGAGATCATTGGTAGACCTCTTATAGCAACAAAGTGAATGCACGACCTCTGAACCTTTTGTACTTGCTGAAAACACAGAATTCAGATGGTTGCTTTTGAGCACTGCTATCTGTAGCTGCACTGTATAACCTGTATAGCTGACTAAAGAATACTAAGCTGACGGTCAGTCAATGACCTTAACTGATCCCCACATTTCTCATGCAGCCACTGTTTAGATGAGACACACACCACACGATTGTGATGCAGCTGCCTCAGGCAAAACCACAGATGCTCACTGAGCTGAGACACTGAGAAGGTCCTGGTCATTGATAACCTCTGAGCTCGGGAGTATACACGCAGGAGTTTGCTCTTTCTCTTTGGATCTAACGGCTACAGGGTTGAAGACAGTGTGTCCCAGGAGGAGTGCATTAATGGCTTTACAAAGCTTCAGTGGCACCGCCTGATCCCGCCTCGTATGACAGACAGGCTTGGGATGGAATAGACAGCACTCTGACTTTTGCAGCATTGCTGAGCCCCAACGTTGCTGCTCTTGGTCCCGTTTGGTTACTCAGATTTTTACTTTGTGTTGGAGATTCACGGGTGACCATAATCTAGGTCGGTTAATGTTTGCTCAGGGAAGTTATGGATTTGTTGCTACACCACGTTTCAATGCTTGTATTCTTACCATATTCAGTACTACATTCGCTAGGCAATCATAAACAGAAATATGGGAACGCAATGTACCTTGAAATTGACATATTGAACATGCACATACGCATCGCAGTCATTATTTTAGATGTAAGATAAGACTGTGGATGGATCTTGCTCTTTGCATATTATAAGGTATCGATTTCTGTATTTGGAATTGAATCCCTGACACAACTACCAACCTCCTCCAGATATCCTTGTATCGACTGATTTTTCTCCAGATCACTCTCCCTCG
Source organism: Oncorhynchus masou masou (assembly GCF_036934945.1). Classification (NCBI taxonomy): domain Eukaryota; kingdom Metazoa; phylum Chordata; class Actinopteri; order Salmoniformes; family Salmonidae; genus Oncorhynchus; species Oncorhynchus masou. Next base: position 40,417,898 of record NC_088213.1, read on the forward strand.
TCAGCTGTGGTGCTCTTTAAAAGTGACTACTTTCCAGGAAATCAAACAGCAATTTAATCAGGAAACTGCCATGTTGCAGGGCTGTTACAGAGAGTGAGAGGTAATATATGCAAGGAGACAGAGCTATGGCATTGGCTCCATTTCAAGCCCAGGCTCAGCTGATGCCTGCTTAAGATTCTCCCACATTCGCAACATTTCAACTCAGTTTATGACATCTGATGTACAAAGACAGGAGAAATTTGTATGGAAATATCGGTTGGTCAGTGCCACTTGAGGCCCATTACCACAAGACAAGACCTCGCACTAGTCCCCACTAGTTACACACACACTCCAGCTAATCATCACTGAATCCATGTGTGATGAAATGTGATGAATCCCCACCAGACAAAAGTAATGGGAAGTGTTAACATCCAATACATCTAGTACTGTGGCCATCTGTTAGCTGGCCTGGCCGTAGAAACATTACAACATTCTATATCTATGAGCCTACCACTGTCCATGCCCTTGTTTCCAGCCTCTTACAGAAAACCAATATGAATCCCTTGATCAATCCATGGCTGCTTTGTCAAATTTGACTTGTCACAGATATAGACTAACAGTGACATGCTTACTTACGGCCCTCCCTGCAGAGAGAGAAAAAAGGAGAAATAATAGAAAAAGAATAACAAGGAATAAATACACAATGAGAAACAATAGCTCGGCTGTATACACGGGGTACCAATACCGAGTCGATGTGCAGGGGAAAGAGGTTATTGAGAAAGACGTGCATATTATGACATGGTAAGGTTGGACCCAGGTGCAGAAAAGAGACCAGACGAGGATAAACATAATACTTTATTGAGAAACGCTAACAGAAGGAACACTGGGAAACCAACAAACACGACATCTCGAAAACTCACTCAGGAGACAAACACACACAATTCAGGCTTCAGCGAAGGACTACAGAAAACACACCTCTTTTAACAGGGAAATCAGAATGAGTAAATAGGACACACCTGAGTGTTGTTCATGTCTCTGGGACGGTCTCCGCCGCCCTCTGGTGACAGGAGGAATCATGACACATATGATAAAGTGACAAGGCAACAGGATCTGCACATTGACTGGCTGAAGAAACACTCAGCACGGGAAGGTGACATGGGGTAAATGTGTCAACAAGTAGGAGCTTTTAGAGTGTCATCTGCACTCAGGATCTACTGCCTTTGAGCCAAGACGAGGACATTTGGTCACAGCTGCATGACACGTACAAAATTAGCACCCTCCGCGTAAGTGGTGTTTGACATTTCTCTCGATATGCAAGGTCTGTGAAGGACGGACGTCTCTGTTTCAAAGTTTCCTGATACCCGGCTGTGAGTCATCAAACAGTGGGAGCGGGAGGGTAGACTGCACTCATTGCTGATGACAGAGTGGCTATAGATGTCGCAGAGAGAAACCACACTTCTTGGTCTAAAAATGTCAACTTCAAATTCCAAAGTATGGTTTCTATAAATCATATCATCCAGTGCCTTACGCATTTTTTTTTAACCTACCACCTTGTAGGAATGGAAACGCTAGAGATATGAAACATTAATTGAATGGCCTTTTATAATGCGTAGTTTCCAAACCTACCGTATGCTATTTTGAGGACAGGATTGCAATCCAAGCATTATTGGGAAGCCTAGCAGTTAGAGCATTGGGCAAGTAACTGAAAGGTTGCTGCTTTGAATACCCAAGCCGACCAGTTGAAAATGTTTTGATGTGCCCTTGAGCAAGGCACTTAACCCTCATTTCCTCCAGGGGCGCTATACTACTTTGGCTGACCCTGTAAAACAACACATTTTATTTATTTTTTTACACCAAATGCTTATATACACAGTGCGGATACGTGTTCTATATTCCAGGTAAAGTCAGTATTAAGAGTTGACAAGATGAGCCATGCAACAGCACATTTGAAGGGAGAGGAGTCATTGACTATATTTTTATGAGTGCAGATTGTCTGGTACTGCATGCTGCTATCATAATTCAATCAGACTCCAGGTGGACCTTGGGTAAAACAAAGCAGTGGATCTCATTTGGCTGGCCTTAATGATGTTGCTGCCTGAGCACCACATGACTTCCTGCATGAGGGAGCGTGTTCCCTGCAGGTTTAATAAGTGCTGGACAAATCTACTGGGGATTTCTATCAATAAAGGTCTGAGGATGACATTACAGAGACATGGGGAAATTAGCATATTTGTTGTCATCCGTGGTTTAATGAGAGAGAGCACAGAATTGGTATTGCCAATGCCTGCCTTTGATATGTAACATGAAGAGATGTAGTCTCCATCTCTTTTCTGTAATCTGTACGCTCTCTCTCTCTCCCTATCGCTCTCTCTCACAGCAGAAAGAAAGAAGTGTATTTTGTTTCTTGCGTATAACTAAAAGCATTGCCAATGTCACATTACATATAAACAGAGTTGGATAGGTTACTTTCTAAATGTAATCGGTTACAGTTATTAGTTACCTGTCTAAATGTGCAGTCAGTAACATAGCTTTTGGATAGCCCAAACGTAATCGGATTCCTTTACAATGCTTTAGAAGAAGACAAAACAGATCCATCGAACGCATTTGGTGTCATCATAGTGGGGTCAGACTTGGGGTCAGACTTGCCCAGGTGGAACAAATTTACTGTAAGCAATTTTTTTCAATGCTGAATTGAATGTCATTGAGAAAATAGAAAGGTGTCAGTGTATTGCTTCGCAAACATCCTTTCTGAATTTAAAAGTAATCCAAGAAGTAACCATATGGGGCTCCCGAGTGGCGCAGTGGTCTAAGGCACTGCATCTCAGTGCTAGAGGCCTCACTTCAAACCCGGTTCGATTCCAGGCTGTATCACAATCAGTCGCCCATAGGGCGGCGCACAATTGGCCCAGCATCGTCCGGGTTAGGGCTTGGCCGGTGTAGGCCATCAATGTAAATTAGAATTTCTTCTTAACTGACTCGCCTAGTTAAATAAAGGTGAAATAAAAAATATATAGTTTTCCAAAAGTATCTGTATCTACAACATTTTAGCTGGTAGCATAACTGATTACAGTTTTTTTTTTTAAATGTGTAATCAGATTACATGTAATCACTGGCTCAAATAAGAAACAAACAAGACACTGCTACACATTTATGATTAGTAAATGGTTAATTTATGTGGGAGCAATGATCCATAAATGGTTTATTACCGACCGTTAAAATAAAAGTGTTACCAAACATTAATACAAAGCATTCACTTGTTGCAATTATGCAAAATGATCCTAACATAAACATTGTGAATACTGAAACATTGTGGGTTTGTTCTTGGTCTCGCTCTCACACCCCCAGGCTTGCTATTAAGAGGATTGGATCCTTTTTAAAATTTTCGCCTAAAGTGACACACCCAAGTCTAACTGCCTGTTGCTCAGGACCTGAAGCAAGGATATGCATATTCTTGATACCATTTGAAAGGAAAGACTTTGAAGTTTGTGGAAATGTGAAATTAATGTAGGATAATATAACTCATCAGATCTGGAAAAATATAAATCAAAGAAAAAACATGCATATTTGAAATGGTATTATTCCAGCCCAGGCACAATTTAGATTTTGGCCACTAGATGGCAGCAGTGTATGTGCAGAGTTTTAGACTGATCCAATGAACCATTGCATATCTGTTAAAAAATGTTGTATCAATACTGCCCTAATGTGCCGAATTGGTTTATTAATACATTTTCAAGGTCATAATTGTGCACTCTCCTCAAACAATAGCATGGTATTATTTTACTGTAATAGGTATCAAATCAAATTTTATTTGTCACATACAAATGGTTAGCAGATGTTAATGCGAGTGTAGCGAAATGCTTGTGCTTCTAGTTCCGACAATGCAGTAATAACCAACAAGTAATCTAGCTAACAATTCCAAAACTACTCTCTTATACACACAAGTGTAAGGGGATAAAGAATATGTACATAAAGATATATGAATGAGTGATGGTACAGAGTGGCATAGGCAAGATACAGTAGATGGTATCAAGTACAGTATATACATATGAGATGAGTATGTAAACAAAGTGGCATAGTTAAAGTGGCTAGTGATGCATGTATTACATAAAGATGCAGTAGATGATATAGAGTACAGTATATACGTATACATATGAGATGAATAATGTAGGGTATGTAAACATTATATTAGGTAGCATTGTTTAAAGTGGCGAGTGATATATTTTTCATAATTTCTCATCAATTCCCATTATTAACCTCTTACATCTATGGGGGCGCTATTTCATTTTTGGATGAAAAACGTTCCCGTTTTAAACAAGATATTCTGTCACAAAAAGATGCCCGACTATGCATATAATTGATACCATTCGAAAGAAAACACTCTGACGTGTCCAGAAATACCAAGATATTCTCTGTGCGTGCCCTAGAACGTGAGCTTCAGGCAAAACCAAGATGAGATGGCATCCAGGAAATGACAAGGATTTTTGAGGCTCTGTTTTCCATTGTCTCCTTATATGGCTGTGAATGCGAGAGGAATAAGCCTGCCCTTTCTGTCGTTTCCCCAAGGTGTCTGCAGCATTGTGGCGTATTTGTAGGCAGATCATTGGAAGATTGACCATAAGAGACCACATTTACCAGGTGTCCGCCCGGTGTCCTGCGCCGAAATTGGTGCGCAAAAGTCACCTGCCAGTATTTTTCCATGCGATACAGAGAGGAAAGCAAGCTTCCACGAACTGCATATCAATGAAGAGATATGTGAAAAAACACCTTGAGGATTGATTCCAAACAACGTTTGCCATGTTTCGGTCGATATTATGTAGTTAATCCGGAAAAAGTTTTACGTTGTAGGTGACTGAATTTTCGGTTCGTTTCGGTAGCCAGACGCAATGTAGAAAACGGAACGATTTCTCCTACACACAGACGCTTTCAGGAAAAACTGTGCATTTGGTATGTAACTGAGAGTCTCCTCATTGAAAACATCAGAAGCTCTTCAAAGGTAAATGATTTTATTTATTTGGTTATCTGGTTTTTGTGAAAATGTTGCGTGCTAAATGCTACTCAAAATGCTATGCTAGCTTTGCATACTCTTACACAAATTAGTCAATTTCTATGGTTCAAAAGCATATTTTGAAAATCTGAGATGACAGTGTTGTTAAGAAAAGGCTAAGCTTGAGAGCAGACGCATTATTTTCATTTTATTTGCGATTTTCAGAAATCGTTAACGTTGCGTTATGCTAATGAGCCTGAGGCTTTAGTCACAAACCCGGATCCGGGATGGGGAGTTTCAAGAAGTTAAAGTTGCTGGAGTTGAGTCAGTGTGTTGGCAGCAGCCACTCAATGTTAGTGGTGGCTGTTTAACAGTCTGATGGCCTTGAGATAGAAGCTGTTTTTCAGTCTCTCGGTCCCAGCTTTGATGCACCTGTACTGACCTCGCCTTCTGGATGATAGCGGGGTGAACAGGCAGTGGCTCGAGTGGTTGTTGTCCTTGATGATCTTCATGGCCTTCCTGTGACATCGGGTGCTGTAGGTGTCCTGGAGGGCGGGTAGTTTGCCCCCGGTGATGCGTTGTGCAGACCTCACTACCCTCTGGAGAGCCTTACGGTTGTGGGCGGAGCAGTTGCCGTACCAGGCGGTGATACAGCCCGCCAGGATGCTCTCGATTGTGCATCTGTAGAAGTTTGTGAGTGCTTTTGGTGACAAGCCGAATTTCTTCAGCCTCCTGAAGGTTGAAGAGGCACTGCTGCGCCTTCTTCACGATGCTGTCTGTGTGGGTGGACCAATTCAGTTTGTCTGTGATGTGTATGCCAAGGAACTTAAAACTTACTACCCTCTCCACTACCGTTCCATCGATGTGGATAGGGGGGTGTTCCCTCTGCTGTTTCCTGAAGTCCACAATCATCTCCTTAATTTTCCTGACACCACACTCCGAGGGCCCTCACCTCCTCCCTGTAGGCCGTCTCGTCATTGTTGGTAATCAAGCCTACCACTGTTGTGTCGTCCGCAAACTTGATGATTGAGTTGGAGGCGTGCGTGGCCACGCAGTCGTGGGTGAACAGGGAGTACAGGAGAGGGCTCAGAACGCACCCTTGTGGGGCCACAGTGTTGAGGATCAGCGGGGTGGAGATGTTGTTGCCTACCCTCACCACCTGGGGGCGGCCCGTCAGGAAGTCCAGTACCCAGTTGCACAGGGCGGGGTCGAGACCCAGGGTTCGAGACCCAGGGTCTCGAGCTTGATGAGTTGCACCCCTTCTGAAAAAACCTACACTCGATCCCTCCGATGTCAACAACTACAGACCAGTATCCCTTCTTTCTTTTCTCTCCAAAACTCTTGAACGTGCCGTCCTTGGCCAGCTCTCCCGCTATCTCTCTCAGAATGACCTTCTTGATCCAAATCAGTCAGGTTTCAAGACTAGTCATTCAACTGAGACTGCTCTTCTCTGTATCACGGAGGCGCTCCGCACTGCTAAAGCTAACTCTCTCTCCTCTGCTCTCATCCTTCTAGACCTATCGGCTGCCTTCGATACTGTGAACCATCAGATCCTCCTCTCCACCCTCTCCGAGTTGGGCATCTCCGGCGCGGCCCACGCTTGGATTGCGTCCTACCTGACAGGTCGCTCCTACCAGGTGGCGTGGCGAGAATCTGTCTCCTCGCCACGCGCTCTCACCACTGGTGTCCCCCAGGGCTCTGTTCTAGGCCCTCTCCTATTCTCGCTATACACCAAGTCACTTGGCTCTGTCATAACCTCACATGGTCTCTCCTATCATTGCTATGCAGACGACACACAATTAATCTTCTCCTTTCCCCCTTCTGATGACCAGGTGGCGAATCGCATCTCTGCATGTCTGGCAGACATATCAGTGTGGATGACGGATCACCACCTCAAGCTGAACCTCGGCAAGACGGAGCTGCTCTTCCTCCTGGGGAAGGACTGCCCGTTCCATGATCTCGCCATCACGGTTGACAACTCCATTGTGTCCTCCTCCCAGAGCGCTAAGAACCTTGGCGTGATCTTGGACAACACCCTGTCGTTCTCAACTAACATCAAGGCGGTGGCCCGTTCCTGTAGGTTCATGTTCTACAACATCCGCAGAGTACGACCCTGCCTCACACAGGAAGCGGCGCTGGTCCTAATCCAGGCACTTGTCATCTCCCGTCTGGATTACTGCAACTCGCTGTTGGCTGGGCTCCCTGCCTGTGCCATTAAACCCCTACAACTCATCCAGAACGCCGCAGCCCGTCTGGTGTTCAACCTTCCCAAGTTCTCTCACGTCACCCCGCTCCTCCGCTCTCTCCACTGGCTTCCAGTTGAAGCTCGCATCCGCTACAAGACCATGGTGCTTGCCTACGGAGCTGTGAGGGGAACAGCACCGCAGTACCTCCAGGCTCTGATCAGGCCCTACACCCAAACAAGGGCACTGCGTTCATCCACCTCTGGCCTGCTCGCCTCCCTACCACTGAGGAAGTACAGTTCCCGCTCAGCCCAGTCAAAACTGTTCGCTGCTCTGGCCCCCCAATGGTGGAACAAACTCCCTCACGACGCCAGGACAGCGGAGTCAATCACCACCTTCCGGAGACACCTGAAACCCCACCTCTTCAAGGACTACCTAGGATAGGATAAAGTAATCCTTCTCACCCCCCCTTAAATGATTTAGATGCACTATTGTAAAGTGGCTGTTCCACTGATGTCAAAAGGTGAATTCACCAATTTGTAAGTCGCTCTGGATAAGAGCGTCTGCTAAATGACTTAAATGTAAATGTAATGACGAGCTTGGATGGTACTATGGTGTTAAATGCCGAGCTGTAGTCGATGAACAGCATTCTCACATTGGTATTCCTCTTGTCCAGATGGGTTAGGGCAGTGTGCAGTGTGGTTGAGATTGCATCGTCTGTGGACCTATTTGGGCGGTAAGCAAATTGGAGTGGGTCTAGGGTATCAGGTAGGGTGGAGGTGATATGGTCCTTGACTAGTCTCTCAAAGCACTTCATGATGACGGAAGTGAGTGCTACGGAGTGGTAGTCGTTTAGCTCAGTTACCTTAGCTTTCTTGGGAACAGGAACAATGGTGGCCCTCTTGAAGCATGTGGTAACAACAGACTGGGATAGGGATTGATTGAATATGTCCGTAAACACACCAGCCAGCTGGTCTGCGCATGCTCTGAGGGCGCGGCTGGGGATGCCGTCTGGGCCTGCAGCCTTGCGAGGGTTAACACGTTTAAATGTTTTCCTCACGTCGGCTGCAGTGAAGGAGAGTCGGCATGTTTTGGTTGTGGGCCGTGTCAGGAGCACTGTATTGTCCTCAAAGCGGGCAAAAAAGTGATTTAGTCTGCCTGGGAGCAAGATATCCTGGTCCGTGACGGGGCTGATTTTCTTTTTGTAATCAGTGATTGACTGTAAACCCTGCCACATACCTCTTGTGTCTGAGCCGTTGAATTGAGATTCTACTTTGTCTCTATACTGACGCTTAGCTTGTTTGATTGCCTTGCGGAGGGAATAGCTACACTGTTTGTATTCGGTCATGTTTCCGGTCACCTTGCCCTGATTAAAAGCAGTGGTTTGCACTTTCAGTTTCACACGAATGCTGCCATCAATCCACGGTTTCTGGTTTGGGAATGTTTTAATCATTGCTATGGGAAAGACATCTTCAACGCACGTTCTAATGAACTCGCTCACCGAATCAGCGTATTCGTCAATGTTGTTGTTTGACGCAATACGAAACATATCCCAGTCCACGTGATGGAAGCAGTCTTGGAGTGTGGAATCAGATTGTTCGGACCAGCGTTGAACAGACCTCAGCGCGGGAGCTTCTTGTTTTAGTTTCTGTCTGTACGCAGGGAGCAACAAAATGGAGTCGGGTCAGCTTTTCTGAAAGGAGAGCGGGGCAGGGCCTTATATGCGTCGCGGAAGTTAGAATAGCAATGATCCAAGGTTTTTCCAGTTTTGGTTGCGCAATCGATATGCTGATACAATTTGGGGAGTCTTGTTTTCAGATTAGCCTTGTTAAAATCCCCAGCTACAATGAATGCAGCCTCAGGATATATGGATTCCAGTTTGCAAAGAGTCAAATAAAGTTCGTTCAGAGCCATCGATGTGTCTGCTTGGGGGGAATATATAGGGCTGTGATTATAATTGAAGAGAATTCCCTTGGTAGATAATGCGGTCGACATTTGTTGTGAGGAATTCTAAATCAGGTGAACAGAAGGACTTTGAGTTCCTGTATGTTGTTGTGACCACACCAAGTCTCGTTAACCATGAAGCATACGCCCCCGCCCCTCTTCTTACCAGAAATATGTTTGTTTCTGTCGGCGCGATGCATGGAGAAACCAGCTGGCTGCACCGACTCCGATAGCGTCTCTCCAGTGAGCCATGTTTCCATGAAGTAAAGATCGTTACAGCCTCTGATGTCCCTCTGGAATGCTACCATTGCTCGGATTTCATAAAGCTTGTTGTCAAGAGACTGGACATTGGTGAGAAGTATGCTAGGGAGTGATGCACGATGTGCCCGTCTCCGGAGTCTGACCAGAAGACCACTTCGTTTCCCTCGTTTCCCTCTTTTTCGAAGTCGTTTTTTCGGGTCGCCGGCTGGGATCCATTCCGTTGTCCTGGGTGAAAGGCAGAACACAGGATCCGCTTCGCGAAAGTCATATTCTTGGTCGTACTGATGGTGAGTTGACGCTGCTCTTATATTCAGTAGTTCTTCTCGACTGTATGTAATGAAACCTAAGATGACCTGGGGTACCAATGTAAGAAATAACACGTAAAAAAAAAAAAAAAAAAAACTGCATAGTTTCCTAGGAAGGTGAAGCGAGGCGGCCATCTCTGTTGAAGCCTGAAATGTGGCAAAAGGTCGCAAAGTTCAAGGGGGTCGAATACTTTCGCAAGGCACTGTATATGTCCTGGGAAATGTTCTTGTTACATTCAACCTCATGCTAATCGAAATTAGCCTATGTTAGCTCAGCCGTTTAAGTATCCCGTAGAGGTTTTAAGTAAAAGTGTTCTTGGAGTGACCTTTATTTCAATGTTGCCAATGAAAATTGCAGCAACTTCCTTCAAAGTGAACATAATGGACAATCCAGACAGGCCCTTCCTGCTGGAAAAATAAGACGAAAGAAGAGGGTCAGCAGAAGGAGAGAGAGAGAGCATCCTCCCCGGACCTTGTTCCGTTGCCGAGCTTACGTTGTTCCAAGGTCTGGGATATCCGAGACTAGACTTGCACAACAAGCTGACAGAAGATTTTAGGAGTTGTTTTAATGTTGCTTTACTCTTGCTTTACCTTGTGTGACCTTTAACATGGAGTCATATTGTGAATTTATTTGCCCTTTAGAGGAAAAAACAGCCTTGGGCACTACTAAGAGAAACACTGAAGGAAAAACAGAGTAATTATTATCATTCTTCAGGTGAGCATGTTTTAGGGACCTGCATGTTCTGTCTAGGACTGTGAAATCAATACGTCTCAGTTTAAGATAAATATGGATAAAGCTATTTATTGAATCTCCTAGACTCACTTTCTTCCGGAAACAAAAATACACTGTAACTATTTTCTCTTTTCTTTCAAAAGTGAAAAAGCAAGAGTTAACTTAATCACGATGCAATATCCGAGTACCTGTCCGTTTCTGTACAGAAAGCGCTCCTCGAAGGAGAGAAAATGACGCACCCTCCAGGGCTTAAAGGCAGGGATTCGTTGCCATGGGAACAGGCAGTTATCATACAGAAAATATATATATACATACCTGCTTATTCAAATATTCACTCACACCTCTGTCTCACTGTCACGGGGGACATTTTCAGAACTGCAAATAGCCATGGAGCATACTCAGAGATAAAGGGCATACATAGGCATAGACATAACAAAAAGTATACGATTTTTGATCAGATCAAAATGTGCCCGTGAACGTGCTTGCGGGTGTGTGTGCAGGTGGTGGGGGAAAGGAAGGGTCAGAACAGATTGGACAAAAGGATGTCACTGCTCTTTCAGAAATGTGAATGTTGCTACAGTATATTCACAGTCCTGGATCGCAGCCATTCTGGAGTTGTGGAGAAAAAGATGAACACTTTGTTGGTGATTGTGGCCCCATCTTCTGCGTTTCAGTGCTGAGAAAATAAAAAAAAATACATGGATTCAAAATCACTTCTCAATCCCTCATAAGTCTGCATCCCTGTCATCTGGATCCAAATTTTGTAATTAAATAAGAAAATGGCTTCTGTTTTTTTCCCCCCGTACTTAAAACAATACCCATCAAGCATTGAGACAGAGATTCAGTGTTCTACTTAAATATGTATGATGAGAATTCCTCCCAGCTTTGTATGCATTGCAGATGTCACATGCACCAACCTTTCCTGCAAACAAAGTCTGTGAATTATTTATCTAAAAGTAAATTAGCATTTTGTCTCCAATCTGCACTTCCCCCCTGCCTGGCCTTGTGTGTGTCACGCAAACCAAGTCCTGATATAAAGGGGTTAGCTGACTCTCCAGACACAGAATTTACACCCGTGAGGACCAAGTTGCTATACTCTATGTAAGAGTACAACAGATCGAGACAGCTGTATGTTTGACTGTCTCTCCAGCTTGATATCAAATGGACATGACTCAACAGTGTAACCAGCCACAGAAGACGTGATGACTTATAGTGAGTGTCCTTCACTTAGATTTTCCCACTTCCAGAGGTGTGTTTTGGTGACTCACAGGATTTGTCTGAACATGTCACCTGGTGTAGGGGAAGTCCACAGAGCCCTTTACGAGCCAGAGTGAGTGAGTGCCAGGGGGGTGGCAGTGTTTATATGTCCTTATGAATAATAGAACGTGTGGAATCTCGAGGTGTGTATGTTCAATTATTGGAAGCTCAGAGCCACTGGACTGGTACAGAAGAGTTCTGAGCGTAGATTATCCTTTAGTCCTATCTGGGTCTGGATCTCATGCAGACATTAAATTGAGACACTGCACCTGCAAAATACACAGAGCAAGACTCTCATGGATCAAAAGGATGCCATGTTTTTTTTTCTTCTGTTGGTTTTCAAGGGAGACCTGGAAAAATAGGGGCACGCATTCAGATACAGAACAAGGAATGACATCTATTTTTTTGCTGTAAACACGCTAATGTTTAAAAGTATTACAAACATATGCACAGCATAAAGCTGAGTTGGAGATCTGCTCAAGGTTTTCAGCTAAGTTAATAAATCACAGTTTTCCATCTGTTTTGCTGTGTTTTCTACCAATGTTCTTGTTTTTGTTCAGTTTGTTGATTGATTGTCGTCTTCCTGTTTATGAAACAGCACATTCTGAATACCACGGACAATAAAAGCCCTTACCTTATCAGTCCCAGGAAATCCCACAGTTGCTCTGCCCACATATTGAAGTGTATTGCTATTTTCTATTCAGGACAACCAGGGCTACAAGTAGAATACAAAACAGCTGAATTCATGAAGTTGTAGTTTTATTATACAAAAACAAATTCTGCCAATCAAAAACCTGATAAAAATGAATTTCTAAGAATGCTATAAGTACAGAAATAGTTTCCTCAATGGGGAATAAATATTCAACTAGAAAGTGACAAATGTGTGGAGTTTGGAGTTTGTGACAGCAACTATGTGATCTTACTAAGTATTAGACAGATGTGTCCAGGGATTTCCTATGATCATCTATGTAGAAGGACACTTTACCTTCCATCAACTCTTGTGTGGCTTGTGACAGTCATATTTTTTTATTTGTTTTATTTAACCTTTATTTAACCAGGTAGGCAAGTTGAGCACTAGTTCTCATTTACAATTGCGACCTGACCTATGATAAAGCAAAGCAGTTCAACACAAACAAAAACAGAGTTACACATGGAATAAAACAAACATATTGTCAATAATACAGTAGAAAAATAAGTCTATATACAATGTGAGCAAGTGAGGTGAGATAAGGGAGGTAAAGGCAAAAAAGGCCATGGTGGCGAAGTAAATACAATATAGCAAGTAAAACACTGGATTGGTTGATTTGCAGTGGAAGAATGTGCAAAGTAGAGATATAAATAATGGGGTGCAAAGGAGCAAAACAAATAAATAAATACAGTAGGGAAAGAGGTAGTTGTTTGGGCTAAATTATAGATGGGCTATGGACAGGTGCAGTAATCTGTGAGCTGCTCTGACAGCTGGTGCTTAAAGCTAGTGAGGGAGATAAGTGTTTCCAGTTTCAGAGATTTTTGTAGTTCGTTCCAGTCATTGGCAGCAGAGAACTGGAAGGAGAGGCGGCCAAAGGAATAATTGGTTTTGTGGGTGACCAGAGAGATATACCTGCTGGACCGCGTGCTACAGGTGGTTGCTGCTATGGTGATCAGCGAGCTGAGATAAGGGGGAACTTTACCTAGCAGGGTCTTGTAGATGACCTGGAGGGTTTGGCGACGAGTATGAAGTGAGGGACAGCCAACGAGAGCATACAGGTCGCAGTGGTGGGTAGTATATGTGGCTTTGGTGGCAGAACGGATGGCACTGTGATAGAATGCATCCTATTTATTGAGTAGGGTATTGGAGGCTATTTTGTAAATTACATCGCCGAAGTCGAGGATTGGTAGGATGGTCAGTTTTACAAGGGTATGCTTGGCAGCATGAGTGAAGGATGCTTTGTTGCGAAATAGGAAGCCAAATCTAGATTTAACTTTGGATTGGAGATGATTGATGTGAGTCTGGAAAGAGAGTTTACACTCTAACCAGACACCTAGGTATTTTGTAGTTGTCCACATATTCTAAGTCAGAACCGTCCAGAGTAGTGATGTTGGACAGGCGGGCAGGTGCAGGCAGCGATCGGTTGAAGAGCATGCATTTAGTTTTACTTGTATTTAAGAGCAATTGGAGGCCATGGAAGGAGAGTTGTATGATATTGAAGCTCGCCTGGAGTGTTGTTAACACAGTGTCCAAAGAAGGGCCAGAAGTATACAGAATGGTGTCGTCTGCGTAGGGGTAGATCAGAGACTCTCCAGCAGCAAGAGCGACATCATTGATGTATACAGAGAAGAGAGTCTGTCCAATAATTGAACCTTGTGGCACCCCCATAGAGACTGCCAGAGGCCCGGACAACAGGCCCTCCATCAGAGAAGTAGTTGGTGAACCAGGCGAGGCAACCATTTGAGAAACCAAGGCTGTCAAGTCTGCCGATGAGCATGTGGTGATTGACAGAGTCAAAAGCCTTGGCCAGGTCAATGAATTTGGCTGCGCAGCATTGTTTCTTATCGATGGCGGTTAAGATATTGTTTAGGACCTTGAGCATCGCTGAGGTGCACCCATGACCAGCTCTGAAACCAGATTGCATAGCGGAGAAGGTATGGTGGGATTCAAAATGGTCGGTAATCTGTTTGTTGACTTGGCTTTCGAAGACCTTAGAAAGGCAGGGTAGGATAGATATAGGTCTGTAGCAATTTGGGTCAAGAGTGTCCCCCCCTTTGAAAAGGGGGATGACCGCAGCTGCTTTCCAATCTTTGGGAATCTCAGACGACACGAGAGAGAGATTGAACAGGCTAGTAATAGGGGTGGCAACAATTTCGGCAGATAATTTTAGAAAGAAAGGGTCCAGATTGTCTAGCCAGTCTGATTTGTAGGTGTTCAGATTTTGCAGCTCTTTCAGAACATCAGCTGACTGGATTTGGGAGAATGAGAAATGGGGAAGGCTTGGGTGAGTTGCTGTGGGGGGTGCAGGGCCGTTGACTGGGATAGGGTTAGCCAGGTGGAAAGCATGGCCAGCCGTAGAAAAGTGCTTGTTGAAATTATCAATTATAATGGATTTATCGGTGGTGACAGTGTTTCCTATCTTCAGTGCATTGGGCAGCTGGGAGGAGGTGTTCTTATTCTCCATGGACTTTACAGTGTCCCAGAACTTTTTTGAGATTCTGTTGCAGGAAGCTAATTTCTGCTTGAAAAAGCTAGCCTTGGCTTTTCTAACTGCCTGTGTATATTGGTTTCTAGCTTCCCTGAAAGGTTGCATATCACGGGGGCTGTTCGATGCTAATGCAGAACGCCATAGGATGTTTTTGTGTTGGTTAAGGTCTGGAGAGAACCAAGGGCTATATCTGTTCCTGGTTCTACATTTCTTGAATGGGGCATGCTTATTTAAGATGGTGAGGAAGGCTTTTTTTAAATAACTAGGCATCCTCTACTGACGGGATGGGATCAATATCCTTCCAGGTTACCCCGGCCAGGTCGATTAGAAAGGCCTGCTCGCTGAAGTGTTTCAGGGAGCGTTTGACAGTGATGAGTGGAGGTCGTTTGACCGGATGCAGGCAATGAGGCAGTGATCGCTGAGATCTTGGTTGAAAACAGCAGAGGTGTATTTAGAGGGCAAGTTGGTTTGGATGATATCTATGAGGTTGCCCGTGTTTACGGTTTTGGGGTGGTACCTGGTAGGTTCATTGATAATTTGTGTGAGATTGAGGGCACCAAGCTTAGATTGTAGGTTGGCTGGGGTGTTAAGCATGTTCCAGTATGGTCGCCTAGCAGCATGAGCTCTGAAGATAGATGGGGGGTAATCAGTTCACATATGGTGTCCAGAGCACAGCTGGGGGCAGAGGGTGGTCTATAGGAGGCGTCAAAGGTGAGAGACTTGTTTTTAGAGAGGTGGATTTTTAAAAGTAGAAGTTCAAATTGTTTGGGTACAGACCTGGATAGTAGGACAGAACTCTGCAGGCTATCTTTGCAGTGGATTGCAACACCGCCCCCTTTGGCTGTTCTATCTTGTCTGAAAATGTTGTAGTTGGGGATGAAGATTTAAACCAGGATTCGGACACGGCTAGAACATCCGGGTTGGCAGAGTGCGCTAAAGCAGTGAATAAAACAAACTTAGGAGGAGGCTACTAATGTTAACATGCATGAAACCAAGGCTATTACGGTTACAGAAGTCATCAAAAGAGAGTGCCTGGGGAATAGGATTGGAGCTAGGCACTGCAGGGCCTGGATTCACCTCTACATCACCAGAGGAACAGAGGAGGAGTAGGATAAGGGTACGGCTAAAAGCTATGAGAATTGGTCGTCTAGAACGTCTGGAACAGAGAGAAAAAGGAGGTTTCTGGGGGCAATAAAATAGCTTCAAGGTATAATGTACAGACAAAGGTATGGTATAATGGGAATACAGTGGAGGTAAACCTAGGTATTGAGTGATGATGAGATAGATATTGTCTCTAGAAACATCATTGAAACCAGTTGATGTCATCGCATGTGTGGGTGGTGGAACTGAAAGGTTGGATAAGGTATAGTGAGCAGGGCTAGAGACTCTACAGTGAAATAAGCCAATAAACACTAACCAGAACAGCAATGGACAAGGACATATTGACATTAAGGAGAGGCATGCTTAGTCGAGTGATCATAAGGGTCCAGTGAGTAGTGAGGTTGGTTGGGGTCACGGCAATTCAGACAGCTAGCCGGGCCATCGGTAGCAAGCTAGCATAACATTTCTGCAGCATTGAAGATTCCCAAGAACACAGTGGCATCCATCATTCTTAAATGGAAGAAGTTTGGAAGAACAGAGACTCTCCCTGGAGCTGGCCGCCCGGCAAAAATGAGCAATCAGGGGAGAAGGGCCTTGATCAGGAAGGTGACCAAGAACCCGATGGTCACTCTAACAGAGCTCCAGAGTTCCTCTGTAGAGATGGGAAAACCTTCCAGATGTACAACCATCTCTGCAGCACTCCACCAATCAGGCCTTTATGGTAGAGTGGCCCGACGGGAGCCACTCCTCAGTAAAAGACAGTAAAAGACACATGACAGCCCACTTAGAGTTAGCCAAAAGGCAACTAAAAGACTCCCAGACCATGAGAACCAAGATTCTCTGGTCTGATGAAACTAAGATTGAACTCTTTGGCCTGAATGCCAAGCATCACGTCTGGAGGAAACCTGGCACCATCCCTATGGTGGAGCATGGTGGTGGCAGCATCCTGTTGTGGGGATGTTTTTTAGCCGCAGGGACTGGGAGACTAGTCAGGATCGAGAGAAAAACGAAAGGAGAAAGGTACAGAGAGATCCTTGATGAAAACATCAGACTGCGGCACCTTCCAACAGGACAACGACCCTAAGCATGCAGCCAAGACAACGCAGGAGTGGCTTCGGGACAAGTCTCTGAATGTCCTTGAGTGGCCCAGCCCGAGCCCGGACTTGAATCCAATTGAACATCTCTGGAGAGACCTGAAAATATCTGTGCATCGATGCTCCCCATTCAACGTGACAGAGCTTGAGAGGATCTGCAGAGAAGAAAAGAAAAAACTTGTAGCGTCATACCCAAGAAGACTTGAGACTGTAATCACTGCCAAAGGTGCTTCAACAAAGTACTGAGAAAAGGGTCTGAATACTTACAGTTGAAGTCGGAAGTTTACATACATATAGTTTAGAGTCATTAAAACTCGTTTTTCAACCACTCCACAAATTTCTTGTTAAAAAACTAGTTTTGGCAAGTCGGTTAAGATATCTACTTTGTGCATAACCAAGTAATCTTTCCAACAATTGTTTACAGACAGATTATTTCACTTATAATCCACTGTATTACAATTCCAGTGGGTTAGAAGCTTACATACACTAAGTTGAGTGTGCCTTTAAACAGCTTGGAAAATTCCAGAAAATTATATCATGGCTTTAGAAGCTTCTGACAGGCTAATTGACATAATTTGAGTCAATTCGAGGTGTACCTGTGGATGTATTTCAAGGCCTACCTTCAAACTCAGTGCCTCTTTGCTTGACATTAACATCATGGGAAAATCAAATTTCCAAATGCCTGAAGGTACCACGTTCATCTGTATAAACAATAGTATGCAAGTATAAGCACCATGGGACCACGCAGCCGTCATACCGCTCAGGAAGGAGATGCGTTCTGTCTCCTTGAGATGAACGTACTTTAGTGCGAAAAGTGAAAATCAATCCCAGAACAACAGCAAAGGACATGGTGAAGATGCTGGAGGAAACAGGTACAAAAAGTATCTATATTCACAATTAAACGATTCCCATATCGACATAACCTGAAAGGCTGCTCAGCAAGGAAGAAGCCACTGCTCCAAAACCGCCATAAAATAGCCAGACAACGGTTTGCAATTGCACATGTGAACAAAGACTGTACTTTTTGGAGAAATGTCCTCTGGTCTGATGAATCATTAATAGAACTGTTTGGCCATAATGACCATCGTTATGTTTGGAGGAAAAAGGGGGAGGCTTGCAAGCCGAAGAACACCATCCTGACCATGAGCACAGGGGTGGCAGCATCATGCTGTGGGGGTGCTTGCTGCAGAAGGGACTGGTGCACTTCACAAAATAGATGGCATCATGAGGGAGGAAATTATGTGGATATATTGAAGCAACATCTCAAGACATCAGTCAGGAAATTAAAGCTTGGTCGCAAATGGGTCTTCCAAATGGACAATGACCCCAAGCATACTTCCAAAGTTGTGGCAATATGGCTTAAGGACAACAAAGTCAAGGTATTGGAGTGGCCATCTCAAAGCCCTGACCTCAATCCTAAAGAAAATTTGAGAGCAGACCCGAAGAAGCATGTGTGAGCAAGGAGGCCTACAAACCTGACTCAGTTACACCAGCTCTGTCAGGAGGAAGGGGCCAAAATTCACCCAACTTATTGTGGGAAGCTTGTGGAAGGCTACACAAAACATTTGACCCAAGTTAAACAATTTAAAGGCAATGCTACCAAATACCAATTGAGTGTATGTAAACTTCTGACCCAGTGGGAATGTGAGGAAAGAAATACAATCTGAAATAAATCATTCTCTCTGCTATTATTCTGGCATTTCACATTCTTAAAATTAAGTGGTGATCCTAACTGACCTAAAACAGGGAATTTTGGGGGGGGATTAAATGTCAGGAATTGTGATGAAAAGAGTTTAAATGTATTTGTCTCAGGTGTATGTAAACTTCCGACTTCAACTGTATGCAAATATGATATTTCAGTTTTTCTTTTCTTATACATTGTAAAAAAAAATATATAATTAAACGTATTTTGCATTGACATTATGGGTTTTGTGTGTAGATTGATAAGGGAATAAAAAAAAATAAAAAATTTTTTTTTAGAATAAGGCTGTAACGTAACAAAATGTGACAAAAGTAAAGTGGTCTGAAAGCTTAGCGAATGCGCTGTATCACTTATTTGTGAGAGTCTCCGCTTTTCATAGATGGGTCATAATAGTTTGATGGGTCATAATAGCTCAAATCGTTGTTACTTTTTACAGACTTTTTTTGTGAGAAGAAACGTTTTTGGGATCCACCCGTGTCTCACAAACAGTGCTCTAGCTCAGCCCTCGTTGATCACACAGGCTAATGTTTGGTATCAGCAGATGCCGAAGAAATCAACAAATCCAATGCAACAACCCAGCAGTCTTAGCTCAAACACACAGTGTTTCAAATTGGTTAGGATTCCAAAATGCGCAGACATCACTGTGGGACTGTGGGCGTACATAGGAACACTGTTGCCATAACATAATGGGATGTTGCGTGATCCCTATGAAACAATATTTGGAGGTGAGGTCGACAACAATATCATAATTAAAGTGACAGAATGATTATGTTTCCCGATCCATGGCTTGATCCGGACCTCCCCACTGCTCTCCCCATGCTGAATCAAAAGTCATTGTTTTCCTCTGTACTCCCAACATCATGGTACTGTGTGCTTGTGATTCAGCTCCCCATGCGTGACAGAAGCTTGGATGGTCACTGCCAGAAAGCAGTGTTCATGCCACAGAACACAATTAGAACAGAAATGGTTATGATGGACCACAGAAATGAGTCTCTTGTCAAAGTCAAGGCATTGTGTGTTCTAGGCATATTTGGTTGTACGTACTGTGTACACTGAACGTTAACACAAGGCTACAATTTATTGAGAGATGGAAAGTATTATATGTAATTGATGCTGTAACGAGAGAAAGAGAGAGAGAGATCAAGAAGAAAATCTCTCAGCTGTGGTAGTGATACAGGTGTGGCTGAGATTTAAATGGGCAATTTCATGAATGTAATGTGGCACAAGATGAATTAATCTTTTTTTAAGGAGGAATGCATGAGCAGGGGATGAGAAAGTTGTCTGTTTATCCAATGAATGAACTGCGTCATCGATCAAAATCACATTGTTTTGTCCAACCCATTTACTAAAGCTGTATTTTAAATACCTCTGACGACCTTCCTAGACACGTAAATGCGAGAAACATATGACAGATGCCCTGATTGGTCTAGTTCTAGTAATTAAATGGCATATACAATAGTCTTCAAAGAGGACACAGTTTAGATGATGGAGGAGAAAAATGATTGGCCCTGAACTGAGGCCACCTGCGCTCCAGTCTCTCCCTTCTTTTGTTTTAAAATGATCCGACAATAAAGGGGAAAGAAACGTGGACTTCGGTGAATCTGTGGGGATCATAACACCCCGTTCGTTGACCTCTTTCTCCCCTCATCCATCAGTTACTTTGATGAATTGGTATGAGTGAGGTGTCTCTGTAATGATTTACCTTTTAAAGCCTTCCTTATATGTCAGCTGTGTAACATTTCTATTTTTTATATTTTTTATTTTATTTAAGACCATGTGGTGACTTTTGGCGGAGTGGAGCGGGGTCTAATAGATATCTGGCCTTAACTCGACCTCAACATGTTTGGGTACCAGGTGAACTAGTGCAATGTTACATTAAGGACCAATAACAACCTAAAGGCCAGCCACGGAATCATGTTGGGTAACATGGCGGAGTGAGAAAAGTCCAATTCACCAACGGCTCTGAGGTAAATGGCCCAGACCTGACCATGTACTGTATAGGTTAGAGAATTACGTTTTTGCTGCAATGCTTTTCCAGAGAAGCCATGGAATGAGACCGCATTCTAGAAGGGTCTACATTCTCATGTTTCAGACAGAATGACATCCACAGCAGAGGAGGCTGGTGGGAGAAGCTATATGTGGATGGGCTCTTTGTAATGGCTGGAATTTAATTCATGGAAT
The DNA here is from genome assembly GCF_036934945.1 of Oncorhynchus masou masou. Taxonomy (NCBI): domain Eukaryota; kingdom Metazoa; phylum Chordata; class Actinopteri; order Salmoniformes; family Salmonidae; genus Oncorhynchus; species Oncorhynchus masou. The sequence goes on from NC_088213.1 coordinate 40,438,798, forward strand.
GGAATTGAACATATGGAAAACACATTTGACCCGGTTCCATTTAAGCTATTCCAGCCTTTACAATGAGCCTGTCCTCCAATATCTCCTCCCACCAGCCTCCCCTGGTCCACAGGCACCGGATATCACAGGATATCCCCGAAACCTAACTATAAATAAAAAAGTGTGAAAAGCAAAAGGTTGGCTTAAGTAACATGTGTTTTTCAAGGCAATGCTGTACATTTTCGTCAGACAGGAATCAGATATTTCCACAGGCATTACTGACATCTACGTATTTATAGGAAGATGTTTCTGATGTCTTGTAGGAGACATGAACCATGCCTTTGGATCCCGCTTGAGTAGCATAGTGGGGAATTTCTTGGAATTACATTGAGACGGACAAAATAATCACTCTGTTTTGTTGCGAATCCTGATATGCCCCACAAAGTCATGCATCTGGTGAGGTGGTATACGCACACAAGCATAAGTAAGGTGTGTGCATGCCTGGTGTGTGCACTCTTAGAAAAAAAAGGTGCTAAGTAGAACTATACAGGGTGCTTCGGTTTGTCCCTATAGGGGAATCCTTTCTGGTGCTTGGTAGAACCCTTTGCAGAGCATGCTATCTAGAACCCTCTATGTAGGGTTCTTCAAATAACGCCCTCATAAGTGGTTCTACCTAGAACTCTCTATGAACGTTTTTTACCAAGAACCACTTTATCATCTAAAGGTTCTTCCTAGAACCGTCTATGAAGGGTTCTACCCAGAACCATTTTATCTTTGAACGGTTCATAGAACCCTCTATGAACGGTCCCACCAGCTTTCTTAGCCTTTACCTTTTTGTTATTTATGACAATATGTAACGGATGTGAAACGGCTATCTTAGTTAGCGGTGCGTGCTAAATAGCGTTTCAATCGGTGACGTCACTTGCTCTGAAACCTTGAAGTAGTAGTTCCTCTTGCTCTGCAAGGGCCACGGCTTTTGTGGAGCGATGGGTAACGATGCTTCGAGGGTGACTGTTGTTGGTGTGTGCAGAGGGTTCCTGGACCATGCCCGGGTATGGGCGAGGGGACGGTCTAAAAATATACTGTTACAAATACATTACATATACCATAAGGCTTTTCTTTGAGTGGCTAGTTACAGTATACCCTAACACAATGGTGTTATGAATCTCCTGGTTTACAGGCCACATCAGGCCTGTAAGTCACATTATGATGGCTTGCAAAGTGATGTGTAATTCTTAATGGAATCCAGTCAGAGTTAGGATATCCAACAAGTGGAATTGTTAATCACCCGCAACCTGCATTCAGAATGACTGCTAAGGTAGGGAAGATGGAATACTGTACCTCAATCATCTAAACTGGAACAACTATCTCAGTAACGGGTGCACTAAATCCAACTGATTGGATTAGTTAAGAAAACTGTATGTTATTTATCTTTGTGTAGCATACAATTAATCAACCGATCAATGTACAGACAAAAACACAGATATTACAGTAAAACAAAATCTACCTGCAATAGAGCATGCTGGGAAATATTATATATATAGAATCGTTCTTGCCTACCAAAGAATCATCAAAGAACCTTTGTCTTCCGAAAAGGGTTATTCTGATCAAAATGGTTCTTGGTAGAAGACTATCCCTCCGCAAGGTTTTGGAACCCATTTTTTTAAGAGTGCCTGAGTGTGAGCGTGAGTATGTACTGTATGTGTTTGTGTGCTACTTGTGTGCAAATGACGCTGACTTTTATTTTGTCATGATATGTACAAAATGACCTTCGGTTTAACGAACCCTATAATAGCTGCATAGATGGCTGCTTTAGATCAGATGAGATGTGAGTAAATAGGGTCCTGGGATCTGTGAGGAATGAGTGGGCGGGAAAGGCATCTTGGGGTCCCATCTCAGAGAGAGAGAGAGAGCCAGAGCGAGAGAGAGAAAGAGAGTGTGTGTGTGCCTACGTGCATGAGTATGTTTGACAGAGAAAGAGAGAGAAAGAGAAAGAGAGAGTGGGGGAGGCTTGATGTTGATAAAGAATATGATGGTATAAACATCCGAGGAAACAGAATGTGTGTATGCCTGTGAGTGACAGCTCATTAGGGTAATTCAGACAGAGACATACACACCTAAATATTTATCTCATATTCTGTGTTTATGGGATGGTGTATTTCTTGGAAGCTTAATAAGGTATTTGATGACAGTGGGCAATGTGCTGAACAGGCGTGATGAATGGTTGGACTCTAGATGTCGAAGCTGACGTGACTGCATTAAGACAGAAGGAGAGGCAGAGAGGGAGGAAGAAGGAGACATGGGACCAATATTCTGTCTCCAAAAGATGCGGTATATTTTAAATGCAAGTCGAGCATTGAAGAGGCATATTTCCTTTGTTAACAGCAAATGATTCAACAATTTTGCGTAACCATTCAGCTGAATGTCTTAATCCTTTTGAAAATAATTCAGAAAACATGCATATTCTGCAGTGGAGGCTGGTGGGAGGAGCTGTAGGAGGCCCATTGTAATAGCTGAAATGGAATCAATGGAACGGTATCAATCACATCAAACATATTGTAACCATGTTTGACTCAGTTCCATTAATTCCATTCCAGCCATTACAATGAGACCGTTCTCCTATAGCTCCTCCAACCAGCCACCACTGATATTCTGTATGTAGTATAATATTGTACTATGTGTAACAACATAATTGGATTCCAACAAACAACCTACAGGATTTTTGAGGTCTTTCCAATCGATCTTTTGACTTTATCATGATGAGCTGTCCTCTTTGTAAAACAAAGGGTGTCTCATCCCTGAGTATGCTGTGGACGAGTATTGATTTAGTGGGGAAAGCTTTTCCATTTAAATCATTAAAGCATGGCTGGATACCTGCTGGATTCAAAACAGAAAAAAATGGTGAATGGTGTTCAAGATTCTATCCACTCTTCAACACATGTGCATCTAAACACACACACACACACACTCTCACTCCTCAATTTCCTTCAGCGTAAGGAAAGGGAGCACAGTAGGAGCTATCCATGGTGCTGAAATAAAATCCCTTATCCTTGTTCACTCCTGCATCTCTTTTCCCCTCTCCCTCTGCAGTGCAGCATACTCCCTGAGATGCACTGAAGACATTATTTTTTCACTACTTCAAGGCATAGACTAGCAGTTAATAACGGCCTTCTGAACTGTATACGTATGTACATGTCTGAATTAAACTGTAAACATGTTTTTGATTGTCCAAATTATATTCATCCTTCTACAGCATTTACAAAAGTAATCTCAATGCCTACATAGCGTAAGTTGCTCTACAGCAAACCATGCAATGGCAAATTGGTAGCTATTTTCCCTGTGCAATGTTTACTAGCTACTGAGTCCAAGCAGTATGAAGTTGCCCCAAGACAGTGATTTATGGGACTATTCTAATGTAAGCTGACAGTACAGTTCTGTCAGTTCTGGTTGTCAGTCCAATAAGAATTAGAGCAACATTCTATTGCTGCATTAAACGGGGTTTACCTTCCGGCAGGATTTTCCAAACTAGCAGCATTGATACCAATCAGATACTGAAAAGAGATTCATTGAAATAAGAGGCTCACTTTAGACGGGGCTGTACCTGGTTTAATGTTGTTCCCGGTATCCCTCAGTCAAGCCTTTGAATTGTGTCCGAGCTCAAAACAGATGTGAGTCGTGGTCTATTTTCCACACAGCCCACATTTAATTTAATCCAATAATTCTCAATTTTTTACTGTACATTCTTCTGTCTTTCAAAAACACTTATTTTACTTAGCAGCGAATCAAGAAAGAGAGACGAATGCACAGTCCACATCAGAAAACACTATTGCTTTTCTGGGGGGGGGGGGGGGTGCAGGCGCTTAGTAATTTAAGTTAATAATGACCGGTAACAAAGCTGTGTCTCTCAGGAGCAGTTAAGTCTGCTAATCTCCTAGCCTCGAATATTAGAGGAAGGCTGAGGCTGGTGCTGAGGCTGGGGCTGAGGCTGGGGCGGGCCTTCTCAGAGACGAAGAGATTAATTAGGCAGGGCTCTAAGGATCAGTATGCATCTCACTGCATGCTTCTTTAATGTCGATGATGGGGAGTTTTCCCCTCTGCGTCCTAGTAAACCCTTTACGTGCAAATGTTATGCGATTGGCCATTTTCTTTTTTGTCAGGTGTAATTATTCAGATATTTACTTACTTGGCATTCAGATCATATACAGTGTTGTCTTTTCATCGGCATTCCCGTGATCTTTCTTCAGATCAGAACTGAGAGTGGGTGGAGGACTGTGTTGCTGATAAATTGAGGTCTTTATTTCAACTTTGAATTATCACAACTGATTTTAGTGACCATGCTATGATGCCAACTCCATCTACACCAATGGGAAAAGCCGCCTCAATTAACTGCTCTGTCATTGATTTATACTGGGAGAAATTGAAGATTTATCTACAAAGCCTGTGGATCAATTATTCACATACAATACATGAATAACTGGATTTCCTTTGTTCATGTTATAAATTAGCAATTGATAGCATTATAGTTTTATTTTAAAAAATTCCTCTGCTCTAATGTGACTAGTCATATACATGTGTAAGACATGCCACGGTACTATCTGCTATATAACCCTTAATTAAGCACAGCAACCCACTGTGGGCCTATAAAACTCACACTGCTGTGGCTCAGAGTGCCTTGGGTTTTATCAGAAGATTTGTACAGAGCTAATAAAATACTGGGGAAAGAGCAACGACTGAAATCGAAAAGGAAAGTTGAACAAATGTACTCAATAGCGTGCTGTCTCCCTGAGTTTGGCCAACCCACAACTCTTTGTAAATGGTTCTACAGCCTGGGATGAGTTTTGACCCAAGTGATTCCCTCTAAGACCCAGCAACCCTGATACTGGTGAAGTTGTCATTTTATAAGCTGTGATTAGGTCTGGCCCTCCAAAGAAATGTAGTTCCACTTCCCACGACAGAGCGAGAAAGAGTTTTTACCTGCTATCATTCAGTCTGACATCAATAGAAAACAGGTTGAGGTGTAGGATGGCCAAACTCAAACTGACAATAAAAATGTAGGCAGCAGCTTAACCTTAACCTTGATATTGTTAAAACATCCTAAACTGCTCTGAGATTTCTGCTTGTTTATTTCGGTAGCTACTCCATAGGGACGTCTGAACAATGAGCAACGTGTCATTATTAAAATTGACTCTGAAGTACAACATACAGTTGAAGTTGGAGGTTTACATACACTTAGGTGTCGTTTTTCAACCACTCCACAAATTTCTTATGAAACAAACTATCGTTTTGGAAAGTCGGTTCGGACATCTACTTTGTGCATGACACAAGTCATTATTCCAACAATTGTTTAAAGAGAGATTATTTCACTTATAATTCACTGTATCACACTTCCAGTGGGTCAGAAGTTTACATACACTAAGTTGACTGTGCCCTTAAACAGCTTGGAATATTCCAGAAAATGACGTTGTGCTTTAGAAGCTTCTGGTCGGCTAATTGACGTCATTTGAGTCAATTGGAGGTGTACCTGTGGATGTTTTTCAGGCCTACCTTTAAACTCAGTGCCTCTTTCCTTGACATCATGGGAAAATCAAAAGATATCAGCCAAGACTCAGAAAATAACTTGTAGACCTCTACAAGTCTGGTTCATCCTTGGGAGCAATTTCCAAACTCCTGCAGATGCCACGTTCATCTGCACAAACAATAATACGCAAGTATAAACACCATGGAACCACGCAGCCGTCATACTGCTCAGGAAGGAGACACGTTCTGTCTCCTAGAGATGAACGTACTTTGGTGCGACAAGTGAAATCAATCCTAGAACAACAGCAAAGGACCTTGTGAAGATGCTGGAGGAAACAGGTACAGAAAGTATCTATATCCACAGTAAAACGAGTCCTTTATCGACATACTCTGAAATGCTGCTCAGCAAGGAAGAAGCCACTGCTCCAAAACCACCATAAAAAAGCCAGACTACGGTTTGCAACTGCACATGAGGACAAAGATTGTACTTTTTGGAGAAATGTCCTCTGGTCTGATGAAACAAAAATAGAACTGTTTGGCCATAATGACCATTGTTATGTTTAGAGGAAAAAGGGGGAGGCTTGCAAGCCAAAGAACACCATCCCAACCTTGAAGAACGGGTGTGGTAGCATCATGATGTGTGGGTGCTTGCTGCAGGAGGGACTGGTGCACTTCACAAAATAGATGGCCTCATGAGGAAGAAAAATTATGTGGAAATATTGAAGCAACATCTCAAGACATCAGTCAGGAAATTAAAGCTTGGTCGAAAATGGGTCTTCCAAATGGACAATGAACCCAAGCATACTTCCAAAGTTGTGGCAAAATGGCTTAAGGACAACAAAGTCAAGGTATTGGAGTGGCCATCTCAAAGCCCTGACTTCAATCCTATAGAAAATCTGTGGGCAGAACTGAAGAAGTGTGTGCGAGCAAGGAGGTCTACAAACCTGACTCAGTTACACCAGCTCTGTCAGGAGGAATGGGCCAAAATTCACCCAATTTATTGTTGGAAGCTTGTGGAAGGCTACCCAAAACGTTTGACCCAAGCCAAAAAATGTAAAGGCAACGCTACCAAATATTAATTGAGTGTATGTAATCTTATGACCCACTGGGACTGTGATGAAAGAAATAAAAGCTGATAAAAATCATTCCCTCTGCTATTATACTGGCGTTTCACATTCTTAAAATAAAGTGGTGATCCTAACTGACCTAAGACAGGGGATTTTTACGAGGATTAAATGTCAGGAATTATGGAAAAACTGAGTTTAAATGTATGTATGTCAACTTTCGACTTCAACTGTACATTTAAAACCCTTCTGAGTCTTTAGTTAAAACGAATTAACTCATTACTGTTGACACAAAGAAACACACAAAACATCTGGCTTGAGTGTCAGATGATCTTCAAACACATAACTCATCTGAAATATAAGAAAATGACAAAGAATCGTGAAACTACCTAACTAGGCTATTATTTCACAACGCAATGAAAAATATAACGTATTATGACTTTCCTCAAATCATCCCACAGTGACTCTCTATCATCTTTTCACAAATTAATTTGATGCCAGTGCTTTCTTTTTCTTTACCCCCCCCCCCTCTTTTGTCATTTTATTTATTGTTCACTTGTCTGTTTGTTTCCTTAGATAGTATATGGAGATGAACAAACCTCCCAGCCTTAAAGACTTTGTCCCCAAGATAAGGCCATCAGACTCCCTTCACTGGAGACAGCTGCATCGGGTTTTCTCCTCCGTCCCGTCACTTCAGTAGTATAGATGTTTGGTGATGAGGGGCAAGGGGACTGCAAGTCATAAGAGCTGGTATCTGTGGCAGCTTATCAGGGGGGGGGGTGACATTATCTGAGCCCAGAACATACCCCTCCAAAATATGAGGCCACGGCTACGCAGAACCAGTCAACGCTGCAAAGATATGAGGCATTTATCAAATAACTTGGGTGACCTCACGCCATCTGCTCTCACCTTGCCCAACCCTTTGTACTGGCTTACCAGGTGAAGAGCTTCAATAGGTGGATATAAAGTAGGAGGACATGTGGGGAAGTTTATTACGCTAAGTCCAAACAAACTTCATTTTTAAAAACTTGTCAACAGATTGTGAGACAGTTGGGATATTTCATTTTGCCGGCACAAATATTTTTGACATCTCCAGAAATGATGACAAGTCTATTATAATTTAGCGAGGGTGGTTGAGTGACACACCCAGATTAATGATCAAACTTGTCTGGTGACACAGATAAACCAACATAATTAGGAATGAGTCAACCATCATTTCCCTCATAGTTTTGCCCTGAAATACTGTGAAAAACATATCTGTTGTGGCGTCAGATTTTAATTGAGATAACCTCTATGTATAACACTCAGTTAATTGGACTCTGTATAGCTCTATTGAAGTGTGCCATCGCACTGTCTTTGAGCATTATCTGCTTACAAAAATTGCATCTCTGTATAAAAAGATCATAAAGTAATTGGATTAATAGAGTATGACTAACAACATATTTTAATCATCAATCATGTCAAATGACACTAAACATTTGGTGGAATATTCAGGTTCCTTGTGATTTCTTCTGAGAAAACTGAATCCTCACGGTCAAAGGAAGTTTGAAGGAATTAAAAGCTGGCCTAACTTCAAAGCATACAGTCCAATTAAAAGGGATGTTATATTTGTGCAGGTACCGATTATCCCTCAGTGCCACATCGACTACAGACCTCCGCAATCACAATATCTCCTCAACGGGTGATCGATACTGAAGGGACTTTACTGATTAAAATGCATTTGGTCCCCTATGATACATGATTCATCATATTAGGATATAAAGGTTACCTGACCAAAACGTGATGGGTAATCATTATCTTGAAGCGACTTTAAATAAAAAATCTATGAATAGCTTCAAGAAGACTCCAGGTAGCAGCTTTATGGGCATTGTAAATGTAAAAAGTCATTGACCCAATGTTCACTTTCATTTTTATTTTTTTTCTGCTCTGTAACATGGGTCATTGATTTGCATATCTACACACCTAATGGTCTGTCTGACAAAAGCATGTCCTTTTCTCCAGATACCTACAGTATATTGGCATTGTACAGTGCTTCTGAAGTGTGAATTCACCACATATTATCACACTGAATCTGAAGAGACAAGGTGTTTAATTGCAAACACTATGATGTTACTGGCTGGAACTGGGCATGACAAAGTGTGTGTGAGTGTTTGCTCAAGTGGTACTTTTGGGACTGTCCAGATATGTCATGTGTTACAAAGCAACAGTGGCATAATCCTCTCCTCTCTGCTGTGTCAGAAGAATACATCAGTGGGAGGCCGGCATGGGACTGGAGTTGAGGGTCAAAGGTTACAGTAGCTGTCAGCTTTTAATGTGCTATGAGCTGCGTAGGAGTAGCAGTGGGGTACAAGGACTTAGTATGTCTGTTAAAGGCCCAATGGGATTACCTCTTTAAGAGATTAAATTCTCTGGCTACCACAGCTTGAGGACAGGAAGTCCACAAGCTCCCTGAAACGACGAATGCTCAGACCTACACATTTGTAAGTCTGCACGGTGAAGTGTGCCCAACTACTGGCCAGACAAACCGATGTTTGTGTGAATGGAAGTGTGTGACGGTGTTTTCCTTTGAAATAAGAACAGTGGAGAGTTCAACATCACCATCATACATAAAAAAAAAGACACATTCCATTGTAAGGCTATTTTAAAAAGGGGATTTCGGAAAAGACAGACAGAGAGACAGTGTCTTGATGACGTCCGAGTTTCTTTTTGCCAGTGAAAGTAACGGGAAGTCTGCTTGTGGAAGCAGCGGCGCCAAATGTCAAGTGTGATATGACAGATACAGTGTTGAGAGAACAAGAGCTCCACTGCATGCTCATAGATTAGAAATGTCAATAGCCTTTAGTTTTAGTGGGCAGTGAGGAAAGTGCTGCCTGAAATAGAAAGGATTTAATGTTGGGTGGCCTGCATCATATGGATCAAACAGGGCCGGACTACCACATTTGGGGCCCCGGGGTACCAACCTTTTTGTGTTGAATAAATCTACAGCTGTATAATGCTATTCTACACATTGTGGAAAAAGGCCAATATCCTTCCAGTTCCCAAAAAGCCTGGTCCAAAAGAAAATGATGACTAGACACATGTTGCTCTGACCCCCGTCGTAATAAAGTGTTGTGCTTGCTCCGTTCAGACGTGAATCATGGGTTACGTCCTTATCAATTTGCCAAAAAGCAAAGTCGTTGGACTGATGACGCAATCAACGCCATAGTGCATCTCGTTGTAGAGCATCTGGAAAACCCCAAGGCCAATGCTAGACTGTTATTTATTGATTTCAGTTCAGTGTTTAACACAATACAGCCACATGTCCAACTCAGCCAGTTAAAGCCGTGTTAACCCCGATACCATCAGGTGGTACCACTCATTCCTGACGAGCCATATTCAACAGATTCGAGTTTATGACACCCTATCTGAGGCTGGAGACATTAGCATGGGGGCCATCCAAGGTTGTGTGAGTTCGACCCATCGTTTTCACACTGTACACAAATGAATGCACTAGCAGTAATCTTGAAAACTATATTGTCAAGTCCTCAGATGATACAAACCGTCTTGGTCTGATATATAAAGATGCGGATACTACTGTGTACAGTTCAGAGATTCAAAGGTTTGTCCAGTGGTGTGATGAGCACAATTTCATACTTTAATGTAAAGAAAACAGAGGAGACGGAGGCGATTGTGTTTGACCCCAAATTTGTCGGCATCCACGCGCCTGTGGTTGCTCACAATGCAAACAGGGCAGGTTAGTTCGTTCAAGTCTCTGGGTGTACAACATGGACAATGTGCTGAGCTGGAAGGTCCAAGTAGAGAGTGTCGGCTCCCAAGTCCAACGACACCTCTATTTCCTATGTAGTGTAATCTCAAGGCTTTTGGAATTGACCAAAAATAATGTTTATTTCCTACCATGCGGTCATAGAGAGTATCCTAGATATGGCATCACAGTCTGGTTTTGCAATGGATCAGTCCCACTGAAAACCCAAATTGCATACAAACATGGGTGTGAGGCAACATCCCTCCCTGCAGACTATTTCTGAGCAGACCGTTACCAGACAAGCACAGGAAATTATTTCAGATCCCTCCAATGTACTTCACTCCGATTATCAGCTCCTCACCTCAAGCAGATGCTATAGGGTCCCTCATTCCCTCAAGCAGACACTATAGGGTCCCTCCTTCCCTCAGGCAGATGCTAAAGGGTTCCTCCTCCCCTCAGGCAGACACGAAAGGGTCCCTCCTTCCCTCAGTCAGACGCTATAGGGTCCTACCCTCCGACAGACAGATGCTATAGGGTCCCTCCTCCCCTCAGGCAGATGCTGTGTTAGTACACCACTTACAGAATAAGGGAATATGTATTATGTAGCGACCCGCACAGACAGCTGTGTGTTATGTGTTAGGCTAGGAGGTGGTTGTGTTGTACTGACCAGTACCCGGTGTTCGCGGGGTCCGACATGTCAATCAACCTGCTATCTGCCAATCACGGGAATGCCTGGAATGTTCTGATGCCGGGCATCCTGGTGGTTGGCGGAGTGGCGTGGAGGGGGGTTGGGCAGGGGGGTGGAGCATTGGAAGTTAAGACCAGGTTCAGCCTTTATTCTCTCCCTCTTACGTCTGGGCTTCCCAAGAGAAGGTCACGATTGGCTTGTGGGTTTGTCATCTTTTTGGCGTGTGCTACGGCCCAAACAGTAGCCTGTGTAAAGTTGGTTTAATAAACCGTCAATTCGCAAACTCAAGCCTCTGTCTGGACAATTGTTCATTTATGATCTAGTCAGGTCATTACAGTATTATGTATGTGGCTATATGAGAAGTGTACAATGTGTATGATAAGGATAACGGGAAAGGTATTATGTTGAGTGTGTAATGTACAGCAGTACTGTGTGTTTAAGACAATACCCCCTTGGGGACATTAAAGTTCTATCCTTTCTATTTTGTTATGAAGCTAAGAGAAAATGTTGCAGTTTTAAATCTAATTTCCTGCAATTCTAACTTTTCACCATGGGTGAGAGAGAAAAATGTGCTGTTTTGTATCTCATCTCATGCCATTGTGCACATTTTGCCATGAGGCTAAAATAAGATTTTGACATTTTAAAGGTAATTTCCTGCTATTCTACATATTTTGCTATATTATTGTCATGAAGTGACTATCACTAATGTAATGACTGCTATTTATCAAATAATTACCTACTCCGTTTAATTATTACTCGATTAAATTCATCATGTAGCAATTAACTCATTAGAAACTTAGGGCATCACAGGAAAAGATGTTTAACTTCTTGCGTCGAGCAATCCTGGATCCGGGATCCTATTTATAGCCTCAAGCTCATTAGCATAACGCAACGTTAACTATTCATGAAAATCGCAAATGAAATGAAATAAATATATTTGCTCTCAAGCTTAGACTTTTGTTAACAACACTGTCATCTCAGATTTTCAAAATATGCTTTTCAACCATAGCTAAACAAGCATTTGTGTAAGAGTATTGATAGCTAGCATAGCTATAAGCCTAGAATTCAGCCAGCAACATTTTCACAAAAACAAGAAAATCATTCAAATAAAATAATTTTGAAGAACTTCAGATGTTTTCAATGAGGAGACTCTCAGTTAGATAGCAAATGTTCAGTTTGTCAAAAAAATATTATTTGTGTAGGACAAATCGCTCCGTTTTGTTCACGTTTGGCTATGAAAAAAAACCTGTATCCAGTTATAGCCTCGAGCTCATTAGCATAACGTAATGTTAACTATTTATGAAAATCGCAAATGAAATGAAATGAATGTGCTAGCTCTCAAGCTTAGCCTTTTCTTAACAACACTGTCATCTCAGATTTTCAAAATATGCTTTTGAACCATAGCAAAACAAGCATTTGTGTAAGAGTATTGATAGCTAGCGTAGCATTTAGCGGGCAACATTTGCACATAAACCAGAAAAGGATTCAAATAAAATAATTTACCTTTGAAGAACTTCGGATGTTTTCAATGAGGAGACTCTCAGTTACATAGCAAATGTTCAGTTTTTCCTGAAAGATTCTTTGTGTAGGAGAAATTGCTCCGTTTTGTACATCACGTTTGGGTACCAAAAAAAAACGAAAATTCAGTCATCAAAACGGCAAACTGTTTTCCAAATTAACTCCATAATATCGACTGAAACACGGCAAACGCTGTTTAGAATCAATCCTCAATGTGTTTTTCACATATCTCTTCATTGATATATCGTTCATGGTAGTCTACTTTCTCCGGTGCATCGCTTGGAAAAAGACGTGCAGTTGAAGATGACGCACCAATTTCGACGGAGGACACCGGGCGGACACCTGGCAAATGTAGTCTCTTATGGTCAATCTTCCAATGATATGCCTACAAATACGTCACAATGCTGCAGACACCTTGGGGAAACGATAGATCGGGCAGGCTCATTCCTTGCGCATACACAGCCATATAAGGAGACAATGAAAAACAGAGCCTCAAAAATCCTGCTCATTTCCTGGTTGAAGTTTCATCTTGATTTCGCCTGTAGCATCAGTTCTGGGGCACTCACAGACAATATCTTTGCAGTTTTGGAAACATCAGAGTGTCCTCTTTCCAAAGCTGTCAATTATATGCATAGTCGTGCATCTTTTTGTGACAAAATATTGCGCTTAAAACGGGCGCGTTTTTTTATCCAATAATGAAATAGCGCCCCCATAGATGTAACAGGTTAAAGAGTGACAATGTCCTGACTCAAACTCTAAAGAAACACAGATATCTCTTACATCAATACAGTCAATTATTAATTACCTCATCAGTCTCATTCTGAACGTCGCAAATATCTTAATCCGCTAGAACCCTAGCCTTAGTGATGAATCACCAATACACAAATTGGCTTAACTATTTATTTACTAACTAACTAAATAAATAATCACACAGAAATACATAAACAAACACATACACGGTATAGGTTATCGATTACTAACATAATGCATATGAAAAGTCCCTAGTGGACTAACCCGATATGACGGTTTGTTACAAAATGAAAAGGGGGGGGGGGTGGTAGAGCGGGAAAGACAAAGATAGTGGTCTTATCGTACATGTGGAAGCTATGCTCATGGGAATATGAATACTTCGTACATGAACAACCACTCATTCGAAAAGAAAAACAATGTATATATTTACACGTGGATGTCTTTGTCGTCTCTCTGTTGAACTCGATCTGTCTATGGGAAGTGGTTTGATGTAAGTCTCTGGTTGTGTAAGTCTCTGGTTGTCCACCAGAGGTCACAATGTCCTTCCTAATTGTAGGCTTCTTTGTAACGGAGTGTGAATTACAATGGATACATCAGAGGTGTACCACGCGGCGTTCAGAGGGGTCTGTATTTCCCGATGTTCATTTAAATCGAGGGGGTGTACAATTTAATTTACACAACATGCCTACCACTTTGAAGATGCTAAATATTTTTTATTGAGAAACAAACAAGAAATAACACAAAAAACTGAAAACTTCAGCATGCATAACTATTCACCCCCCCCCCCCCCTACTTTGTAGAGCCACCTTTTGCAGCAATTACAGCTGCAAGTCTCTTGGGGTATGTCTCTATAGCTTGGCACATCTAGCCACTGGGATATCTGCCCATTCTTCAAGGTATAACATTTACATTTAAGTCATTTAGCAGACGCTCTTATCCAGAGCGACTTACAAATTGGTGAATTCACCTTCTGACATCCAGTGGAACAGCCACTTTACAATAGTGCATCTAAATCATTTAAGGGGGGGGGGGTGAGAAGGATTACTTATCCTATCCTAGGTATTCCTTGAAGAGGTGGGGTTTCAGGTGTCTCCGGAAGGTGGTGATTGACTCCGCTGTCCTGGCGTAATGAGGGAGTTTGTTCCACCATTGGGGGGCCAGAGCAGCGAACAGTATAACTGAACAGTATAACTGCTCCAGCTCCTTCAAGTTGGATGGGTTCCGCTGGTGTACAGCAATCTTTAAGTGATATCACATATTTTCAATTGGATTGAGGTCTGGGCTTTGACTAGGCCATTGCAAGACATTTAAATGTTTCCCTTTAACCTCTTGAAACTCCCCATCCCGGATCCGGGATTGTGACTAAGCCTCAGGCTCATTAGCATAACGCAACGTTAACGATTTCTGAAAATCGCAAATAAAATTAAAATAATGCGTTTGCTCTCAAGCTTAGCCTTTTCTTAACAACACTGTCATCTCAGATTTTCAAAATATGCTTTTGAACCATAGAAATTGACTAATTTGTGTAAGAGTATGCAAAGCTAGCATAGCATTTTGTGTAGCATGTAGCACGCAACATTTTCACAAAAGCCAGATAACCAAATAAATAAAATCATTTACCTTTGAAGAGCTTCTGATGTTTTCAATGAGGAGACTCCCAGCCACATACCAAATGCGCAGTGTTTCCTGAAAGCGTCTGTGTGTAGGAGAAATCGTTCCGTTTTCTACATTGCGCCTGGCTACCGAAACGAACCGAAAATGCAGTCACCTACAACGTGAAACTTTTTCCGGATTAACTACATAATATCGACCGAAACATGGCAAACGTTGTTTGGAATCAATCCTCAAGGTGTTTTTTCACATATCTCTTCATTGACATGCAGTTCGTGGAAGCTTGCTTCTCTCTGTGCCCCATGGAAAAATACTGGCAGGTGACTTTTGCGCACCAATTTCGGCGCAGGACACCGGGCGGACACGTGGTAAATGTGGTCTCTTATGGTCAATCTTCCAATGATCTGCCTACAAATACGTCACAATGCTGCAGACACCTTGGGGAAACGACAGAAAGGGCAGACTCATTCCTCTTGCGTTCACAGCCATATAAGGAGATCATGAAAGACAGAGCCTCAAAAATCCTTGTCATTTCCTGGATGCCAAGTCATCTTGGTTTTGCCTGAAGCTCACGTTAAAGGGCACGCACAGAGAAGATATTTGTATTTCTGGACACGTCAGAGTGTTTTCTTTCGAACAGTAGCAATTATATGCATAGTCGAGCATCTTTTTGTGACAAAATATCTTGTTTAAAACGGGAACGTTTTTCTTCCAAAAATGAAATAGCGCCACCATAAGTGTAAGAGGTTAAACCACTCGAGTGTTGCTTTAGCAGAATGCTTAGGGTCATTGTCCTGCTGGAATGTGAACCTCCGTCCCAGTCTCAAATCTCTGGAAGACTGAAACAGGTTTCCCTCAAGAATTTCCCTGTATTCAGCACCATCCATTATTCCTTCAATTCTGACCAGTTTCCCAGTCCCTGCCGATGAAAAACATCCCACAGCATGATGCTGCCACCACCGTGCTTCACTGTGGGGATAGGGTTCTCAGGGTGATGAGAGGTGTTGGGTTTGCGTCAGATATAGACATAGTTTAAGCTTGATTTTAGTCTCATCTGAACAGAGTACCTTCCGCCATATGTTTGGAGAGTCTCCCACATTCCCTTTGGCAAACACCAAACGTGTTTGCTTATTTTTTTCTTTAAGCAATGGCTTTTTCTGGACACTCTTCCATAAAGCCCAGCTCTGTGGAGTGTATGGCTTAAAGTGGTCCCCTGGACAGATAACCGTGAAGGAGCTTCAAAGCTCCACAGCGATTTGGGTATCTTTGGTCTCTCTGTTGCCTCCCTGATTAATGCCCTCCTTGCCTGGTCCGTGAGTTTTGGTGGGCGGCCCTCTCTTGGCAGGTTTGTTGTGGTGCCATATTCTTTCTATTTTTAAACAATGGATTTAATGGTGCTCCTTGGGATGTTCAAAGTTTCTGATATTTCTTTTATAACCCAACCCTGACCTGTTTGGAGAGCTCCTTGGTCTTCATGGTGCCGCTTGCTTGGTGGCGCCCCTTGCTTTGTGATGTTGCAGACTCTGGGGCCTTTCAGAACAGGTGTATATATACTGAGATCATGTGACAGATCATGTGATACTTAGATTGCACACAGGTGGACTTTATTTAACTAATTATGTGACTTCTGAAGGTAATTGGTTGCACCAGTTCTTATTTAGGGGCTTCAAAGCAAAGGGGGTGAATACATATGCACGCACCACTTTACCGTTTTTCTTTTTTAGAATTTTCTGAAACAAGTGATTTTTTTTTCATTTCACTTCACAAATTTGGAGTATTTTGTGTATGTCCACTACAAGAAATCTAAATAAAAATAGATTTCAATTGCAGGGTGTAATGCAACAAAATAGGAAAACTCCATGGGGAATGAATACTTTTGCAAGGCCCTGTACCTATGATGGTAAGACGAATTTGTCCTTCCCTCTTGTCTTGGTCAATTGTCCTAGACTACATTACATGCAGAGCTGCAGGCGGTGCATGTTTCGGTCTAGTCTTCACATTCGTCACTTGTCAAGAGTTTCAGAGGGTCTGAACATTTTCTGGTCTTGAAGTTTTATCTATTTCCAGCCGTGTAGCCACCCCTCCACGCTGTCTGGTCTAATATGTTCATTCTTCAGTGAGTCCGTTGAACCACTCTGGCCATGGAGGGTGTTCCGTCCTGTTGACACAATGTCTGTGCTCACGTGGGTGTGGTTACTGACTTGGCCCAGGTTTATGTGAAAAGCAATTCTCTCATTTAGAAGTCAGAAATGTGAATTCAATCTTTTCAAACGTATTCTTATACTTAATCATTTATTTTATATTGAGATGCAAACCTGATAACTAGGATGTGTACCCTTTTAGAGTTACAGTTATCTTGTTTAGTCTGTCTGATCATTTTAATGACATCACAAAATAGACATTAATTTTCCATATTCCATTTCACAGCATTACCAACATTTGGATGTTGAAGTATATTGTCCCAATGTTCATTGCTTGATGTTTAAGTTCTTTGGCAAGAGTCTCTCTGTATCACTCAGACATTGCATTCTCAATACTGCAGAGCCAAAGGGAGAGTTTCTGCTAGGTATTTACAATCTAGTTGTTAAGTCATAAAACCGGGCCAACTCCCCCAGGAGAGAAAGAGTTTGGCTATCTGTCAGCCATTGGCCTAGCTGATGGGGAGAAAATTATGTGGATATATTGAAGCAACATCTCAAAACATCAGCCAGGATATTAAAGCTTGGTCTCAAATGGGTCTTCCAAATGGACAATGACCCCAAGCATCCTTTCAAAGTTGTAGCAAAATGGCTTAAGGACAACAAAGTCAATGTATAGGAGTGGCCATCACAAAGCCCTGCCTTCAATTCTATAGAAAATGTCTGGGCAGAACTGAAAAATCCTGTGCGAGCAAGGCCTACAAACCTGACTCAGTTACACCAGCTCTGTCAGGAGGAATGGGCCAAAATTCACCCAACTTATTGTGGGAGGCTTGTGGAAGGCTACCCAAAACGTTTGACCCAAGTTAAACTATTTAAAGTCAATGCTACCAAATACTAGTTAAGTGTATGTAAACTTCTGACTCACTGGGAATAAAAGCTACAAATAAATCCTTCTCTCTACTATTATTCTGACATATAACATTCTTAAAATAAAGTGGTGATCCTAACTGACCTAAGACAGGGAACTTTCGACTTCAACTGTATGTTAAGGGGACCTGTTGTAGTTTTACTACAAGTCACTGTGTCTTACACCATTGTAGTAGTGATAGGTATTAAAGAGTCTATTTCATAGCTAAGTTATCCACTGAAGACAAGATTAGAGCGTTTTACTAGTTGCATGGTAGTTGAAACTACACATGGCAAGGAATAATCATTTGTTTTGGAGGTGGAAAGCCCACTACTTATTTTACGACCAGTGTGGTACACCTCAGTGATATCTTAGATGTGTTCTAAGGTTATCCGTCGAGGGGCCTGCCCGCTCCTCTCTGTTCTCATAGGAAAGTTCACAGCAAGATTTGTTTCCTTACCTTGGCGGCCTCGTACAGTGTTGCATGTAGTCTCAGCCCCCCCCCCCCCCCACCAGAGGTTGGTGTTGGTATCCGAGGCACACACGAAAAGGTCGGACCCTTTGTACGAGTTGTCAGCAGCCGCGTTGTTATTAGATTGGCTGTAACCTTTCAAACAAATCTCCTGGTGTTTGTGCTTCAAACCGCTCAGAGGCTGTCGAGGCCTGTCATTCACTACAGTATCCACGTGTGGCAACCTATCCAGTACCTGGGAAATGTGAAGAGGATATCTGTCTGCGAAATCGCAGTGTCAGTTGTGGGACTGACGCCACTGGTGTTATTGTAAGGGGTTTCAGTCCCCCGCAAAGAGGAAAATGTATGATCGGAAGCAGAGTACACTCAATGTTTTTATTCCTGTGCCACAGGGCTTGCGGAAGTGTCCAAGAACAAGAGAAGTTCATCTCAGCTACAGTATTGTACGACACTAAGGAGGAGGGAAGTTGCTCATTCACAGAGACTGCTGGCTCGAAATCATGAAAATAAGGGTCAATCGGGTTTGCTGATTGAATGTGACGAGATATTGTAATATCTCCTTGGGTTGGATTCTGCACCAAGAGGTTTTCAAGCGTCTTCTACCCAAGGGGTGCTGTCGACAGATACCCCTCGTGGATGACTGCATTGCAGCTAGCGTTAGGAGAAGACAGTGTGGTCAGTGGAGATGGCGCGGTAACCTGTGACCATACTTGGTTGGTTTTTCAATCCAAATGATCCTTTAAATCTGTTCCGAGTAGCAGTGGTTCAGATTCTAGGCTGGTAACATACACAGGGTGAACGAGCGATACGTCCTGGAAGTGTAGTTTCAGCATGAGTCTCAATGTGAGAGGCGTGGTAGTCTGAGTGAAACCTCGAAGTGTAGAGTTGCATCGTTCCTTTTTTAACCAACGTTTAGTTGGCTTCAAAGATCTTTTGAGACCATTGAATAATGTTTGAGAGACGAGCGAAATTGTCGAGCCCAAATCAATTAGTGCTTCACAAGTTAAGAAGTCCTCCAGGATTGTTTATGGTCTGTTTGAGTTGCGTTTGTGGTCATATTCCCCACAAAGTGGAGTGGTTGTTCGCAATGACGTGATGTGTCATTTCTGTTCATGGTGAAAAGAGGTTGATTGTAGTGGTAGTCATTTCGTATAGCGACGTACTCTTCAGTTATTTAGACTGCGGTGGGTATTGGTCTCGTGGTTTCGTGGCAGAAACTATTATTGTGTGTCATCTCTCAATGCTCCAGTTGCTTGGTTGGGTATTCACGCTGTTGCGCGGTACTTTTCTGGAATTCCTGCAGATGGTACCTGAGGGAGGTATTCTGCTGCATAGCAGAGTCCACTTGGGCACTTCGAGTACTGAATTTAGACATGTGAGTGTTATCTGTCATAGTTTGCAGGTAGAGGTCTTGAGTACAGAGCGAGAGATTCAGTGATGAGATTTCCTCCGCTTGCTTAGAAATGAATATTTCCATCTTCATCACCTGAGTTCTCTCATCATTCATTTGGTCAGTGACTTCAATGAGTTCTGCTGATTTGTCAACCATCTCGGTCCTTGTGTTCATTAACTGATCTTCTTTGGTCTGCAGCATTTGGACTCGAACATTATTGTATTGTTCATCAAAACTGCATGCATGTTATCAAGTTGTACGCTCCTGTTTGTAGATAGCTTGACTAGATTTATCTAGTTTGGCGTGGACTTCATCGTATTTAGTTCTGGCTAGATCGAGTTGTTCCTGTAGAAAACGATTTTGTTGAAGAGTTTGTGCTCATTCATCGTCATAAGTTTTTGCAATTACTTTTAATTGTTCAGTTTTCAAACACAGTTCATCGGCTAGCAGAATGTTTTCATGTTCTGCTTTTGTCATTAGTGGCCTGGTTCTCTCCACCAGTCCCTTCATATCAACCAGTTCTTGCTCATGCTTCAGCTGTGCACTGTGGTACTGGACAGATGCCAATCTCAGATGGCGATACATCAGGGCTAAACTGAGAGAGGAGAGAGAGTCATTACATTATGCTATCTTTGGTTAGGGGACCCCTGGAGGTCTGGGGCATTGCAGTGCTAGAAATGTTACTACAGACCTGGGTTCAATCCAGCCGTGATCGGGAGTCCCATAGGGCGGCACACAATTGGCCCAGCGTCGTCCGGGTTAGGGGAGGGTTTGGCCAGGGTGGCTTTACTTGGCTCATCGCGCTCTAGAGAATCCTTGTGGCGGGCTGGGCGCCTGCAAGCTGACCTTCGCTCGTCAAGTGAATGGTGTTTCCTCCGACACATTGGTGCGGCTGGCTTCCAGGTTAAGCGGGCGGGTGTTAAGAAGCGCGTTTCGGAGGACACGTGACTTGACTTTCGCCTCCAGAGCCCGTTGGTTATTTGTTATTTGATTAGGATGCCCATTAGCTATTGCAAAAGCAGCAGCTACTCTTCCTGGGGTCCACACAGAACATAATACAGAATGACATACAGAACATCAACAGATAAGAACAGCTCAAGGACAGAACGACATACATTTTTTTTAAAGGCATACGTAGCCTAAATATCAATGCATATACACAAACTATCTAGGTCAAATAGGGGAGAGGAGTTGTGCCGCGAGGTGTTGCTTCATCTGTTTTTTGAAACCAGGTTAGCTGTTTATTTGAGCAATATGAGATGGAAGGAAGTTTCATGCAATAAGGGCTCTATATAATTCTGTACACTTTCTTGAATTTGGGGAGTTGCAGCGATTTCGACGAAGATCGAAATCGGGGTTAAATAAAATCAAAAACTAATGCTGAGCTAACATTAGACTTAATTGAACATCAGACTAATTGAGCATTCTCATTATCTTTGAACAATGACAGTTTGGAACTCTCAAAGGCCTTCAGTTCATTGTTGATGGTTAAAAAAAAAAATCACCTCTTCATTGGACTCCGGTGCCCTTCAGTTATGCATTAGCTTTTGGGTTCTTAATTGAAGCATTGAAGACGGCGCGGCTAATGTGTACAACAGTGCTGACTCTCCTTAACAGTACATCTTGGGCTAGTTATGCATCAGCAATTTAGAATTAAAAGTGACACTGCATGATTCGCTAAAGGATTGCAGCTTGCCAAACATCTTTCTTTTACATTTTGTCCATTCCCTTGGAAGAAAATGTATAGCATTCCAGGCCTTATTCATCCATGCTAAAACGCTTACTTACGGTATCATGCACAGCACATCTCTCCAATAACTTCAGCCAAAGATGTTGGTGTATATATACAGTTTCACCTTTTCTTCTCTGACTCTGCATCAGCCTGCAGAAACAAAATGGGACAGACACACACACAAGAGAGTTTTTACCTAGCAACATAACAGCCAAAGCTTATAAAGTCATGTAGTCAGCTATGTTTGCATTTTGGAGTCAATCATTGCAAGTAAGCTAGCTAGCTACCTAGTTTACTCATGAATTAATTGTATGTCTTCAATGCATGACAGGGGCCTACATTTGGACGAAGATGTATTTGGAATACATGTTTTAATAATGTCACCACCAAGGAAGTCAGTGTATAACCATTCCACAAATAGCAGCTATGCATAATGTTTTGTCATTTTCTCCATGGTGAGAATACTTATTCAATTTAGGTCCTAATTGGATGTCAAAGGGCATTAGCTTATGCAAACGATGATTGGTTATGCTTAGTTCTCTCACAACTTGAACAATGGAGTAGTGTAAAACAAAACACATAACACAATTTTGTGTCAGAAAAGTCCTAAGTATTTTAATCAGATAAGAATTCCCTAAGAGAATAATTGATTAGTTATTGCTCATCACAGTAAAAAAAGGTAACCCTTCTGACCGACGTCATTTAGTAACTTGACGTGTTGCGTAAGCAGACAGCGCTTGCGCCCCTTGCACAATCCAGGCAAGGTCGTAGCTAGCAAGCATTGCAAGGAGCCTACCTCGCTTAAAAGATGATGTCCCTTGCCGCTCGTTCGGGGGCATTTTCCCCGTACTTGCAGGCAACGAACTATGCAGTTGCTGGACCACTCAAAGCACTTATTCCAGGGGTGGTTGTAAAGGGAGAGAAAGTGTTGGTAGACACGAAGAAACCTTTCCTAACCCGCGAGTCCCTGAACGGTCAGAGCCCCAAGACCGGGCCGGCAGTATCAGTTAGCATAAATGGTAAGTAGCTAAGCAAGCTATGTTAACAGCATCTAATGGCTAACGTTAATAATCGGGTTATTTGTTTTACTTGTGGATGAGTCATTGACATAAGATGTTAGGACGTGCTGGTGTAGTTTACCAAAGTCCAGTGTGTATGCTGTAGAATCTGAGAGGATTGTTTAATAAATTAGCCTAGTGTTCATTAGCATTGGCTAGACGCGGCCTAGTAGCCAGCCAAGTAGTTAACTAGCTAACTAAGGTAACCTGCTGACTGCGAGGTCAGGACCAACGCTTAGAACAAGAATTTCGTTTACTTGTTAGGTAAGTAAGTGGGGTGTCCATGATGAACGAGGTTAGGATGTAACTTGCAGAACTGCAGTATGGTGGCACAAGGTTAGCACTACAGTATGACCCAGTATGAAGATGGGCAGAAACTGCTTCTCCAATAAAAATACCAGATCATGCTTGTAGGTGATGCGGTGTCGACGTTAACTAGCGCATGGCCTGGTCCGCTTGGTCTGTTTTGCAAGCTTTCCACTAAGTCTCGCGATGTTGCGCCTCTGGGTTTCGAAACTCTGACTGCAGTGTGGGGTCACAACCTGTTTGGCAAACTAAATAGCTAGCTAGCTGCTCGTGCTACCTTTACTGATGTAGTAATGTCTTATTTTTATAATTCTAGTTAAGATAACATTACATAACCCATTCAGGTGGGTCTTAGAGATGCTAGCCAGCAGATTCCGACACTACCATTAAGCTTGTTTACATTGAGCTGCACTGGGGGACAGAACGCAATGATGAATATATTAAGTCACTATGGAGCTGGCGTGAGATAGAGATATTGGTTAGAAAGCTTACTTCTATGCAGGGATGGGATATGCAACCACAGTCCAAATTGTACCTTAATCCACACTGATAGATCAAGAAGATTGAAATACTGCTTGTTTTCCCAGAAAACTGCCATTTCTGTCCTCATGCTAGCTAGCAATTGCCACTGCAGCCAGTTTGGTTGACACAGCCATTCCAACCTGCATCTTTTGTTGTTCAAAGTGATTTGCCATTCAATAATGGCTACTGCTAGCTAGCATGAGGATGGAACAGTATTTCAATCTTCTCAATGTATCAGTGTGGAGTAAGGTCAAATTGAGTACAATGGCATATTCCATCCATGCATTGAGGTAGGCCACCCCCAGGTGGTGAAGGTAGGAAACAACATCTCCACCCCACTGATTCTCAACACTGGGGCCCCACAAGGGAGCGTTCTCAGCCCTCTCCTGTACTCCCTGTTCACCCATGACTGTGTGGCCATGCATGCTACCAACTCAATCATCAAGTTTGCAGACGACAATACAGTAGTAGGCCTGATTACCAACAACGATGAGACAGCCTACAGGGAAGAGGTGAGGGCCCTCTGAGTGTGGTGTCAGGAAAATAACCTCCCACTCAACGTCAACAAAACAAAGGAGATGATCGTGGACTTCAGGAAACAGCAGAGGTAGCACCCCCCATCCACATCGATGGGACAGTAGTGGAAAAGGTGGAAGGTTTTAAGTTCCTTGGCGTACACATCATGGACAAACTAAAATGGACCACACAGACAGCGTGATGAAGAAGGTGCAGCATGCCCTGTCATCTAAAACACTCAAAACCTTTACAGATGCACAATCGAGAGCATCCTGTCGGCTTGTATCACCACCTGGTACAGCAATTGCACTGCCCTCAACGTCAAGGCTCTCCAGAGGATAGTGTGGTCTGCACAATGCATCACTAGGGGCAAACTACCTGCCCTCCAGGACACCTACAGCACCCGATGACACAGGAAGGCCAAAAATATCATCAAGTACAAAAACCACCTGAGCCACTGCCTGTTCACCCCACTATCATCCAGAAGGCGAGGTCAGTACAGGTGCATCAAAGCTGGGACCAAGAGACTGAAAAACAGCTTCTATCTCAAGGCGGTCTGACTGTTAAACAGCCATCACTAACATGGAGAGGCTGCTGTCAACATACAGACTCAAATCTCTGGCCACTTAAATAAACGGACTTGATGAAGGTGTCACTTTAATGATGTTTACATTGAGGAATCACTAGTCACTTTAAATAATGGCACTTAAAAATGTTTACATATCCTACATTACTCATCTCATGTAAATACTGTATTCTACACCATCTACTGCATCTTGCCTATGCCGCACGGCCATCGCTCATCCATATATTTATATGTACATATTCTTATTCATCCCTTTACATTTGTGTGTATAAGGTAGTTGTTGTGAATTTGTTAGATTACTTGTTAGGTATTACTGCATAGTCGGCACTACAAGCACAAGATTTTCGCTACACTCGCGTTAACATCTGCTAACCATGTGTATGTGATCAATAAAATGTGATTTGATTTGATTTTCCTAACACCGTTTCCAGTGTCTTAATGTAACCATGATTGCATTCTGAACCCAATGCAGC
Organism: Oncorhynchus masou masou; assembly: GCF_036934945.1. NCBI lineage: Eukaryota > Metazoa > Chordata > Actinopteri > Salmoniformes > Salmonidae > Oncorhynchus > Oncorhynchus masou. The sequence goes on from NC_088213.1 coordinate 40,463,773, forward strand.
TCAGTGTCAACAAGTGTAATGGTAGAGCTGGAATCTTCTGAATAGAGTGAGGAGTGCTTTCTTGGTCATTACATGTAGGCCAAAGGTGTATTAATTTCTATTATTTTGTTGTAAAATGTTTAGTCTGTTGCAAAACGTTTTGCAACTAAACAAGGGATCCTCTTGGACAAATTCAGGAAGGTCCCTTCTCATTACATTGATTATGCCCTGGCTAATGGGCTAGCTAACTTAGAAAGCTTGCTAGCTAGCTACTTTATTGAATATTTAAACTTGACTTTTAAACAATCTGTTCATACATTTTCTATCTAATTAGCTATTGCCTTGGATGCATCTGCTGCTATAATGTGCCCTCCGGTACTTTCCTATCACATGCCATTGTTTATCTCTTAGTACTCTCTTGATTGTTTATCTAATGGACAACTTGTTTTATTTTTCAGCAAAAGCTGCAGTCCGCTTCGCTCACACTGACATCAAGGTGCCAGATTTCTCTGATTACCGTCGGCCTGAGTTGCTTGACCCCAATAAATCTTCTCAGGACAGCAGCGAGTCCAGGAAAACCTTCTCCTACCTTGTCACCGGGGCCACAGCCGTGGTGGGTGTCTACACAGCCAAGACCGTGGCCACACAATTTATCTCTTCCATGAGTGCCTCAGCTGATGTCCTGGCCATGTCCAAGATCGAGGTCAAGCTGGGAGAGATCCCAGAGGGCAAGAATATGACCTTCAAGTGGAGGGGCAAGCCTCTGTTCATCCGCCACCGGACTGAGAAAGAGATCGCCACCGAGGAAGCTGTGGATATGGCTATGCTTCGTGACCCCCAGCACGACAAGGACCGCGTCGCCAAACCAAAATGGATCATTGTCATCGGCGTGTGCACCCACCTAGGCTGTGTACCCATCGCCAATGCTGGTGACTATGGCGGATACTACTGCCCCTGCCATGGCTCTCACTACGATGCCTCTGGCCGCATCAGGAAAGGCCCAGCCCCACTCAACCTGGAGGTGCCCTACTATGAGTTCCCAGATGAGGACACAGTAATTGTTGGCTAAATTGTTGGACTGAGATCACAGATCACTATGTTCGGTATGTTTCTGTCTGACTCATTATTCCATCCATTAGCAGGCATAAACTCTGTTTCAGGGTGGTATATTGTAAGTAATAAATGTACATTTTATCTGATTGAAAACCTCATGTTATTTATTTCCCAATCTCCCCTACATCTAATACCAAAATACGACCTGGGTTGTAAAATGAATGATGGGGTTTATTTCGCCTTAGCGTGGAATAGCATACTAATAGTAGTGATGTTTTAATAGTGCAGGTACAAGAGGATTGACCCAAAAAACATACACCTGCTTACAGACAGTTACCTACAATTGTGTCCGAAGGTGATTCTCAAGGGTTAATGTCATGAATGATGCCTTTATGTTCCATTTCAGAGAGCTACAGGAAAGGTTTGTCTCAGATTTTGTTGGGACGATTTAGAGTGCTTAGGTAAAGTTGTTTAATGGTAATATTGCGAGGGGTTGTATATTGTCTTCCTATCAATATCCCTGTTTTTGTTTTGGTCGCCTTCACATAGATTAACGTTACACATTCTATGCAAGAAAGAAAAGGGGTCAGCAGGGGCTGACAAAGGCATTAAATCAATGCTAAAGCAGTCACATTTTTCTATTGATGAGCTATCTGCCTACAGAGTTATGTAAAAATGTATACTCATGTTAAGCTAATAAATGTTTCACAGAAAATCCTATTCCTTTTGTGTGCTATTTACAGTTTGCAGCTCAGACTGGGTTGCTTGTGCAGTACACAGCAGCAGCTTGCCTCTATAGTCTGAATGGCATTTGAACATTTCCGATGCACCTGCTAAAGCAAACCTCAGATTTGCGAGTACATTGCATTTAGCTATCAGGCTGGGTTAATAGCACGAACCCTCATTTGACTTTACATACAAGTCAAAACTACGGTCCGGTATAGTTCCTAGAAATTAATGGTTTTGACATTTGCTAGTTACGGATAAGGATAACTGCTCAAGGTGTGTCATCGTCTGGTATGAAGAGAAGCCTGGTGTCTGAGGTGGTCTTGACAAAGAGCTCTGGTGAATAGGAGAGAAATGGCTGCCCAACGCACCTGGCATTCCCACGCTTCATTGACTAATAACTAGCTAATAATAAAGTGCTGGATGTCTTCCTCTCTCCGGAGCCACAGAGACAAGCTATGCATAACTGCCTGTGTGCGTATTTATTTTATCCCGATGGATTCCTTGCAATCCATGTACATTAAATAGGATTGATGTGACCTGTTTCGGGTCAACCTTGAAGAAATGTCCCCCTTGGAATTCCACAAAGACTCCAATAACTATACATGATATTGGTTGTAAATTGGCATCTATTGTACATTTTGTTTTTGCATTGTCTGATGAATCAAAGGTTTTTGTTGTGACATTGACACTGAATTCCCCACTGGCATTCATACTGCTGATTGGTTGGTGAAACTTATGTTAGGGGGAAGGCTATAGCAGAATGCCAAACGAGTAATGTTGCTGGATGTTGTGCTCTCTAAAGCAGCCACGTTGTTGGGACAGATTCTTGACAACCCTTTCACATCATAATATATGTAGAGGCCTCTAACCAATGCCTTATTTATTTTGCAGATTTCACTGTATTTTGACAGATGACTGACATTCTTTAGGTCAAAATTGCCCATTCTCCTGAGGAGCTGAAAGGATCAGAGGAGAATAAATAATCGCTCCCATCCAAGCATACTTGTAGAATGCACTTTATTTGCATATCATTTCATGTATATTAATTAGTATAATAATGGAACATCTATTTGTAGGCCTATTTTATAGAGAAAATGTAGCTTTTCAGATAGCATTCCCTGTCAACAGAACATAGATAATTCCTCTGCGCAATAAGGTTTCAGATGACTTATTTTTTCTAAAACTTGAAAACTTCACACTGTTGTATGTGTGGTTTAATTATCTAATGGCTTTCGCCACAGTACAACCCCCTCACTCTGCCTTGTTGCTTAGAGTGACCTCTGTTCCTGATAGTCTGACACGCCACCTGCCCGGACAGACACAGGCTTTCTCACTGGTGCCATGTCAACTCTGCCTGCCAGATGCCCCTTTGCCCTTCAGGTGTGATTGATGTATGATTATAAACTGGGTAGTTCGAGCCCTGAATGCTGATTGGCTGACAGCCGTGTTAAATCAGACCGTATAGCACAGGTATGACAAAATATTTATATTTACTGCTCTAATTACATTGCTAACTAGTTTATAATAACAATAAGGCAGTTCAGGGGTTTGTGATATATGGCCAATATACCACGGCTAAGGGCGCTTTGCGCCGTGCCTAAGAACAGCCCGTAGCCGTGGTATATTGGCCATATACCACACCACCTTGGGCCTTATTGCTTAATTATATCACTAGGGACGTCAGGACACCACGTCACCCTTGACATTTGAACGCTGGATTCCCCGGTCCTGCTGTGGCACTCGTTACATCCAAAACCTTCCCTTTATTTCGGTATCAACCCATCTGATCATTCATTCTTAGAGGTCATAGCCATTTTGAACACTGCGTACTTTCACTGTCGGTGCTTAATGATTGTGCATGTCTGTAAAGCTCTCTAATGCACCGTTTTATGTAATGGAACTTCTACTTGTGAACGGACTGCTGATCCGAAGGGCTCATGCTACCTCATTCAGCTGACCACTTGCGTTCTCAAAACTTTTCTAGGGAACACGTAAGATGCTTGCTAGGCTAATTATATTCGGCCTGGCTCAGATCCATGTAAAAACAAAGGTGGTAATATACTGTTTGTACAGTTCAACTTTTCCCCTTCTTTATATTTCTTTGCAAGTCCCTTTTTTGTGGACTACTTTGAATTAATCTCTTCGAAACTGCATGGTGCAAGCATCTACTGTAGCGTTTGTCTGAAAACTCTTAAGATGCTGGAGCAGTTCTCTTTAAAGAGTGAAGAGAGTATATTGCTTTTCGTTACTGACGATGGAACCAGAAAAATAAAACAATTAGCTGCAAACTGATTTAATATTCCCCAATCTGATGTGTCAAATGAACATGTTAATCCTCTACTTGTCTCTATGGGGGATCAGATTATGATGAAAGTGTATTTGGATCTCGTGATTCATTTGAACTTGTGTTGCGTAAATGTGCATAGTGATAAGGTGTTTCACCGTAGAACATAGCTGTATTTTTTCCAACTTCGTTAAATATTTTTTTTATTTTATGTTTTCGTTGTGTCATCTCGGACTTTGTCTCTCAGTGAACAAAAATGTCTTAATTGCATTTTGAGTGATTAAATTCTCACATTCTCCCATGTCACCTCTCTCCTCAACTATTTTCACTGGTTCCTGGTGGCAGTTTGTAACATATTTCAGATTTTGGGGCAGCACTCTACTCTGCTACTTTGTCTGTGTTCTACTTTTTGTTCCTTCTACTAGTGGAATATGCTCAGACGGTGCCACCGGTTCCTGTTGCTTGCCTACAGGCCTAGGGCAGTGAGGGGTACTACCCTTCACCTGCAGCCAGGCAGTGATCAGACCTTCCACCCTGGCTCGGCCACTTTGCTCTAGCACCTCTGGAAACTTGGCACTTCCATCCTTGCTCTCATCCCTGTCACAGCTCTTGTTATGACCCAACGGTGGTGGAAGGACCTTCCCTCTACACGGTCGTGACAGCTGAGTTGATGTCCATCTTCCCATCACAGACTGAAAAACCATCTCTTCAGATAGTAAGCTACGTTCAATGTCTCTGCTACTTTCTGCTCCATGATCTCGCCATCACGGTTGACAACTCCATTGTTTCCTCCTCCCAGAGCGCTAAGAACCTTGGCGTGATCCTGGACAACACCCTGTCGTTCTCAACTAACATCAAGGCGGTGGCCCGTTCCTGTAGGTTCATGCTCTACAACATCCGCAGACTACGCCCCTGCCTCACCGTCTGGTGTTCAACCTTCCCAAGTTCTCTCACGTCACCCCGCTCCTCCGCTCTCTCCACTGGCTTCCAGTTGAAGCTCGCATCCGCTACAAGACCATGGTGCTTGCCTACGGAGCTGTGAGGGGAATGGCACCGCAGTACCTCCAGGCTCTGATCAGGCCCTACACCCAAACAAGGGCACTGCGTTCATCCACCTCTGGCCTGCTCGCCTCCCTACCACTGAGGAAGTACAGTTCACGCTCAGCCCAGTCAAAACTGTTCGCTGCTCTGGCCCCCCAATGGTGGAACAATCTCCCTCACGACGCCAGGACAGCGGAGTCAATCACCACCTTCCGGAGACACCTGAAACCCCACCTCTTCAAGGAATACCTAGGATAGGATAAAGCAATCCTTCTCACCCCCCCCCTTAAATGATTTAGATGCACTATTGTAAAGTGGCTGTTCCACTGATGTCAGAAGGTGAATTCACCAATTTGTAAGTCGCTCTGGATAAGAGCGTCTGCTAAATGACTTAAATGTAAATGTAAATGTACTTCTGTGGTCATGCCCTCATCCACATGAGTTGCACCACTACCGAAGTACAAAAATACTTTAACTTACCAAGACACTGAATGCAATGATGATTGTAAGTGTGTGCATCAAATGACATTTTATTTGTCACATACACGTGTTTAGCAGATGTTATTGTGGGTGTAGCGAAATTATTGTGTTTATAGCTCCAACAGTGCAGTCATATCAAACAAGTAATATCTAACAATACACACAATCCGAAGGAAAGGAATGGAATTAAGAATATATAAATATTTGGACGAGCAATGTCAGAGAGGCATAGACTAAGATACAGTAGAATAGGATACAGAATACAGCATATACATATGAGATGAGTAATGCAAAATATGTAAACATTATTAAAGTGACTAGTGTTCCAATTATTAAAGTGGCCAGTGATTTCAAGTCTATGTATATAGGGCAGCATCCTCTAATGAGCTAGTGATGGTCATTTAAACAGTCTGATGGCCTTGAGATAAAATTGTTTTTCAGTCTCTCGGTCCCAGCTTTAATGCACCTGTACTGACCTCGCCTTCTGGATGATAGCGGGGTGAACAGGCAGTGGCTCGTGTGGTTGTTGTCCTTGTTTATCTTTTTTTTTTGATCGTATGGGCACTTGCGTGTTATTTATCTGTGGTGGGAAGTGTAGCGGAATGTGCAATTGTACACTCACTCTAGAAAATAAAGCCTCACCAATCTGAATGAATGAGTGTAAATTGAGACATCACATAGAAACTGTCAGATCATTAGAGGAAATTGATCTCCTCTTTTCAGCTAACTCTGCCATGTTGGTTGCAGCTGGAGTTTCATAAAGCGACTGTGCCGGCGCCCGGTGGTACACGGTGCCACAAATTGAGATGAAAATGATTCTCCGGTGGGATCGGATCGGAGCTGACGTGTCGGGAAGGGATAATCAAGCCTAATATAAGTTTATTTTTCCTCCTCATGCACTAAACCCTTTTATGCTCTCACAAGCGGCTGCTGATCTGCGGGTGTAAACGGCCTCATTAATCCTGTCAGTCAACAACAACAGCAACAACTGAATCATCCTCTCTGTGCAGGAGAGGGGAACTGCTCCGGGTCACAGACAGGGGCACGGCGGCGTTGAATGAGCAATCACTGTCCTCCATCATTTAGTTTGTTGAGCTGGCTCTTTTGTGGAGTTGTTTCAATTTTTTGTTGTTGCCTTCTTCGTCACTGAATAACAGCGTTTCAGACAGGGTCTCTCTATCTTTCTATATAGTTTACTTCTTTTATATCTATATCTATATATATCTGTATATCTGTATCTGTATATCTATATCTCATCTATGTATTACACTCAGCCTTTTTCTGCCGACCCTTCCCCCTTTCACTTCTGTATATTACTCTCTACCCCGCTCATGCTCCTCTCATGCTCTCTATCTCTTAGGGAAAGAGAAGTACTGCTCTTTGAGTGATGGGGATGTGACTCTCAGCAAGAATCTTAATGTAGTTTATATCAGTGTAACTAACACTTCTTTGAACTCATCGCAGTTGGCATTTCCAATGAACTGCTACTGCCATTCCTCAAGAAGAATATAACATACTTTTCTCTCCGGCCCATAAACAACTGGTTCAGTCAATATATTTGAAGAAGTTTGTACTCTTACGATCTTACGATTGTAAACATTGGAACAGGGTGGGGACACTTTGATGGTTTGCCAAAGGAGTTCGGAAGGACCACTGTCCATGGTTCTTGCTGCTGTGCTGTTCATGGTGCTGTCTGTGACTGGTGGAGTGGAGGTGTCCATGGGACATGCCACAGGACCCACCATGTGCTCTTTGATTTCTGCACCATGTGCTCTTTTGAATTCTGAATCATCCCTTGTTGTGGGTGTTACAGAAGTGTTTTAATAAAGGTCAGTATTGCCAGTGGAATGTTGCTTTTTCATTTTTAAAGTTGTGTCGTTATGCCAGCTCATTTCTTCCAAAAAGGCAGAAAAGAATTCTAAGCCTATTTCACGCAGATACAATTAGCTCAGATTACCCATCATGCAAAATACATTTTAAAGCTTCCACCTCTAATTACCTGGCTCCATCTGCACCTTTGTTTAAGAAACTCAATATCTTGTCTATTTACAACATTAATGTACGCCAATTATGCACATTCATCTACACACACTCATACCTCCCAGACAGTTTACCTAAGCCCTTCAATGGATTCTTCCAAGTTAATTCTTAAATCCATCTATATAACACAAGTCACGATAACCTTCACCCTCCCCACTGCCATACCTCACATAGGCAATTCTCTATCAGATACAGAGGTACCATACTCTGGAATTCTCATCTTCACATTGCCAAAACATCATCATCCCTCAATAACTTCAAGCGAAGACTGGGGGTCAGACTGATGAACCAAACACCTCAGTAATCTTCTCTATATAGCCTAACATATCGTCCAAGCACACCAAGACAGTCGTGAAAAGGGCACGACAAAACCTATTCCCACTCAGGAAACTGAAAAGATTTGGCATGGGTCCTCAGATCCTCAAAAGGTTCTACAGCTGCACCATCGAGAGCATCCTGACTGGTTGCATATCCACCTGGTATGGCAACTGCTCGGCGTCCGACCGCAAGGCACCACAGAAGGTAGTGTGTACCCCCCCAGTATACCACTGGGGCCAAACTTCCTGCCATCCATGACCTCTATAGTAGGTGGTGTCAGAGGAAGGCCCCAAAAAATTGGCAAAGACTCTAACCACCCTAGTCATAGACTGTTCTCTCTGCTACCGCACGACTAGCAGTTCCCGGAGCGCCAAGTCTAGGTCCAAGAGGCTTCTAAACAGCTTCTACCCCCAAAGCCATAAGACTCCTGAACATCTAAACAAATGGTTACCCAGATGATTTGCATTGCCCCCCACCCCCACCCCATCTTTTACGCCACTGCTACTCTTTGTTATTATTTATGCATCGTCACTTTAATAACTCTACCTACATGTACATATTACCCCAATTCCCTCGACTAACCGGTGCCCGCGCACATTGACTCTGTACCAGTACCCCCTGTATATAGTCTTGTTATTGTTATTTTACTGATGCTCTTTAATGACTTGTTCTTTTAATTGTTTATTCATTATTTTTTTAACTGCATTGTTGGTGAGGGGCTTGTAAAGTAAACATTTCACCTGTTGTATTTGGTGCATGTGCCTAATAATATAATGTGATTTGAACACTCATGCATACATTCATATGCATACATACATTTAAACAAAACAAATATTATTTGTTTTTCTCATGATTACTGACAATTTAATTTATTCATTCATAATGAGTATGTTTTGTCTATTTTAACAAACCTGTTTTATTTTTCTACTTATGTATTAGATATTGCTTTCCGTGTGGTGTGGTTTTCATATAAGCCCTTGTGCATCGAACTATATCTGCACACCGTTTTGTTTGTTTTTATCTGTGTTGCTGTTTATCACTTGTTTTCTTTGGTGCAAATATATGTGGATATTTTTTTAACTTGCTGTATTAGTATTTTTTAGTGTCATTTGGCAATGTATTTCATCTAAGATGCATCTACAGGCAAAAGGCTAATACTTTCACGTTCTTTCCAATTCATTGAGTTATTCAGAGGTGTTGAATACATTTTGTTACATTTAGTTTTATATCAGACATTAGATAATACAATTTTTTAATGGAATTGTGATGCATTAAATATTTTGAATCATTGACCAAATTGAATTAAAGCACTTAATAATGGATACTACTTGCATATCACTGGGCATGTTTCGCAAGAGGCAGTTATTCCTCTCCAACACGCACAACAAATGTCTCTCATGAAGTAACAGATTACACCACTATGACTGAAATGACAGTAAGCTATTCAACCCTCCTTCCTGCTCAAACAGGAAGCTCAAACAGCTATGGCTCCTTATATGGCTTCAGAAAGTTTTCACACTCCTTGACTTTTTCTACATTTTGCTGTGTTAGTCTTTTGTTGTGTTAGATTGGTCACTGGCCAAACACAATACCACACAATGTCAGAGTGGAATTTTGTTTTTAGAAATGTTTACAAATGAATAAAAAATGAAAAGCTGAAATGTCTTGTGTCAGTAACTATTCAACCCCTTTGTTATGGAATGCCTAAATAAGTTCAGGAGCATACTAAGTTGTATGGACTCACTCTGTGTGCAAAACTAGTGTTTAACATGTTTTTTTTGAATGATTACCTCATTTCTGTACACCACACATACAATTCATTATCTGTAAGCTCCCTCAGTCTAGCAGTGAATTTTAAACACAGATTCAACCACGAAGACCCGCAAGGTTTTCCAATGCCTTGCAAAAAAGGGCACATATTGGTAGATGAGTAAAATTTCAAAGAAAGCATACACTGAATATCCCTTTGAGAAGGGTGAAGTTATTAATTACACTTTGGATGGTGTATCAATTCACCCAGGCACTACAAAGATACAGGTGTCCTTCCTAACTCAGTTATCGGAGAGGAAGGAAACTGCTCTAGGATTTCACCATGAGGCCAATGGTGACTTTCACAGAGTTATAGAATATCAATTGCCGTGATAGAAAACTGAGGATGGATCCACAACTTTGTAGTTACTCCACAATACTAACCTAACTGACATAGTGAAAATAAGGAAGCCTGTACATAATAAAATATGGATCCTGTTTGCAACAAGGAAATACAGTAATACTGGAAAAACAAATGTGGCAAAGCAATTCACATTTTGTCCTGAATACAAAGTGTTATTTTTGGGGCAAATCTGATACAGCACATTACTGAGTACCACTCTCCATATTTTCAAGCAAGGCTGCATCATGTTATGGGTATGCTTGTAATCATTAAGGACTGGGGAGTTTGGAGCTAACCACAAACAAAATCCTAGAGGAAAACCTGGTTCAGTCTGCTTTCCACCAGACACTGGGAGATTAATTCACATTTCAGCTGGACAATAACCTAAAACACAAGGCCAAATTTTTCCACACTGGAGCTGTTTACCAAGAAGACAGTAAATGTTCCTGAATTGCAGAGTTACAGTTTTTACTTTAATCTGAAAATATATGGCAAGATGTGAAAATGGTTGTCTCTTAGAGACTTACACAAAAAGACTCACAGCTGTAATCACCGCTAAAGGTGATTCTAACATGTACTCAGGGGGTTGATACTGTATTTTAGTGTTTTATTTATCATTAAAAAAAATCATGAATATTTTGTGTAGATTGTTGACAAAAATTACAATTAAATCCATTTGAATCCCACTTTGTAACACAACAAAATGTGGAAAAAGTCAAGGGGTGTGAATACTTTCTGAAGGCACTGTAAGTGGAAAATTTGCCCAAACTAACATGAAAATGAACAAACTGAAAATGAATCTAGCCATTGATCTCTTATCTGAGGACATTTTGAATTGGCACCCTTTTGTAAGACCATTAGCATTTTTGTGACAGACAATTGCATGGCTGTAAAGCAGACAAGCTTGAGGGCAGAGATGTTCGGGGTTCAGAGAGAGTGTTTCCTTCTCCATGTGGCCTTGTATAGGGTCACTAGGCTGGGGTCAACCCTGTTCTGCTTTGATGCCTGTGACATGCTAAAAACTTCATGTTACTGGTCTCCCCCTTTGAGAAGGTGATCAATCACCCCAGCGAGGCGACAGGTGGGTGGACGTGACATACATGTACCTCTCTGCCCGCTGTCTGGGAGACACAGCAGCTGCGCTCTCATCTCAGAGGGAGCGGTGCAAAGGCCTGTCATATGGAGGATGAGGTGGGGAAGAGCCAGACAGATGCACAGGCTAGGGGTTAGCACATCTGCTATGGCAGCGGTGGCGTGGTCAAATATATTTCTCTGTACGGATGCTGGCAGAGGCAATCTGTTTTTTATGATTCACAGATTCATCACCGGCAGCCACTGAACAGAAGAGGTGCTGGTCAGGTGGTCTGTTTACAGATCTCTGGTACAGACTAGAGCAGAATATCATGGAAGACGAGCTGCTGCATTGCCCTTCTGGCATGAGAATATCTTACCTGAAAAGATGTGTTTACTTTTGCTTTCATTTTACATCAGTCATTTAGGAGATATGATGTTTTGTCTGAAGTAACATATTGTAGAATTCTTGTGAAGTAGGCTTGGGGGAAACGTTTTGGGGGACAGGCACATCATTATATGTTTTATTACTTACTGCCAACTAGAACATATGGTATATTATGCATTATAAAAATGTGTCTTTAATATTCCCAGATGGTACACACTACATCCTTAGTTGCTAAAAGTGCTTCACAAGTTTATAAATTTGTGTGTGATAAAATAGATGGAAATGTCATTCCAAATGTATTTTATTTTAATTTTGCTTGCTTACGTACCTAGTCATTTTAGAGACACTTGCTTTTGTGTTTTCGTATTTTGTAGACACAATTTGTTCCAAGAAAAGGACCCGGATCAACTTGATTCATTCATTATTCATAGAAGCTGTGGATTTGGCCTCTACATGTCTCTTTTTCAGCGTGTTGGGGTTTCTCATAGCCTCCAACAAACTGCAGAGGGTGCAGAACAGGTTGAGGTAGGTTGCATTCCTCTGAGAGAGGTTGATGAGAAGTAGGTTCCACACCCCTTACCACAGAAACATATAAATATGTCCCATTGTTGGACATTTCCTCATTTTCCACTTGCTTTCATATGAAAAACTCCCTCTAACAGAAGTCAAGCCCATTAGAAATAGATAAGAAAGGTACTATACATCAGATATCTATGCTGAATAGCAAACCTGCTTTGCTTAGCATTTTTCTCAGAAGGGTTGTGTATCTTGTACAAGCACAACAATATATCTATTTACAAGCCCGGGCTACTTCCTTCCATTCTGAGGCCTGTTATGTCTCCTCTGGTTTCTCCTCCCTCTCATGACTTTGGCAACACAGATTTAATTGGTAATCTAAATTAACTCACAACTTTTCCCCAGCCCATATCTGCACTGCCCCGAGCATTCAGAGAACTCGCTCTCTTTTAATTATGCATGCTCGTTTCTGCAGTAATCATTAAACGCTGATAAAACATCTGGATGATAAACGGAGGGTCTTTACCAAATCCAACTCGTGAATGCCCCCCTCATCGGTTCAACACATTGTTATGATCAATGTTTATAGACTACTGTAATGCATTTATATTCCTTTTTTTGTGGGGTTTTTTGTCAACATGATTGAATACAACAGGGAAACAAATAGAGTTCAGTTGGAGACACAGGTGAACAACAATCACATAAAATGTTTGCGAAAATGTTCGAGAAAACAAAGCTTAGTAGGTGGTTTCTTCTACTCTATTACAATGACGAACGCACGCACGCACACACACACACACACACACACACACACACACACACACACACACACACACACAGTCTACCCTGTCCTGCCAGCTGTGTGAGGGTGTTGTTTTTAACAGTAATCTTTTGAAGACATGTCCCTTGTGTCAGTAAATCCAGTTGTTAAAGAACCTTGACATATTCTAACAGGGACAGCCTAACTCAACCCTCCTCTCTTGACCTCTAGGTGAACCTGTCTGTCCATTCAGCACCCATCTTCGCAAGCACTCTGCACTTTCAAATGACTTTCAAATGACTTTCAAATGTAACGGCCATTAGGAAAAATGTTATTATTAGCAAGGACAATAGCGATACATACAATCTACTAACTTTACGGTAGGTTTCGTTTGTTAATCTGATTGGCCCGATTTACTCTTCGAACGGGTTGTTCAAAGGACAATTTAAGTGCTAAGGACATTAAAGTGTAACACTTGTTTTGGGAATGCAATTGGATATCAGTTCATGCAAACAAAACCAACGATGACGCAAAAACATGTGTCAACAATCTATTTTGCCTGATACCAAGAAAGAAAACGTAACTGTAACAAGGGAGTTTTCATTTTATTTGACGTAAATGTGAAAAGACCAGAAATCCATGTGAGACGAATGGACATTCAGTTTAACATGAAGCTCCTTTTTACCTGTCTTGCCCAATCATAAGCATGCATAGCTTTACAAAATATGTAACTGCAATCCTCTCATTGGAAGAATTAACATATTTCGGTTGCGTGGTATGATTGGGCTAATCTGTCCGGCTCTTCCACACAGCTCCCAGGCGGTTACTTCAATCACTCATCAGTCTTTTGAACTTCTACACAACCAGGACACTTCAATTGTAACTAACCTAAACTAGAAACAGTAATGTTCAACCTCTCTTACTTTCATGTAGGCTGTTTTTGCTTTGATCACATCAGAGGCTCTATTTTTATTCATCTGTGTTTTCGCTCTCCCGGTTTGCAAATGCTAGTGCAGATTGGAAATATTAATGTTTTTTTTGCTGAATATAAGACTAAAGACTACATCTAAAATAATATGATTGTAGATCTAATATGATTGTAGATCCTCATACTATGCATCCCGTACAGTCATTTGGGGCTGCACATTTACTAATATCTATGCAAAACAAATTGTATGTGCTCAAGTGGAAGTGCTAAGAAGAAGCGGTATTGACGTGGAGACCCTGTGTGTCGGTTATTCAGATGCTGTCACTTCAGGCAACACCTCCAACGATCAATAACCCACCCACCTGGGAAGTCTGCTGCTGCAAGAGAAGGCTACAGAGGGAGGGTGGAAGAAAGAGATGGATAGGGATCTTCCAGGAGAATGACGCATCTTTATTAAAGGCAATGGATACCTACTGTAATGGAAACCTTCTCTAATGGATACCTGCTGTAATGGATACGTCCTGTAATGGAAACCTTCTCTAATGGATCCCTACTGTAATGGAAACCTGCTGCAATGGATACCTGCTGCAATGGAAACCTGCTGCAATTGATACCTACTGTAATGGAAACCTTCTCCAATGGATACCTACTGTAATGGAAACCTTCTCCAATGGATACCTACTGTAATGGATACCTTCTCCAATGGATACCTACTGTAATGGATATGTCCTGTAATGGAAACCTTCTCTAATGGATACCTGCTGTAATAGAAACATTCTCTGATGGATACCTACTGTAATGGAAACCTTCTCTAATGAATACCTGCTGTAATAGAAACATTCTCTGATGGATACCTACTGTAATGGAAACCTTCTCTAATGAATACCTGCTGTAATGGAAACATTAACTGATGGATACCTACTGTAATGGAAACCTTCTCTAATGAATACCTGCTGTAATAGAAACACTCTCTGATGGATACCTACTGTAATGGAAACCTTCTCTAATGGATACCTGCTGTAATAGAAACACTCTCTGATGGATACCTACTGTAATGGAAACCTTCTCTAATGAATACCTGCTGTAATAGAAACATTCTCTGATGGATACCTACTGTAATGGAAACCTTCTCTAATGAATACCTGCTGTAATAGAAACATTCTCTGATGGTTACCTACTGTAATGGAAACCTTCTCTAATGAATACCTGCTGTAATAGAAACATTAACTGATGGATACCTACTGTAATGGAAACCTCTAATGGATACCTACTATGAGGTTTCGAGTGGATGCATCTTTGTTTGCATATGTGTTGTTGTTTACTTCAAAGGGAATAAAAGTGTATTTGTTATTATTGATAAGCACCGGAGGGGTAAAAATATGGCTACTGAAAAGCATAAATAACTACAGGAACCCAATAAGTGAATAAATCATTTAAGCCCAATTATTATTTTTTGACTAGGGTGTATAACACATGGAGGTGATGAGGCCTAGTGATCTCAGCCAGGAGTGCTGTGGCACAGGGTCTGCTACCATGGCATTTCAACACTGTGGCGCTTCCATCTCCACAAGGAAACAACTCTCCTTCACAGAGCTCTCTGAAATCATTTACAAAAACCTGTATGCAAAACATTTGGAGACTATGCAAAAAAAAATCTGATAATAGACACTCAAAGGGAGCTGTATACGTCAATCTTCCATCACCCAGCTTTAGTTCTGATATGAATCTTTTATAATCTGAGACTTCATAGTCTTACCAAAGCAGCATTCCAAGATTCTATATGATTGACACCTACGCTCACTCTTTTAGCTCACGTGTACAGAGAGCATAACTTTTAAGCAGGATTGAGTTACCGTATGTACCATGAGCATATTTTGATAAAGCCCTTCTAAAAAAAAAGTGTACAATTATTTTTCAATCATTTAATTGCCTTGTGTTATGCATGATGTGTATGCATGTTTATGTTTCATAACAATCATTCCTCACATGGTGGTGCATTATTACTATTATATATATATATATATATATTGTTTTATTATGAGGACATTAAGATGACGGAAAGCTGTGACAGATGCGTGCGGATAATTTAAATATTAGTCATGTAACTGCAAATTAAATGTAATTTTGATTTCCCACAGTGACCGCCACAGAACCAATATAGGCATAGGGGCAATGATCAAAACACAAGTTAAGCCATTCGCCAAGGGCCATGTCAGAGACCTCAGTTTCAGCACTCTCAGCATCCAAAAGATACTAATTAGTGAACCCTCTGCTTTCAAGATAAAACAGAATCAGATAATGCTCATTATTCTAGAACGGCTATTCCCAAGCAGGGGTACGCGTAATGTCGTCAGGGATGTGCCAAATAAAAATGGGATTCACATTTTCAAACAGTCCATTTAGATTTTCCAACAGGGCTATACATTTGGGTGATGTTTTTTTCTTGCCTGAGTAGCCTCGTTTCACTGCCAAAAATAAAATGAAACCCTCTAGTGTTTAGCGAAATAACAACACAATGTCAAATACGGGTAGCCCAGTCAAATAATTAACATCCAATCAAATTTACCGTTCCTCTCACGCAGGAATTCCACTAACGGTCTGTATCTAGCCAAACGTAGCTGCTGCTCATTCTGTTTGCTCGAAAATTGATAAATGGTTGAAAAAAGTAAGGCCTGCATCCACAGCTCTACTGTCACGCTGGTATAAAGGATTTGGAGACCGGCGTAGGAATGCATCATCTGTGTTTTTAATGCACCCAAAACAAACACGTATACAAGACACTGGGATGTACCCAAACAAAAGAGCGAGGGTAAACCTCGTAGAACGACACGGGACAAGATTGGTAATACACAAAGCACAAAACACGCAGCACAGGCTGAGAAAACGATAGGTACTCACACGACGGTGTCCACGTCCCAGACCACTGGCACGATGATGCAGAATGGAGGGACGATGGGGGTCTCTTCTCCCTGCCTCTCCACAGCATCATAGAGGCGAGACAGGGTGTCCGTCTTCACGTTCCTCGAGCCTGGCCTATAGGAAATCTTGAACTAGAACCTGGTGTAGAATAGAGCCCACCTGGCCTGTCTCTGGTTTAGCCTCTTCGCTGCCCTGATGTACTCCAGGTTGCGGTTTGGACCCCTCCAGCCAGTGCCTCCACACCTTCAGAGCCTTCTTGACCGCCAAGATTTCCCGGTCCTCTATGTCATAATTTCTCTGGGCGTGGCTCAGCTGTTTGGAGTGGAAAGAGCAGGACGGCAGCTTTGAAAGGGTTTTGTTGCGTTGGGATAACACTGCCCCGGCTCCTGCTTTGGAGGCATCCACCTTGACAATGAAAGGGAATGAGGGGTCGGGATGTGCCAACACAGGAGCAGTGTTGAAACATGCCTTCAGAGTCTCGAACGCTCTCTCCGCCTCCACCGTCCAACAAAGCCACTGGGAACCTCCTCTCAGCAGGGAGGTAAGGGGCGCGACCACTGTGCTGAAGCCCCGGATGAACCTCTGAAAATAGTTGGCAAACCCCAGGAATCGCTGGACTGCTTTTACGGCCATGACTTGACTGTGCTGACGCATTGCTCCTCCATCTCCACTCCCTCCGTGGAGATGAGACTCTCCTGTAGGTCTCCATGGCCTCGGTCTCCGCATAGGAGAGGGGATAGACATGTCTTCTTGGGAGTGCTGCATCAGACAACAGGTCACTTTGTTAGAGCAAGGCCCCTGTACTCTTGTGGGTTTGTTTATGCAATGATATGGGCATATATGCAATGATATGCAATGATATGGGACGCTTTTACAACATACAGAAGTACGCTGATTATCAAGGGGCAAAGTATTTACTTTTTTTTTCAAATTGAGAGACAAGCTTAAAGTTTTCTTTACTGACCATAATTGTCACTTGTCTGACTGCTTGCATGATGACAGGTTTCTTTTCTCGCCTGGATGATCTGAATCTAGGATTACACGGACTTTCTGCAACTATATTCAATGTGCGGGACAAAATTGAGGCTATGATTTAGAAGTTGGGGATCTTGTCTGTCTGCATTAACAAGGACCACACACAGGTCTTTCCATCATTGTATGATTTTTTTGTGTGCAAATGAACTCAAACTTACGGACAACGTCAAATGTGATATAGTGAAGCACCTGAGTGAGCTGGGTGCGCAATTGCACAGGTTCTTTCCCGAAACGGACGACACAAACAACTGCCTCCAGTCCACTTACCGATATCGGAACAAGAGAGCCTCATTGAAATTGCAACAAGCGGTTCTGTGAAAATTGCATTTAATCAGAAGCCACTGCCTTGGCAAATTGCGCTATTAAGACACTGATGCCATTTGCAACCACTTACTGTACCTATGTGAGAGTGGATTCTCGGCCCTCACTAGCATGAACTGTGTGGAAAATGATTTAAGACTTAGACTCTCTCCAATACAACCCAACATTGCAGAGTTATGTGCATCCTTTCAAGCACATCATTAACTTAACCTGTGGTGAGTTATTCACCATTTATGATGAACAAACAAGGTTTTATATGTAAGATGGTTAAATAAAGAGCAAAATTATTGATTATTATTATATTATTATTTGTGGCCTGGTCCTATAAGAGCTCTTCGTCACTTCCCACGAGCCGGGTTGTGACAAAACTCACACTCATTCTTATGTTTAATGCCTGTTTGCCCGAGGCTGATGCCGTGCAGGTGTTTGTACACATGCATATACATACACTCTCATTTAAATGCACACACCTGCACATACACCGACATGCACTCAAACATGTTCTGTTGGCCTTGCTGCTATGATTGTTGTTGTCCTTGGTGTTTTTTCTTTTTTGCATGGTTGTTTTCTGTTTTTCCTTTGTCTTTTTTGTCTTTTGTTTATTTTGTTGGTTGTTGGTGCATGGGAGGGGTTCTTGACAGTGGGGAATGGAATTATTTAATTCAAATTTTCCAGGGGGGACTGTGGGGGGGTGGGGGGGTCTCGGATGGGTGAGGGGAACTGTGGGAGGGATCTTGGAATGCTGGTGGCCTGGCGGTTGGGAGCCTGGGCCGGTGACTGATAGGTCGCTGGTACGGGTCCCCGTTTTTTGTGGGAGATCTGTCGACGTGCCCTTGAGTAGCGCGTTGACCCTGGTTGCTTCTGTGGGTCGCTCTGGATGGGAGTCTGTTAGATAGCTAAAATGTTTTAAAAAAATAAAAAAAAAGAGGTTGAGACCAACTTGACCAGTATCAGATTGTACTCTCTCTATGACATTTTCTTTTATTAATCACATATCCCATTTTCAAATCCCGCTTTCTGTAATGTATGCAGCATTATTTGCCTCTGCGGCATGCGGGGGCATATGGCATACTGCCATATTATGGAAAGTTTGTCAAATATCATGAAACAGTTGTCAAAGCAGAAAATCCATGCAGTCTGTCTCAGCAAGGTGTAGGCCTTTGTGTTCTTGTGTTTATGCTTATGCGTGCATGTGTTTGTGTGATTGAGCTTGGAAGAACTGATCCCACAGTGCCTGTCACTCACACCTCATAAATATCCTATCAGATGTGTTCCCTTGTCGGCTTGAACATGTTTTTTTTTTTCGCGTCGAACGTCACGGATTCGCAATGAGGCATTACACAAAAAGACAATTTTGTCTCGGCAGATTTGATGCTTACCACACTGAGATTACACTTTAAGATGAAAACAGATTTTGCCCCACTTAAAAGGGTTTCATATCATAAAGACAAGAACGTCATTGTACGAGACGAGCCATTGTTTTCCAAAGGCAGGAGAGCGCATACAGCAGCTCATAAGGGTTGCACTTACCTGAGCAACATGTGACACAGCACTTTGGGACGGGTTCCAAACCATTTTAACTTTCCAAAACCTGGCAGCAAGTGCATCAGCTTACCACTATGCAGTCACCAAAATAAAACTAAAGGCCCCCCGTCCCCCCGTCCCTCCCAACATATGTGTATAATGTGCAAAGCAAGACAACATCAACATTTTGCTCAATCACCCTCCAGCTAATTCAGCTGCATCCAATTAAAATGTCACTGGTGCACATTGTTTGAAGATGTTTTCCTCGCAAATAGTCACCTGTACAAATGTTGGACTGACATGGTTCTGACAGTGCCAACACGAGCTACAGAGGATCATTTGAGATGCATAGACTGTAGCTGAATCCAAATATACAGACAAAGACTGTCGACTGTCGCCCAAATATACAGACAATGAATGTATGCAAACAACACATTGCCAGGTGCCATACATACAGAGTATGGCGTGTGTGTATCACAGGAGGTTGGTGGCACCTTAATTGGGGAGGACAGGCTTGTGGTAACGGCTGGAACGAGTGGGATGGTATCAAGCACATCCAACAAATGGTTTCCATGCATTTGATGCCATTCCATTCGCTCCTTTCCAGCCATTATTATGAGTCGTCCTCCCCTAAGCAGCCTCCAACTGGTGTGTATGCCTGTACTGAGGACGGGATTGGAAAGTCCCAGGTATGTGTGCGTTATCTTTAGTTGGATGAATCACACGGCCAAAAGAATATGTGCTGATGTAAATGCTATGTCCCCTAAGGTAATGTGTAAAATGTCATTATCTTGTGATGAAGGAACATGCCCCACAGCTAATCTACTAATGCAGTGATTCTTCAATAAGCGTTTCTAATTCAGGAAATATTGTAATATTTTATTTTAAACTTAAAGATGGCAGGGGGGGGGGAGTTCACTCCAGCACTTTCCACTTTGATACTGCGTGAGTAATAATGAACCAATCAATAAGGTAATCCACTTCTCAGCAGGACGTATTTAAAAGTACTTGCTTTGCAAAAGTTATTTCAAAAAGTTAACTTGGATGTCTTTCTTTTGGGGGAAATAAATACCCCAGCCAGAACATATCCTCAATTTACCTAAGAGTATTACACAGGTGGTCGCCCAATCATATCTGTGATACATTTCAACTTATTCCCAATAGCATTGGCAAGGGTACCATTTCCTGTGAGCCGGCAGCAACATCAAAGTCCAATTAAGGTTATGTGGGTATAATGGTATGAAATGTGAGGGTCTTTTTCTATTCTCAAAACTCCCTCATTTGTTCCATTCTTTGTATTATATTTCATTATTCCATGGATGAATGGAGGGTTGTGCAGAGGGGCTTTTTCCAAGGTAGGTCAGGGAGAGGTTTCCACAGCAGGTGGAAACTCTCACTGTGCCTTTGGTGGAGGGGGGTGTAATTAGCGTTTGGTGAGTTATGTCTGAGGCACACAGCACATGCAGGAAAGGAGAGGCTGTTTGCAAATCCGCTTGCACCCTTAGCATAGTAACGAGGTTCAATGAAAACCTTTCTACACTGTACTCCTGACACACACACGCACACACACACACACGCACGCACACACACACACACACACTTAGGGGGGGGGGGGGTCCTGAGTCACAGAATGCATAAAATATGAACAATTCAGATATTTACATAACGTCTCTAACTCTCCTTGGCTATGCCTAGTGAGGAATAAGGTGTACAGGAGCATAACGACCCTAATAGTACTTCAAATAACAATACAAGGTGATTTTCCAAGGGATTAGTTTCCAATGGCTGATACTTCATCGTAACGTTGTTGTGCTCGTTGTATTAAAGCGTGTTTTGCAGTTGTACATTATAAATACATCCAACACATTTAATCGTCACTCTAATTGACCATTCCACTCCCTACAGCAATACGGTAATGAGAAGCATGAATACTACTAGAATAGAATGTAATTACGGTTGAGTTATTTTTGGTTTTACAGTAGTGATAATATGTGATACCACCAGATATGAGTTTTGCAATAGAATGTGGCTATTTAGAACAAGTATGCCTATCTCTACTCTTAGGGCTGAATTCAACCGTATCGCCGAAGAACTGTGGACCATCCGTATTAAAATGTAAAGGTAATTTCCAATTGAGGTGACATATGCAATGTTTACCGCAACTGCGAGAACATTGCCTTCAATTGTACTATCAATGGGATCTTCAGCGCTACGGATTGAATAGAGCCCTTACTGTGCTATCTGTTACTCATTATGTAATCTTTGACCACTGAAATGTGTGACAATGGGGTTAAGTAGAGCGTTTTGTTCTTTCAGAATCTCGGCAGATATCTGATGAAATCTTTTCAGGGGAAAAATCTATAGATGGACACTTGTTTAGGCCCGTTTAGAAAGATAGATCACTGTTCCTGATTTGGAAGAAGACCCTGTCTTCCTTTCACATTCTGCTTGCTTTTTTGTTGTTGTCACTCATTAAAGCAATTAGAGACTGTTTCCTTAAAAGCCAAATGCAAGCTGGATGACTCACACATTAGGAAACAAACTGCCTTGGTATGTCGTGCAGTGTCTAAGATGGCCTAATTGATGTAGGAATTACTTTGCAGTGCAATACCATTACCCCAGAGGCTGGTTTGCAGCAGGAGCATTTGAGGCATCTAACCATCCCCAGTGAAGTATCAGTAAATCCCAGTGTGAGCTCATCTATACTGTGTTAATACACTGTGTCTTTCCTTGACCCTGGGTCACACTGAGGTCAGTGTTACTGCTCCACAGGTCAGAGGTGAGGAAAAACTGCACTTATATAAAAAGAAACAATATTCCGACATTTCCAAGCATGACGCCTATTCCACACTGCTTAATCAATACCAACCTGTTTACTATCAGCATGGCTAATCTTTTTTTTTAATCACCATCACACCACTGTGAACATATAAAACAATTTAGTGGGAACTGAGACCTTTGGTAATAGAAAGCCATGCTTGATGGTATGACTGCTTTGTATACCACTGTGCATTCCTCCACATGGAAATTACACTGAATGGTTAATCATCATTATCCTGTGTGCTATGAATCAAAGTACTTTGAAAAGAACAGAATGAAGCCCCATGGTGGCTCACATCATTCAAAAAGCAGTTTTTTTCCTTCAAAATAATCATGGACTGGGCCAAAAACATTTTTAAGAATAGAAAGAACACCATTACAGTGAATCACACACAGCGAATAAAGATCTGAACATTTCTATAAAAGGTATGACGACTAAGTCACTTCTCCCATGAGGCCCCGTTAAGAGTGGCTAGGTGGGTCTTTCATTAATGCCATTCAAAGACAACAACGCTGGCAATCAGCTTAGTCAGGTGTCCACTGTGAAGCTTCTTTTGTGCACTGTGAATGCTGTTTTGTGCATACCACAGAATAAGAGTGAACCACACATCTCTGGCCTTTGTTGATTTGAAATACAATGTTTAATTCAGTGTTATCTGTAGCTGTTTTGTGTGTTATTGTGGTCCAGCCATGGTTCTGCTGTGACGTTCGCTCTCTGATGCATCCGTTCTCATCACCGTGACTCCACTCCACTTAGGGTGGCATACATAAAATAGCCAGGCCTTTGTGGACTCATGGGGAAAAGGGCTGTGTGGTTTTGATGCCCCTGCCACTGGGATAAACAGAAGCCCAAGGGGCCACACAGATCTCTTCCGAGCCTCAATATCCCCCAGCTTTTACTCTGCAGGGCCAGTTTTGAACAACAGGGGCTCAGATCTCCAGCCAGATGTTTACCAGCGAGCTAAGATTGATTTCATTAGTTAATGTAAATGATATCTTTAAGCCCATATGCATTTCCCAAGCCCCCACTGACCATCCGTATGCCTTCCGCAGGCCAGAACAACTCAGAATCAACAACAAAACAACGGGATGAAAAACATGAGGAAAAGAAACATAATGACAGATGGGTACATGGCAACTGCAGAATTCACACTGGCCGTTTCACCGCTCTCGGCAGAAGGCCCAGCTGAATGTTGACAGATTCTGGAGAAGTCAAAGACAGAATAACAACCGATGCCACGTACTCAGCAAGACCTTCTGAGTTCTGTAAAATAATACACGAGGACGCTGATGAAGGAGAACCTTAGGATCCCTCTCCTCTCCTCGCTCTCTCAGTATATCTACTGGCACATAATCATTCATTATGACCTTGATGTGTTACAACCACAAAGTTGAGATGGCAGATCAAACTGTAGTAACCGCCCACTGTTCATGTTTGGCCCAGATGAAGCACACTGTGATGTTCTTTATTGTCATGGTCGGGCAGTGGGAACTGCACGACACTCTCATTGATCAGTTGATCATAGATCTCATGCTATGGTGAGTCCTGATTTGTATTGTTGAAGCACAGAAAGTTGTATGGTTGTGAAACTCAAGATTAAACACTGATGCATTAATAATAGGCAGGGCAAATGTCATTTGGTGATTTCTGATATATCATCAAGATCAATCCATCACAGTTTTTACCTGATTAAGTGCAATACCACTAGCACAGCTGATAAAACACACGGCGTCTGGGAATAATATGTATATCGCTGGTAGAGGACAACTTGTAGAAGACAGCCAGCCACATTTTGAAGTGTTGCATTTTGATTGAAGTGGGTCGCCAACAAGGTAAGTGTAGCACAACACTGTTTTGCTCATCACTCATATAATACATATGATACAGGGCGAGACCCGGAGGCAGTCTCTGATATTTATTATAAAACAAGGGGCAGGCAAGAGATCATCAACCACGTCAGAGTCCAGGAAGTACAGAGTGGCAGACAGGCTCAATGTCAGAACCGGCAAGACAAGAAGAACAGCGACTTGGAAAAATCAGGAGCACGGAAAAACACGCTGGTTGACTTGACAAGACAAAACGAACTGGCAGCAGAAAACAGAGAACACAGGTATAAATACACCGAGGGTAAAAGGGAAGATGGGTGACACCCGGAGGGGGTGGAGACAATCACAAGGACAAGTGAAACAGATCGAGGTGTGACACATATAATTACACATTGAAATCAATAGAACGGGGGGGCAGAACGTTTGGGTTGTATGCTCTCTTTAAACATGGTCAAACCGTCAGCTTGTGTAATGTAGTAACACAAATTGTCCACATCAAGGACAGTAGCGTAACATAAATGAATTAGATATAGCAAAATTATTTGACATCTTAATTTAGGATGATAGTAAACGAAGCAAACTCACAGAGGTTTTCAATAATCAGATATTTCTCACTAGTTTAACCATTTCGAGAATATTTGTTGGTTGCTTATGCACAATTTAACCGGGTGCTCTACAAAGAGCTTCCATCGTGACTGCCCACTGGGCACACACTGGTTGAATCAACGTTGTTTCCACATCATCACAATGAAACCAACTAACCAACGTGGAATAGATGTTGAATTGACGTTTGTGCCCAGTGGGTGTGCAGCAGCTCATTCATTCGACTTTCTTATTAATAGGTCAAGCTTAGTACGGAGCAGAATTTAGGTTTTGTGTTTTGAACCAAACTACAAAGCAATCAGTTAAAATGACCCATATATTGAAACATTCTTAGCTACTGTTATATGCTAAAGAGCAATGCAAGACCATGCTAAACCATGCTAAAACATGGAGTGAACTCTGGGGTGTATCTTTATCCACAATCTCATTTCAAATGTAATCGAGATGATTCCAGTTGTAACGAAGCTCATGCTCTGGAGCCTGTCAGGCTAGGTTGCAGGTATAGGGTAAGATGACAGCTGTCGAGACTAATCTCTGGCTGCATTTCATACTTGCATCTGCTAATTTAATTTGAGCATTCTGTTTCCTTGTGCTCCCAATGGACATGAGCGGTTTGAATGGCCGTTCTCAAATAGCTTGTCACCATGGGAAATGGATGGGCAGAGCAATAAAATATAGATTTTTCAATATTCTTTAAATAAATAAAAAAAGTTGATCCTAATGACCATTGAAATATGTAGATGACATACATTATAATGTCAAGAGAAACCTATTAATAGGATTAGGCTATGAGGAGAATCATTTTAGTCAGTTAGGGCAAAGTTGTTGTCAAACAAAGTTTGTTGGAATAAAGCTAATGGATTCATTTTTTTGGCTGTGTGTGTCAGTTCTCAGGCAGTTCTCAGGTGGGTAGCCAAGGCAACACCCCTGGTTCACAGATACTGTAGTTTGGAGTTGGCATTTACATTAGGGTGGTAGGAAGAAACCTCTGGCACCAAACCTAGCCGTGCAAATACTGTCATCCTCCAGGAATACATTTACATCAAAAGCTCGACCCACTTCTATCAGTATGGATGTTTAGATGTACAATGATAATGGGAGGATGTGGAGATGGCCAGCCTTATGTAAAAAATTATGCTGTAAAGTAAATGTATGACTGAAGTCTGAACTCATGCATACGGCGATGATTTATGTATTTTGAAAGTCATATATCTTGAAAATTTGATTGGTGACAAACAAAACATGTTGGGAGTATGTCAACAATGGACTAATGAGTCCTGCCAGATCAGAGGCAGTAGGGATGACCAGGGATGTTCTCTTGATAAGTGATTGAATTGGATCATTTTCCTGTGCTGCTAATCATACAAAATGTTAAGAGTAGTTTTGGGTGTCAGGGAAAATGCATGGAGTAAAAAGTACATCATTGTTTTAGGAATATAGTGAAGTAAAAGTAAACGTTGTCAAACGCATAAATAGTAATGACAGATATCCCCCAAAAACTACTTTTAAGTAGTACTTTAAAGTATTTTTTACTTAAGTGCTTTACACCACTGCTTTATCCAGTTTAGGGTATTGTGTCTTACTAAGTTTAAATGTTTTATTTGAGTCTACAATCCCAAGTTGAAAAAAACAACAACAGGTAATTGCTGTTTTTTTGAGAGAACATTAAATTAGGTGATGTAATGTTACGCTGTAATCATGTTTTTTTATTTGACCTTTATTTAACTAGGCAAGTCAGTTAAGAACAAATTCTTATTTTCAAGACAGCCTAGGAACAGTGGGTTAATTGCATTGTTCAGGGGCAGAACAACAGAACCTTGTCAGCTCAGGGATTTAATCTTGCAACCTTTCGGTTACAAGTCCAACGCTCTAACCACTAGGTTACCTGCTGCCCCATGTGCTCCGTTTCCTTCTTAATATGACACAGGCTTAGCTTTTAAGACGATGTCAACCATGGACTAATGAAACTAATACCAAAATACAGTTTTAAGATGTAATATTATATTTTAGCAAATACTTTTGATACTTAACTAAATTTAAAAGCAAATCATTCTAGACTTTTACTCAAGTAGTATTTTACTGGGTGACTTTCACATTTACTTCTGAGTCATTTTCTATTATGGTATTATTACATTTACTCAAGTAAAAGTTGGTTACTTGGTTACTTTTTCCACCACTGCCCTCAAGTACAGAAATCATGTACACAGATTATTAGAACATTTAATTGGCTTGGTCTACATTACAAATAGGAAGAGGATATTTCATATATCAATATTTCATAATTTTTTTAAGCACACCGCTCACTTGATTTTTTCTGACAAAACAACAGATACTACATCAATTAATGTACAACCTCGGATGGCTTTATGATGCAAATAATTCTGACTTGATCAGTACTGAAGTGAATAAAGGTAACTTGTGTTTCTGCTGGACAGGTACATATTATTTTCACATGTCCCTTACCTTAGCCCTTACTCTGTAACCTGTGTTTTAGGATGTGGGTTGCTCATGAGACTCCAGTCTGCCCCTGCAGAGAAGCTTCTATTTTAGTTTAGCCCAGAGTGACAAGCAAAACAGAGATATAACCAGAGCTGATGTCAAGGCTATGTTGCTTTTCTTGCCATAAAGCCCACACTGTGATATCAGCCACACGTGACAAACAAGACATGCCCGTTATCAATGCTAGCAGCTGGGAGTCAGGGGAATATTTTTGCGAGATTATAGTTTCAGAGCTCAGGTTGGCTTCTACCCTCTCTTCCATCTCCCTCGGTAACTTGTAGTGTCGATCAAAAATGTAATCAGGAATTATGGGCGAGCTATGTGCGAGCATCCAAGGGATTGTTTCAACCTTTATGAAGTTCAAAAACGTATAGAGTTCGTGTATAGAGCCTTCAAATTCAAATCTGGTCCTCGAAGCCTGTTCAGTTGTTTTGTTTCCTTTAATTTCCCCCCCTCTAATCAACGACTGATTTAGACCTGGGACACCATGTGGGTGCAATTAATTATTAGGTAGAACAGAAAACCAGCAGGCTCTGGACCTCGTAGGGTAATATTTGAATACCCCTGATATACATGATACCAACAAATACAGATGCTGTATCTTAATTTGATCATCCTGTGTTGCAGGAATTTTCCTGCACAGCAGGAAATGCAAACTTGTAGTGTATCCAAGGTATAAAGAGGCTTCTAAAGTTTGTAATTTCCTCTTTAAATTGTCAGACTTGATTTGCCCTAACGAAAAAATACGAACCCTACAAAGAAAATGTCCATTAATTATAATCCACGTAACAATTCACATTTGCTGTTGCTGCGGGATTTATTTTCCTGCTGTGTGAAACTGGCTTAAATTAAGATATGGCATCTGTAATTGTAGTAATTGGCATGCCATGATTAATAATTTCTATAAATAGTGTGCTGCCAAAGCTGACTGTTACATTCTCATTAGATGTTTAATAGTTACTACAAACTTGACTCACTTTGATGAAAATTAAAGTTGACAAAACAGTTGGTGCTTGACCTTTCTGTTTCCCAAAGCTGTCTGGTGGTTTGCTATTTTATGTTTGAACTGTCATCATTTGCCATCACAATTAAATTGCCTAGAAATGTTTTAACACGTTATACAAAAAAAAATATCCAGGAATGAGTAGGTTTGTCCAAACGTTTGACAGATATTGTATATATATATATATATATATATATATATATAATTTTTTATATATATTTTTACAGTAGGCCAGTACAGTAGACAGTCATGCCTATTCCAAAATATTCCATTTCAAGACCGAACTAAACACTGAGATGTCTGCACTGTCTGCAAAGTCTCAAATTTTCTTAGATTGACGTTTATTGTCAGGATTCTTGTCCTGGAGGCAGAACCGAGCGATTTCCCCATAGATAGGCCAGCTGCAAAGTCAAAATAGACTATATTGTAAAAATGTATGAAAACAAAAATGTGCTTTTTGGTCATAATATAAGGTTAGGGTAAGGATTTAGGGTTAGCAGAGTGGTTAAAGGTAAGGTTAAGGTTTTGATGACTTTGTGGCTGTGCCAGCTACAGTAGAGACCACTTTGCAGACCTACCTGCAGAACAAGATTCATGACGAAAACTCTTGTACTGCCTACTTTACTTTTCATCTCTTACATGACCATGTGTATATAATAATCTATAATCAAAGGAACACATGAACAGCCGTCTTAGCATACAACCATCTGATTTGAACCGTGGAGCATTTGCTCCATACTATGGCTGACATTTCTCCTTACAATAGCTCAACAAAGCAGGAGACCTAACAGAAGGCAAGGATTATGTGCCAATAAAGTAAACATTACATACATACAGTGCCTTGCAAAAGTATTCTTCCCCCTTGGCGTTTTTCCTATTTTGTTGCATTACAATCTGTAATTTAAAAATATTTTTATTTGGATCTCATGTAATGAACATCCACAAAATAGTCCAAATTGGTGAAGACAAATGAAAAAAAAATGAAAAGTGGTGTGTTCATATGTATTCATCCCCTTTACTATGAAGCCTCTAAATAAGATCTGGTGCAACCAATTACCTTCAGAAGTCACATACTTGGTAAAATAAAGTCCACCTGTGCTCAATCTATGATCTCAGTATATATACACCTGTTCTGAAAGGCCCCAGAGTCTGCAACACCACTAAGCAAGGGGCACCACCAAGCAAGCGGCACCATGAAGACCAATGTGCTCTCCAAACAGGTCAAGGGACAAAGTTTTGGGGAAGTACAGATCAGGGTTGGGTTATAAAAAAAGATACGAAACTTTGAACATCCCATGGTACACCATTAAATACATTATTAAAAACATGGAAAGATTATTTCACCACAGCAAACCTGCCAAGAGAGGGCAGCCCACCAAAACTCACAGACCAGGCAAGGAGGGCATTAGAGAGGTAACAAAGAGACCAAAGATAACCCTGAAGGAGCTGCAAAGCGCCACAGCGGAGATTGAATTATCTGTCCATAGGACCACATTAAGCTGTACACTCCACAGAGATGAGCTTTACAGAAGAGCGGCCAGAAAAAGCCATTGCTTCAAGAAAATAATTGGTGTTCGCCAAAAGGCATATGGGAGACTCCTTAAACATATGGAAGAATGTACTCTGGCCAAAATTTAGTTTTTTGGCCATCAAGGAAAATGTCTAGCACAAACCCAACATCTCGCATCACCCCAAGAACACCATCCCCACAGTTAAGCATGGTGGTGGCAGCAACATGCTGTGGGGATGTTTTTCATCAGCAGGGACTTCAAAACTGTTCAGAATTGAAGGAATGATGGATGGCGCTAAATACAGGGAATTTCTTGAGGGAAACCTGTTTCAATCTTCCAGAGATTTGAGACTGGTACGGAGGTTCACCTTCCAGCAGGACAATGACCCTAAGCATTCTGCTAAAGCAACACTCAAGTGATTTAAGGGGAAACATTTACATGTCTTGGAATGGCCTATTCAAAGCCCAGACCTCAATCCAATTGAGAATCTGTGGTATGACTTAAAGATTGCTGTACACCAGGGGAACCCATCCAACTTGAAGGAGCGGGAGCAGTTTTGCCTTGAAGAGTGGGCAAAATTTCCAGTGGCCAGATGTGCCAAGCTTATAGAGACATACCCCAAGAGACTTGCAGCTGTAATTGCTGCAAAAGGTGGCTCTACAAAGTATTGATTTTGGGGTTCGTGAATAGTTATGCACGCTCAAGTTTTCTGTTTTTTTTGTCTTACTTCTTGTTTGTTTGACAAAAAATATATATTTAGCATCTTCAAAGTGATTGGCATGTTGTGTAAATCAAATGATACAAACACCCCAAAAATGTTTTTTAATTCCAGGTTGTAAGGCAACAAAATAGGAAAAAATGCCAAGGGGGTGAATACTTTTGCAAGCCACTGTAACTTTCCGTGTTTACACAGTACATCACAAATAGTTGTTTTCCACTGGGCAAAAACTGATTGAATCAACGTTGTTTCTACGTCTTTTTAACAAGAACATTCTATGCGATGACATTGAATCAAAATGGAAAACTGATTTGAATTGCAAAAAGTCGTTAATGTAAAAGAATTTCATCCTTTTTTCACCCAGCTTTGAACTTAAAACCAATGACGTCACATGGTGATTTTTTTTGTTGATTTCATGTTGAATTCACATTAGTTGACAACTCAACCAATGTAAATCAAAACTCAAAGTTGAACTGATGTCTTTGCCTAGCGGGTTGTTATTCAGTAAATTGATACGTCTTGCTGAAAGATAAGAAGTAGAAGTGGTACAAAATCTGTTGGGACTTCTGGCTCCAACCATTACTAATTGGTACATATTCATGAGATCCTTGATGTTGCAAACACATTAATAACATGTGTACTACAATCACAGGGGTGGCACCAATGGTGTTACTACTGGAACAAGATGTTATCAGCTATGACTATTTCCCGCTGCATTTCTGACAGATCATTGCACATCTGCTCTCTAATGTTATTGTAGAGGAAACAGATCAATAGCAATCTATTTCCAAAAGACATAGGTCTGATTACCACAGCCTGCCTGTGGCACACTCTCCAATTCCTCAGCAGAGGCAAGTTGCCATGGTTGCCTACTACAAAGAAAATAACATCTTAATCAAAGCAAGTTCGATGGAATCTTGGCCTCAACCACACCAAAGTTTTGATTGAAATTAAGCAGTGATGATTGGTGATTGACGTGGGTAGCTGACACTAAGAAAACCATAAAGTACTTCTACATTTTACAAGAGTAATTCTAAAAGTCACCTCGACATACACCACACATTATGCCCAAAACAATACTCATCTAGTTAAAGCCAGTGGTGGAAAAAGTATCAAATTGTCATACTTTAGTAAAAGTAACAGAAAATGACTCTAGTAAAAGTGAAAGTCACCCAGTACAATACTACTTGAGTAAAAGTAGTTGGTTTAAAATACGCTTAAGTATCAAAAGTAAATGTAATTGCTAAAAGTAAATGTATAAATCTTTTCAAATTCCCTATATTAAGCAAACCAGATGGCACAATGTTCTTGTTTTTTATTTAAGGATAGCCAGGGGCACTCGCTAACACTCAGACATAATTTGCAAACGAAGCATTTGTGTTTAGTGAGTCCACCAGATCAGAGGCAACAGTGCATGAATTTGACCATTTTCTTGTCCTGCTAGCCTTTCAAAAAAGTACTTTTGGGTGTCAAGGAAAATATATGGAGTAAAAAGTACACATTGGTCAACGTTATTCAGTCTGTGAGAGACCAAGTTTATATTCTGGAAACTAGTCAATGTGTTGGCAGTTAGTCGAGTAAGACCCCGTTGAAGAGTAACATAGAAACGTGTTCATAATGTTAGCAAATGTACCTTGCAAATCCTGATACAAATTCTATCCTTATTTTGTATCAAATTTATAATCAATATGTCATTTCTGCTGGACTGTGACCAGGTGCTCACTTATTTTGCTGCATTTATGTACCATGGCAATCGGCCCATTTGATTATTTACACCAAAAGGAAAATGCAATATTGAACAATAATGATGTTTAGGACCATTTTCGGCCAAATACTGTAGAATGATCTTCTATTATATTAATGTATCACTGTTACTTGAATATAGAGAGGGAAAGGAAATGTAATAAGTACATTTCACTACATTTCATCTTTACTTCATTGTCATAAAGAAATTAAAGTATTTCCTAAAGAGATGAAGTGCTGTGCAGATGGAGTGGAAGGGCTTAGCAAACACTAAACTTGGTAGAGGATTTCTTGATTAAGTGCAACAAGAGACCAGGTTGCCGCGATGATTGCATTGAAGGATGAGCAGAGATTTCACAGTTAAGATCTGAGGGTTATCCAAGGATACAAAGCAATGTCACACAAGTGAGGGATTCATGTAAATGTGTCACTTCCCAAAAATGTGTCACTTCCCAAAAGATGCATTTACCCACTTTTCATTTTGGGTCACGGCTTCCCGTGGGTTGGTTCTATATGTCCCCAAAATATTTTTAAATAGTTTTATTGGTTTGGGGAACACATTCAATCAACAACCAAAACCATATTGTCTTCATCCTTACCTTGATGATTGCAAAAATGATGAAAAATCTTCAGAAATAGCAGTAAAAAATTACAATTTCACTTGCAAAGTGGAGTATTAAACACTTGATTACCCTTTGCACTCTAAAAAAGGGATACACTGTAAGTGTTCCCTGAAACCTACTAGTTACAATGATATATAATATATTATACAACAAGTGAGTCTATTCCTGAATGCTGATTGGTTAAAACCGCATTCCAGCCGGTGTCTGTTCCACATGGCAATATCTATGACATTAAAATGTCTATTTACTCTGTTCCATCTGACTGCGCAATCCACTGTCTCTTCAGCCCAGCCAAGCAATTCATAAACTTGATCTCCTCTATAAAATGCATCTACACATTATCCCACATTTCTTTCAGACTAACATTTCATTTTCAACAGTGGGGATTTGTATAAACATGGCTGTCTGTCTCTCCAACATTTGGAACATTATTTCAGTATTCAAATTTGAACTCCATAGTAATGCAGGCACCATAGTAATGAACGTGTCGGGACAAGACAGACAGGCAGGCAGCGTTTCTCAACCAGTGGAAATAATGAATCGGCTGGCATCATTTTTATACAATATATATACAAAGTATATACATATATATACAAAGAAATGTCAATTGAAAAAAGGTCACAGCAGACTTGGACCAGCTCCGCAACGCCATCTCCTCCCAAGGATCCACCATTAGTAGGCATGAGGAGATGCTTCGCGGTCTGAGGGAAGGGTTCCAGGCAGGTGCCGAACGTCACGACCTAGCATTGGATGCATTGCGGGAGCAATTCTGTGGGTTGCCTACAAGGCAGCCTACCACAACGGTAACCTCCCAAACCCTGTAACCTGGCTGGTAGCAGTGCCGTCACCCCGGTTTCCTGGGAACCACGCTTATCTCCCCTGGAGCGCTCACTCCCAGTGCTCCCTCGTTTTCGGGCTGCAGCCTTCTTCGTTCCCCTCGGACCTCTCGGGGGCCGACGTGAGTCTCATGGACATTACCCTGGCGTCTGAGCTAGGCATGCCCACTCAACCCCTCTCCATTCTCATCGGTGTTAGAGCGCTGAACGGGCGCTCTGTAGGCCGGGTCATCCACCAGATGGGGCGGCAGGGTAGCCTAGTGGTTAGAGCGTTGGTCTAGTAACCGGAAGTTTGCAAGTTCAAACCCCCGAGCTGACAAGGTACAAATCTGTCGTTCTGCCCCTGAACAGGCAGTTAACCCACTGTTCCTAGGCCGTCATTGAAAATAAGAATTTGTTCTTAACTGACTTGGCTAGTTAAATAAAGGTAAAATAAATCAAAATAAAGACTACCCTGATCAACCTACGAGTGTCGGGGAACCACAGCGAGACGATGCAATTCCTGCAGGTTGAGTCTCCTCAGGTTCCTGTGGTATTGGGATTCTCTTGGCTCAAGCAACACAAACCCTCCATTGACTGAGCTACTGGTGCCATCGTGGGCTGGAGCCCGCACTGCCACAGTCATTGCCCAAAGTCAGCTCTGCCTGCCCCGGGACGTCTGCCTGGGGGCTCTTGAAAATTGCCCTGGACCTCTCTGCCAGCTCTGCAGAGTACCAGGAACTCTGGGAGGGGTTCAGTAAGGCCTGGGCCACTTCACAGCACCGACCGGTATCCAAGAAGGTCAAGTCTGATGCGCTGGCACGTTGCTATAATTCCGCAGCTCCAACCCCGGAAGCCGAGACCTTTTCCCCCCGTTCCAAGATTATTAACCCCTCTGCTGTTTGTCCTCTGTTACCCTGTACTCTCTGTATTGGTCCTACCTTTTCTGTGTCTAGAGTTAAAAACCATGTCTGACTGTCCCTTGTCTCCTGTTTCCAGGCCCACCCTTCTCCCCTGTCTCATTGATGGCCGACCGGCATACATGCTGAGACGTCTACTGAAGGTTCAACCTCGGGACAGGGGATAACAGTACCTGGTTGAATGGGAAGGTTATTGCCCAGAGGAGAGGGACTGGGTCTCCGATAGTGACATCCTGGACCCAGGCTTCATCTCTGAGTTCCAGCGCCGGCACACCGCTCAACCAGGTATGGGCCCAGGTAGGACGCCAGGTGGCATCCCTAGAGGGGTAGGGCACTGTCACGCCCTGATCTGCTTCACCTGTCCTTGTGCTTGTCTCCACCCCCCTCCAGGTGTCGCCCATCTTCCCCGCTTATCCACTTGGTGTTTATACCTGTGTTTTCTGTCTGTCCGTGCCAGTTTTTCTTGTTTGTCAAGTCAACCAACGTTTTTTTGTATCAGCTCCTGCTTTTTCCCAGTCCCTTTTCATGTCCTCCTGATTTTGACCCTTGCCTGTCCTGACCCTGAGCCCGCCCGCCTGACCACTCTGTCTGCCCCTGACCCTGAGCCTGCCTGCCTTCCTGTACCTTTGCCCAACCTCTGGATTACCGACCTCTGCCTGACCTGACCCTGAGCCTGTTGCTGTAATAAACATTGCTACTTCTACACGGTCTGCATCTGGTGCTTACCTTTATCCTGATAGTTAGGATAATTTTGTTAAGGTTAGGAAAATTGTCCCTGAAGTGACTTAAACATATCTCGCTACAACCAGGGCTGCCCAGAGAACAGCCTTGGTTTCCAGTGATGCGATGCTGTGCTTCCTGGGACCAAATTGGAGCAGTTTCAACTGGCCAAAACCGTTTCAGTGATAGGTATGATACAGCCCAATGATGTCTTAATGCTTGAGATGGTATGGAAGACCAAATTAAATGAAACTGGTATGCTACTTACTGCATATACCATACATGTTTTCAAAAATGCGGATATGAATCCGATTTTTTGTTGTAGACATTTTGACCTGTTAGTCGCGTTAACGGGGCAATCTGTCGTCCAAATAATAACACAGTTGACTCCATCAACTGTTTTGGTTAACGGCTGAGAGATGGGGCTGGAGAAATGTAACCACTCTCGAATTCATAGACAGACGCTATAAATACAAGAACTGACCAGCCATGATATCCAAATTATAGTTGTAACTACGTTTTGAGGATATACAGTGTGTGTTTACAATTACATTGAGTAAAACAAGTTTAGATTTTGGGTTATGTTGGGACAATACATTTGAATTAAGCTCATCAGGCATTTAAAACTGATTTGTTATCTTGTTATTTTATTAGGATCCCCATTACTCTTCCTGGGGTCCGCACAAAACTGTAAACTTGACCCAATACAGAACAATAATAGACAAGAACAGCTCAAGGACAGAACTAAATGCATTTTAAATAAGAATATAGAAATTTAAATTCTTCATTTATTTAAAAGTTAAAAATATATATGTACCCATTGCATTTAAGCCCTGCATATTGATCGCAAAAATATTGAGAGATACTTGTGGAGAAGAATGATCTACAACATGTTCCAAAACATTTCTTTCATATTAGCAATATGATAAATGTGGCTTTTCAAATATGTATCCCTGTTGATTTAAAAAGAATATACAGTGTGGGAGAAAATACTTACAATGTTGCAAAACATTTTGGGAAGCATTATACAGTGCCTTGCGAAAGTATTCGGCCCCCTTGAACTTTGCAACCTTTTGCCACATTTCAGGCTTCAAACATAAAGATATAAAACTGTATTTTTTTGTGAAGAATCAACAACAAGTGGGACACAATCATGAAGTGGAACGACATTTATTGGATATTTCAAACTTTTTTAACAAATCAAAAACTGAAAAATTGGGCGTGCAAAATTATTCAGCCCCTTTACTTTCAGTGCAGCAAACTCTCTCCAGAAGTTCAGTGAGGATCTCTGAATGATCCAATGTTGACCTAAATGACTAATGATGATAAATACAATCCACCTGTGTGTAATCAAGTCTCCGTATAAATGTACCTGCACTGTGATAGTCTTAGAGGTCCGTTATTAAAAGCGCAGAGAGCATCATGAAGAACAAGGAACACACCAGGCAGGTCCGAGATACTGTTGTGAAGAAGTTTAAAGCCGGATTTGGATACAAAAAGATTTCCCAAGCTTTAAACATCCCAAGGAGCACTGTGCAAGCGATAATATTGAAATGGAAGGAGTATCAGACCACTGCAAATCTACCAAGACCTGGCCGTCCCTCTAAACTTTCAGCTCATACAAGGAGAAGACTGATCAGAGATGCAGCCGAGAGCCCCATGTTCACTCTGGATGAACTGCAGAGATCTACAGCTGAGGTGGGAGACTCTGTCCATAGGACAACAATCAGTCGTATATTGCAAAAATCTGGCCTTTATGGAAGTGGCAAGAAGAAAGACATTTCTTAAAGATACCCATAAAAAGTGTTGTTTAAAGTTTGCCACAAGCCACCTGGGAGACACACCAAACATGTGGAAGAAGGTGCTCTGGTCAGATGAAACCAAAATTGAACTTTTTGGCAACAATGCAAAACGTTATGTTTGGCGTAAAAGCAACACAGCTCATCACCCTGACCACACCATCCCCACTGTCAAACATGGTGGTGGTGGCAGCATCATGGTTTGGGCCTGCTTTTCTTCAGCAGGGACAGGGAAGATGGTTAAAATTGATGGGAAGATGGATGGAGTCAAATACAGGACCATTCTGGAAGAAAACCTGATGGAGTCTGCAAAAGACTTGAGACTGGGATGGAGATTTGTCTTCCAACAAGACAATGATCCAAAACATAAAGCAAAATCTACAATGGAATGGTTCAAAAATAAACATATCCAGGTGTTAGAATGGCCAAGTCAAAGTCCAGACCTGATTCCAATCGAGAATCTGTGGAAAGAACTGAAAACTGCTGTTCACAAATGCTCTCCATCCAACCTCACTGAGCTCGAGCTGTTTTGCAAGGAGGAATGGGAAAAAATTTCAGTCTCTCGATGTGCAAAACTGATAGAGACATACCCCAAGCGACTTACAACTGTAATCGCAGCAAAAGGTGGCGATACAAAGTATTAACTTAAGGGGGCTGAATAATTTTGCACGCCCAATTTTTCGGTTTTTGATTTGTTAAAAAAGTTTGAAATATCCAATAAATGTCGTTCCACTTCATGATTGTGTCCCACTTGTTGTTGATTCTTCACAAAAAAATACAGTTTTATATCTTTATGTTTGAAGCCTGAAATGTGGCAAAAGGTCGCAAAGTTCAAGGGGGCCGAATACTTTCGCAAGGCACTGTATATCATTAAAATCCACACATATAATTTAACATTTTGAGATCACTATGAGAGGAAGGAATGTGATGTGTTAATGTGAGTATTTTTGTGAGTATTTAAAAAAAATGAATAGAATACCTGTTTCACTGTATTTGTTCTTCCCTCAAACATTAAGGCATTATTGGGATTTATACATTTTACTTATATTGTTTTGGCAAGGTGAAACCGCTCCTAATTCAGCCCATGGAGCTGGGAGGCAGCCATATTGGAAAACTCTGGGCCCTAGTTTGCGTCAGGTAAAATCTGCTGTAATTAGACATATCCTGTATTATTGTAATAGTTGTGTGGTCTCATCATAAAGGAATTTAGTTCAAATGGGTTACCTATCTCCCTGCTGGATGTAATGCATTCCTATGGGACTTTACCTAGAGTGATGTGTTCGGGGCAGGTTTGCTGTAACATTTCTTAAAGTGACACAGTATATAATGTCATACTGTATTATATGTCATTGTAACCAGTAGACTTCAGGTAACACTGTAAGTCTTTTAAATGTGAAACCATTTGAAACTAGGGTGAAAACATTCACAAAAAACAGTAGACTGGGTACATTTCAGAGGGGTGTTTCACCACTTTTTATTTGAGACATTTTACTGTGTTTTCAACACCAACTCAAACATTTTAAGCCATCATTGGGCATTATTTAGAAATCATTCACTGAAACACTGCCATGTGTTTCATGGCAGTGCTGGACTGGATGCATTCCTATGGGATTTTACATAGAGTGACATGTACAGGGCAGGTTTCTTGTAACTTTTCTTAAAAGTGACAGTATGTAATATCATATTATATATAATTGTAAGGAGTAGACTTCAGGGAATACATATCACTTTTTTATTCAACACACCACTTTGAAAGTGAAAATATTACAATTTTTATGGCAAATTCTGTTTTTTTCACTATTTTTAGGATCATAAAGGACAAAACAAAGGCCGTATGGCTTTGATTGTTGATTGAATTGGTTCCCCAAACCAATACAAACATTTGAAGCTATTGGGGGTACACAGGGGAAGCCATTACACAAAACGTCAATACAGGTACAGTGGGGCAAAAAAGTATTTAGTCAGCCACCAATTGTGCAAGTTCTCCCACTTAAAAAGATGAGAGAGGCTTGTAATTTTCATCATAGGTACACTTCAACTATGACAGACAAAATGAGAAAAAAAATCCAGAAAATGACATTGTAGGATTTTTTATGAATTTATTTGCAAATTATGGTGGAATTATGGTGGAAAATAAGTATTGATTTTTTTATTTCACTTGTGGGCATCAATTCTGGGACAATAAGCTTAAGTTATTCAATACATGCCACCACAACTTTTCTTTTCACTGACAAAACCTTTTGTGCCTTCAGAAAGTATTCATCACTCTGCTTGACTTCTTCCACATTTTGTTGTATCACTTCATTTTCTTTGTCATTGGCCATCACACAATTCCAAAGTGGAATTATGTTAATTGAAAGCTGATGTCTTGAGTCAGTAACTATTCAACCCCGTTGTTATTTTAAACCAGGTAAGTTGATTGAGAGCGCATTCTCATTTACAGCAACAACCTGGGTAATAGTTACAGGTGAGATTGTCACACCCTGATCTGTTTCACCTGTCCTTGTGTTTGTCTCCACCCCCTCCAGGTGTCACCCATTTTCCCCATTATCCCCTGGGTACTTATACCTGTGTTCTCTGTTGCCAGTTTGTTTTGTTTCGTCAAGCCTACCAGAGTTCTTCCTCTCTGTTCCTGTCTATAAATTGTTCCCTTTTTAATTGTTCCCTTTCCCTGTCTATTCATTGTTCCCTTTTTTCCTGTTTGACCCCTGCCTGCCTTGACCTGTTGTTTGCCTGCCTATGTTGCTGTAATAAACATTGTTACTTCAACACAGTTGCATTTGGGTCTTACCTGAAACGTGATAGAGATGAATGAGCCAATTGAAAGCTGGGGATGATTAGGTGGCCATGATGACCAGATGGGGCATTTAGCCAGGGCACCAGGGTTAACATCCCTACTCTTACAATAAGTGCCATGGGACCACAGAGTGTCAGGACACCCGTTTAACGGTCCATCCAAAAGACACAACCCTACACAGGGCAATGTCCCAAATCACTGCTCTGCGGCATTGGGATATTTTTTTTAGACCAGAGGAAAGAATGCTTCCTGCTGGCCCTCCAGCAGTATCTGGTCTCCCATCCAGGGACTGACCAGGACTAACCCTGCTTACAGTAGCTTCTGAGGAAAGCCAGTGGTGGGATACAGGGTGGTATGCTTCTTCCCATGCCTTGGTTATGATAAACCTAAATAAGTGCTTAAAATGTGCTTAAAAAGTCACATAACTTGCATGCTCTCACTCTGTGTTTATCATGATTCTGAATGACTACTTTATCTCTGTACCCCACACATACAATTATCTGTAAGGTCCTTCATCGAGCACTGAATTTCAAGTACAGATTTAACCACCAAGACCAGGGAGGTTTTCCAGTGCCTCGCAAAGAAGGGCACCTATAGTTAGATTGGTAAAAAGCAGATATTGAATATCCCTTTCAGCATGGTGAAGTTATTAATAACACTTTGGATAGTGTATCGATACACCCAGTCACTGCAAAGATGCAGGCGTCCTTCTAAACTCAGCTTCTGGAGAGGACGAAAAACGCTCAGGGATTTCACCATGAGGCCAAAGGTGACTCATTTACATGGCTGTGATAGGTGAAAAATGAGGAATGATCAACAACATTGTACTGTAGTTACTCCACAATATTAACCTAGTTGACAGAGTGAAAAGAAGGTAGCCTGAACAAAAAAAATATTCCAAAACGTGCTTTCTGTTTGCAACAAGGCACTAAAGTAATACTGCAAAGAAACATAGTGTTATGTTTGGGGTCAAATCAATACAACACGTTACTGAGCACCACTCTCCATATTTTCAAGCATAGAGTTTGCTTCATCAAGGACTGGGGATTTTTTTAAAGATAAAAAATAAACAGAATGGAGCTAAGCACAAGCAAATCTCTAAAGGATTATCTGGTTCAGTCTGCTTTACACCAGACACTGGGAGATGAATCCAGCTTTCAGCAGGACAATAACCTAAAACACAAGGCTAAATCCACACTGGAATTGCTTACCAAGAAGACAGTGAATGTTCCTGAGTGGATGTGTTACAGTTTTGACTTAAATCTACTTGAAAATCTATGGCAAGACCTAAAAATGGTTGTCTAGCAATGATCAACAACCAATGACAGAGCTTGAAGAATTTTTCTAAGAATAATGGGCAAATGTTACACAATACAGGTGTGGAAAGCTCTTAGAGACTTACCCACAAATATTCACAGCTGTAATCGCTGTCGAAGATTATTCTACAAGTATTGACTCGGGGATTTGAATACTTACAGTATGTAAATGTGATATTTCTGTATTTCATTTTCAAGAAATCTGCACACAAAAAAAAAACATGTTTTCACTTTGTCATTATGGGGTATTGTGTGTAGGTGGGTGAGCATTTGTTTTAAACATTTAATAAATGTTGAATTCAGGCTGTGACACAACAAAAAATGTGGAATTAGTCAAGTGGTATGAATAGTTTCTGAAGACACTGTAGGAAGTCTGTTTGATATTGCTTGACAATGCTGTCTACCTTCTGCATGGCTATGGGTTTTAGCATGAAGACAATGTAAGTGAACTGCAGAGAAGTGTGACTCGGCGAGTGCTTCGGCTTGGGAGTCTTTTGTTTAAAACACATTGTGCATCTCAAAGGAGATAGGTTCACTGAGCTTTAAGTCAGTCATTCATTACCCTCATCTGCCGGGAAATCCAGAGCCTCCAGCTATCTCTGAAGCCATGCTTATTTAAATGTATATGAAACCTCTTTGCATGCCAGGAAGCAATTTTGTCTTGCCATCTGTAGATTGATTACAAAATGATGTACTGAATGTAAGAAACAAAGAATATAGATTCGGCAGGATGCTATTTGCACATTTAGATGAGGACAGCATAGAGAGAACCAACTGAGTAGATATACAATGGGAGAGGATTTGTCATGAGAGTGTGTAGTAGCAAATCTATGGAGTGATGCAATTGGCCTCAGCACATTTAAAAAGCACAGGTACAAAAATAAGTTGTATAACGTAACACAGAAAGACAACTTGTTTAATACGTGAAAGCAACAACTTACCATGAACGATTACGACAGTAGATCTTTGAACATGTTAGCTGAGACAGACAGTGTACAAATTCCCTAGAGAATCCAAATCCTTCCGTTACTGTACGAATGCGTATGACCTGACAACTGCTACTGTTCCCTTTTCAACATGGCACCACTACTACAAAAATTCATGTTTTCCCATCACTCAAAATGATACACCAGTTTATACAAATTGCATTCTACTTCTACCTGAATTCTATTATGTTCCACTTCTTTGTTTTCTTCTTCAATTATAAACCTTGGGCAAAAACATCAATTATCCTTACCCCCTATTGCGTAATGAATTGCCGACGCCTCCAATCATGAAGGGTGGAAATAATAGCAACTGTCACTGGGTTCAGCTGCGACTGAGTCATCTGGACGGCGGTTAGGGCTTGGATGGGTAAAACTCTGTCCAGATCTGCCAGGCCCTGCCGCGCTGGGGTTACCCTCTGTGGGATAGGATCTGCACATATCATTAGGATGAGTCCAGACAGTTATGGTGCTTGTCCTTTGGCTAATGTACAGATATTAGTGGTCAGACGGGGACAAACGATCCAAACAAGTAATCATGACCAACCTGGCCACCAGTGAAAGAGCCAGCTTCCAAATTCACGACCCACAACATTTTTCACAAATGTGAAAATGAAGTTGAATATTGTCCAAGTTGAAATATATCAAAACAGATAATTGACTAGCTTTATACATGATATTTTGTAACAAACATATC
Organism: Oncorhynchus masou masou; assembly: GCF_036934945.1. NCBI lineage: Eukaryota > Metazoa > Chordata > Actinopteri > Salmoniformes > Salmonidae > Oncorhynchus > Oncorhynchus masou. Next base: position 40,506,705 of record NC_088213.1, read on the forward strand.
TAGTCCACTGATTAGGACCGGAAGGCGCTGGCAGATTTGTCCTTATCAGTGGCCCGCTTAAACATAGTAGAGATTGCTTCCCAATGAGCTACTCCCTGCTTGATTCTTTAGGTATTTGCATTAAACACTTAATATCTAATGGGATATAAGGTTACACTCGAGCTCAGTCCTCAGAATGTGACGGCAAAGACAATGTTCCTGCAAGGGAGATGAGCATGATTTCTGCGACCTGTGATTGTTGAGCTGAAAATGTCAGTGAGCTTACTTTGCAAGGTGCCTGGAAGAGGAAGGCATGAAGAGCTCCTGTCAACGAATGACAGCAGGCTCCCTCGTACCTGAGGCTCAGCAGCCACTCATTCTGTCCCTTTCAGTCGCATCTGTATCACTGTGAGCTACATTCAGAGACATTTCAAATATTTCATTCCATGAATGACTAATTAGCCTTGTGCAGGAATAAAGATGTCATTCAATTAAACACCTGCAATGGCTCCATTAGTATTTCGTGCTATCGTTCACTGTTCTGTCTCGTGTCCAATAACACATAACAGCTGTGCTCACTAACAGTCATCTGGTACATGCACATTGTGTATAGGTACATGACGCACTGGTGTTTAACCACTTGTCGTGGCTTAAATCCCCTTGAAATGCAAAGTAAAACTCATCATCGAGAACTAAGGCAGAGAACAACACACCTGGCACATCTTATCCTTAGGTCAGACCCCAAATCTGACTGAAAATGGACTGGTATTAGAGGTGACAAGTTGGAGATGCCATGCCTGCAGATCACAGACGGGTGACAGCAGTCAGTCACCCCTCTCCCAGAGGAAACTGTCACCACTGATTCAGTTCATGACCATCCTCCCAACTGGCTTCCAAATGATATCAACTGCTCATTCACCTCAAGACAACTCTGCTCTACTTTTCAAGGTTAGCCCTCAGTGGATGGCAGGAATGGCCAGAAGTGTAGTACTTGAAGTTCAGTTCTCCCACAGAGTACCGGGGTGCCAAGCACACGCGAGCATAATGTGATTAAAGCTCAGCTTTATCGCATCGAAACCGTACCTACAAGCTGTTCCAGGACCAAGCAAATTCAGTGAAAACACCCAGCTTTTCTCGGGAATTGCATTACTGACAGTAGACGTTTGGTCTCAATTGGCATGGATGGAAGTGTTACGCTGTTGCTGTTTTCATCTGCTCCAGCTATCCAATAAACTCAAGAACAGCTCAGTCTGCCCTTGAACTTCTAAAGAAGTCAAGAGGGTTTGGTGTGAAGCACTAGTAACTGCTTAGATTTTCTTGGAAAAGGAGAATGCATAACGTGAAGGCATGATGAAGGAAATCCTGTTCTAGCCAACTTATTCGTTTAGTAGCGTGAGTAGAGTCTGAAGATTTGTGAAAGGTGCAAACCATAACATGTGCCATTCAAGCCAATGACATCTGCATACACACATAATGAATACAGATATAGTTACTTCTATGACACAGTGGATAAGGAATTCAATTCCATCGGAGCGATAGAATACAAAGGAAATCGTTATTTGAAGCTACAGGAAAGGTGTATCTTTTAACTATAGTCATTACAAATCGGTAAGGAGTCATGTGAGCCGATTCCAACTCCCTCCTGCATATGTGGAAGCTCGACACTGTCAGGAACTCGGAAGTATCAGTCGTTGATCTTTCTTCACAGCTCATGTCCCTAATCGATCGAACCAAGCTGTTTAAGTAGTACTTTAAAAGTATTTCTACTTATGCACTTCACACCACTGCTTGAGGGCCAGTTTGGGGAATTGTGTCTTAATAAGTTTTAGTAGCGAGATAAAGTAAGTCAAATGCTTACAAATGTTATCATACACGTAAAACCAAGAGACAAACCCACTGATTGTATTTATCTGTCTTTTTGTTATGGGGGCCTCTGTTGTTAACATAGGTCTATCTAATATCCTGCACCGATGCAATTATCTACAGTACACAACAGTGTAATAGATCGTGCATAAAGATGCCATGTTTACGTCTGGATGTCACACAAGGCGGACATCAGTTGACTTCAAGGAGATGCGTATGTAGTAGACTGTACAGACCGTTTCTGTTAAGGTTGTGAGATAAAAAAAAAAACACTAAAAAAAACGAGATAAACAGCATATATTCTCATCAAATACATGCTTGTGTGAAATGACTGTTTTCGATCTCAGCTAAATCACTTGGGGCCTACAGTATGGGACGCCAACAGCATGTCAGCCTCGACAAACATTTAATCTGCCTCGAGCTATACAGGCATTTCCATGACATTCCACGTGCATAATCACATGCATTTCCATGACATTCCACGTGCATAATCACATGCATTTATTATCTGACGTTTGAGATGCATCTGCTGTCCGAATCTGTGTCGGTTGGTAGTATTGTAACAGCACATACATGTAGACAACCTAACATTGAGAAGACTGATGTTTTTTCCCCCACAGAAATCTTCAAATAAATGTATCATAGATACAACATACACAGCAACAGGAACATACATGCAAATGTGACCAAAGCTGTGAGGCCTCCTCTACTTCCTTTTCTATGTCACCTGGTAGGAGGTCTTAGCCAGTTCAATAAATGAGTTGCGAGCTCCACGAAAAAGCTCTCCTCTCAAAAAGCATTCCAAGAATATGGTGCAGATGTTTAGTCATTCATATTTAAACACATTTCCATTTGAGATAGAACAAGAAATGTTTGTCCCGAGTGGTGCTTATTATAGAACAACAGTTGACGGCTCATCCTCCTGCTTTGAGTTGACTTGAGCTTTCATTTTTGAAGTGGTGCTGCAATGCAAATGATCTGTTGCATTAACATTTATGTAAGGGCAGCAGGAGCAGCAGTATAGATAGAGGGTTCTTTTATTAAAGAGCCCAGTTGAAACGGCAGACTGCGTCTGTAGAAATTACACAGGAGGTTGGCTGAGACATTTTCCAGTTGGATGGCAGTGAAAAGAGCACCTTGTACCCCCAAGCAGCAGTATGGATTGCAGGAGCAGGCGAGCGACTCCTACACCTGCCTTAAAAGCTTTTTGAAATCGATTTTTTCCCACTGAGGGGACACACTAACTTAATTTGGCCTGATACCAGAAAGATGCAAGGGCAAGGTGATTGGCCAGAAAGCTCTAAACGGATGCTGTTTTGAAGTCTTGTGGTCTGTGCCCATGTGTATGTATGTGTGTGCATTCATAGTTAAGTTTAAAATATGTATAGACCATTGTATTTTGAAATCAGAGTGAGCAGAAATACAACAAAAAATTGGACAGCCAATATTCCATTCAACAATCAACAAATGAAAAAAAAATGTTGGTGTCCATTTTATTGTTTTATAATTGGTGTTTGTGTTATAAAGGGACCTGGAACTCAAACCCTCTTTGCCAATTTAAGTTATGATGGTATGTAAACAACCTTTTAGCATCCTTCAAAATGGACTATTACCCCCCCCCCCCCTCTTTTCTCTTTTGTTATTACCAATGCAATGCAACATGAGATATTTCCAATGAATCTTAAACATGCCCAGAGCAGAGAGAAACATTTCCATTTGAACGGTGGCTCCTCGAAGCTGGGCCCCTGACAAGAGGAGAAAAATCTAGGATTGCTCATTATGGAGCTGAGGCTGTGGGCACTTCACCGCTTCTCAGAAGTTTTGCTTGACTGAAGTCATGAGGAGCACTTAGCGTAGGTCCAGAAAGGTTAATGACTATCCCCGCTTTTCTTTCTTTCATTTTTTTACCCAGCCCCTGAATGTATAATTTTTTTTTATTTCCTGTCACAACCAAGTTTGTTCTCAATAACGTATATTCAGCAACATTGTCTTTGAACTGTTCATGTAGATATCACATCTTATTGAATTTTGTTGTTTCATTATAGCACACAAGGAGATAAACCCATATTTGATCTGTACAAGAGAGACATTTGTACCATTTTAAGCCATGATATTGTCATAGTATTTAACATGTTTTACCGATCCTGAGAAAACCAATTAACTCACTGATTTGATTAAGTCAAATTTATATCCATTATCACAATTAAAAATCTAAGATGACACAACAATGAAAGGATATCCAATTTTCAAAGATGCACAATCTCTTGCCTGTTTTACAAGCAACAATGCAGCTTCACTTTTTATTTTATTATCTCAGGCACATCACAGAGATATGCAAAACACAACCATAATTCCACTAGATTTTTATTTGAAGCGATAGGATGCCGTGTATTCTGTATGCTCAGTGTTTGCGAGTGTGGAAAGGAGAGTCACATGAATCTCATTCATCAGCAGGAAGAATCCACTTGAGGCTTTTCCTTTCCATCCTCTTTCCCTCTGTGAGACTGACTGAACTCCAATGAAGGGGAGAGAGTCAGGAGTCATGCTTTATATAGAGTACTGCAATAGTAACACGACGGATGAAAAGAAGAGGAAATCTGCCAATAACAAAAGCACATAAAAGAGTCATCTTAGAAAGTTAAAATCCCTTGGATCGGTTTGTACATCCTCATCTATGGGTTTTACATGTATTGCACATTGAATAAGCATCGACTACACTATAGTAAAGCCTTTTTATGCATCTAGAGGGCGAAAAGGAACTTGAGCACACTAGATGAAGGAGATAGACACGGAAAGTCTACATGACATTTTCAATCGGCTGCCATTTTTTGTGACAATAAAACTCTGTAAAGGCCTAATCAATTCAAATGCAGGGTACAGTACAGGAGGGAACATTATGTTACTCTGCCTCAACTCAAGATATGCACACAGACACCCACACACACATGCAGTCAACGATCTATTAATCGATAAACATTCATTTTGGATATACCTACTATCTCTGAATGCAATGTAATGCCTGAATAGTGTACTGCACAGACCCACACGTTTTTTAGGCCTGTGTGGAGGATATACTGGATGTAAAACCAGTCTCCCTGAAATGACCACCTAGCAGCCCATTGATTGAATCAATAGTGACACATCATGTCCTGGTGAGTGTGCAATAATCTATGAGGGTCAACATGCGATAAGGTCTGCGATCTTCCTAAGTCAAGGAGATGAGCATCACTCCACTCCGTCAAGTGTCAATATGGCGATGCTGGGATTTCAATAAGGTGTGTGCTTTAAATGTTTACACTGTATGTGTGTGCTGAGAAGTGCAGAGTGAGATGAAGGCTGGCAGCTCATCTTCTTTCATGGACAGAAGTTTCAGGCAACCGTTTAGATACCCTCCCCTGTCTCTCTGTACAACTTTTCATTGTTGTTCTTTTTCCCAAAACGATGCAGAACAGCACTTCCCTCAGCTCAAAGGGACCATGCAGTGTTCACATACAGCCCCCTCGATGTGTTTGCATATGGTCCCCTTGAATGGGATTCACAATCTCAAACTAACAGCGTGGGAGGGGAGAGACATGCCTGCGGGGTGAGACAAAAGACAGATTTGTCAACTGGAGAGAGACGTGCAGAGTTCAATATCGTTATCGCTTTCGGCAGCCCCGTCTCTGTCACAAGCTTTTGCCACACGCAGAAAGCCACACTCAATCACAGAAACATACAAGCACATACAGTATCCACCACAGGAGGCTGGTGAGGGGAGGATGGCTCATAATAATGACTAGAATGGAGTGAATGGAATGGTATAAAACATAAGGAAACCATGTACTTGATGTGTCGATACCATTCCATGTATTCTATTCTAGCCATTACTATGAGCCCTGTCTTCCCCAATTAATGGTATGCACATAGGCCTACAGTGCCTTGCAAAAGTATCCATCCCCTTGGCGGTTTTCCTATTTTCTTGCATTGCAACCTGTAATTAAAATAGATTTAAATTTTAATTTATTGTAATGGACATACACAAAATAGTCCAAATTGGTGAAGTAAAATGAAAACAATTACTTGTTAAAAAAAAATCCAAAAAATTAAACGGAAAAGTGGTGCAACCAATTACCTTCAGAAGCCACATAATTAGTTCAAAAAAGTCCACCTGTGTGCACTCTAAGTCTCACATGAACTGTCACATGATCTCAGTATATATACACACCTGTTCTGAAAGGCCCCAGAGTCTGCAACACCACTAAGCAAGGGGCACCACCAAGCAAGTGGCACCATGAAGACCAAGGAGCTCTCCAAACAGGTAAGGGACAAAGTTGTGGAGAAGTACAGATAAGGGTTGTGTTATAAAAACATATCAGAAACTTTGAATATCCCACGGAGCACCATTAAATCCATTATTAAAAAATTGAAAGAATATGGCACAACAGCAAACCTGCCAAGAGAGGGCCACCCGCCAAAACTCACAGACCATGAACGGAAGGCATTAATCAGAGAGGCAACAAAGAGACCAAAGATAACCCCGAAGGAGCTGCAAAGCTCCACAGTGGAGATTGGAGTATCTGTCCAGAGGACCACTTTAATCCGTACATTCCACAGAGCTGGGATTTACAGAAGAGTGGCCAGAAAAAGCCATTGCTTAAAGAAAAAAAAATGGTGTTCGCCAAAAGGCATGTGGGAGACTCCCCAAACATATGGAAGAAGGTACTCTGGTCAGATGAGACTAAAATTGAGCTTTTTGGCCATCAAGGATAGCTATGTCTACATCTGGCGCAAACCCAACACCTCTCATCACCTGAGAACATCATCCTGGCAGCATCATGCTGTGGGGATGTTTTTCATCGGCAGGGACTGGGAAACTGGTCACAATTGAAGGAGTGATGGATGGTGCTAAATACAGGGAAATTCTTAAGGAAAACCTGATTCAGTCTTCCAGAGATTTGAGACTGGGACGGAGGTTCACCTTCCAGCAAGTCAATGACACTAAGCATTCTGCTAAAGTAACACTTGAGTGGTTTAAGGGGAAACATTAAATGTCTTGGAATGGCCTAGTCAAAACCCAGACCTCAATCCAATTGAGAATCTGTGGTATGACTTAAAGATTGCTGTACACCAGCGGAACCCATCCAACTTGAAGGAGCTGGAGCAATTTTGCCTTGAAGAATGGGCAAAAATTCCAGTGGCTAGATGTGCCAATCTTGTAGAGACATACCCAGAGAGACTTGCAGCTGTAATTGCTGCAAAAGGTGGCTCTACAAAGTTTTGACTTTGGGGGTGTGAATAGTTATGCACGCTCAAGTTTTCAGTTTTTTTGTCTTCTTGTTTTTTTCACAATAAAAAATATTTAGCATCTTCAAAGTGGTAGGCATGTTGTGTAAATCAAATGATACAATCCCCCCCCCCCCCCCAAAATCAATGCAATTCCAGGTTGTAAGGTAACAAAATAGGAAAAATGCCAAGGGGGTGAATACTTTCGCAAGCAACTGTACTCTCATTGCCGTCTCTTCTGTCTCAGTCTCTCTCTTTCTTTCTCTTTGTCTCTCGCTGTCACTCTCTGTCTCTCTCTGTCACCATCTCTGTCTCTGTTTCTCTATCTCCACAGAGCCTTTACTGTATAGTACATACAGTACATGGCTGTCTTAAATTATTCTAGTTAAAATATTTTTGTCGTGCAGAGAAGTGCCTTCTTATGTTTATGCATATATAGTTTTTGCTGAAGCTCTCAATTCTCAGGGTCATATACATTTTGATGCATACGCTTCAATCCATATCTCCTATCAAATGGATATGTCTACGCTGGGTATAATTTTGTAAAGATTTCTATTGCTTTCTCCAGATTTCCATATTTTCAATTTTCACTTTAGCTGCTCTTCAAACTTTCCCAACTTGAAAGAAAATGCATTCCTGACCTAGGAATGCGCTGCCACACATTCCAATCTATCACCTTTGTGTAAGCTACAAAAAGGTGGGACAGGATGACTTCCATCTCTCGGGCCAGGTGTCGGGGCGACGGGAGGGATTGTTGAGGGGCGGTGGAAATGAGGCTTGCAGACTCATCACACATTTTTGTTTTAAATAGCGAGAGAAAAATATATATATTTCACTGCGCTCACAGGATAAGCTCCACAGCCCTATGGCAACCAACAAACAATGCGTCTGGGAATGAATATGTGTTGAAGTGATACATTTTCTTCATAGCATGGGGCTTGCCATGTTGTTTTAGTCTCTGTCCATTTGTTAAGCGCTATCTGTGGAAAAAGTCCAAATCTCTTTCTCGCCCCTGTTACGGTAAATCCGTCCCAAGAAGCCAGTATTTCTCTTTTCTGCTTCAATATTTATTTATTTTACTCCCCATCTTGTACTGCTTGTGCATCGTAAAACTGTCATTATACTTCAAGTTGTTTGCAATGGGAACCAGCAGCTGGTGATCAACACAAGCACCCCAGCCCCCCCCCCCCCCCAATTCAGGGTTAATTCATTAGATTATGGGCTTCCCTCTCCGCTGCAGTGGATTTAATGGGGAATTGTGAAAGCGATAGCACTTCTTTCCCCTTATCGTTTCAGTCAAGATCAAGAGTTTCTGGACTTAGGGGTGTCTTGTTCAAGTGTTCATCATCTTCCATTTGGCTCCAGTTCAGACCACGTTTGAAACCACAGATGTTATTCTTTAGGGGTTTTATCTAACCTCCCACCACTTCCTCTGTGGATCTTATATACAGTATTATAAGAAGAGACAGTTTGCGTGATCAGGAAAAAAATATATGGCCCTATGCCATGTAACGCACACATCCCCAGCCCCTTATTGGCATCAGTGTTTGTAATGAGACAATGGATTCAAATAATCTAATCAAATCAAATGTATTTATATAGCCCTTCTTACTTATATAGCCCCGCAAACAGCAAGCAATACAGGTGTAGGAGCACGGTGGCTAGGAAAAACTCCCTAGAAAGGCCTAAACCTAGGAAGAAACCTAGAGAGGAACCAGGCTATGAGGGGTGGCCAGTCCTCTTCTGGCTGTGCCGGGTGGAGATTATAACAGAACATGGCCAAGATGTTCAAATGTTCATAAATGACCAGCATGGTCAAATAATAATAATCACAGTAGTTGTCGAGGGTGCAGTAGTCAGCACCTCAGGAGCAAATGTCAGCTGGCTTTTCATAGCCGATCATTAAGAGTATCTCTACCGCTCCTGCTGTCTCTAGAGAGTTGAAAACAGCAGGTCTGGGACAGGTAGCACGTCCGGTGAACAGGTCAGGGTTCCATAGCCGCATGCAGAACAGTTGAAACTGGAGGAGCAGCACGGCCAGGTGGACTGGGGACAGCAAGGAGTCATCATGCCAAGTAGTCCTGAGGCATGGTCCTAGGACTCAGGTCCTCCGAAAGAGAGAAAGAGAGAATTAGAGAGAGCATACTTAAATTCACACAGGAGACCGGATAAGACAGGAGAAGTACTCCAGATATAACAGACTGACCCTAGCCCCCCGACACAAACTACTGCAGCATAAATACTGGAGGCTGAGAGTGGAGCGGTCAGGAGACACTGTGGCCCCATCCGATGATACCCCCGGACAGGGCCAAACACTTTGCCAAAGCACATCCCCCACACCACTAGAGCGATATCTTCCACCACCAACTTACCATCCTGAGACAAGGCCGAGTATAGCCCACAAAGATCTCCGCCATGGCACAACCCAAGGGGGAGCGCCAACCCAGACAGGAAGATCACGTCAGTGACTCAACCCACTCAAGTGACGCACCCCTCCTTGGGACGGCATGGAATAGCACCAGTAAGCCAGTGACTCAGCCCCTGTAATGGGGTTAGAGGCAGAGATTCCCAGTGGAGAGAGGGGAACCGGCCAGGCAGAGACAGCAAGGGTGGTTGGTTGCTCCAGAGCTTTTCCGTTCAGCTTCACACTCCTGGGCCAGACTACATTCAATCATATGACCCACTGAAGAGATGAGTCTTCAGTAAAGACTTAAAGGTTGAGACCGAGTCTGCGTCTCTCACCTGGGTAGCCAGACCATTCCATAAAAATGGATCTCTATAGGAGAAAGCCCTGCCTGTTTGCTTAGAAATTCTAGGGACAATTAGGAGGCCTGCGTCTCGTGACCATAGCGTACGTGTAGGTATGTACGGCAGGACCAAATTGTAAAGATGGGTAGGAGCAATCCCATGTAATGCTTTGTAGGTTAGCAGCAAGACCTTGATATCAGCCCAGGAAGCCAGGGTAGGGACGCTAGCACTGGAGTAATATGATCACATTTTTGGGTTCTAGTCAGGATTCTAGCAGCCGTATTTAGCACTAACTGAAGTTTATTTGGTGCTTTATCCGGGTAGCCGGGAAGGTAGTCTAACCTAGAAGTATCAAAAGCATGGATTCATTTTTCTGCATAATTTCTGGACAGGAAGTTTCAGATTTTTGCAATGTTACGTAGATGGGAAAAAGCTGTCCTTGAAACAGTCTTGATATGTTTGTCAAAAGAGAGATCAGGGTCCAGAGTAACGCCGAGGTCCTTCACAGTTTTATTTTAGACGACTGTACAACCATCAAGATTAATTGTCAGATTCAACAGAAGATCTCTTTGTTTCTTGTGACCTAGAACAAGCATCTCTGTTTTGTCCGAGTTTAAAAGTAGAAAGTTTGCAGCCATCCACTTCCTTATGTCTGAAACACAGGCTTCTAGTGAGGGCAATTTGGGGGCTTCACCATGTTTCATTGAAATGTACAGCTGTGTGTCATCTGCATAGCAGTGAAAGTTAACATTATGTTTTCGAATGACATCCCCAAGAGGTAAAATATATACTGAAAACAACAGTTGTCCTAAAACGGAACCTTGAGGAAAACCGAAATTTACAGTTGATTTATCAGAGGAAAAACCATTCACAGAGACAAACTGATATCTTTCTGACAGATAAGATCTAAACCAGCTCAGAACTTGTCTGTGTAGAGTAATTTGGGTTTCCAATCTCTCCAAAAGAATGTGGTGATCGATGGTATCAAAAGCAACACTAAGGTCTAGGAGCATGAGGACAGATGCAGAGCCTCGGTCTGATGGCATTAAAAGGTAATTTACCACCTTCACAAGTGCAGTCTCAGTGCTATGATGGGGTCTAAAACCAGACTGAAGCATTTCGTATACATTGTTTGTCTTCAGGAAGGCAGTGAGTTGCTGCGCAACAGCTTTTTCTCAAATTTTTGAGAGGAATGGAAGATTTGATATAGGCTGATAGTTTTTTGTATTTTCTGGGTCAAGGTTTGGCTTTTTCAAGAGGGGCTTTATTACTGCCACTTTTAGTGAGTTTGGTACACATCCGGTGGATAGAGAGCCATTTATTATGTTCAACATAGGAGGGCCAAGCACAGGAAGCAGCTCTTTCAGTAGCTTAGTTGGAATAGGGTCCAGTATGCAGCTTGAAGGTTTAGAGGCCATGATTATTTTCATCATTGTGTCAAGAGATATAGTACTAAAACACTTGAGTGTCTCTCTTGATCCTAGGTCTTGGCAGAGTTGTGCAGACTCAGGACAACTGAGCTTTGGAGGAATACGCAGATTTAAAGAGGAGTCCGTAATTTGATTTCTAATGATCATGATCTTTTCCTCAAAGAAGTTCATAAATGTATTACTGCTGAAGTAAAAGTCATCCTCTCTTGGGGAATGCTGCTTTTTAGTTAGCTTGCGACAGTATTAAAAATACATTTCGGATTGTTCTTATTTTCCTCAATTAAGTTGGAAAAATAGGATGATCGAGCAGCAGTGAGGGCTCATCGATACTGCACGGTACTGTCTTTCCAAGCTAGTCGGAAGACTTCCAGTTTGGTGTGGCGCCATTTCCGTTCCAAATTTTCTGGAAGCTTGCTTCAGAGCTCGGGTATTTTCTGTATACCAGGGAGCTAGTTTCTTATGACAAATGTTTTTAGTTTTAAGGGGTGCAACTGCATCTAGGATATTGCGCAAGGTTAAATTGAGTTCCTCAGTTAGGTGGTTCACTGATTTTTGTCCTCTGACGTCCTTTGGTAGGCAGAGGGAGTCTGGAAGGGCATCAAGGAATCTTTGGGTTGTCTGAGAATTTATAGCATGACTTTTGATAATCCTTGGTTGGGGTCTGAGCAGATTATTTTTTTGCGATTGCAAACATAATAAAATGGTGGTCCGATTGTCCAGGATTATGAGGAAAAACATTAAGATCCATAACATTTATTCCATGAGACAAAACTAGGTCCAGAATATGACTGTGACAGTGTAGGTACAGAGACATGTTGGACAAAACCCACTGAGTCGATGATGGCTCCGAAAGCCTTTTGGAGTGGGTCTGTGGACTTTTCCATGTGAATATTAAAGTCACCAAAAATGTGAATATTATCTGCTATGACTACAAGGTCCGATATAAATTCAGGGAACTCAGTGAGGAACGCTGTATATGGCCCAGGAGGCCTGTAAACTGTAGCTATAAAAAGTGATTGAGTAATCTTCTTATCTTCCCTTGTTACCTTTGATTACCATGCTGGTAGCCATGATAAGAGGACTGTTTGATTTTGTCGATAAACAAAAAGAAAGAAAAATAATTGAATGTCTTTTGACTGATAGATTCAACATTCATATACAGTAGGTCATACAATACTCTGAAAAATACTGTATATATGTGGTATAACAGCCAGTACTGTTAATTGCTATATTATATTGTGCTTCATGGTGCTAGCAATTCAGGAAACAATATTATGGCACATCAATCCAGGGGTGTAACGCAAACATGAATCTCCTGCAAATGTCAAATGCCACGATAAACGTGTGCTTATGAAAGAAATAACCATGCCACGCTAACAATCTACTGTGGTTTCATGTGAACTTCAATGATCCACCATTTTGTTTGGAGCCACATTATTCTTCCTTACCATCTGCATGCTAACCTTTCCCTTCTCTAATGATAAATAAAATAAACGCTGAATTCGTTAAGGTTAGAAAAATGGATCTCAATCAAATGAGCACTGCATGATGGCCATTTGGAATTCTATTGGGTCGGGAGAAATGGAAAAACAACAGAAATCTCTAATTGGTCAATTAGATTATCAGATTAAGACCTAAATAGCTAATATACCCCATAGATACATCCCTCAGCAAAGGAGAGTGATATAAAACAGTATTGTCCTGAGGTAAAATTATACTTTGTTCCAATGTACAGAGGGTGAAGGGGCAAGACAAGATATTTAGGGGCCTTTGAACGGGGTATGGTAGTAGATGCTGGGTGCAGCTGTTTGAGTGTGTCAAGAACTGTAACACTGCTGGGTTTTTCACGCTCAACATTTTCCTGTGTATACAAAGAATGGTCCACCACCCAAATGACATTCAGCCAACTTGACACAGCTGTGGGAAGCTTTTGAGTCAACATGGGCCAGCATCCCTTTGGAACGTTTTCAACACCTTGTAGAGTCCATGCCCCAATGATTTGAGGCTGTTCTGAGGGCAAAAGGGGTGCAACTCAATATTAGGAAGGTGTTCCTACTGTTTTGTACACTCAGTGTATATAATTAGTGTCACACCCTGACCTTAGAGATCCTTATTTATTCTCTATGTTTGGTTAGGTCAGTGTGACTCGGGTGGGATAATCTATGTTTTCTATTTCTTTGTTGTTTTTGCCTAGTGTGGTTCCCAATCAGAGGCAGCTGTCTATCGTTGTCTCTGATTGGGGATCATATATAAGTTGTCATTTTCCGCTTGGGTTTTGTGGGGTGCTATTTTCCGTTTAGTATCTGTGCCTGACGGAACTATTTGCTTTCGTCATTTTTGTTTGAGTGATTCTTGACAGTAAAGATCATGAACACTTTCCACACTGCGCTTTGGTCCACTCTTCCTTCAAACGAGAGCCGTTACAATTAGGCTGTGGGATGTTGTACTTACAGACAGTATTTTATGAAATACTGCATGAATTACTAGAGTGTATGCACTTCTATAAAGCTAGACTATTAGTGGTTACCAGTTATCAACTCATCTTCCTGTCTCTGCACAAAGGAGAGAGCCACATATACATTTCTGGGCTATGAAAGTCATTGTATTTTCATGAGGGATGGGAAACGGCTTAATTAATCTTTCACTTTGAGTCTTTAGATGGTATTGGTTAGTTTCTTTTTGGCAGCTGAGAATATTTCGAATAGAAACTGATGGCCTTTGAACTTGAATGTGTACATTTGAATCATCTCATGGTAAGTATAAAGAGTTACTGAGATATTTAAGGGAGAGTGGATGCTTGTGCCATCATGATTACAAAGTGAAGTTAAAAAGTTAATCTCCCCCTATTCATCTAGCAGCAAGTAGCAATGCATACTGTAGTGTATTGCCTCAATGTGTCTGTACACTGATAGCGCTACCCTAGTTACCGGTTGAAGACAATAAGCCAATTAATTGTGTTGACTATCTCATCACTACTCTAGAATCAAATTAATTTGTAAGGATAATCACATTATAAGTGCTCTGTTGCTTTGTTGGATGACAACTGGACAAGGGGTCGCATGAGCACGTTACAAGGTGCTAAGCAGTTGTGCTTGACTTTTCCAAAATATTATATTCAAAATACAGTATATACATGTTTAAGAGTTGTAGAATCCCCTTGAATCCTTAATGGAAGTAGGCCTTTTCTATGCATTTTTGTCAACAGGCTTTTCTATGTGAATAATTTCTTCACATACAGTTTTTTTGCAGGAGCAATAATAATATAGTAAAACGAGAACTATATTTGGCCATATAATTTTGAAACAAGTGAAAGTAATTTATTGATTGAGTGCACACAGTCCTTTGGGCATAGTTTTACACCTCTCCTAACTTAAGTGTCATTCCTAAGCCTGCAGTTTGGGCTACGATGCTGATTTGAAACCATCATGGACACTGCGCAATACCCCATGTTCAAGTCATGTTGATTTGATGAGTAACTCGTTTGAGGTGTCCTGAACTGAACTTGTTCAAATACACATACCACCTCAATTGAGAGACTGTCAGTGGCTGACATAACAAGAGAAAAACCACTGATCCACATCCAAATGTCAAAATTCCATCTTGTGTATTCTATTATTCGAACTCTCAACAGTGAGTTGAGACCCCAACTGAGTTCCTTTTTTGGGGGGGTCCGGTGCCCCTAGCGGCCGTGGGCCCTAAGCAACTGCTTACTGCATGTTGCTTATGCATGGTGCCGGCCCTGATTCCAAGCTATGATTAAAAAGGACAGTTGAGTATATAATCATTGTGTTTCTGTCTGTTTTGACAAGGTCACGGACATTGTCCTCTCTAACTAATTGAACAGGTAAGTGTTGTGTGTATTAGCAGAAGCACAGGATGAAAAATATCATCCTGCAAAAGATGTCTTCTAGGCCAAAAGGAAAGGTGGCAAAAGTGTAAACAACATTTTATCATTTGCAATTAAGGCACAGCCACAGTAAATCATACCGGCTCTACATGTCACATGTATTAATGACTCCTGTTCCCTGTGCTGAAATGAATGATTTACTGTACGACCAGTGATTCAAATTCAATAGGAGTAAATTGGTTTCCAAGTTATATCCCAACTGAGTACACTTGATAATACTCACACCGGACATACTGTATTTTGAGTTGTATTTCATTTCATACTTTGCCCCAGTTTCTGAAAAATAGATATCCAGACTAAAAAAAAACAAAGATACTGATTGACTGCAAAAACATGTAGGATTGCCAGCCGTGTGGAGACGTTATATGGTATCACAGACACATTCATCAATTGAGATAACACCTTCAACCAAAGAGAGAAAGCTGTGAATTTGTCAAGATGTTTTCTTCTAGAGCAGTATGTATTTTTCCTTAGAGAAGGGGAGGCAACACGTTAGTAGATACACAACGCATTTTCAAAAGACAAGACACTATCTTCAGACACCAACGTCCTTTTAAAGTCAATGTCATTCTTATAAAGATACAAGTATCAACGGCAACACTACGTGACAAAACTTGTGACTTAATTCAGCAGACTGTAGAATTTTGCCTATGGGTTTGCCGAGACAGCACTTACATTTGTCATCATTACTTTCGTGGCCAAAGATATCCCAGCCAATATGTTTGCCTATTTTGCTCGATTAACAAGGGTTTCGGGACTTTGATTTATGGAGGCAGATGGGCAATTTATTGGCTTGCTCTTTTCTTTTTTATGGTCATTTTATGTGAGAATATAAATGGGCCTGGAGTGACAGTGGGCTGTTTTTTGGTGGGGGGGGTCTCTGTATCCTGGCCATACTTAATTTGTGTTTTACGGGAGAGGCTGTAAAGAAGGTGGATTTTACCAGACAAAAAATCCTCTCAGACGAAGTAGCTTTGACTGATGCGCTTATTGATTGTGCCCAGGGAAAACATGAGCTCTGTGCACGTTATGCATAACACCAAGTACGTATCTTGGCAAATCGAGGAAGATTTGATTTTCACATTTTCATAAAAATGTAAAGATAATTCAGGGCTCTACTTTCAATCTTATTTAAGTTGAAAAGTCTAAGGTGCTGTTGGGGAGACTAAGAGGAAAATGTGAAGGGAGATTGATATTTTGGTGGAGAAGAGGCTATACTCCAAGGCACATACCGGAGCTGCTCATTGAAATGTACT
The DNA here is from genome assembly GCF_036934945.1 of Oncorhynchus masou masou. Taxonomy (NCBI): domain Eukaryota; kingdom Metazoa; phylum Chordata; class Actinopteri; order Salmoniformes; family Salmonidae; genus Oncorhynchus; species Oncorhynchus masou. Next base: position 40,523,150 of record NC_088213.1, read on the forward strand.
CTAACATGAACCCTCCATAAAGCTCCATTAGGTTGTTCTTTCAGATTCTTCTTTTAATATTATCCCCCAACTCTGTTTTTTTGTTGTTGTTTTTTTGCAATTTGTTTATCTGCTCTTAGATGACAGAATGCAGGACAACATTCACAAATATTCTTCCAAGTTGGTCCCAACACAACCACAATATCTATTATACACATCAATCAAATCAAAACAAATCACATTTTTATTTGTCACATGTGCCGAATACAACCTTACAGTGAAATGCTTATTTGCAAGTCCTTAACTAACCATGCAGTTTTAAGAAAAAGGGTGGCTGCAATGTAAATAGTCTGGGTAGCCAGACTACTTGCGGTCGGAGGATGAGCAGTTGCCATACCAGGCAGTGATCCAACCCGTCAGGATGCTCTCGATGCTGCAGCTGTAAAACCTTTTTGTTGTATTATGACAATAAGCAATAACTTAAAAAGGCAGTTGACAAGAATTACAGTATATTTAGGTTGATAGATGGCTAAGTCTGACAATATGTCTTCGCTATTTGTTCAGAGTAGATTGTGATGATGTCACACCCTGGCCATAGTTTACTTTGTATGTTTCTATGTTTTGTTTGGTCAGGGTGTGATCTGAGTGGGCATTCTATGTTGGATGTCTTGTTTGTCTATTTCTGTGTTTGGCCTGATATGGTTCTCAATCAGGGGCAAGTGTTAGTCATTGTCTCTGATTGGGAACCATATTTTGGTAGCCTGGGTTTCACTGTGTGTTTGTGGGTGATTGTTCCTGTCTCTGTGTTTTGCACCAGATAGTGCTGTTTAGGTTTTCGCACGTTTGTTATTTGTTAGTTTATTGTGTATAGTTTCTTTATTATAATAAAATGAATAACAACCACGCTGCATTTTGGTCCGCTCCTCCTTCTACAGACAAAAGCCGTGACAGAATCACCCACCACAACAGGACCAAGCGGCGTGGTAACAGGCAAAAGCAACAGCAGGAGCAACAAAGAGAGGAATGGACATGGGAGGACGAATTAGACGGAGAAGGACCCTGGGCTCAGCCTGGAGAATATCGCCGCCCCAAGGAAGAACTGGAGGCGATGAAAGCGGAGAGGCGCCGGTATAAGGAGGCAGCACGGCAAAGCAGATGGAAGCCCGAGAGTCAGCCCCAAAAATCTCTTGGGGGGGGGGCTCAGGGAGAGTGTGGCAGAGTCAGGAGTCAGACCTGAGCCCACTCTCCCTGTTTATCGTGAGGAGCCAAGGAGGAGACCAGAACCAGAGCCGGTGTTGGAGGTGAGCGAAACAGAGACTGTGAAGGAGTTAATGGGGAAATTGGAGGAGAGAGTAATGAGGGAGTTGCTATGTTGGTGCTTTAAGTATGGAATTCGCCCGACGGAGCGTGTCGGGGATTTGATGGCACCTGGGTCAGCGCTCCATACTCGTCCTGAGGTGCGTGTTAGTCGGCTGGTGAAGTTGGTGCCAGCCTCACGCACCAGGCCTCCTGTGCACCTCCCTAGCCTTGCATGTCCTGTGCCAGCACTGCTCTCAAGATCTCCAGTACGTCTTCACGGTCTAGCCCATCCTGTGCCACCTCCACACACCAGCCCTCCGATGGCAGCTCCCCGCACCAGGCTTCCTGTGCCTGTCCTCGGCCCAGTACCACCAGTGCCAGCACCACGCATCAGGCCTACAGTGCGCCCCGCCTCTTCAGCGCTGCCGGAGCCTTCCTCCTCTCCTGCGCTGCCGGAGTCTCCCGCCTGTTCAGCGCAGCCAGAGCCTTCCTCCTCTACAGCGCTGCCAGAGTCTCCCGCCTGTTCAGCGCTGCTAGAGCCTTCCGCCTCTACAGCGTTGCCGGAGTCTCCTACCTGTTTAGTGCAGCCAGAGCTGCCAGTCTGCATGGAGCAGCCAGAGCTTCCAGTCTGCATGCAGCAGCCAGAGCTGTCAGTCTTCATGGAACAGCCAGAGTTGTCAGTCTGCATGGAGCAGCCGGAGCTGCCAGTCTGCATGGAGCTGCCAGTCTGCATGAAGCTGCCAGTCTGCATGGAGCTGCCAGTCTGCATGGAGCTGCCAGTCTGCAAGGATCTGCCAGTCTGCAAGGACCTTCCAGATCTGCCAGTCAGCCAGACTCTTCCAGATCTGCCAGTCAGCCAGACTCTTCCAGATCTGCCAGTCAGCCAGACTCTTCCAGATCTGCCAGTCAACCAGACTCTTCCAGATCTGCCAGTCAACCAGACTCTTCCAGATCTGCCAGTCAGCCAGACTCTTCCAGATCTGCAGACTCTTCCAGATCTGCCAGTCAACCAGACTCTTCCAGATCTGCCAGTCAGCCAGATCTGCCAGTCAGCCAGACTCTTCCAGATCTGCCAGTCAGCCAGACTCTTCCAGATCTGCCAGTCAGCCAGACTCTTCCAGATCCGCCAGTCAGACAGACTCTTCCAGATCCGCCAGTCAGCCAGACTCTTCCAGATCCGCCAGTCAGCCAGACTCTTCCAGATCCGCCAGTCAGCCAGATTCTTCCAGATCCGCCAGTCAGCCAGGATCTGCCAGAGCCTTCCTCCTCTCCTGTGCTGCCGGAGTCTCCCGCCTGTCCGGCGCTGCTGCCGGGGTCTCCCGCCTGTCCGGCGCTGCTGCCGGGGTCTCCCGCCTGTCCGGCGCTGCTGCCGGAGTCTCCCGCCTGTCCGGCGCTGCTGCCGGAGTCTGAAGAGCCCCTCTGTCCCGAGCTGCCCCTCTGTCCCGTGTTGTTAAGTAGGGTTGCCGTGGCTGGGAGGTCACGGAAGCGGACAAGGTGGGGGAAGACTGCGGTGAAGTGGGGGCCACGTCCAGCACCAGATCCGCCACCGCGGACAGATGCCCACCCAGACCCTCCCCGATAAGTTCAGGTTTTGCGGCCGGAGTCCGCACCTTGGGGGGGGTACTGTCACGCCCTGGCCATAGTTTACTTTGTATGTTTCTATGTTTTGGTTGGTCAGGGTGTGATCTGAGTGGGCATTCTATGTTGGATGTCTTGTTTGTCTATTTCTGTGTTTGGCCTGATATGGTTCTCAATCAGGGGCAGGTGTTAGTCATTGTCTCTGATTGGGAACCATATTTAGGTAGCCTGGGTTTCACTGTGTGTTTGTGGGTGATTGTTCCTGTCTCTGTGTTTTGCACCAGATAGTGCGGTTTAGGTTTTCGCACGTTTGTTATTTTGTTAGTTTATCGTGTATAGTTTCTTTATTATAATAAAATGAGTAGCAACCACACTGCATTTTGGTCCGCTCCTCCTTCTAAAGACGAAAGCCGTGACAGATGAAGTGTGTGGCTAGTATATTTTAGCTTGCCTTAGAGGGTAGGAGCAATTGGGTGAACCAATAGAGCTTCCTCCTCTCTACCTCCAATTTGATGGGGAGTTCTTCTTGAATCGAATCTCCACGACTGGCCTTTCATTCATATGAAATTGCTATCCCCAAGCTCTATGATTGTCAACTCTTAGGGCCGTGGTACTGTGCATCTCAATCTGGTGCAAAATATGGTGCAATCAAAGGGAAATTATGAGATGAATCACAACTGGGGAACACACAGGGCATCAATCAGTGTTTCTATTCTTGAGAAAATGTATGATTACACCCAATGATGACAACTGTGACAGTGGGTTGATCTCGCTCCTTGACTTTGCATTTACTGCAGAAAAGCAAAAGCCATTTTATATTTGGATGCCTCCAAATTACAGCTCTCCACTCAGAGCCGGATTACCAAACGGGGACGCAGGGTATGTGAACCCCCCCTCCCCCAACCTCCAGGGGAATAACAGGAAATTTGCTTTAAAACTGCATAATTTTCTCTCAGCCTTGTGGCAAAATGTGAACAAAAGCATGAGATGAGCTATAAAACAGCAAATTGTTTTCCCTGCCCCATGGCAAAAAGTGTACAATTGCAGGAAATTAGGGTAACACTTTATTATTTTCTAATATATCAGGTGGACTGTTTCTGCATGCTGGGCAAAAGCTTTCCCAGCATGACTCTTACAGCAAAATAACAACGCAGCAACAGGATTTGAATGTTCAGTCCATAATGTTGCTTGATTGGTGGTCAGGCTGATTAGCTGGCCAAAAGGTAGTTGCATGAAAAGTGCAATAGTGTTGAACTGTGTGTTAGTGTGGATTTTCAGTGAATTTATGTCAAACACGGAAGCTCATCTGCATTAAAATGAAAATTCTCAGCAACAAAAGATTGATCAAAGTGAAACCACATGATTTCACATATGGAAAATCACATGATTCCAAGTGAAATGTCCATGTTTTGCACATGTAAAAAAATAAAAATAAAAAGTCAGTACTAAGTGATCATGTTAAATGTAATCATATTGTCATTGACTAAATATTTGTAAACTATTTTAGCTGAACAGTGTACCACTTACATTAAAACCCCCCATACCATTTCATAACTTTCCTTACAAAAGAAACACATTTCACAATACGCATTTTCACATGTTGAGCAGAAATTCTCCTGTGAGAACAAAAGAGACACGTGAGGTCCGTTGTTCCGTGGAACCATATGTTCACATACATTCAATAACACTAACAGACGTGTTTTCATCTCACATTCATGTGCATTTTCACATGTGAAAACATATATTTCACATATGGAAAAATGTTTGCACGTGAAAATCAGTAGGGGTTGGTTGGGGCTTTTTAACCTAGCTGTGTCCACTCCAAACCAGATCCACAGAGCCACAGGGGCTCTGGAACCCAGACATTAATTAGGGAGAGTGAATTTATGAGGCTCACTTAAATCCCCCTAATTACCTACTGTGTAAGTGTAGTAACTACCTAACAAAATGATGATTAGAACAGGAGGAAAATTACATAAACAGCTTTCATTACATCTTGAAGTTAAAAAAAAGTCTGTGCTCTCAGTGCTTTTGTTGGCCATCCACTTCTTCTATAGCTGGCAATAATTCAGGCAACATGTGGAGCTTCACGGATTGAAATCATTGTAGCTAATTAATAACCATGTGATATACTGGTGGCAAAGGAAAGTCATCATCGTGAGACGCTTTTATTTGCTCTCTACTGAGTCGTGGAGCCGAGCGCTACTGCTGCTGCTGGCTGGCTGCTCTGGTTCATGCACTCTCAAAGTAACACGGTTTAATATTCCATGGTCAATATGTAACCCAGGTAAGACTCCATGTGGACACCCAAGCCATATATTAGGCTGTGTATAAAGTTATTTGCCCAGAGTAATGAGTTGTATTGTAGCATCACACAGGCCATTATTGGGTTGAAGATGTTGTGGGCCAGCTAGTAAAGTTAGGAGAACTTTGAGATGTGCGGAGTTTAAATCTACGTTGGTGTATGATTCAGGGTCGGATATTGGAGTTATGGAATCAAGTTATTTGATAACAACTCATAAAATGCTGTCTCATTATTGTAGAGCTACTGGTTGAAGTATGAATGATTTCTGCACATCTGTCTTTTTGTCCCCTATTTATGTGCATAAAAATAACATAAAGATAGTAAATACACAGACCAAACAGGTTGAGTTTTGTGTTTCTGCCTATAATAAAGTCCTGATATTGTCCATGTAAAATATGAGGACAGAGTTGAAATGGAGAAGACAATGCATTAATGCCTTGACATTAAGTTGTCAATCACGGTAAGCCTCGCCATCATTGTTGTCTGATATAATTGATTCAACCAGATGTTTTAGGATATTTTCTTCAGGCGGACTCAAATTGGAAGGTGACGTGCTGTTCCAGTGGTCAGGGTTTTGACAGGACCTCAGGGATGTAGATTCCAGCAGGAAGGGGGGGGGCTGGGATGGAGTCCCAGCAGGTGCACCTGTCTGGGTGTCAAATAGAAACACAGCTAGGCTGAGAGCTGTATCACACACATGAGACCGACTGAATCCACCAGTCACCTTCCACTGCTGCTGCTGCTCTCTGAGACATCAGACCGCTCCAGACACCCACGCCTACGTGCTATTCTCGTTCCTCTCTACTGTGGTGCCAGACAACTCCTTGAGTTCTGGTTGTCTGGGATGACTCCTGACCTCTCACGAGGCTGGAGACGTGCAGAGATATTGATGTGTCTCTGTTGCAGAGGGACAGAGCATCAGTAACTGGGTTCCAGGTGGGGATGACACATTGGCCATCTCTATGGGAGAACACGTCACAGAACGGAAGCCCACATGGCACCGAGGAACCTGAGCAGTGACAGTGAGAGGATAGGAGAGATGTGGTCCTGGTGAAGCACATCATCTCCTGTGAATAGATGAAAAGATGCTTTCTTTCAACAATATGCCCCATAAAACCTAAGAGCCATCCCGTAGCAAAGGATGTGTGTCAAGTTCGTACTATAATAGCCTGCACGCATTGTATTCTTAAATGTCAAATGAAGCCATTTTTTTATCTCTATATCAAATATTTTTGGGGTGACAATTAAGTACCTTACAGTGATTGTTTTCAATTAAAATAGTCAAAAATAACAAAAACAGCAAGAATGTTGCCAGGACTTTCTGTGAGTGGTCTGAGTTGGGAGGGGAAAACTAGCTATTATTGGCAGAGCAGTTTGGAACTCTCTTTCTTATTGGTCTATTAACTCATTTACCGCCTGGTGATGTCACAAGGCAGACCAAAACTCTATCCTACCAAAACAGGCAGACATTTCAGGCTTTTCAAACAGCTCTCACACTAAAATAGCATTATTATCATTTTCACAATTTCACAGTATTATTCCAACTTCATAGTGTGGATATATATATATATATATATATATATATATATATATATATATATATTTGAAAAAGTATCGACCCAAGTGCAGTCAAAAACTAGATTTTCCTGTGTTGTGTGTGTGTATATATATATATACTGTATATATGTATATACACACACAACACAGGAAAATCTAGTTTTTCTAGATTTTTCTAGATTTTTCTAGATTTTCCTGTGTTCCTGTGTTGTGTGTGTATATATATATATATACTGTATATATGTATATATACTGTATATATGTATATACACACACAACACAGGAAAATCTAGTTTTTGACTGCACTTGGGTCGATACGTTTTCAAATCACACTGAGAAAGCCAGAGATGTCAGAGATTACACATCTATCAGGATTCAAAGTGAATTGGGAGAAAACTGAAATAACGTCCATTTCTAATTATGACTTCGCAGACTTAAATGTACGCTCCAAATGGAAACAGAGAAAGACACATGAAGTACCTGGGTGTACTGACTCCTTGCAATCTGGAGGAGGCATATAACATCGATTATTTTCCCAATAATAGATACGATTGAATCCAATGTTCAGAGATGGAGATCTCTCCCTATTTCCATGTTAGGTAGGGTCAACATAATCAAAATGAACATATTACCAAGGCTGATGTATTTATTCCAGGCTTTGCCCGTTTCAATTCCATCCAACTTTTTAAATAACATTGAGGCCTGCTCTCCAACTTTAGGGTCAAGGGTCAAATGGACAGTTTTACACTTCCCCCTATCAAGCTGGAGGTGTTGGACTGCCTCATATGAAGATGTATCACTGGCTTGCGCAACTGCGTTCACTTCAACAATGGACAGCAGACTATCCCTGTACATGGAGGAGTATCGAAGTCATACATTTAATAATACCATAAGATCTATAAAAATATATATATTCACTACTTCGGGTCCAAGGCATTGAAGAAAAAGCAGACAATCCAACGATTCTCAATTCCATTGAGGAGAACCGTTGGTCACAGATACGTGAACATGTTCATCATACATGCTCCTACAACCTGAGACATAAACAACTGCAATTTAAGAGAATTAATTATACTTTTTAAAACTTATTTAACATTTATTTAACTAGCCAAGTCAGTTAAGAAGAAATTCTTATTTTACAATGACGGCCTACTCCGGCCAAACCCTAACCCGGATGACGCTGGGCCAATAGTGCGCCGCCCTATGGGACTCCCAATCGCAGCCAGTTGTGATGCAGCCTGGTATCGAACCACGGTCTGTAGTGACGCCTCTAGCACTGAGATGCAGTGCCTTCGACCGCTGCGCCGCTCGGGAGCCCAAAATATAGATAGACTTACTACACTCCTGCTAGAATTGATGCAAAAAAAATGTGTAGCCATCAATTGGCAAGCCTCATACTCACCCTCAATAACACACTGGAGGACTGAACTGTCTAGCTTCATACCGTTGGATTTTGTATATTATAAAATTAAACTAAAAATGGAAGTGTTTGACAGAATTTGTAAACCACATGTTGATCACCTTGGGGAATGTGCTGTAAAGTGAACGTTTTGCTTTTGTGTTTCTGTGTTGTGTTGTTTGTGGGGTGCTGTAGAAAACAATTTTAAAAAACTATTGTCAAAAAAAAGAGAGAAAAGGAGAAGGAGAGAAGTCACGCACCAAATTGACCCCGAACCCACTTTTTTAACTGCAGAAGAAAAAATGGAATCTTATTACACTTATTATTTCATGCCATCTGCAAATAAACAACATGCTTTATTAGAGCAGAATGGAGAAGGCCAACGCTGGCAAGGAATCTCACCCAGGATGTCTCCATCTGCCTCCATCCGCCATCGTCCTGCTCGTGCACAGACCCTGCTAATGTTCCTATTCATTCGGCCATTTGTTGTACTTAATGTGGCTTGATGTGCCAGATGCATGGTACAATTAAGTGCAGGGAATAGTAACACACAAACATGAACACACTAACAGACATAAACAATGAAAGCAAATACAGACACACAAACACAAAGCCATTCGACGCAAACCCAGCTGAATCCCTCTCCCTCCCCTCTCCCTCTCCCTCTCCCTCTCCCTCTCCCTCTCCCTCTCCCCCTCTCCCTCCCCCTCTCTCTCCCTCTCTCTCTCCTTCTCTCTCTCTCTCTCTCTCTCTCTCTCTCTCTCTCTCTCTCTCTCTCTCTCTCTCTCTCTCTCTCTCATCTAAGGTTACATACATCCCATCGTCAAGCCCTGCACATGTCTTGCAGACACACACAGAAAAACAGAACGGATTGTATCTATTTGATTCATATAGTGGGCAGGGATGTTGACTTTACAGGGTGATGGTAAATATGTTGTTTCTCCAAAAGCTCGGTATACGTTTACATTTTCTCCGTGGAGCCGAGCTTACAATGATCGAGGGGCTTTTATGTCTTTGTTAGTTTATCACAGTTTGTGTTCTGTGGCAGAGGAGATCTTTAGGAAGTCATTCTGCGAGAGCAGAAAGATGTGGAGGGGAAAATACGAATGGCACGTTATCCCAGTGAAAACCCACGTCTGTTGAAATCTGCTCAAGAAAAGTATGTGTCCATAAAAAAAAAGGAAACACTAGCATATACTGATGTTGCTGTGAAAAATCAAGCCCGTTAGGTAAATGTGTTGTGCAAATTCCCCCCAAAAATGTCACTTCACTTTACAGTAAGTTGCTTGCTCCTGGGTATCCCTGGTCACAACATTGGAATTACAGAGTTGCTTGTTTAAGATTGTTACATTGTAAGTACAATGTAACTGAAAGGGTTCAACCTAATGTTCTCCTGTCTCCTAATTTCTCCTGTTTAGCCTATTGTCTGCAAAGATTGTTACATTGTAACTACATAGTAATTATAAAGTTTATACCTTACTGGCGTAGGTGCATGATAATTACAAGTATATCCTATGTAACTGCATTGTTCTTACATTACACTTGATTCAGAAGAAATAACGTAGATGTAAAAAAAATGAAAATGACCGGTTGTGCTTGTTACAGGTCTATTTATCAACCCTGGTATTACATTTGGATTCAATGGTAGTGGCACCTTGTAGTTAGGTCAGATTTTGGTTTGAGTTATTAACATTGTAATTCAGATGTGACTTTCAAAAATGTAATTACAAAACATTAGTTACATATGTGAAATAACTTTCAGCAAGTGAATGTATAATTACACATTCTTTGTTCCAATTGTGTACCAACTGGCTGCGCTACAACCTCATTACCATGTAATTACACAGTAACACCTATGTAACTACTATGTTGTTGCTAGTTACGCACGTGTAGTTATATAGTAATAGGGGCAACAATTAAAAGTGTTACCAAAATGTCAATATATCTGAATAACGGTTAGGTACTTTCTTCACAAATAATTGTCCGTTTGAAAGCCAAACGTCACATCCACAAATGCATATCCATAATGCTTTGTCTCCTAAACGTCTCAGAAACGTCTAAACACCATGGCCATGTTAAATGATCCTTTTCAAAGCTCCTATCACTTCCTCTGTGTGACTATCCCACTGCGGTAGGACCATCTAGTCCTCTGTCTGATTTCAACTCTATTATGAGTACACGGTAGGAGTCTGAGAGGTGATGGTTGAAATATAGCTCTTATCAAACAATATCCTTGCACACTGTTTATCTTGTGGTATCAGCACAAGGAAAATGTGTAATTGCTGAAAAGTCCTTTTCAGAACCATTGGCACTGGACAGCTCCTCTTAAGGAGAAAAAAAGGTGAATTGTTCGACAAGATCTACCACCAACTAACAAATCTTCAACAAAAAAATATAATACACAGTACAGTAGGCCTAGGGCATACTTTGCCCCCTGATCATTTTGGAACAATGATGACCAAATTCTAATTTGATTGGTGAAAGAGCAGTCGTAACAATATTTAGTTTTTTTGTTGTCAATTTGTCGTATGGTTTCATTTGAGATAAGGTTGGATATTAAAAATAGATATATAATTCTTGCCATTTTGAAAACAGCATTTCACTCCATTGACCCCACCTAACCCAACTCTCTTAGTGTATTAAGCTATGCTTAAATTATTCACAATTGATCTATATATAGCTATCAGCAAAGAATGGTTACCACTTAAATGATAACAATTCATTTTGTATCAGTGTTAATGAACTCTGCCTTGGTACTATAGAAGTGGTTAAGGACCTGGAGCACCTTGCATTGTAGTGAGTTCAGCCCTGAAGGAGATGAAAGGAAATACTCAATGATGAGGATAATTGCTTTTTCTGTTAAATCACTTGTCAAGATACGAATGAGAAGAAAACGCACTTAGGTAAGTCTCCAAGAGATTAGGAAAGAGAGACTGGAAATAATAAAGCTGTATGCAATCACATCTCATATCTAATATCAGACTTGTACTGTTCAAACTCACTGAAAAGTAGCAGTGTTCACAGCTACTTATACCTCTCAGAACTCAGAGCTCCGTAAGACAGAGAGAGGTCTAAAACAAGTGGTCTCTTTGTAATGTATCTTAGTTCCTGTTAACGGCAGGACTAGTATAGCTGGCTCTCTGTTTCTCGGAAGAAACTGGCATGCACATGACAGAGACATTGCCCTTGGACGCTGACATCCGATTTCCATCCCTCTGCATGACGTGTCCGAATATGACGCATATAATGGGAAAGGTAAATGGCTATCTGAAACATCCGTCACTGCCATGCCATGTGCACTCATGGAGACGGTCCGGGGACATCGACGAGGGATGATCGGAGTGAAATGGCATGTTGTGACATCTCTTTCAGATTACTCTCTAGGTGACAGCCAGGCTCATGTGATTGGGGGATCATTTGAGCTGGAGACGTTCATGTTTGTATGTCCTTTTGTGTGTCCTGGCTCACTGATATAATGCATCACACACTCCTTCCATTAATTTACCATGTAAAGTATCCTGCTGTGACATCTGTCCTGAATCAATCACATTGTCTTTGTATATTTTAGGGACACTGGTGCTAAGTAAACCGGGAAGAATCTGTATGAATTTAACTACATATTTAATTAAAAGTGTGTGTTGATAAATATTCGTACACTAATTTTCCCCAGGTTTACATATTGATAGTAGCTTGCCATACATGCTGAAATTACGAATAAGGGTTATATGTTATGGCTCTCCAGACTGGCTCCTTCCAGGTGAGTTGTTGCCATGGCAATGCTGCATATCACTCCATACTAATAGACATGTTTTTGTGCAGTAACCATGTTGCGATTATGGATTCTTTCAGTGGATGTGTGGAGGTGGCTTTTTGTGTAGAATGTATCTATTTAGGCAGGCCAAATCAATACAATCATTTGTGGAATGACAACAATGTCCTGATCGTTATCTGGGAAAAAGTGGAAAATGTACATTTTTAAGCTGTGTGAAATGCTTATTTTAAGAGAACCATAGAGACATAGAAGGAGCAAGACATACTGCCATTCATTATCTGATCCCACCATTACAGATTTCCGGCCTCCTCGCTCCGGAATGTGGCTGAAGCATTACAGATTTCCGGCCTCCTCGCTCCGAAATATGGCTGAAGCATTACAGATTTCTGGCCTCCTCCGTCCGAAATGTGGCTGAAGCATTACAGATTTCTGGCCTCCTCCGTCCGAAATGTGGCTGAAGCATTACAGATTTCCGGCCTCCACGCTCCGGAATGTGGCTGAAGCATTACAGATTTCCGGCCTCCTCGCTCCAAAATGTGTCTGAAGCATTACAGATTTCCGGCCTCCTCGCTCCGAAATGTGTCTGAAGCATTACAGATTTCCGGCCTCCTCGCTCCGAAATGTGTCTGAAGCATTACAGATTTCCGGCCTCCTCGCTCCGAAATGTGTCTGAAGCATTACAGATTTCTGGCCTCCTCGCTCCGAAATGTGGCTGAAGCATTACAGATTTCCAGCCTCCTCGCTCCGAAATATGGCTGAAGCATTACAGATTTCTGGCCTCCTCGCTCTGAAATGTGGCTGAAGCATTACAGATTTCCGGCCTCCTCGCTCTGAAATGTGGCTGAAGCATTACAGATTTCTGGCCTCCTCGCTCCGAAATGTGTCTGAAGCATTACAGATTTCTGGCCTCCTCGCTAAGAAATGTGGCTGAAGCATTACAGATTTCTGGCCTCCTCGCTAAGAAATGTGGCTGAAGCATTACAGATTTCTGGCCTCCTCGCTCCGAAATGTGTCTGAAGCATTACAGATTTCTGGCCTCCTCGCTCTGAAATGTGTCTGAAGCATTACAGATTTCTGGCCTCCTCGCTAAGAAATGTGGCTGAAGCATTACAGATTTCTGGCCTCCTCGCTAAGAAATGTGGCTGAAGCATTACAGATTTCTGGCCTCCTCGCTAAGAAATGTGGCTGAAGCATTACAGATTGCGCATTAGAAATGTCAAGGTCACTTCCGACATATGCAGCGTTTAAAATGAATGCAGTGTCCTCTAACATTGCCTTTAGATTTTTAATTACGCTCTAACACTGAACTTCTGCGACACAGATTGAATAGAGCCCTTTGTCTATACATGGATGCAAGCGTTGTGTGTGTAAAATATAGGCTCTGGAGAAATCACAATTTTTTTCAGAGACATTACTAAGCATTAAGCTGACAAAAAGACAGGAACCTCAATAAGTAGATTCCTGTATGACACACTGAGCAACAGTTCATTCCAGATGCTATTTTTCCGTTGGTGCCAATAGCAATGGGCGTATTTATGGATATACCGTATGCTGTGGGTGGGTTGAGCAGAATGTAAGTCCCTAAAGTGTGCTTAAAACTCACCCATCTCAGTGAAACATTTAGCAGTGTGCACCGCTGAACGTTCAGCATAGCTGCAGGGGGAGCGAGTGTGGGAGGAGAGGGGAATCCACGTGAGAGAATGATTAAAACGGTAATTGTACACGTCTCTTATATTCAACAAAAGAGACTCTCATTTTTCATGGGCGAGGGCACAGTGAGTAGTGGACACTGGGATTGCTTCTGACTCAGGCTGTCTGTTTCCCGCTGCTGCAGGCCCCTCAGAGACACATTAATCAAAGATGGTTGCCACTGCTCCTCCTATACACATTAGATACAGTGAAACAGCAGTGAAACGACATGGCACGGAGACATGACGACCCTGCTCTAATTATAAGTACCTCTGCAACAGTAGCTCCCCAATAAGTATATAGCACTGTTCAATTGTCAAAGTTGTATGTTTTGTTTCATTCAGTACAATTCACGTGGAGGGTTCCTCTAGATACACCCGAGTAATACACTTCGGTTCCCCTGACAAGCTGTAGGAACATTATTTTATTACATCAATTTTTTCTAACGGAAACCAGAATTCAATCAAACCTGCACTTGAGTGAAACAAAAACCAAAAATGATCCTTGCGGTGACAAATATTCATGCTGCAATTAAGATAAACAGTTTTGTGTTCTCAGCATTTACCTCATATAAACTCTAAATGAACTACTACATGCATGGCAAGGTTACCAAAGTGGCAGAGCTATCTTGTTGAATGATGTGGAGCTAGATGTTGTTGTTGTTTCTCTGTGGTAAACACTAAGTTAACAATATGTCTGCATAAAGAATTGGGTGTCAGCTATGACATGGCATCTTGAGTTAGAAAACACTTATTGAACTACAAGTGAAATGAATTTACACCCAGTAACAGAGTAACGGTAATGGAATTACATCATGGATCCCTAATCTGTACTACATAGAAATGCATAATTATGGATATGAATGTCATTATCCTCATGTTTCACAAGTTTGGACACCCCAGTGCAGCACAGCAGAGCACAGTAGAGTGCAGTACAATAGAGCAGAGTATAGTTCAGTACAGTAGAGTAGGGTTTCCCAAACTTGGTCCTGGGGCCTTTCTGGTTGCACGTTTTGGTTTTTGCCTTAGCACTACACAGCTGATTCAAATAACCGATTCATCATCTAGCTTTAACTATGTCAAAGCAGCTGTGTAGTGCCCGGGCAAAAACCAAAACGTGCACCCAGGGGGGCCCCAGTACAGCACAGTACAATCTAAACTTTTTTACAATTTGTAATAGAGGTAATATGAGGTATTATGTACCTGTAGGCAGAGTTATTAAAGTGACTAAAATAACGGAGAGTATCAGAGAGTAGCAGCAGCATAAAAGAGGGGGGGGGGGGCAATGCAAATAGTCTGGGTAGCCATTTGATTAGATGTTCAGAAGTTTTATGGCCCAAATCAAATAACAAATCAAATCAAATTTTAGAGGGAGTGCAAATCAAATCACTACAGAAGGTAGTGCAAATGGCCCAGTACATCACTGGGGACAAGCTTCCTGCCATCCAGGACAGAGGTGTCAGAGGAAGGCCCTAAAATTGTCAAAGACTCCAGCCACCCTAGTCATAGACTGTTCTCTCTGCTACCGCATGACAAGGGGTACCGGAGTGCCAAGTCTAGGTCCAAGAGGCTTCTAAACAGCTTCTACCCCAACCCGTAAGACTCCTTATCATCTAATCAAATGGCCACCCAGACTATTTGCATTTACTGCTGTTCTTAAAATACTTGTTACTTTATTTCTTATTCTTAGTCATATTTTTTTAAACTGCATTGTTGGTCAGGGGCTCTTAAGTAAGCTTTTCACTGTAAGGTCGACACACCTGTTGTATTCGGCCGATATGACTAATAACATTTGATTTGATTTGATATGATTTATTGCGGATGTAGCGAAATGCTTATGCTTCTAGATCCGACAGTGCAACAGGTAATATCTAACCAATTCCACAACAAAACCTAATACACACAATCTAGTAAAGGAATGGAGGAGACTATATAAGTATAAAACATAGTAAAGAATAGATAGTGAAGGATACAGGAAACAGTACAGTATATACATTTGAGATGAGTAATGTGAGATATGTGAACATTTTTAAAGTGGCATTATTAAAGTGACTAGTGTTCCATTTATTAAAGTTAGGGAAGGTTTTAATAGTCACAGTGGGTACACCAGCTCATTTACACTTCCTTATAAACTTGCTCACCGAATAAGCGTATATGTTAATGTTATTGTCTGAGGCTACCCGGAACATATCCAAGTCCACGTGATCGAAAGCAATCTTGAAGCCGTGGAATCCAATTGGTCAGACCAGCGTTGGATAGCCCTAAGCACGGGCGCTTCCTATTTTTGCCTATTATAGGAGGGGAGCAACAAGATGCAGTCACAGTCAGATTTCCAAAAGGAGGGCAGGGGAGGGCCTTATATGCATCGCGGTAGTTAGAGTAGCAGTGGTCGAGTGTGCTATTCACTCGTGTACTGCGATTGATATGCTGACAAAATTTAGGTAACCTTATTCTCAGATTAGCCATGTTAAAATCCCCAGCTACATTAAATGCAGCCTCAGGATATACGGTTTCCAGTTTTCATAAATTCCAGTGAAGGTCATTGATGCCCGCCTTGGTATCCACTTGCGGGGGGATATACACAGCTGTGACGATAACAGAGGAGAGTTCTCTTGGGAGATAATACGGTCGGCATTTGACTGTGAGGAATTCTAGATCAGGTGAACAAAAGGACTTGAGTTCTTATATGTTGTTACAATAACACCATGAGTCATTAATCATGAAACCTACACCCCCGCCCTTCTTCTTACCAGAGAGATGATTGTTCCTGCGCACACAAGGATCCACTTCATTCCTGGTTGTAGTGCTGGTTGTGCTGGTTAGTTGACGTCTCTCTGATATTCAATAGTTCTTCCCGGATGTATGTAATAACACTTAAGTTATTTTGGGCTAACAATGTAAGACATAGTACATAATACATGTTTCAGGGAAAAGGTGTACATTTGACCTCCAACAAAGTTGACAATGTTTAAAAAAGACCAATTTCTGCCCATGCATATACAGTCTTGCAACTGTATCTTTATGCCGTCCTAAATCAAGACCTTTCTTGAGTTGGCCTCTGGGATGGTGCAACTGTTGAGAATGTGAGCCTATGGTTGTGTGGGGGGAAAGGGTTGAGTGTGTATGAGTGTGTGGGTGTATGTGCGTATCCCACAACTGTTGCGAAGGAGTAAAAGATGTTAGGGACAATATAGGATGATTCACAATAATTGTTTGCTAACATAATAATTGCTTGTAATAATGCCATTTTGGTAATGGCGAGACTGGTGAGAGGTCAAATCCTTTGCATAAATTGCCAGCATTACTACAAATATTAATAGCTAATTATGGAAAATAAGAAACATGATTTTTAAAATATGTATATATATATTGATGGCTATATATAACACAAATCGAGGTGAGGGCGATGGAAATGCATTTGGAGGTTGATCTACTTCTGTTCTGTAAATGGCACTGTGTGCTCTTTTCGAAGGATGGATCCCAGGCTCTTTAGGGCTATGGGATACGGGGGGTCGGGGGTGGTCTACCGGGCATTGGGAATACAATCCAACTTGTGATGAGGAGGGCTTTTAGCGGGTGTAATAGTGGGGACCAACTGGAGGTTTACTTAGTAGCAATGCAAATACCATGGTACAGCTATATAGACACTCATCATCTATATACTTTTTAATGGTACGTTTACAAACATATATTTTGATAAATAGAATTGAAAGTTATGTCTCATTATGGTAAGTGGTGAAATAAGTATAGCAAGGTACAATTGTAATGGCCTAGCAGATAATAAGAAATAAATACGATCAGTATTTACCTGGCTGAAAGAGAAGGAATATAATATCTATTATTTTCAGGAAACTCATTCAACAATTTTAGATGACGTTTTGTGGAAAATGGACTGGGGGTGCAAAATATATTTCTCCCATGGGCAAAAAAATCAAAAGGGGTGATGGTTTAAATTAACAGTAATTTTGATCCAAATGTGCAAATTGTCCAAACAGATCATCAAGATAGATGGATTATTTAAATATGTTATTGGACAATAAACATATATGGATTATTAACCTATACAATCAAAATAATGATGACCCAAGCTTCTTTGAAAATATATATAAGAATTTATCAACTCTACAAGCAACACTATACTCTATTATTATGGTGGGAAATTTTAATACGGTCTTAAAATACCTCATGGACCGGAAAGGAAATCACACTACAAACTATCACCCTCAGGCACTTAAGGAAATCATGAATGTCATGGATATATTGGAATTAGTGGATATATGGAGACTTAAATACCCTGACC
The DNA here is from genome assembly GCF_036934945.1 of Oncorhynchus masou masou. Lineage (NCBI taxonomy): Eukaryota > Metazoa > Chordata > Actinopteri > Salmoniformes > Salmonidae > Oncorhynchus > Oncorhynchus masou. The sequence goes on from NC_088213.1 coordinate 40,541,027, forward strand.
TAGTGAGATTTACATGGCGGAGGCTTAATCAAGCTAGTCGTCTTGACTACTTTCTTATGCCATTCTTCCTGGCACCAAAAGTTTAAAAAGTGTTGATAGGGGACAGAATGCGGTCGGATCATCACATAATTGGTATATATATTACTCCGAATTTCCACGTGGGCGAGGATATTGGAATTTAATCAAAGCCTATTGGATTATAAATTGTTTGGAACTAGGACAGAATAATATAGAACTGACTTTTTCAGACATAACATAGGTACGGCAGATCCCCTTATTGTATGGGACACATTTAAATGTGCCTTTAGAGGCCATGCAATTCAGCACTCATCTATAAAACAAAAGCAATTTAGATCAAAAGAGTCCATATTAACAAAGGAAATTGAAGGACTAACAGTACAGTTAGATAAACTGTACCATAGAGGCACAGAATAAGTTAGAGGGAAAAAAATGTTGAGGAACTTAATTCAAGAAAGATCCAGTGTAACATATAAAAATAAAGCGAACTGGATGGAATATGGGGAAAAATACACCATATTATTTTTATCTTCAATATAGAAATGCTACAACAACAAAAAAAGTATTGAAATTCACCAAATGATATTTTGAAAGAGGAAGTAAAGTACTTCTTTATTTTATTTTTTATTTTACCCCATTTTCATGGTATCCAATTGACCCATCACGACAACTCCCGTACGGGCTCGGGAGAGACGAAGGTCAAAAGCCATGCGTCCTCCGAAACACAACCCAACCAAGCCGCACTGCCTCTTTAATGCAGCGCGCATCCAACCCAGAAGCCAGCTGCACCAATGTGTCGGAGGAAACACCTTGCACCTGGTGACATGGTTAGCGTGCACTGCTCCCAGCCCTACACAGGAGTCGTTGGTGCGCAATGAGACAAGGATATCCCTACTGGCCAAACCATCCCTAACCCGGACGATACTAGGCCAATTGTGCACTAGACCACTGCGCCACCCAGGAGGCATTGAAGTAAAGTACTTTAAGAATATGTTTTCGTTTCAGTCTCCTCCATCTCCACTAACTGAAACTAATTGTATGGATTTTTTTTCCTAATAATAATGTAAAATTGACATCTGTACAGAAAGTCTCATGTGAAGGCCAAATTGGAGAGAAGGAACCCTGATGAACTCTTTAGTCATATCACAGTTTACCTATTTGCTCATGGATTTGTCTACACCCAGTCACCTGCTTTTTAAATTCTATGAACAAAAAATATTAAATTTTATTTGGAACGGCAAGCCAGACAAAATGAAAAGGGCCTATTTATATAACGAATATGAATTCGGAGGGCAGAAATTATTATATATTAAAGCATTATACCACTCGCTAAAGGCATCAGTCATACAAAAGTTATACTTAAATCCAAACTGGTTCTCTAGTAAATTGGTGGGAATGTCTCATCCTATGTTCAAGAATGGCCTTTTCACCTTTATTCAGATTACACCTGCTCACTTTCGGTTGTTTGAAAAGGAAATAATAAAAAAATCGTTATTTTTTAAACAAGCCTTAGAAAATTGGTTTGCGATTTCAATTTAATCCACCTGAAAAGGCAGAACAAATTAAACAACAAATATTGTGGTTAAACTCAAATATCAAGTGGGGCAAAAAAGTATTTAGTCAGCCACCAATAGTGCAAGTTCTCCCACTTAAAAAGACGAGAGAGGCCTGTAATTTTCATCATAGGTACACTTCAACTATGACAGACAAAATGAGGAAAGAAAATCCAGAAAATCACATTTTAGGAATTTTAATTAATTTATTTGCAAATTGTGGTGGAAAATAAGTATTTGGTCACCTACAAACAAGCAAGATTTCTGGCTCCCACAGACCTGTAACTTCATCTATAAGAGGCTCCTCTGTCCTCCACTTGTGACCTGTATTAATGGCACCTATTTAAACTTGTTATCAGTATAAAAGACACAAATCCTGCAGTGCCAGACGTGTCCCCCTGCTTAAGCCAGTACATGTCCAGGCCCATCTGAAGTTTGCTAGAGAGCATTTGGATCATCCAGAAAAAGATTGGGAGAATGTCATATGGTCAGATGAAACCCAAATAGAATTTTTGGTAAAAACTCAACTCGTCGTGTTTGGAGGACAAAGAATGCTGAGTTGCATCCAAAGAACACCATACCTACTGTGAAGTATGGGGGTGGAAACATCATGCTTTGGGGCTGTTTTTCTGCAAAGGGACCAGGACGACTGATCTGTGTAAAGGAAAGAATGAATGGGGCCATGTATCGTGAGATTTTGAGTGAAAACCTCCTTCCATCAGCCAGGGCATTGAAGATGAAACGTGGCTGGGTCTTTCAGCATGACAATGATCCCAAACACACCACCCGAGCAACGAATGAGTGGCTTTGTAAGAAGTATTTCAAGGTCCTGGAGTGGCCTAGCCAGTCTCCAGATCTCAACCCCATAGAAAATCTTTGGAGGGAGTTGAAAGTCCGTGTTGCCCAGCAACAGCCCCAAAACATCACTACTCTAGAGGAGATCTGCATGGAGAAATGGGCCAAAATACCAGCAACAGTGTGTGAAAACCTTGTGAAGACTTACAGAAAACGTTTGACCTCTGTCATTGCCAACAAAGGGTATATAACAAAGTATTGAGATAAACTTTTGTTATTGACCAAATACTTATTTTCCACCATAATTTGCAAATAAATTCATAAAAAATCATACAATGTGATTTTCTGGATTTTTTTCCCTCATTTTGTCTGTCTTAGTTGAATTGTACCTATGATGAAAATTACAGGCTTCTCTCATCTTTTTAAGTGGGAGAACTTGCACAATTGGTGGTTGACTATATACTTTTTTGCCCCACTGTACTGATTGATAAAAAAACATGTATTTTTCGAATATTTTTTTTAAAAGGGAATGATTAGTGAATGATATCATAAATAGGACTGGTAGAATTATGTCACACATGCAGATATATGGAAATGTCTGCTCTACCCAGAATTACAACCAATGAATTGCAGCACTACAACAAAAATGGAAGAGGCAAGTAGAAGAGGGAAATGTAAGGAACTTGTATGTCGGCCCTGTATTAAATAACATAAATATTTAAAGAAAAGTGTGATAAGTAAAAACATATACCAATTTCATTTAAGGACAACAAAACTGACAGCTGTGCCATATAAATTGCAAAAGAGTTGGGAAGAGATTTTCGATGTGCCCATTCCATGGCACATGGTTTATGAATTGATACGCAAAACAACGCCGGATACAAAACTTCAAATTTTTCAATTTAAGTTAACAATAACAAAATTCTTGCAACCAATAGAATGTTATATATATGGGGATACAATCTTCCCAGCTCTGCAGATTCTGCTGTGAGGAGGCAGAGTCGTTAGATCATTTATTTTGGTATTGTCCATATGTAGCTCGTTTTTGGTCACAGGCCCAGGAATGGCTAAAGAATTGCAAAACTTGAAAAGCCATAGTCAATCAATCAATAATATACAAATTATTTCAGCAAAAAAAAAGTTTTTAATTTACAATCTGTAGAAGCTATGAGAATAGAAAGGTTCAGTACTTTTGTGAAGCACCGCAGCACAGTTGAAAAATATATGGCAAATAGAAATCCAAATGGATGATGTTGAGAGAAAGACGGGAGGGGTTGAATGGAGCTGAAGGGTGGGACTAATAACAAGATAACCAATGTAAAACATACAGGGTCTGTAAAATGTATAAAGGTTCAGAAATTTTGTGAAATAGCACAAATAGAAATCAAACCGGATTGCAAACAGAAATAGAAGAAGGACTAAAAACAAACAAAATATAACTATTGTAAAATAGATTGTGTCTGTAGAATGTGTATAAGATGTATAAACTGATGGTAGAAGCCTAAGTGTTTATTAGTTTACTACAATTGGGAGAAGGGTGGTAGGGTTTGCGGGGAATAATAAAGGTATATTCTTTAAAAAGTATGTACATCTATATAGGTATGTGTATGTATATATGTGTATATGTATGCATATGTGTATGTACAGGGATATATATATTTACCTCAAAAATATATGGGGGATTGGAAATGATGAGGACAATTACATTGATGGAAGCAACAATCTTTCCGCAATATTAAGCTGATCCACCACTTTTTTTTAAAGAAGAAAGAAATAATACATTAAAAAAATGACTTGGACTTGAAGCGAAACTGCCATCTCTATTGGCGACATCTTGGAGATACTGTTTAGAAGCCTCTTGGACCTAGACATGGCGCTCCGGCACCGCTTGCCTTTCGGTAGCAGAGACAACCGTCTATGACTAGGGTGGCTGGAGTCTGACAATTTTTAGGGCCTTCCTCTGAACACCGCATGGTAGCCTTGGCGGTCAGCGGCCGAGCAGGTGCCATACCAGGCAGTGATGCAACCCGTCAGAAGGATCTCGATGATGCAGTTGTTGAATCTTTTTCGTATTTGAGGACCCATGTCAAATCTATTCAATCTGTAGAGGGCAATTAGGTTTCGTTGTGCCCTCTTCACAACTGTCTTGGTGTGCTTGGACCATGTTAGTTTGTTGGTGATGTGGACACCAAGGAACTTGAAGCTCTCAACCTGCTCCACTACAGCCCTGTCAATGAGAATGGGGGTGTGCTGGGTCTTCCTTTTCCCGTAGTCCACAATCATCTCCATTGTCTTGATCACGTTGAGGGAGAGGTTGTTGTTCTAGCACAACATGGCCAGGTCTCTGACCTCCTCCCTATAATCTGTCTCATCATTGTCGGTGAGCTGGCCTACCACTGTTGTGTCATCAGCAAACTTAATGATGGTATTGGAGTCATGCCTGGCCGTGCAGTCATGAGTGAACAGGGAGTACAGGAGGGGACTGAGCACGCACCCCTGAGGGGCCACCTAGGGGCTGCCCGTCAGGAAATCCAGGATCCAGTTGCAGTGGGAGGTGGTTAGTCCCAGGATCCTTAGCTTAGTGATGAGCTTTGAGGGCACTATGGTGTTGAACGCTGAGCTGTAGTCAATGAATAGTATTCTCACATTGGTGTTCCTTTTGTCCAGTTGGGAAAGGGCACTGTAGAATGCGATAGAGATTGCATCACCTGTGAATATGTTGGTGCGGTTTGCAAACTGGAGTGGGTTTAGGGTTTCTGGGATAATGGTGTGGATGGGAGTCATGACCAGCCTTTCAAAGCATTTCATGGCTATAGATGTGAGTCCCACAGGTCGGTAGTCATTTAGGCAGGGTACCTTGGACTGTAGCCATGAAATGCTAATAAATACAAATGTTGCCTTTTTTGGGCAGCATACTCTACTTTTCTTTTCTTTACTATACTGTATTGTACTATACTGTGTTCCACTCACTTTTCAGTATTGTACTGTACTCTGTACTGTGTTGGAGGCTACTGTTCCCTACACTGCTCTACTCACTGTACTGTATTGTAGTATTCAAAGTAATTTTGTCTATGATAGGTTCAGATTTGGTCCAGCCTGGTCCGTCAGTGGCATTAACATCAAGGGCAGGGTGGACTGACCAAATGTCAATGACTATTCAACATCCATGGACGTCTGGTGTCGGTCAGTGCTCAGTGGGTGAGAATGCTGCTTACAGTAAATGAAAAGAGAGGGGGCTCATGTGTAGATGTCAGTAAGGAGAGGTGACATTAACTGGAGAGTGAGTGACAGAGGCAGAGAGAGAGAAATGCAGGGGTTGTCCAGACTCAGACTGTTTTAGCATTCGTGGTGACCACCAGACAACAGAAAGACTATGAAAACCGTTATGAGCTGAACATAACAGTATGTCAGTAGAAGGGAGGACAGTAGCAGGTGAACCAACTGCAGGTTGTAACCATTATGATTTCCCATCGTAGCCAATTCAGTTGCAGTAATTCCATTACCGATTTTTTGGTAATACTGACACCTACCAATTTATTAAAGGAATTATGAGTTCTAATCACATAATAATTCATAAACAAAATTGATATCATTAAAATCACTAAAATAAATTGGTAGGTCTACCTTTTGCCATGCGGAGCGGAACAGGTGAACCCAAGAGCAGACTCAGACGAGGAGACTGGGATGAGGTAACCAAGGTATTTATTGAAACACAGGGGGAAGATGAGGTGCAGGCCATAGGAAGCTCGGACAGGTTGCAGGAAACCAGGTGCGGAGGCTGAGGCTGGAGCGAGGGCAGTTGGGACTGTTGGGACAGTTGGGTAAGCAGGTTCGGACGGGAATCCAAGGACGCAATGAATTGGGGGGTCCAGGACAGACTAGCAGGACTGACAAGATGTAGGGCTGGAGACCAGGGCCAATGTCAAAGCGGGCAGAATGAGCAGAGGTTACGATCTGGCAGCGTGGAAGTGACAGGGCTGAGTATCTGTAGAGGTCTTGATTATGGAACAGGTTGCAGCTGGTGGGAATCGGCTCTGCCTCCAGCCCACCTGTCTCCAACCACACAATCACACACATACGCACAAACACAAAGAGGGAGAGAGCACTGGGGGAGTGTCGGCAGGTTAGGGAGACACACGGTGAGAAGTAGAGGGCATGGCAGGAGCAGATATAACACCATTACTTGGTACTTCTGTGAACTTTCATTCTCCTCCTTCTTCATGAGGGAGAAATATTTTAAAGATATTGTCACGCCCTGGTCGAAATATATTATGTTTATTCTTCATTTATTCGGTCAGGCCAGGGTGTGACATGGGTTATTGTGGTGTGTTTTTGTCTTGGGGTTTTGTGGGATGTCTAGCGTTAGTCTATGGCTGCCTGAGGTGGTTCTCAATCAGAGTCAGGTGATTATCGTTGTCTCTAATTGGGAACCATATTTAGGCAGCCATATTCTTTGTGTGTTTCGTGTATCTGTATCTGTGTTAGTTTACACTAGTATAGGCTTTTTCGGTTTTCGTTACGTTCTTTGTTTTGTAGTATTTGTATTGTTTCGTGTTTACGTTTGTTCATTAAACATGGATCGCAATCTACACACTGCATTTTGGTCCGACTCTCCTTCACCGCATGAAAACTGTTACAGATATGTTGGTTTTTGTAACAGAATTACATGGCACAAGGCAATGTTTCTTAAACTTACAACAGTTAAACCATTTTTCCAAAACGAAATACAAGATATTAGTTGTTAGGGGTCTTCACATGAATATTATTGTGTTTTGATGTATTTCTGATACCTTTAAATACGTTTAAATACTTTTCCATCCAGAAATCAAATCCTTTACTCTATGTAACAGTACATGCCACAGACAAACAATTCAACAGCTAACTGAACTGAAATAGCAATTTTTTATAAAGAAAATTTGAATTCCAAGCATACCCATTAATATTTTAACATTTTGAAGGCAATGCAGAAAATGAAATTCCAAAGAAAATGACTCGGAAACTGACAGGAATTAGAATTGAAGCAAATAAACAAAGCAGAGAAAGAAAGACATCCCTCAGGCAGCATCTGGTGTAGTGGTCAACAAAGGAAAGCATGCTACAATAATAATAAGTCAATATTGGAGGAGAAATTGCTTCAATCTAATGAATAAATGAACTGTTGTATACATGGGTATGGGAGAAAGGATTATGAGAAAAAGATGACAAAGAAATGGGACACTGTGGAAAATCAGAGAGCTATATTCAACACCTTCCGCATCTGCTGCATACCAAGGGGCTCATCATAGTCATAACTTAACTAGGCTAATCAGGGCATTAATAATTGAAGTGCACGGCGGACCCAAAAATATGTGTTACATAAACAATGGTAGAGAAGGAGCTATATTTTACACCACAACTAATTCATTGGGAGTATATTTACCCAACCCCTTTCCCCTCACTGTTATAAGTGAGTGTGTTCTGTCCATTTATTATTCATGGCAACAAAGTTCAACCGTCGAAGAGAGATCAGGTGGTTCAAATGGGCACATGTCCAAGTTTCAAAAGTCACCTATTTTTAAATATTTTTTAAACATGATTTTACAGCTGGATGAAGAAAATTAGGCCACCCATTACCTCGTGATTTGTTGACAAATGAAGGCAATCTCTGTTACTATGGTAATGTTTTAAACCATACACTATGGCTTGTATCTTCAAATTCTCCCATCCCGTTCTGGGTCAGGAAGAAGGGAGTGAATTGACTGTGGCAGCGGTTCATCTTGGCCAACATGCACTTGGTCTGGACGCCCTGCAGCCTCTTCACATTTCTGGGGCACTTTGCTCTCCTGTAGCATTGGCTCAATCAGAGCTTGAATCATAACCTGTTCCTTCACATAGTAAATGCCTACAGTTTTTTAGATCAAACAATATCTACACATTTGATGTAAAAAACGATATTAAGGCGACACTATACAAATTAAAGGCCCCAGTTTCCAATACATAATTTACTATGTGCCTATTACAGCTGTAAATGGTATTTAACGATGTGTAAAAACAATGTAATACACTTTATTTGACCACATAAGGACAATCTACTATAAAGTGGAACCCAGCTGGACAAATGTGCATGCACTTAACAGCCATGAAACACACACACGCACACACACGCACACGCACACACACGCACACGCACACGCACACACACACACACACACACACACACACACACACACACACACACACACACACACACACACACACACACACACACACACACACACACACACATCTCTCTAAAGCCTAGTTAAAGGTTATGTGGAGTGTAAATCACTGCATGTACCGTAACCTATGTCTGTCACACAGAGATTGATGTAAAAACGCAGATGGGAGCCCAGATGAAAGTAAGCAAACTGGAGGCTTACATAAAATATTGATGTCAAAGCACTTGCTTTCTCTTTAAAAAAATGACAAACTCTACAGAATCCAAAATGATGTTTACTTAGCATTTCATTCTGGTTAAGATGTCAATTAGGCAGAGACCAGGGTACACATTTTCGCACAGCAGCATATTAGTGGGGAATAACAGCAATCCTGTCACGCCCTGGTCGAAGTATATTGTGTTTGTCTGCATCTAGTTGGTCAGGCCAGGGTGTGACATGGGTTTATTGTGGTGTGTTTTGTCTTGGGGTTTTTGTTAGGTATTGGGTTTGTGGCTTAGTGGGGGTATCTAGCAAAGTCTATGGCTGTCTGGAGTGGTTCTAAATCAGAGGCAGGTGTCTCTGATTGGGAACCATATTTAGGCAGCCATATTCTTTGAGTGTTTCGTGGGTGATTGTTCCTGTCGCTGTGTTTATTGTCACCAGATAGGCTGTATAGGTTTTCACACATTTATTGTTTTGTTTAGTTATTTCATGTCGAGTTTCTTTTAATTAAAGAACATGAATAACCACCACGCTGCATTTTGGTCCGCGTCCCTTCCACCAGACGAAAGCCGTTACAAATCCTGCATGGTGTCTACTGTTGCTACTGAATAAAGATAACTTGGACCCACTCATTGTTGTCACTCACTGTGGTTGAATACTCTCCCAATACTTTGACCTCTTCTGACAATCCACACAGTGGTTGTTTCCACAGTCCTCTCCACCTAGATCTCCACACACACACACACGTGCGCACACACCCTGTATTCTAGGAGATAAAGTCTCCAGAGTGGTCTCGTGGGCCTTGAGAGAACATAGGGTGGAGTCCGAAATGATTAAATCTTTTGATAAAGATGAGCAAAAATGACTGTATAAAATAAATAATTCAAACTCTGACATATATTGTATGCCCCCCAGAAAATGGGAAATTACGAGATTTTATCATTTTAAAAATCTAAAAACAGGTAGGAGTCAAAGTTATTGACACCTCTGTTTTCAATATGATTGTGCATCTGTAGAAGTTTTTGAGTGCTTTTGGTGACGAGCTGAATTTCTTCAGCCTCCTGAGGTTGAAGAGGCGCTGCTGCGCCTTCTTCACGGTGCTGTCTGTGTGGGTGGACCAATTCAGTTTGTCTGTGATGTGTATGCCGAGGAACTTAAAACTTACTACCCTCTCCACTACTGTTCCATCGATGTGGATAGGGGGGTGTTCCCTCTGCTGTTCCTGAAGTCCACAATCATCAGCTTAGTTTTGTTGACGTTGAATGTGAGGTTATTTTCCTGACACCACACTCCGAGGGCCCTCACCTCCTCCCTGTAGGCCGTCTCGTCGTTGTTGGTAATCAAGCCTACCACTGTTGTGTCGTCCGCAAACTTGATGATTGAGTTGGAGGCGTGCGTGGCCACGCAGTCGTGGGGGAACAGGGAGTACAGGAGAGGGCTCAGAACGCACCCTTGTGGGGCCCCAGTGTTGAGGATCAGCGGGGTGGAGATGTTGTTGCCTACCCTCACCACCTGGGGGCAGCCCGTCAGGAAGTCCAGTACCCAGTTGCACAGGGCAGGGTCGAGACCCAGGGTCTTGAGCTTGATGACGAGCTTGGAGGGTACTATGGTGTTAAATGCCGAGCTGTAGTCGATGAACAGCATTCTCACATAGGTATTCCTCTTGTCCAGATGGGTTAGGGCAGTGTGCAGTGTGGTTGAGATTGCATTGTCTGTGGATCTATTTGGGCGGTAAGCAAATTGGAGTGGGTCTAGGGTGTCAGGTAGGGTGGAGGTGATATGGTCCTTGACTAGTCTCTCAAAGCACTTCATGATGACGGAAGTGAGTGCTACGGGGCGGTAGTCGTTTAGCTCAGTTTAGCTCCGTAAGGCATACGCCCCCGCCCCTCTTCTTACCAGAAAGATGTTTGTTTCTGTCGGCGCGATGCGTGGAGAAACCCGCTGGCTGCACCGACTCCGATAGCGTCTCTCCAGTGAGCCATGTTTCCGTGAAGCAAAGAACGTTACAGTCTCTGATGTCCCTCTGGAATGCTACCCTTGCTCGGATTTCATCAACCTTGTTGTCAAGAGACTGGACATTGGCGAGAAGAATGCTTGGGAGTGGTGCACGATGTGCCCGTCTCCGGAGTCTCACCAGAAGACCGCCTCGTTTCCCACTTTTACGGAGTCGTTTTTTTGGGTCGCCGGCTGGGATCCATTCCGTTATCCTGGGTGAAAGGCAGAACACAGGATCCTCTTCGCGAAAGTCATATTCTTGGTCATACTGATCGTTGACGCTGATGTTATATTCAGTAGTTCTTCTCGACTGTATGTAATGAAACCTAGGATGACCTGGGGTACTAATGTAAGAAATAACACGTAAAAAAACAAAAAACTGCATAGTTTCCTAGGAACGCGAAGCGAGGCGGCCATCTCGGTCGGCGCCAGAAGTAACTCCCTACTGTTTCTTTATACATTTCTGTGATTACTTAGTTCGTAAATAAAGGATTTAAAACAATTGATGTATGGATGACTCATAGTGAAGACTGGGTTCATGCAGATAACCAACAATTTACGACATTTGGAATGAGACTAACGTGAGGTAAAGAATAATTCATTAATTCGAAGACTAATTGATCAGATATTAACATACCTGAAAGTTATATTAGGAAAATTATAACTTTGTAATCTGAATACTTTCCTTGGTGCCCCGACTTCCTAGTTAATTATAGTTACATGATTAATTTGTTTAATCGCGTAATAATAATTACAGAGAGTTGTTTGATAAAAATAAGTATTCAGTTTTAATGATGTCAAAGACAACTAGTTTTTTTTGTCTTGTTTCTACCAATGTAATTCATATAGCAAATGTCCAAGCTGCTTGCTATAGCTAGATACCTAACTAGTTAGCCTGTCAGGCAAGAAAAGTTGTGCTGTAGTAAATTAGGGCAGCACTCATGAAGTGTGAGCTTCAACCAGCTAACTAGCCACTGAAATGAAGGCTAGAGTAATTTGTTTTATCTGTTTGGTTTAGGTTATGGTTTGTCATGTTTGCTAGGTGCAGATAGTCATAGGCTATACATTGCTTCATTTTCCTATTATTTGACAGCTTAGCGGTTGTGTTAGGGTAGGAGATGCCTGGGAAAATACCCAGCTCATATGATGAGTTGGATATTTGTTTACATAGCCAACTAACACATTGCTTGTTTAGTCCAATTTCTACCGATGCAATTCACTACTCAGCTTACATTGGCGAACTCTGTAGTTAGTCTGTCAGGCAAGAAGGCAAGAGTTGATTGGGTGAGAGAGAGAGCGAGAGAGGGGGGGGGGGTCGGAGGTGTGTAACTGTATCACACAATTTATTATGGGAACCACTTATTAGGAAGACAGTATGTGTATGGTTGAGAGAGAAATAGTGTGAGAGGGAGAGGGAGAGATTATATACCTGACCACAATTGTATCCTCTTTGTTGATCCTCTCCTCTCTGTCTGTTCCTCTAGGTCAGTGAAAGTGAGGGAAGTGATTTGTACAGTCAGGGCTCAGCAGCAAAAAGCAGGGAGGAAGAGGAGTTAGAGATGATAGGAGGGATAGAAATGTGAAGCAAGGAAGGAGGGGAGCGAGAGGAGAGTGGAGGGAGAGAGGAGAGGAGACAGATGAACATGGACAGGAGGAGTAAGAGGGAGAGGAGGAGGGAGAGAAGGGGAAGAGGATGAGTAGAGGGAGAGTATGAAGATGAGGGAGAGGAGGAAGCAGAGGGAGGGGAAGAGAAAGAGAGAGGGAAAGCACACCTGAGAGGGGAGCCTACTTTTCCATGAAGTGTGTCTGCCCCAAGTCCCACCATTTACCCTTGTTCCACACAGCACTGGCAGGGGTTTTGGAATTGTTTTTAATAGTGGTAGGAACTTATATGTGTTCCAGAGCTTATAATGGATTACAACAATAAAATGGGCGGGGTTGACCATCTTGAACAACCGAGGAGCTATTACAATGTTGGACACACAGGCAGAAAATGGTGGAAGTATGTGTTTTGGGGATGCTTAAGATTGCCATCATAAATGCACACATTGTATCGGGGACCGTGGGCCCCTTCCCAGAAACAGAAGGCGTTGGTCCCTGAAGACATTGAAAATGCAGCTTGTGCATTCACTTTGTGAAATGGCTACAGTGGCAGGAAGAGGGGAGTCAAGAGTGTGGCACCAGGCCGTGTGGACTGAGTTTAACTCATTTGAAAGCCGGTGAAGTTTGGTTTCTCTACGTGTTCTGTGCCACTTTGCAGGATGGGGTAGTACTTCCAGATGTTCCACGTTGTGAGCTAAATGCAAACACTATGTGTGAAATATGAATATGTCCTACAAATATTTTATTGTCTCTGAAAAGCTGTTGTGTTTTGTATCTTCTTTCTTTATCTGTCTCGATCTAATTCTTGCATTCACTGAATTGTTGTCAAAGTAGGCTACTTTTTATACATTTTCTGTCAGGCCTGGTCTGTACTAATTTTAATTTTACCTTTATTTTACCTTTAACTTCATTTTATTTTATTTTATTTTACTATTTTACTTACATTGTTACAGACGTAAGAATAATTGTCAATAAAATAGTCTACTTTGTGTGAGTTTTGAAAAACTTTCTGAATATGGTCACATTTTGGATAATTGTATTTATTTATACAGTATGTACATAACATTTATAAGTATAATATACTTGGTACATTTTGAGTGCGTAATTTAGTCAAATTTACTACAAAAAAAATTGTGTTGAGTGTTAATGTTTTGATAGTGAGTGTCTTTACACAATGGAAGACAATATGAGTGTTATTCCTATTGAGATGAATGTTGTGTCATATTAAAGGTTGTGCTCTTTAAAAGTAAGTTAACTGTCAATTGCCATTTGTTATTTGTTTTTGAGCTATGTTTGATGGTTTGAAATGTGTGAGAAAATGAGCTTCATCTTGAAAATTTGCGGTAATCTACAGCAACAATCCAGAATTATATTGGAGTCTAAAGGGTTAGGTAACAATTTAGGTTGTCACATTGCATAATTAACCCATGACACAGGATCAATTTGTAATAGGCAGCGCAAGTGCGCAACTACACAACCGCTTCCAACAACATCGCTGACAAAACAGGCCAACTGTCTAAGTCCAAAAGTAAACAAACATAATGAAATACACAACATGTCCACCACCTACATATTCAGAAAGTGAGAGATGGAGAGAGAAACAGAGAGAGAGTCCACAGCAGAAGACAAGTGCAGTGATGAAATTGGACTCAAAATACAGCTAATGGATGAAGTGTTCAGTCCGACAGTCCAACCTCATGAAATAATCAGCATATTATCAGATCCAATCGACGACTCCCACTCAAAGGAGCGATCTTCAGCACAGGCACAACAGGTGGATTCAGGACCATGGTCAGCGCATCCGACAGACACCAGCTCGCCTCTGGATTGGAATATACGCAAACAGCTTATTGCACAAAGAAGCAAGGAAGCATAGAAAGCCCATACTTTTTTTTGCCATGCAATGCAATAGAAACATGTCAGGCCTATATCTTGAACTGTTCGGGGGGTATGAAATGAATATCTCACTTTGAATAAGCAAACGCTACTGGTTAGGCATTCAGGCATGAAAACATGAAATCGTTATACATAATACCAAGGCGGGTATGAATACACTGGCTCACTTGAATCAGCTAACATAAACCTGGCATACCAAGGCAGTCATGAAAAGATGAAATCTTCAAACATAGCCAAATATCACAGCTGGTATGAATATCACACATATTTTTGAAAAGTGAACTTTGTTTCACCATAACTTGTGACTAGCTAGATAACGCCAGTTTGCATTAGCAAAGAATTGCAGAGGGTCAAAACAATTTGCACACAGTTAGCTATCTAGTAGTTACATGTGTGGGGGAGTGGGAGGTGGTAGTGGTACCAATGATTGCTATATAACCAATTATATCCAAGGAATCAAATGTATTTTTTTTAATTAAAATGTATTTTAAATCATTGGGTGGGCCAGTGTTCAATCTGGCAGGATCTCTGCCCAGCCTGGCCCTGCTGTGGCTTCGTCTCTACTCCTGGCAGGGGCATCCAGGTGTTTGGCTAAAATGACCTGGAACTGGCTAAAGTTCAAGATGTTGTTGACCTTTTAACAAGGGCCCCATGACCAGTGTAAGCAAAATAACCCCATAAGATCAAAATCAAGGTTCTTTCTGCTCATGCATTCTCATTTTGACACCAAACCCACTACTGGTGTGCGTGGCCAATGAGCTCTAAGTTTCATGTCATCTGTCCAAAGCACCGGTTCTAATCCAAGTGCAAATGCTGTTTAGCTAACTCCAGGCGTTGATATTTGTTGGATGAACTCATTGGGAGGGATATTTCATTAAAGAGATCACAGGGGCAGGCGAAAGAGATTGGTGCCCCTGATAACTCACTTGGGTAAAGACACAGCATGAAAACCATCACTACGTTTAACTCCCACGCCGCCATACAATCGATATCCAACCCCCTACTGCTTAAAAAATGAGGGTGAACAAAAATATATATACATTTTCCTCTCCCCCATGCTCTTATTGTATGCATGACCAGAGAGCAAAGGCACGTCAATAAAGGCGTTAGCTGCTGAGTTGAGTTGTGACCAATTGCCAGGTGATCTCTCCATATTGTGTTTATTTGCTACACCATCAGGTATATTTCTAAAGATTCACTCCAATAAAATAATTTACTCAATGCATATTTACTTCTTGAGCATATTTTTTCTTGTTATATCCTTAACACTTTACTGCTAAAGATTATGTGTGAATTTATTGTGTGGACATATTGCCACACCATTTTGTTCTAGCTTTTTCATGCAATTGATCAAGAGAAAGAGAACCTTGCTAATGATCAGTGGTTGTTTGGAATGACCACAAACAAAAACAAGGTCAAATGAACCCAAGGGTGCTTCCAACTTTCAGCAGTTAATTAATGGGACTATTCTGAAGATGTCAGAAATCCATTTCCTTCTCCAGGCAGATCTAAAAAATGGACATGCATTTTTTATTTGAGTGTTTCGAGTGCATCTCACCAGATAATGGCACAAAGATAGGTTCTTGAGAGTACCAATTTCTCTACTCTATGCAGTTACTTCATTTCCAAACCGCTATGTCCACCAATTTTTCATCAATTAATGATTGCTTATGGGTACCATAATGTGTGTGTAAAATATCTGACACCTTGGGACAATCTGTGAGGACAGACGCTGGGAGACGAGAAGCAAGTGCAGGGAGTGAATATTTCATATCTAACTGAGATGAAACCAAACAAGGACAGCGTCTGGACAGGGGGAACAAAACAACATTAATGCTGACACAGGGATGAAACTGAGGAACAGATAGATATAGGGGAGGCAATCAATAAGTGAAGGAGTCCAGGTGAGTCCAATAAAGCGCTGATGTGCATAACGATGGTGACAGGTGTGCATAATGATTGACGGGAGCAGGTGTGGCAGTACACCACCCCCCTACATATGATGTGATATTTGTTCCTGAAAGCCATGACTGAGGTGATGGTAAGGGCTTCACCTCAGTCACTCGGTCAATGAGAGCTTGAAAATGTCAGTGAGGACACTTGCCAGTTGGTCTCGCATGCTTTGAGTACATGTCCTGGCAATCTATCTGGTGTCCGGATTATTGTCCCGCTCCATGAAAGCGGCAGTTCTACCCTTTAGTACAGTGCGGATGTTTTCTGTAATCCATGGCTTCTGGTTGGGATATGTGCGTACGGTCACTGTGGGGACGATGTCGTTGATGCACTTATTGATGAAGCTGATGACTGAGGTGGTGTACTCCTCAATGCCATTGGATGAATCCCAGAACATATTCCAGTCTGTGATAGCAAAACAGTCCTGTAGCGTAGCATCCGAGTCATCTGACCACTTCTGTATTTAGTGAGTCACTGGTACTCCGTGCTTTAGTTTTTACTTGTAAGCAGGAATCAGGAAGATAGAATTATGGTCAGATTTTCCAAAGGAGAGCCAGCTTTGTATGCATCTCTGTGTGTGGAGTAAAGGTGGTCTAGAGTTTTTTTTTCCTCTAGTTGCACATGTGACATGGTGGTAGAAATGAGGTAAAACGGATTTAAGTTTGCCAACGTTAAAGTCCCCGGCCACTAGGAGCTCCGCTTCTGGATGAGCATTTTCTTATTTGCTTATGGCCTTGTACAGCTCGTTCAGGGTTGGGGAGTAACAGATTACATGTAATCCGTTACATGTAAGGGATTACCAAAAAACGGTAACAGTAATCTGTTATGTTACCAACAAAAACATTAGATTACAGATACTTTTGAAAAACTTGATTATTACTTCGAGGATTACGTTCAAATTCAGCAAGGATGTTCGCAGAATTTTTTAAATCTGTTTTCTCAATGACATTCAAATCAGCATTGAAAAAAGGCGCAAATTTAAGTTTGTTCCACCTGAGCGAGTCTGACTACAAGTCAGAGACCACTATAATAACACACCAAATGTGTTTGAAGAGTCCAAGCTACAGTATGTAGTAGAAAGTGATGGCTTAGAAGAAGTCTACATAACCAACCCATAAAGTAAAATGTAACATCCATATATAGCCAGCTATGTAAACTTTAACATTGATTCATCCTGCAATAGAGGTTGTTTAATTGGTAACATACATTTTTGTCTTCTTCTAATGCCTCTTAAGGGGAAAGTAATCTAAAAGTATCGAATCAAATCAAATTTTATTTGTCACATACACATGGTTAGCAGCTGTTAATGCGAGTGTAGCGAAATGCTTGTGCTTCTAGTTCCGACAATGCAGTAATAACCAACAAGTAATCTAACTAACAATTCCAAAACTACTGTCTTATACACACAAGTGTAAGGGGATAAAGAATATGTACATAAAGATATATGAATGAGTGATGGTACAGTATATACATATGAGATGAGTATGTAAACAAAGTGGCATAGTTAAAGTGGCTAGTGATACATGTATTACATAAAGATGCAGTAGATGATATAGAGTACAGTATATACGTATACATATGAGATGAATAATGTAGGGTATGTAAACATTATATTAGGTAGCATTGTTTAAAGTGGCGAGTGATATATTTTACATAATTTCCCATCAATTCCCATTATTAAAGTGGCTGGAGTTGAGTCAGTGTGATGGCAGCAGCCACTCAATGTTAGTGGTTGCTGTTTAACAGTCTGATGGCCTTGAGATAGAAGCTGTTTTTCAGTCTCTCGGTCCCAGCTTTGATGCACCTGTACTGACCTCGCCTTTTGGATGATAGCGGGGTGAACAGGCAGTGGCTCGGGTGGTTGTTGTCCTTGATGATCTTTATGGCCTTCCTGGAACATCGGGTGGTGTAGGTGTCCTGGAGGGCAGGTAGTTTGCCCCCGGTGATGCGTTGTGCAGACCTCACTACCCTCTGGAGAGCCTTACGGTTGTGGGCGGAGCAGTTGCCGTACCAGGCGGTGATACAGCCCGCCAGGATGCTCTCGATTGTGCATCTGTAGAAGTTTGTGAGTGCTTTTGGTGATAAGCCAAATTTCTTCAGCCTCCTGAGGTTGAAGAGGCGCTGCTGCGCCTTCTTCACGATGCTGTCTGTGTGAGTGGACAAATTCAGTTTGTCTGTGATGTGTATGCCAAGGAACTTAAAACTTACTACCCTCTCCACTACTGTTCCATCGATGTGGATAGGGGGGTGTTCCCTCTGCTGTTTCCTGAAGTCCACAATCATCTCCTTAGTTTTGTTGACGTTGAGTGTGAGGTTATTTTCCTGACACCACACTCCGAGGGCCCTCACCTCCTCCCTGTAGGCCGTCTCGTCGTTGTTGGTAATCAAGCCTACCACTGTTGTGTCATCCGCAAACTTGATGATTGAGTTGGAGGTGTGTGTGGCCACGCAGTCGTGGGTGAACAGGGAGTACAGGAGAGGGCTCAGAACGCACCCTTGTGAGGCCCCAGTGTTGAGGATCAGCGGGATGGAGATGTTGTTGCCTACCCTCACCACCTGGGGGTGGCCCGTCAGGAAGTCCAGTACCCAGTTGCACAGGGCGGGGTCGAGACCCAGGGTCTCGAGCTTGATGACGAGCTTGGAGGGTACTATGGTGTTAAATGCCGAGCTGTAGTCGATGAACAGCATTCTCACATAGGTATTCCTCTTGTCCAGATGGGTTAGGGCAGTGTGCAGTGTGGTTGAGATTGCATCGTCTGTGGACCTATTTGGGCGGTAAGCAAATTGGAGTGGGTCTAGGGTGTCAGGTAGGGTGGAGGTGATATGGTCCTTGACTAGTCTCTCAAAGCACTTCATGATGATGGAAGTGAGTGCTACGGGGCGGTAGTCGTTTATCTCAGTTACCTTAGCTTTCTTGGGAACAGGAACAATGATGGCCCTCTTGAAGCATGTGGGAACAGCAGACTGGTATAGGGATTGATTGAATATGTCCGTAAACACACCAGCCAGCTGGTCTGCGCATGCTCTGAGGGCGCGGCTGGGGATGCCGTCTGGGCCTGCAGCCTTGCGAGGGTTAACACGTTTAAATGTTTTACTCACCTCGGCTGCAGTGAAGGAGAGTCCGCATGTTTTCGTTGCAGGCCGTGTCAGTGGCACTGTATTGTCCTCAAAGCGGGCAAAAAAGTTATTTAGTCTGCCTGGGAGCAAGACATCCTGGTCCGTGACTGGGCTGGTTTCCTTTTTGTAGTCTGTGATTGACTGTAGACCCTGCCACATACCTCTTGTGTCTGAGCCATTGAATTGAGATTCTACTTTGTCTCTATACTGACGCTTAGCTTGTTTGATAGCCTTGCAGAGTGAATAGCTGCACTGTTTGTATTCGGTCATGTTACCAGTCACCTTGCCCTGATTAAAAGCAGTGGTTCGCACTTTCAGTTTCACGCGAATGCTGCCATCAATCCACGGTTTCTGGTTTGGGAATGTTTTAATCGTTGCTATGGGAATGACATCTTCAACGCACGTTCTAATGATCTCGCACACCGAATCAGCGTATTCGTCAATGTTGTTGTCTGACGCAATACGAAACATATCCCAGTCCACGTGATGGAAGCAGTCTTGGAGTGTGGAATCAGCTTGGTCGGACCAGCGTTGGACAGACCTCAGCGTGGGAGCTTCTTGTTTTAGTTTCTGTCTGTAGGCAGGGATCAGCAAAATGGAGTCGTGGTCAGCTTTTCCGAAAGGAGTGCGGGGCAGGGCCTTATATGCGTCGCGGAAGTTAGAATAACAATGATCCAAGGTTTTGCCAGCCCTGGTTGCGCAATCGATATGCTGATACAATTTAGGGAGTCTTGTTTTCAGATTAGCCTTGTTAAAATCCCCAGCTACAATGAATGCAGCCTCAGGATGTATGGATTCCAGTTTGCAAAGAGTCAAATAAAGTTTGTTCAGAGCCATCGATGTGTCTACTTGGGGGGGAATATATACGGCTGTGATTATAATCGAAGAGAATTCTCTTGGTAGATAATGCGGTCGACATTTGATTGTGAGAAATTCTAAATCAGGTGAACAGAAGGATTTGAGTTCCTGTATGTTTCTGTGATCACACCACGTCTCGTTAGCCATAAGGCATACGTCCCCACCCCTCTTCTTACCAGAAAGATGTTTGTTTCTGTAGGCGCGATGCGTGGAGAAACCCGCTGGCTGCACCGACTCCGATAGCGTCTCTCCAGTGAGCCATGTTTTCCGTGAAGCAAAGAACGTTACAGTCTCTGTTGTCCCTCTGGAATGCTACCCTTGCTCGGATTTCATCAACCTTGTTGTCAAGAGACTGGACATTTGCGAGAAGAATGCTAGGGAGTGGTGCACGATGAATCCACATAGAATTGAGTTTCCTTGTAATCTTGCAGACACTGCTAATCCTGTATGGAGGCTATTCTACACATAAATATACTGAACAAAAACATAAACGCAGCATGCAACAATTTCATAGATGTTACTGAGTTACAGTTCATTTATGGAAATCAGTCAATTTAAATAAATAAATTAGGTAATAATATATGGATTTCACATAACTGGGAATACAGATATGCATCTGTTGGTCACAGATACCTTAAAGAAGGTAGAGGCTTTGATCAGAAAAACCAGTCAGTATCTAGTGTGCATCATGCAGCGCAACACATCTCCTTCACATGGCCTGTAGAATGTTGTCCCACTCTTCAATGGCTGTGTAAAGTTGCTGGATGTTGGTGGGAACTGGAACACGCCTGCTCATACTATAACCCCTCCGCCACTATGGGGCATTCTGTTCACAACGTTAACATCAGCAAACCACTCGGCCACATGACGCTATACTGTACATGTGGTCTGCAGTTGTGAGGCCGGTTGGAATATACTGCCAATTAAGTTGGAGGTGGCTTTTGGTAGGGAAATTAACATTAAATTCTCTAGCAACAGCTCTGGTGGACATTCTTGCAGTCAGCATTCCAATTGCACGCTCCCTCAAAACTTAAGCCATCTGTTGTATTGTGTGACAAAACCGCACATTTTTAGAGTGGCCTTTTATTGTCCCCAGCACAAGGTGCACCTGTGTAAGGATCACGCTGTGTTGTCAGCTTCTTGATATGCCACACTTGTCAGGTGGATGGATTATCGTGGCAAAGGATAAATGCTCACTAACAGGGATGTAAACATATTTGTGCACAAAATTTGATAGAAATAAGCTTTTTTTGTGCTTCTGTAACATTTCTGTGATCTTTTATTTCAGCTCATGAAACATGAGACCAACACTTTACATGTTGCGTTCATATTTTTGCTCAGTCTACATCAAAATGCTCTTGTTATTTATAGCCTGCATGGCCAAATGTCTCTTATGATGTCTGTCTCATCAGCACATTTGTTGTTTAAAAATATAATTTTAGGGGGATAATCACTCTATCCTCAATAGACATGATAGCATTGTAATGATGTTTAATTAACAATGTACATTGATGTTTGCTCAAGGGTTATATCAATAAAACATAAATCGTTTTTTAACCAATTGACAGCTGTTATTAGATAGCCATGCATGTGGGCTCATTGACTATGATGAAAGTAAGAAGCAGTATGTTTCTGCAATGACTTGCAGTGCAAGGAAATGGTGCAAGACATGAAAATTAAGAGGAAATGGGAGAGTCTCTGTGATGGACTGTCCCTGTATATTTGTAATGGCCTCTTGTGTCTTAACAATTGTCACTTCATCTTCATCTTTGACAAATCATGACCTTGGGACTATAAGTTTCTATCTGACAATTTGGTCAAAAATGTGTCCTTTAAGGGGTCTTTTACATGTGAGATACTGTATGTCAGATTTAAACGGGAACATCTGAAAGTTCAATCTGCGCAAACACCTTTTAACTTGGTGCTATACGATTCTATCTGCAATCCAATCACACAATGATACATTTTGCAGATAGAAACTTACAGTTTAACGCCCCCCCGGCACTCGACGGCATCAGGCTCCCCAGCATTACGCACTCCTGCCACCATCAGCACGCATACCTGCCTTTCCCCGTCACGCATCAGCGTATTATTGGACTCGTCTGGACTCAATCACCTGTTTATTACCTCCCCTATATTTGTCAGTTCCCCATCTCTGTTCCCGCTGCTGAAGTGATTGTTGATTGTCGTTGTTTTGGCCATGTGCTGAAGCTGTGCCTGTCTTGTTTCATGTTTGTTCCTTACTAAATGTTGACTCCCCGTACCTGCTTCTCATCCCCGGCTCCGGTCCTTACAATAGCCTGAAGTCTTTGATTATTCTTATCATAGGTTCTGGTCCTCTTTTTCAATTACTTAAGATTTTTTCCCCACCACTTTTTCCGAAGAATGTAAAAACAAATAATTGCAGGTGCCTTAGAGCATGTTTTAGGCCCTTAGGAGAGGCATTGCTGTTTTTGTCTTGTTCTATATCAATACGAAAACTTTCCTTGGAAAGGGTATTTCGCTAAAATTACAAACTTACCACATTTCATGGATTAATATCAAGTAGGATGTCAGAGACCAGAAGAAAATACCAGTTTACTCAACCAGAGCTAAGCTTCAGTAATGTTACTAGTTATCCAAAGGATATACTGTATTTGTCATTTTAGGGGACTTTCGCTTTAACAAATGTGTGATGAACATGAATTAATATATTTGATGATGTGATTAGAAAGAAGGAAGGGTATTCCCTTTATGTAATAATTACATGTCTGTACTTTTCTGTTTAGTCAATTGTTACATTCTGTGCCAGATAGGACCTTAAGGTTCTATCTGCAATTGCACCCCCCTGGGACCGTATTAATGGGTTATCAAAGAAGAATTCACTACGAAACAGTTCTGAAATTTAAAAAATGTTATGCTCAGTATCTCAGAACTATGCTTTACGCAGATAGAACCTTCCCAATGGGCACAGACGTCCATTCGACACCTATTCCACAATGGTTCAAAGGAATTTCATTGAAATCACGTGAAAACAATGCTGATTCAACCAGTGTGTGCCCAGTGGGTTATAGTCCCAACGTCTCATGCTTTGGCTCTCTAGTTCTCCCTTTCCTCCAGGTGTAGTAAATGTTGATGGTGAGAAACTGGAGCTACTCAGTCAATGTGTCATTGGAATGATAAAGCATGACACCAACATCATACACTGAGCAATAAAACTATGACAAAAATGTCAGCACATGAAGGCTTGGGAACACATTGGCATGTTAGCCACAGAGGGCAGTCAGGGTTGATGTTACAGTATGTGTCTATATTCTGTTAGAGATGTTGCATCTCTTTGCTTGACAGACACTGGGTTATTGATAGACAGGTTTAACAAAGTTTCACAAAATCCGTTTTATACTGCACAAACTTTGAGAAAAATGGAAACACATTCCCGTCTCTAGAAGAGAACCTTTTATTAACAGCAGAAAAGTAGTTCCGGTATTCCCTATAGAGCTGACCTGTCAGAGAGCACTCTCCCTCATCCAGTGTATTTACAGCAGCTTCAGAGTTTCAGTGGCAGATACCTCATGGAGAGCAAGTACTCAAGAGCAGTGGTTCCCAAACTTTTTACAGTCCCATACACCTTCAAACATTCAACATCCAGCTGCGCACCCCCTCTAGCAACAGGGTCAGCACACTCTCAAATGTTTGTTTTTTGCCATCATTGTAAGCCTACCACACACGCACAATATATGTATTAAACATAAGAATGAGTGTGAGTTTTTGTCACAATCTGTCTCGTGGGAAGTGACAAAGTGCTCTTATAGGACCAGGGCACAAATAATAATAATATAGTAATAATCAATAATGTTGCTCTTTATTTAACCATCTTACATATAAAACCTTGTTTGTTCATTGAAAATGGTGAATAACTCACCACAGGTTAATGATGTGCTTAAAAGGATGCACATAGCTCTGCAATGTTGGGTTGTATTGGAGAGAGTCTCAGTCTTAAATCATTTTCCACACAGTCTGTGCCTGTGTTTAGTTTTCATGCTAGTGAGGGCCGAGAATCCACTCTCACATAGGTACGTGGTTGCAAAGGGCATCAGTGTCTTAACAGTGCGATTTGCCAAGGCAGGATACTCTGAGCGCAGCTAAATCCAGAAATCTGGCAGTGGCTTCTGATTAAATTCAATTTTCACAGAACCGCTTGTTGCAATTTTGATAAGCCTCTCTGGTTCAGATATCGGTAAGTGGACTGGAGGCAGGGCATGAAAGGGATAAGGAATCCAGATGAGTGTGTCATCCGTTTTGGGAAAGTACCTGCGTAATTGCACACCCAACTCACTCAGGTGCTTCACTCTATTACATTTGACATTGTCCATAAGCTTGAGTTCATTTGCACACAAATAATCATACAATGATGGAAAGACCTATGTGCTGTCCTTGTTAATGCAGACAGAGAAGAGCTCCAACTTCTTAATCATAGCCTCAATTTTGTCCCGCACATTGAATATAGTTGCGGAGAGTCCCTGTAACCCTTGATTCAGATCATTCAGGTGAGAAAAAACGTCCCCCAGATAGGCCAGTCGTGTGAGAAACTCGCCATCATGCAAGCGGTCAGACAAGTGAAAATGATGGTCAGTAAAGAAGACTTTAGGCTCGTCTCTCAATTTAAAAACATGTAAAAAAAAAAACATACTTCGCTCCTCGATAACCAGCGCATTTTTGTATGTTGTAAATGCATTACATGGTCACTGCCCATATCATTGCATAGTGCAGAAAATACACACTAGTTCAGGGGCCTTGCTTTAACAGAGTTAACCATTTTCACTGTCGTGTCCAACACATCTTTCAAGCTGTCAGGCATTCCCTTGGCAGCAAGAGCCTCTCAGTGGATGCTGCAGTGTACCCAAGTGGCGTCGGGAGCAACTGCTTGCACTCGTGTTACCATTCCACTATGTCTCCCTGTCATGGCTTTTGCGCCATCAGTACAGATTCCAACATGAGCAGCAGCTACGTTTGGCTACATATGGACTGTTAGTGTTATTCTCACGAGAAAGTCCCCGACGCGCACCTATACAACAAGCAACTACACTGACAATAGAACAATCTCTGACAAAGACATGAGGGGAAACAGAGGGTTAAATACACAACAGGTAATGAATGGGATTGAAAACAGGTGTGTGGGAAGACAAGACAAAACCAATGGAAAATTAAAAAAGGATCAATGATGGCTAGAAGACCGGTGACGTCGAACGCCGAGCACCGCCCAAACAAGGAGAGACAACGACTTCGGCAGAAGTCGTGACAGTACCCCCCCCCCCCCGAGGCGCAGCTCCAGCTGTGCGTCGACACCGGCCTCGGGGACGACCCGGAGGGCGAGGTGCAGGGCGATCCGGATGGAGATGGTGGAATTCTGATAACATGGAAGGATCTAACACGTCCTCCACCGGAACCCAGCATCTCTCCTCCGGCCCGTACCCCTCCCAGTCCACGAGGTACTGAAGGCCCCTCGCCCGACGTCTCGAATCCAAAATGGATCGAACAGAGTACGCCGGAACCCCCTCGATGTCTAGAGGAGGCGAAGGAACATCACGCACTTCAGCCTCCTGAAGCGGGCCAGCCACCATCGGCCTGAGGAGAGACACATGGAACGAGGGGTTAATACGGTAATGAGTGGGTAGTTGTAACCTATAATATACCTCGTTCACTATCCTCAGGACTTTAAACGGCCCCACAAACCGCGGACCCAGCTTCCCGAGAGCAGGCGAAGGGGCAGGTTTTGAGTCGAGAGCCAGACCCTGTCCCCTGGAGCGAACACTGGGCCTCACTGCGGCGACGGTCTGCGCCAATTTTCTGGCGCCTTATGGCACGCTGAAGGTGGACGTGGGCTGCCTCCCAGGTTTCCTCAGCGTGCCGAAACCAATTGTCCACCGCAGGGGCCTCGGTCTGGCTCTGATGCCAAGGAGCCAGAACCGGCTGATACCCTAATACACATTGAAAGGGAGTAAGGTTAGTGGAGGAGTGA
Organism: Oncorhynchus masou masou; assembly: GCF_036934945.1. NCBI lineage: Eukaryota > Metazoa > Chordata > Actinopteri > Salmoniformes > Salmonidae > Oncorhynchus > Oncorhynchus masou. The sequence goes on from NC_088213.1 coordinate 40,567,210, forward strand.
CGTAGCGAGTTCTGAGCCATCTCTGCCCAGGGCACGAACTTCGCCCACTCCTCCGGCCGATCCTGGCAATAAGACCGCAGAAACCTACCCACATCCTGGTTAACTCTCTCCACCTGCCCATTACTCTCAGGGTGAAAACCTGAGGTAAGACTAACCGAGATCCCCAGACGCTCCATGAACGCCTTCCAGACCCTTGATGTGAACTGGGGACCCCGATCAGACACTATATCCTCAGGCACCCCATAGTGCCGGAAAACGTGTGTAAACAGGGCCTCTGCAGTTTGTAAGGCCGTAGGGAGACCGGGCAAAGGGAGGAGACGACAGGACTTTGAAGGATCCATTTATCCCTACCCATGGGATACAACGGAGATACTGCCGGCTGCCAGGGTTTCCTCCTCAAGCTGAACTTACAGTGCCTTGCGAAAGTATTCGGCCCCCTTGAACTTTGCAACCTTTTTGCCACATTTCAGGCTTCAAACATAATGATATAAAACTGTATTTTTTTGTGAAGATTCAACAACAAGTGGGACACAATCATGAAGTGGAACGACATTTATTGGATATTTCAAACTTTTTTAACAAATCAAAAACTGAAAAATTGGGCGTGCAAAATTATTCAGCCCCTTTACTTTCAGTGCAGCAAACTCTCTCCAGAAGTTCAGTGAGGATCTCTGAATGATCCAATGTTGACCTAAATGACTAATGATGATAAATACAATCCACCTGTGTGTAATCAAGTCTCCGTATAAATGCACCTGCACTGTGATAGTCTCAGAGGTCCGTTAAAAGCGCAGAGAGCATCATGAAGAACAAGGAACACACCAGGCAGGTCCGAGATACTGTTGTGAAGAAGTTTAAAGCCGGATTTCGATACAAAAAGATTTCCCAAGCTGTAAACATCCCAAGGAGCACTGTGCAAGCGATAATATTGAAATGGAAGGAGTATCAGACCACTGCAAATCTACCAAGACCTGGCCATCCCTCTAAACTTTCAGCTCATACAAGGAGAAGACTGATCAGAGATGCAGCCAAGAGGCCCATGATCACTCTGGATGAACTGCAGAGATCTACAGCTGTGGGAGACTCTGTCCATAGGACAACAATCAGTCGTATATTGCACAAATCTGGCCTTTATGGAAGAGTGGCAAGAAGAAAGCCATTTCTTAAAGATATGCATTAAAAGTGTCATTTAAAGTTTGCCACAAGCCACCTGGGAGACACACCAAACATGTGGAAGAAGGTGCTCTGGTCAGATGAAACCAAAATTGAACTTTTTGGCAACAATGCAAAACGTTATGTTTGGCGTAAAAGCAACACAGCTCATCACCCTGAACACACCATACCCACTGTCAAACATGGTGGTGGCAGCATCATGGTTTAGGCCTGCTTTTCTTCAGCAGGGACAGGGAAGATGGTTAAAATTGATGGGAAGATGGATGGAGCCAAATACAGGACCATTCTGGAAGAAACCCTGATGGAGTCTGCAAAAGACCTGAGACTGGGACGGAGATTTGTCTTCCAACAAGACAATGATCCAAAACATAAAGCAAAATCTACAATGGAATTGTTCAAAAATAAACATATCCAGGTGTTAGAATGGCCAAGTCAAAGTCCAGACCTGAATCCAATCGAGAATCTGTGGAAAGAACTGAAAACTGCTGTTCACAAATGCTCTCCATCCAACCTCACTGAGTTCGAGCTGTTTTGCAAGGAGGAATGGGAAAACATTTCAGTCTCTCGATGTGCAAAACTGATAGAGACATACCCCAAGCGACTTACAGCTGTAATGGCAGCAAAAGGTGGCGCTACAAAGTATTAACTTAATATGGGGGCTGAATAATTTTGCACACCCAATTTTTCAGTTTCTGATTTGTTAAAAAAGTTTGAAATATCCAATAAATGTCATTCCACTTCATGATTGTGTCCCACTTGTTGTTGATTCTTCACAAACAAATACAGTTTTATATCTTTATGTTTGAAGCCTGAAATTTGGCAAAATGTCGCAAAGTTCAAGGGGGCCGAATACTTTCGCAAGGCACTGTATATACTGTATATACATAAAAAAATTGTTATGTGAATCACATTTTTATTTGGCGTACCCCCGACGGCATTGCGCCTACCCCAGTTTGGGAATACCTGCTCTAGAGAAATCATTTCCTTACATCCTTATTTTCCTCTGAGAGAGATAAACTCCCATTGCATGGACTCGGAAGTTGCCATTTGATCAACGCTAAATTGTGAAATGTGTCTATAATAATGAAACAGTGAGTAGACAAGTTACATCAGAAATGATTTATTTGAGGGTGTTCATGTGAGCTGTCCCAAACTGATTCACTATCAGTTCTTCGTCAATACTCCCTCCAGCTAAATGCTGTCACCTTACCTACAGTACTGTACCATGGTTTTGGAGTTGGTTTTCCAGCCAACATTATTAATTGGCCAAAGTGCACATCAATCAATAGGTACAGCTTACAGTACTTCAAGTGAAGACAGGGCTCTTGGTGAAGAGAGCTCTTTAAAAACCGTAAGTTATATCATGTCATCTGTGTCTTTCAAACGACTGTTTGTCTGGAGCAATGACAGCACCATTCCACATAAATCATGTTCTAACGCTACCTATAGAGACAAAGTCAACAAAGTGAAACACATTAAATGCATGCCATGCACACATGGGGAATTATGAAGTGTGCTTTGCTGAATCATAATGTCAAAGTGTCACCGTCTGATTTATCGTCCCTCGCAATTTCTTGTTTAATTAAGAAATCTTACATAGATTATTCATGATATTAAATGTCCCAAACAGAAATGTAAAACCTCATTAGTTTCGAAAGAATGACATGACACACATTCAATGTATTTGTAATGAAAAATAATGGTAGACATAAATTACCCACGGAGGTATGCATGGCTCCAGACTGCCATGTCTGCGTACAGCACCCTATCCCAGCACCTAATATGATTGCAGCACCCGTCAGGTGTTCAACTTGGTATTTGATCACATAAGCCAGACAGTGAAAGAAACCCAACCTGTATTATCTCTTAGCCTCCGTCTCTGTACAACATGGAATTGTTTCTCCTTTCCACACCATGTCAACTTCAGGATCACACCCGCACACACACACAGACACACACACACTGTGGAGGGGCTTAGTGAAACCCTAGGGGCATAGCCAGTAAAAATAGCCCTGACCGATTCCTGCTCCAGTAGCTCAGGTCTGTCAGGAGCTATGCCCTCCATTCCATCCCCTCCAGCTCTGGACATGCATGGAAGGATGGAAGTGGTGGAAAGACGGGTGGGGGTTTCTCCCCTAAATTAATCTCGCTCCCTGGGGGCGGAATCTGGCCACTGTGAGGCAAACAGACAGAGACCTTTTTCTCAGAACCCCTTATCCTTTCGTTTCCCCTCTAGCAAAGGGAAACGCCAATCAACATGACTTCGTTAATATTTGACGCTTGTCTGTAGAAGATGGAGGGACATGCAGGCAGAGTGAAGTGAAAGGCTTTTTCTCAACAGGTGACAGTGTCTGGGTTAGTAATTGAAGGAAATGTTGTCATAATGATTCACTGAAAATAATTTACAATGAAACAAGGGGGAGGAAGTAGAGGGTTGTCTAATTACTGGGTTACTGCGTGAGAATTAGACTTGACATGTTGTTGAGATACGTTCTACTTGTGGTAAAAGGTCCACGTATCTCTATTTTAACTCATCCTAATTTGAGTAATTATCTAAAAGCTATCCTCAACCTCAAGTTTGAGCAAAGTCCTTCCAAACAGCTCAAATTATGCAGAAAATGATATAATTTCATTTAAGCGTATTTTGTGAAACAGATTTAGCGTTGATAAACAGTACTTTCAGTACAACCTTACAGTGTATCTCTAAGGCAGTATGCCTAATTAGACAATGTAGCTAACTGTGCTAAAAGCAGACAGAGGCAATACAAATGTGTACAAATATTTCCTGAATTTGTCCTCAGTGCCCAAATGTGTTAGGTGACTCTATTGTACATTCATCCAAAAACATTTTTACCAAAAACAACCACACCACATTTTGAGTTGACAGTAGTAGTGCTATTCAAAGAAAGTCCAGCTGTGTGGTGTTCTGTGCAATATGTACACAAACATGTAAAACTGTCATCCAGGAGAGGAGGAGGGGAGAGTTGTTTTGGCAATTAATTACAAACACATTTGCATAATGATGATAAGCGTGATTAGCAATTCAGTTTTCTTTCAGGATACAATGGCTGCATTTACACAGGCAGCTCAATTGACCCTTCGCTAAGCCCAACCCCAGAATGTTGGGCAACCAATCGCAGCGCTCCAATGGACAGCAACTGTCATCGAGTCCGACACCTCAGACAAACTCATGTTTAAACTGCATAAAAGCTGATGAGGTCTATAACAGTTTAAATGGCAAAATAATTGAGCAGTGCACCAGGAGTAATTGCTACTGTGATTTCTGAACTGCAGAGCCTGTTTATGGAGTATTTTTTAAATCTGAAATTATACTTTTGTAACAATGTTTGCTAGCTCAACTGGTTAGCTAGCTGTCAGTCTCATTGACCACCAAACATTGCTAATGCTAGCTATCCACTTAATCTAACTTGTTTTCTCAAAATGTATGTTAGCTAGCTAATTTAGCAATGTTATGAATACAACTCCCATTTGCTGTCAACATCAGCAGGGTATGATTTGAGAGCACTAGTTAGCTCCAAACTATGTTATACTGTATAGCTGTGATTGCATGTTGACAGGGAATTCAGAGCCATTCAGTGGCTATTTACACTACACACATCAAGACCACAGAGGACGGCAGCCCCGGTTACTACAACCACCAATAGGACGCAATATGTTGTGGTCTAAGAATGAATTGAACCGCGTTGGAATTTGCAGAGCACAGTTCTACCCCCTGCCTTAGACATAGTATTCTCCTGGAGAGTGACTCTACAAAGTATTAATGATGTGTGTCAGTCTGGCCAGCACAAAGAGGAGTGTAACCTGGGGGGAATATAAAACAGTGCTCTGAGTAATAGAAAACATACAAACGTTCTGCATCTCTCCAACATCCCACACCTCCTCCTCTTAAACCTAAGAGACAACTATAGGCAGACAAAGATCAGTAGATAGCGCGCACCATGCCCCCCCTCTATAGTTCCAGCCCGCCCAAGGATGGAGGCCTCGGCAAAGAGAAGTCTTTAAAATGTAATGAGCTAATAATGTTGGGTGAAAGGATGGTAAATGGGTGGCAGCAGGGAGAGCGAGGGTCACTGCGGCAAGGCAAGGTACGGCAGACAGGGCTGGCTCTGAATATCACTGGGAGAGGTCAGGAGATTGCCGTCACTCCTCGCCTCACGACACTGCAGGTTTGGGGGATGAGTGCAGCAGACTGTGCAGGGCTCCAGTAATGTGTTCTCTCCTCTCGTTTCCGTGGCGATACCCACTGAGTCTTCTATGGAATTTGTAATGGCCTATAGCCTGGAGTTGGTTTATCTGATTTCACTTATTTCGTTAACTCTTTCATTACTTTTTCTCCTCTTGAGAGGGCTCAGTGTTGCAAAGTGATGATAGACATTTTTAATTAAGAACAAAGTGGGCTAACATTCTTTATCATCGGGGGCTACTAAAAGAACTAAATGATACGCCGTACATAGAGAGTGGTCTTATTTCAGGAAACAGACAGCGAAATATTGAGATGTGAAGATTGAATGAGATTTAAACAGCTAACTTAGCTTTTATTCTAGATACTGGTTCTCATACTTGAAACTGTTGCTTGAATAAATACCAGTACACAGCCAATATGACCATGCCTCTGGGGTATGGTGGCATGAAGGCTTTTGAACGAAGGCACCCGAGCATTTATTCCTGAATTTGTAATTTTTCTGAATGTCAATATTATCCAATTAATTATAGGTCACTCTGCAATTAAAATACAAATGAGAAATGTTAGCTTACATATAGGCTACTGATGTGTAGGAAAGGAAGCACTTTCAACATTGACATATTTTGAAAACCACATTGGGTGTGTTGGTTCCAGTGATGTGCAGGTTTACTCATAATCCGCAATCCCCGCGGTTATATCCGCGGGCGGGTGGGTTTAGGGTCGCGAAACATTGTGTAAATGAAGGCCAGGTGGGTGGCGGGGCGCATTGAATATAGTGGAAACAATACCTTCAAAAATACACATTGTGAAATTTACACTGAGTATGGGAAATATTAAGAACACCTGCTCTTTCCATGACATAGACTGACCAGGTGAATCCAGGTGGAAGCAATTATCCCTTATTGACGTCACTTGTTAAATCCACTTCAATCAGTGTAGATGAAAGCGAGGAGAATCCTTAAGAGTCTAATGATGTCAATCGAAGTAACACAATAAAAACATCCCTATCAAAATCCATCAGCTTAAGCTAGAGGTATCTTTTGCATGGGCTGTATCTCAATCCACCACATCGCCTATGTTGGCCTTCCGCATCTGTGGTGGAAGGTGGCCGAGCTACAGTGGCAGACCGTGAGACATCCGAAAAAGCGATCCTCTCACAGGATATACTGTAGCATCTGAACGGACACTTTCTATGGAAAGATGAGACTCTCACAAACACAATGGGATCCTCCGTTTTGGTCTATGACCCCACGTTACCCCCAGGGGACTCGTCTGAAGCCGGGTAAACGCTGATGTGCCAACTTCTATCTGTAGTGTCTGAACCGTTTGGGCTACAAACGAATATGACCCCATTGTAGAAAGGGGAGACTCTCACGAACATGATGGTATCTTGGGAATCGCATGAGGGTAAACCATACAAATGAAAGGAAGTATGGAGTTAGTTTTGTGCCATCAAAACTAAGGGGATGTGTCCAAAGGCTTAGACATTTAGAAGTTTAAAGAAGGATTCAGAATTTTATCCTCGGTACCTAACAGTCTTTTCTCAGCGAAAGAAGCAGAAACTTTATCAATGTCAACTAGATTGAAGCATTCATCCTATCTATTTATGACATTCTTCTGGTGAGCACGTTTTCATGCGCATTTTTCATTGACCTCAGATAGATGTAAAATTGCGTAACTAAAATTTCCCCTCAAAAAACATCAATACCATTCATGTGTGGCCTACCCAATTAGATCAGGGAATTTTTATTCAATTAATTTTTCTGTTCATTTATTCAAACCAGATATTCCCAAACTGGGGTACGCACAATGCTGTCGGAGGGGTACACCAAATAAAAATGTGATTCACATTTAAAACAGTACATTTCTGTTTTCCAACGAGGCTATACATTTGGGTGAGGGTTCTTCACCCCTGAGTAGCATCGTTTCACTGCCAAAAATACAATTAAACGGTCAAGTGTTCAGTTAAATAACAACACAATGTCAAATACAGGTAGCCTAGTCAAATAATTAACATCCAATCATATTAACCATTACTCTCTCGCGAGAAACTTGGGCAGACATTTAGAAACGAAACAGGACAATTTGAAAAATAAGCCAAGGAGTTTTCTGAGCGAAAACAAAGAAGACTTTCGAGTAGTAAATCAGGAATAAAAGCAACAGATACCATTAATAAGAAGGGGCTAGAAGCGTCTTATATGGTGAGCTACTGAGTGGCTAGGACAGACAAGCCCCATACTATTGTGGAGGACTTAATTCTTCCTGCTGCCGCAGATATGGCTGGGACAATGATAGGGGAAAAGGCCCTAAAAAACTACACCGATAATGAATGTCTTCATCAAACAATACTGTTACACTACGCATTAGTGACATGGCAGGAGATGTTTAGAAGCAAATACTGCTTCGCATACAAGCCAGTGAATTATATGCGTTACAGCTGGATGAGTCAACAGACATGGCGGGCCTGGCACAGCTCCTGGTATATGTCCATTACGTTTATGGGGGGGGGGTCAACATCCTCTTTTGCAAACCACTGGAAACCAGAACAACATGAGAGGATATTTTTAAACACTGGACAGCTTTGTGACATCAAATTGTCTTTAGTGGTCAAGATGTGTTGGTATCTGTACTGAGGGTGCAAAAGCCATGACAGGGAGACATAGTGGAGTGGTAACGTGCATGCAAGCAGTTTCTCCCGAAGCTGCTTTGGTACACTGCAGCATCCACCGAGAGGCTTTTGCTGCCAAAGGAATGCCTGACAGCTTGAAAGATGTGTTGGACATGACAGTGAAATTGGTTAACTTTGTAAAGCAAGACCCCTGAACTCATGTGTATTTTCTGCATTATACAATGATATGGGCAGTGACCATGTAATGCTTTTACAACATACAGAAAGAAGTGGGCTGGTTATCAAGGGGCAAAGTATTGACACGTTTTTTTTAAATTGAGAGACGAGCTTAAAGTTTTCTTTACTGGCCTTAATTTCACTTGTCTGACCGCTTGCATGATGACAAGTTTATCACATGACTGGCGTATCTGGGTGATGTTCTTTTTCACCTGAATGATCTGAATCTAGGATTCCACGGACTCTCCGCAACTATATTCAATGTGCGGGACAAAATTAAGGCTATGATTAAGAAGTTGGAGCTCATCTCTGTCTGCATTAACAAGGACAACACATAGGTCTTTCCATCATTGTATGATTATTTGTGTGCAAATGAACTCAAGCTTATGGACAATGTCAAATGTAATAGAGTGAAGCACCTGAGTGAGTTGGGTGTGCAATTATGCAGGTACTTTCCCAAAACGGATGACACAAACAACTGGATTCGTTATCCCTTTCATGCCCTGCCTCCAGTCCACTTACCGATATCTGAACAAGAGAGCCTCATCGAAATTGCAACAAGCGGTTCTGTGAAATTGAATTTAATCAGAAGCCACTGCCAGATTTCTGGATAGGGCTGCGCTCAGAGTTTCTTGCCTTGGCCAATTACGCTAAGACACTGATGCCCTTTGCAACCACATACCTATGTGAGAGTGGATTCTCTGCCCTCACTAGCATGAAAACTAAACACAGGCACCGACTGTGTGTGGAAAACAATTTAAGACTGAGACTCTCTCCAACTCAACATTGCAGAGTTATGTGCATCCTTTCAAGCACACCCTTCTCATTAACCTGTGGTGAGTTATTTGTTCATCAAAAATTGTGAATAAGGTTTTATATGTAAGATGGCTAAATAAAGAGCAACATTATTGATTATTATATTATTTGTGCCCTGGTCCTATAAGAGCTCTTTGTCACTTCCCATGAGCCGGGTTGTGACAAAAACTCACACGTATTCTTATGTTTAATAAATGTATCGTATATTGTGTGTGTGGCAGGCTTACAATGATGGCAAAAAAACAACATTTGAGAGTGCACTGACCCTAGTGCTAGAGGGGGTACACAGCTGGCGGTTGAATGTTTGAAGGGGAACGGGACTATAAAATGTTTGGGAACCACTGATCTAAACCAATCCCTTTAATTACTGTGCACCTTTAATTGGAAGTGGAATGTGGAGACTATGGAGAATGCATTCAGAATATGGAAAGATAACCATGAAAACATATACATATTTTTCTCCATTTCAGAACCCATTGGTAGATGTAAAAACACTCTGATTTTAACCATTATTTATGTTTAGGGAATATTCATGAATCCTACTTCATGAAAAAGTAATTGAAGGAAAAGTTTATGATTAAAACACACTAGAGAGCACAAAGGTTACATTTGGCGCAACTCTTTGCCTTCTCATCCCATTTGGCTTGCATCTCCAAATTGAATCCCTGCAAGTTATAAAACCATACAATAAAAATGCTGAATAAAGGCACAGCATTTCATACTTTACTGTGAGAAAGGGGCATAAATACCTGTCATATCGATATGCTTTTCAGTTTCCTGCCATTTGACTGGTTTCACATTAGTCTCCAGTGATTATAAATTAAAACACGTCTGAAACAATTTAGCCTATATTTACAATCCCAACAATTTACTCGCTCGTATCAATAGCTCTTATCAATTTATAGCTAACAGTGCATGGTGAATGCTGTTAATAAAGTAGATGCTTTTTCCACTTGGATCCGCTTCGTTCAACCTTATTCATGGTAGACACACCTCTGCCACACCTCCATTTGTTTTATCGCCACCTCAAACGAATGCCTTGCTGGCACTTATGTTTCCCCAGATCAGAATACCTGTCGAGAGAAAAGCTCATTGGAATATAGTTCAATTAACACATGCGTAACTCAGATCTAAATCCCCCCTTACTGAATTGTGTACAGTTGAAGTCAGAAGTTTACATACAGCTTAGCCAAATACATTTAAACTCAGTTTTTCACAACTCCTGACATTTAATCCTAGTAAAAATTCACTGTCTTAGGTCAGGTAGGATCACCACTTTATTTTAAGAATGTGAAATGTCAGAATAATAGAAGAGAGAAAGATTTATGTTAGCTTTTATTTCTTTCATCACATTCCCAGTGGGTCAGAAGTTTACATACACTCAATTAGTATTTGGTAGCATTGCCTTTAAATTGTTTGAATAACTTGGGTCAAACATTTTGGGTAGCCTTCCAAAAGCTTCCCACAATAAGTTGGGTGAATTTTGGGCCGATTCCTCCTGACAGAGCTGGTGTAACTGAGTCAGGTTTGTAGGCCTCCCTGCTCTCACATGCTTTTTCAGTTCTGCCAACATATTTTCTATGGGATTAAGGTCAGGGCTTTGTGATGGCCACTCCAATACCTTGCATTTGTTGTCCATTTTGCCACAACTTTGGAAATATGCTTGGGGTCATTGTCCATTTGGAAGACCCATTTGCGACCAAGCTTTAACATCCTGACTGATGTCTTGAGATGTTGCTTCAATATATCCACCTAATTTTCCCATCTATTTTTGTGAGTGCACCAGCACCTCCTGCAGCAAAGCACCCCCACAACATGATGCTGCCACCCCCGTGCTTCATGGTTGGGATGGTGTTCTTTGGCTTGCAAGTCTCCCCCTTTCTCTTCCAAACATAATGATGGTCATTATGGCCAAACAGTTCTATTTTTGTTTCATCAGACCATAGGACATTTCTCCAAAAAGTACGATCTTTGTTCCCATGTGCAGTTGCAAAACGTAGTCTGGCTTTTTTATGGTGGTTTTGGAGCAGTGGCTTCCTGCTTGCTGAGCGGCCTTTCAGGTTATGTCGATATAGGACTCGTTTTACTGTGGATATTGATACCTTTGTACCTGTTTCCTCCAGAATCTTCATAAGGTCCTTTGCTGTTGTTCTGGGATTGATTTGCACTTTTCGCACCAAAGTACGTTCATCTCTAGGAGACAGAATGCGTCTCCTTCCTGAGTGGTATGACGGCTGAGTGGTCCCATGGTGTTTATATTTGCGTACTATTGTTTGTACAGGTGTACGTGGTACCTTCAGGCATTTGGAAATTGCTCCCAAGAATGAACCAGACTTGTGGAAGTCTACAATTTCTTTCTGAGGTCTTGGCTGATTTCTTTTGATTTTCCCATGATGTCAAGCAAGGAGGCACTGAGTTTAAGGTAGGCCTTGAAATGCATCCACAGGTGCACCTCCAATTGACTAAAATTATGTCAATTAGCCTATCAGGAGCTTCTAAAGCCATGACATGATTTTCTGGAATTTTCCAAGCTGTTTAAAGGCACAGTCAACTTAGTGTATGTGAATATCTGACCAACTGGAATTGTGATACAGAGAATTATAAGTGAAATAATCTGTAAACAATTTTTGGAAAAAATTACTTGTGTCATGCACAAAGTAGATGTCCTAACCGACTTGCCAAAACAATAGTTTGTTAACAAGAAACTTGTGGAGTGGTTGAAAAATGAGTTTTAATGACTCCAACCTAAGTGTATGTAAACTTCCGACTTCAAATGTACGTTTATATTTAGTGAATTGTATATATTAATGAATTATAGTTGCATTATCTTTTTTATCTTTAGTGCAAGATGGGGTACCTTTTCCGAACTCCGTTGAAGAGAGCAGACGTTGATCTCTCTAGGACATAGCACATTGGGTACAATCACCGACCCCGGAGCGGGGCATCATGGACCTGGTGTAGGTTCAAACGGGATGATGAGGACAGAGCCTATGCATGTCTTAACTGTCACCGCTGTGACACTTTGTTTGACGATGTGAATTACAGCACAAAACATGGTTAAGATATCCCACTGAGCCCAGAGCTCTGTGTGGTTGAAACCTCAAGGAGGCCTCCTCAGACAGGAGTAGCTTTAATAAAGCATTCATGTCATCTTACATTCACCACCTGTTTAATAAATGAAAAGAGATGGGATCTGAAACAGATGAAAGGGCTCAGGTCATTTAAATATCTGCTGTCAAATGTGTCGTCTGTCCAGCTACCATAGTCTACCAGTGCTTTTTGAACAGAACTTCTCAGTTTCTTGAAAGTAAATGTTTGATGTATGTCTAAAACTCAACTATTTTCAATTCTTGCGTTTAAACCTATGGGTCCAAAGTATGTTGCATAATGAACATGCTGGAACCAATGGCTTGGCTTAGGGGCTTTTACTTCTTTAAATAAATCAAAGTAAACCTGCCTATTTAATGGGCAGAAAGTGTTGAAAATGTTATGTTTATGAATCCCATAGTAGCACATTAGAGCGATTGGATATTTCCCATAGCCGCTCTAGTTACACCATAATTGCTGCTATTATGTAATAACCTGTTTGATTATGTAGCCAAATCTTAAATGTGAGTGTTGTGTACTGTATGTCATCCCTTGTGTACAGTATGCCAACTAAACACCTAACAGCAACAAAAATATCGGTAGCACTTTATAATAATAAACTCAACATAATAAAGCATTTATAAAGGATTAGTAAATAGTTCCTTCATTTAAATCCTCCATTTATAAGATGTTTATTATAGGTCCTTATAAACCCTCTGATAATCATTAGTTAAGTATTTTTGCGTGACCTCGTCTAAAGTGTGGGCTATCTATGCTTTGTTAAACATCCTCTGTATTGTGTGCTTATTGTTTAACCATTGATATGTTCTAGGGGCCGTTTTAGACCTTAAGGCGCATCGGGTATGGGATGTTTTCTCATGGCATTTCCACCTTTTTGTGAGAGATTACACTGGTCACTCAAAACATTTAAAAATTTATAAAGTATAAATAGCCCACACTTTAGATGAGGTCACGTAAAAAGACTTAACTAATGATTAGTAAATTGTTAATAAGGACCTGTATAGAACATATCATGAATGAAGTAATGATTAACACATGATGAATAAACTATTTACTAATCCTTTATAAATGACGTATTATAAAGTGCTCTGTTATGTTTGTTCTTCAATATCATAGGTGTTTGGTTGTCATCCTGGATGAAGGGACGTCAACACTTAAAGATTTACCTAATAAAACAGGTTATTACATAATAGCAGCAATTATGGTGTAACTAGAGCGGCTATCGGAAATATCCAATCGCTCTAATGTGCTACTATGGGATTCATTAGCGAAACATTCTCAACACTTTCCGACCATTAAATGAGCAGGTTTACTTGTATTTACTCAGAGACTGAAAATCCCCTAAACCAAGCCGTTGATTCCAGTATGCTTACTATACAGCGTACTTTGGACCCATAGGTTTAAATACAGTAATTGAAAATACATGGTTGCGGTTTAGACATATTTGAAACATTAACGTTCAAGCAACTAAGATTTTTTTTTAAATAAATGAAAAGGCATGAAACACATGATACATATTGCTTCCTCCCAAACTCTCCCCGCTGTTCAAAAAGCACTGGCAGACTATGGTCAAAAACAATCTCTCAGCATAGGTGAGTTACACAAAGCATCATGCATCACACTGAAATACTCACCACATTTGTAGAGGTAAAGGTGTAAATCAAATCAGACTAAATAGGAAGCATCGGACAAACAAGTCATACAGTAACCACATATATACTAGGAAAGCCATTGGTCAACATGCAAAAGCCACATATGAGCCACATATCAACCCAAACAAATGATGTTATTTGCAAAGTTTCAATGCAACGTCCTAAATTATTTTGTCAATTCATTCAAAAGGTGAGTCCCTTTAATATCTCATCTTAAATTTTGAAAGATAGAAACGTTATATCGAAACAAGAAAGGTCTCACTTTCCTGTTGTGATTAACGCCTTCTTACCATCTTTTACCTTTGACCTTTTCTATCAGAACTTCAATCAAATGTTATAGTACTGTAATATTGTTCAAAAAAGTTTGAAGTTTGAGGTTTTCTCCAAATCAGCTTTAAATTCGGAAAACAATCCCAGAACACCCCGCAGTCAGCGTCACACAGTCAGGAACAAAAAAAAATATCTACTCATAGCTAGCATTGCATTTTTATTCATCGAGATAGCCAAGCTTTGTGTGGTAGCAGAACGTAGCGACACTTGCTTTGCAAATGTGAGAATGCCTCTATGGCCACGCAAATTAGAAGTGGTGTGAGAATGAGGCAAGAGAATGGGTCATCTACTCATCAATCCGTGGGGCACATTTCATCCTTGATAACTTCCATGGCTTTAACAATGGAAGGGAGGGCTTCGGCAAAACATTGCTTTTCAGAGTGGATGCTGTCCCTACCAACAACATGGTTTGTAAAGTATCACAAACAGCCAGAAGCACCAGCAGGGACAGAGCACTTTTTCCACATTTTGTTGTGTTACAGCACGAATTGAAAATGGTGTAGGCCAGTATTTTTTGGGTCACTGGCCTGCACAAAACACTCCATCATTTCAAAGTGGAATCATGCCTTTAGATATGTTTACAAAATAATGAGACACCTAAAGCTGAAATGTCTTGAGTCAATAATTATTTAACCCTTTATGGCAAGCCTAAATAAGTTCAAGAGTAAAAATGTGCTTAACATGTCACCTAATAAGCTGCATGGACTCACTCTATGTGTGATAATAGTGTATAACATGTTTTTTTTAATGACTACCTCATCGCTGTACCTCACACACTTACAATTATCTGGATGGACCCACAGTCGAGGTAGGTTTTATGGAACGGCACCAATTGGTAGATGTGTAAAAAATAAACATGCAGACACTGAATATCCCTTTGAGCATGGTGAAGTTATTAATTACACTTTGGATGGTTTATCAATACACCCAGTCACTACAAAGCTCCAGGCATATTTCCTAACTCAGTTGCCGATCAGGGATTTCACCATGAGTTTAATGGCTGTGATAGGATAAAGCTGAGGATGGATCAACAATATTGCAGTTACTCCACAATACTAACCTAAATGACTGTAAAGCCTGTAAAGAATACAAATATCACAACAAAATGTATCCTGTTTGCAATAAGGCACTAAATAAAACTGGAAAGAATTTGGCAAATAAATTAACTGTATGTCCTGAATACAAAGTCTTATGTTTGGGGAAAATCCAACACAACAAATCACTGAGTACCATTCTTCATATTGTCAAGCATGGTGGTGGCAGCATCATGTTATGTTTATGCTTGTCATCGGCAAGGACTAGGGAGTTTCTTTAGGGATCAAATCAAATCAAAGTGTATTTGTCAGGTGCGTCGAATTCAACAGCACTTGCTAGAAAATTTCCCTTCACTCCGCACTCCAACTCATCCCAAACCATCTCAATTTGGTTGAGATCAGGTGAAGTTGTAGGCCAGGCCATCTGATGCAGCACTCCATCACTCTCCTTCTTGGTCAAATAGCCCTCACACAGCCTGAAGGTGTGTTCGGTCATTGTCCTGTTGAAAAACAAATGATGGTCCCACTAAGAGCAAACCAAATGGGATGGCGTATCGCTGCAG
The DNA here is from genome assembly GCF_036934945.1 of Oncorhynchus masou masou. Classification (NCBI taxonomy): domain Eukaryota; kingdom Metazoa; phylum Chordata; class Actinopteri; order Salmoniformes; family Salmonidae; genus Oncorhynchus; species Oncorhynchus masou. Next base: position 40,582,935 of record NC_088213.1, read on the forward strand.
AATAGAGTGGTAGCCATGCTGGTTCAGCGTCAAATCAAATCAAAGTTTATTTGTCACATGCGCCAAATACAACAGGTGTAGACCTTACAGTGAAATGCTTACTTACAGGCTCTAACCAATAGTGCGAAATAAGGTGTGTGTGTGTGTGTGTGTGTGTGTGTGTGTGTGTGTGTGTGTGTGTGTGTGTGTGTGTGTGTGTGTGTGTGTGTGTGTGTGTGTGTGTGTGTGTGTGTGTGTGTGTGTGTGTGTGTGTGTAGGTAAGTAAAGAAATAAAACAACAGTAAAAAGACATTTGAAAATAACAGTAGCAAGGCTATATACAGACACCGGTTAGTCAGGCTTATTGACGTAGTATGTACATGTAGATGTGGTTAAAGTGACTATGCATACAGTGGGGCAAAAAAGTATTTAGTCAACCACCAATTGTGCAAGTTCTCCCACATAAAAGATGAGAGAGGCCTGTAATTTTCATCATAGGTACACTTCAACTGTGACAGACAAAATGAGAAGAAAAAAAAATCCAGAAAATCACATTGTAGGATTTTGTTATTAATTTATTTGCAAATTATGGTGTCGCTTGCCATGAGGTAGTAGAGAGAACAGTCTATGACTGGCGTGGCTGGGGTCTTTGACAATTTTTGGTGTAGAGGTCCTGGATGGCAGGCAGCTTTGCCCTAGTGATGTACTGGGCCGTACGCACTACCCTCTGAAGTGCCTTGCGGTCGGAGGCCGAGCAATTGCCGTACCAGGCAGTGATGCAACCGGTCAGGATGCTCTCGATTTTGCAGCTGTAGAACCCTTTGAGGAACTCAGGACCCATGCCAAATCTTTTTAGTTTCCCGAGGGTAAAAACAAAAACGAAATAGTGCTAAGCACAGGCAAAATCCTAGAGGAAAACCTGGTTCAGTCTGCTTTCCACCAGACAATGGGAGACAAATTCACCTTTCAGCAGGACAGCAATCTAAAACACAAGTCCAAAATTCAGTCAATTTGAGTTGTTTACCAAGACGACATTGAATGTTTCTCAGTGGCCTAGTTACAGTTTTGAGTTAAATCGGCTTGAAAGTCTATGGCAAGACTTGAAAATGTCTGTATAGCAATGATCAACAACAAACTTGACAGAGCTTGAAGACTTTTTAAAAGAATAATGTGCAAATATTTCACAATCCAGGTTCGCAAAGCTTTTAGCGAGTTAACAAGACTCGCTGCCTAATGTGATTCTAAGGTGGATTTACTCAGGGGGTTGAATACTTAAGTAATTAAGATATATGTTTTAGTTTCATAACATTTTTACAAATGTTCAAATTGTTCTTCCACTTTGGCATTACAGAGTTTTTTGTTGATTGTTGGCAAAAAAACAACAATAATTAAATACATTTTAATCCCACCTTGTAACACAACAAAATGTGGAAAAGTCAACGAGTGTGAATACTTTCTGAAGGGACTGGAAGTGAAAGAGCTAGCTGACTTACCTCTATGCTAGCTAGCTAGCTATAGAGATACTGCATTCAGCTCATGTCTTCAATCTAAATAGAACTGATTAATGCTAAAGTTCCATGTCTGCCAGCTAATGGTAGCTAACAGCTGGTTCTGTCACACTATAGATAGCACAAGCCTGTGGGAAAAGAGTCGTTTTGGTCGTGATGGAGGACAGAGTTTCTGTATAGATCCCCGTTGCTTGGTCCAAAACTGTGTGTGTGTCTATGTGTGTGGATGACCTGCTAAACCGGAATGCGACACTTCGGTCATGTATTTGATTGTGGATCTGATGGCATTTCGGAGAAAGGAACCAGGTTTTCTTTAGAGGGGTGGATTGTAGAATGGGAAAGTTCATTTCTGGAGCTTGCCACACGAGTTGTGTTTTGGGAGCCGCTGGCTGTCTGCACTTGGGATCTCTGTGTGTGTGGATGGCTTGTTGGATGGTGTCTGTGGCACCGGGTGAATTTTCTATTGAGCTTGCCAATGGGTTAAATTGAAATGCATGCTTTGGTCATGGATTCGATCGTGGATCTAGGGTCATTTTGAAGATGTCCTGGAGACAGGCTTTGTGGATTTTGTCAATGGGAAAGTTTTTATCTTAGGATCAATGTCACAGTTGCTTCTTGTTAAAGAGGCATCAGCTAACGTTAGCTTGCTATAGCTAGCTATCCTCTTCCTCTGTTTCTGAAATAATTTGTTGCTGTTTCTTTCTAGCTGTGCAAAATAAGTGAGAGATTTTGTTTGTGTACTGCCATATATTGATAACATAGACACGTTTGTCACTGGTAGGTGCTAGTAAATATCCTAAAGCTAGCCAGTTAGACGGAGATAGTCGCAAGCTAAAACCGGGGAGAGAGGTGGGAGAGATTTCACATTCTGTTTCATCTGCTGCTGGCTTGATAATGTTAACTCAAATAAGTTTTTCCACATGTAATTGATGAAAATAGATTTTTATTCTAGAAAGTTTGTAATTGTGTAAAAATGTTGGGAATGTTGCAGTAAAATCCTCAGATGCTTTCAATATTAAAACGTGAAGTACAACTTGGTCTGCATCAGCTTACCATGTACAATAGACAACAGTAGGCTCAGTAGTCGTTAAAATTACGATCTTGCATTCGGGTATTTCTGGCAGTGGTTAAGGTTAGGGTTAATTGTTTGGGATAGAGTTAAAACAGAAAAACTACAATAACAAAACAAATGCCTAGCACTGGGTTTGAACCCACAATGCAGTTTTAGCCCATCCTCAACCCCATCCCGTCACAAGCCTAGTAAATGGTAACAGGAGAAATTAAATGCCACACCAAGCCATAAATTCAACATTCTGTTATAAATACGTCTGGACATAATCCACTGGAGTTTGGGCTGTAGAACTCATATCTTGTTGAGAGACTTTCAAAATGTATCAAACAGAAATGTCTGAACGAAAAACTGTTATGGAACCACTTGCAGTAAATATAGGGGTTGAAAGAGAAAAGAAAATCGAGACCTATATCCAATTTGCCACTCTGCTGCATTAGTGATAGAATTATAAAGTGCCAATTTCCATGGATAAGTTATAATGCCTTTTCAAATCAAATCACATTTATTGGTCACGTACACATATTTAGCAGATGTTATTGCAGGTGTAGCGAAATGCTTGTGTAGCGAAATGCCTTTGAACCGTATATAATCTTCAGATGTGACACAACACCTTATTGCCCTCTAGGAGAGTTCAGTCAGGCCACTTTGGTTTAGATGCTGTCGATGCACAGAGCTGACCTGTTGCCAATATAACTGTCTTACACAATCAGCCTCAATCTCTCAGTCCCCCTTGAGACCCAGGCCAGAGTTAATTAACATCAGTGACGCCATTGTGGAATAGCATGATGATACCCTGTAACATATCTTTATGATACCTTCCTGGCCCTTTCAAACATACCATTTGCCCGTTCTCTATAAAACTACCCATAAAGCTATGAGACAGAACACTGGTATAACACTGCGGTTAAATAATGGACAGCAGCTGTTGATGAAGGAAACCGTTCCATATTTACAAAGACCAAACTTGTAATTACATTTGAATATCATATTAATATGAAACAGCAGAGCAGTTGTGCATTCCAAGCAAAATAGTGTACATTTCTCTCTCTGCCACCACCTCATCAATTATGTGCTACAACATTAAGTGCAAGGTAATGACCCACAATATGATGTGCTTTTTACCCATTTTATTCATGGGGGCTCAAGACCTTATTGAACATGGTGTTAATTCTACATTACAAACCGCTGTCACAGAGAAAGGCATGCCATTGCTCATTCACCAGCAGAGCAACTTTCCTGCGGAGAGTTAAAAGGTGTCCACCAAAGCATATCTTCTATCACGTGGACAGCTCACCTTCACTCTTCAAGTACGGAAACGCAGGGATGAGTGTATAATTACAACTTCTTCTCTTCCTCTTATCTGATAGACATATGAAGCCTGTTAGATGTTAGCATAGTTAGATGTTAGATGTTAGCATAGTTATTTTGTTTGTGGTTAATCCTTTACTGTGAAAATAGTTACAATATACATTTCACACCTTTAGTGCAAATACTCAATGAATGTAGCCCAAGTGTACATTTAATTTGACTTAGATTTGAATTTCCCAATACATTAACAATGATGTCGATGCTGCAAATGTTTGTTGGTAATTTTTTGTTCCAGTGTGACTTGCCACAGTAGAAATATTGTCATTTAATATGCTTGGCTACGTCTGATGATGTGTTCATCACCACCAGTGAGTCAGCTCCTGGCCCGGCTTTATAGAATCATCTATGTGGTTAACATAAACATTTATGTAACACAACTACTGACAAACAGTATCTTTAAAAAAAGGTAAAATGGAGGGAAAACAGGGAGCATGGAAAGTTTGTCCATGTTCCCCACAAGCTCTTATTTTAATACTCTTCCCTCAGGCAGCTGTTTATAGAACAAACACCCACACAAATGAGGTGCCCAGACAAGTGGCAGAATGTTTCACTGTTACTCCAGAATTAAACAGAGGGAGAAAGAGAAAAACAATTTTATTCTGGGGCCAGGTCCCGCTGAAGCTGCTCATCCAGAAAAGGTAATTTGGTAAACTGAATAAAGGAGCTTTGTGCACACATGGGTGAGTAAGATGCAAATTTAATGCCTGGGGTTGGCCATTAAGACCAAGGCCTTCGTGCATATTCCTAATTTCTCAATATGCTTGGCAGGCTCAGGGGTCACCTCAGAACTGGTCTCTGGACCCCTCCACCCCTCGTCTCTGGCCCTGCTGCCCTGTTGTCCTGCAATAGACGCGACCTGTCACGTAAAACAAATGCCACCTCTACAGAGCTGAGATGGGGTGTAGAGGTCAAGGGACGCCTGGAATTCCATTCTGTCTTGGAGAAGTGAAAACTCTGGTTTCAAGCCATGCTTGAGGGCTTCCTGATCCCAGCACAATTAGAAGACATGTAATGTTTGTTTGGATGTTATTGTTATACAAGCCAATGTGGACGCCTACAGTCTGATTCTAGTTATACATGGTTAGGCTGATTTGGTGTACATGGTTAGGCACATGTTACGGTAATAGTCACAAACGTTATTGTAATAGTCACACATGCTACTGTAAATAGTCGACACAAGCCTGAAAGAGGACTATATGATTCTCCTGATTTGTGCAGTAAAAGGATGAAAGGAAAAGTATCTGGGGCACTCCGTCGGGTGGCTTGAACTCTTTGTCACAAATTACTGCTGCTGAATGATGTATTGTACAAACAAGCAGCAGCTGCCTGCTATCTTCTCAGTCAGTCAGATTGTTTACTTCTTAATCCATCTATATGGTATATATACTATGATATTGATAACCAAAGGTCACCGTGTGCTGCCTACATTGTGTGTAGGACGATGCTGATTTGACAGAAGAAAACAATCATGTTTACAGGAAGAAGGCTTCTTCACAGAATGATTTTAACCGTAGTTGTTGAATGCAGCATCCAAAATATGCAGTATTACAGAACATGTGTAGGATGTTTTCAACATTAAAGCATAATCTAAAATGAAAGAATAATCCCTTTCTTTGATATAAAAAAAGACCTCCCTGGAGTGGTATGTCTTATTGTTCAAACTTTTGAATTTCTTACCTTTAACTTTAATTTACATAAGCAATATATCCATAGGCTGTTACAGACATGCTGACATTTCAAATACATAGAATGGAAATGAATGTGTGGTACCATTTTGTATTATTGGAAATGCGCTGACCTATGTGCAGGTGGACCGTTTCAGCAATGGAACAAAACAAGGCTGTTAAGAAATGCCTGTGAGCTTTCTAAAAGTCCCACTCTATTCCCCGCTACAAGCTGCAACGTGAGACCTGTGCCAAAAGCCTAATAAAAACACATCGGGTTCAATTGCAAGGGGATTTTCCTCACATCTAATTCTGTTTTGTTCCCAAAGATTTGAGCATTTTTTTTACTTCACCCTAGGTTGCCTCTAGTGGTTGCAGACTGGTTGCATAGCTTTGCTGACGTGACCCACGTGAGGAGGACCTCAGAGTTTGGTATCAATAAGTCTAGATTTTACTGTAGTAATCTGAAGAAAACAATCAACACTATATTAATCAGTATTGTGACATTGGATATCTGCAAGGTCATTGTGGAACGTCTTCTCTTTAACTGAAAGACTATTGGTAGCCACATATCACTTTCCAACGGTTTATTCTGTGCCTGTGAGTTTGACTGAATGACATTGACTCATTCCCTATGGGATGAAATCCTGTTGCCAGAGCAACGGAAATCAATCAAAGATAAGTATTTCTCATGGCTGCCTCTGCCTTTGTTTACAGCTTGACAACCTAAACACGTCTGAAGAGCAGACCTACATCTTCATTAGCGTTGCATTTCTCACACGATGTAGCCTACGGAACACCTAGCTGTACTAAATAATATGGGTGGATCTTAATTGAGATCTGTATGTATACATATTTATGGGCCACCCGCTAATTAGTCTGAGTATATAAAAACATCTTTAGACTTCTGTATGACTTTGAACAACTTCACTGTAGAATGTATCAGATTCGTTCAAAGATCTGTATATGGGGTATGTATAAAAAAAATGGAATCAGAGGACATTGAATTAGAGGACATGACTAAAAACACCGGTTGAAACTGAAATAAAACTAAAACAAATAGCCTAAACTATTTTATATGTAAATGCTCTTCCTTTGACATCCTTTTACACATTGACACAGAGGTAAAAAAATAAATAATGATACTTTCCTGGAAAAATGTTTCCCCCCTGTGTGGAACTACACCATCGCCATGCCATTGTTACAGGCATATTAACCTTCTCGTCTTCTCATAATGTGTAATTTAGTCTGAGGAAGGTCTGACTGTCTGACAACCCATCTTATTAAGTGTAGCATTGCACTTGTTTATTCGCCCACGGCACCCGTTGTGATAGACTAATAGCCACATTTCACGTTTAAGGCTTTGGGAGTCTCATACACTCAGCACAATATTGCCCAAGTTAAAGCTGTCACAAAGGTAATATTGGCTGTACCAACATTCAATGTGTTTCATGTCGAAGACAGACAAAAAAAGTGCATAGGAAATGAATGGACAGCACTTATAAAGCATATCAGGGCTTCACTCACAGTTGCAGCAAATACTTGTTGCTTTTAGAAGAATCAAATGCTGTTTACTGATCAAATTCCCAGACACGGTAGCAGCAAAAGATAATGTTTAGCCAGATACGCTCTCCCACCAATAATATAACTAATTTTCCCTCTCCAGATGGTAAATAAAACACAAATAATTGCCACAGGCTTTCTTATCATTTGTTTAATTATAATTAGGGTAAAAAGCATTATGAATACATCCATTCCACCTCGGATAACCCTCAGGCATCGAATATCTTCAACTACTGCAATGGGTTTGAGTTTTTGAAGCAATTTCCTACTATTTGACTTTCAAATTGTAACTCATTTTGTGCTGTGAAGAGAAAACACCCTGTTTCTATTGTTGGTTTAGTTTGATTGGTTCCCTTCATACTTGAGCAGTCTCTTAGAGTCGGCAAACAGAGAGTATGCTTAAATTGGCTGACAAATAAAGACCCTAATATGTATATTTTTTTCCAGTCCCTTCAGGTCTCCCTAATGAAACAGAAAATGTACACTCAAAATGATGTGCTCTGAGTGAGAAGGTAAGAGTATTCCACTCAATGTTTGCGCTCTCTCTCCTTTGTCAGTTTTTGTCATTATTGTGCTAGCTTGCTTGTGTGGTTCAAGAAGTCGTTATCATTCAACGACTACAATATTAGTTGACTTTTGCCATAAACTCTCCTGCAATTCAAGGCTACTGTACCCACTTAGAGCTAGATCGTTTCACAAATAGAGCACATTTTGGGTAGTGTAACTTGGTCAAGAAAGAATATTCATTTCTCCCCCAAAATTGTAACACATTTTTTGGAACTTCATAAAGAAACATGTTTCCCCATATCAAGGGGTTAAATAAAAAAATAATGAATTCAAAGTGGCAATAAAGTGCCATCAAAGTAACATGGTTGAGGTTGTCATCTTAAATCAGCCATGAATCCCATTGTGACAGGGGCAATTGAATGCATGCTTCACAATTTTGGGGGAAATAATCTTAAAACACTTCTAGCCTATCTAACTATGGGTAACAGGATTGACATGTTATGCTAGACATGCTCAGTTCTCCACCACAAAATACCAAAAAACTTCCAAAGAGAGTAGAACCAGCTCACCTGCATTTATACTATGATTTGACTATTATATGTTCAATATTATACAGTATGTCCTTCCATTACAACGGTTGGATTTTCAAATCCAAACAATGAGAGGTCTCAACCTCAGAGAAAAACAACAACATTTGAGACAACCAATCAAACCCGTTGCACAGTTTCTGAGCCAATATTATATTAACAAACGGCCTCTTTTCCAGTGTCGTCACAGCTGTCCCTGCACTGTGAGGCACGTGGGTCGTATCAGCCAGGTTAATGAAACCATGCATGCACAATTGCAAAACGAATATTGGAAAATCAATCAATAGCTTACAATATCAACATTAAGAACATTATGAGATGGAAGCAGTTGCAGAGCCCCACCTGTCTTGAGCCCCACATTTCTTGCAACAAATAAAACAGGGGCTTGTTATTTTGGCATTAATACGTGTCACATATCAGTTTGCAAAAAAATATTTAAAAAAATATGTATAAATGTCATTGAGTTAAAAAAAAAAATACAAACATACATACAAACATGATCTCTTTTTTGGTTTCTTGAGTAAGGCAGCTCCAAAATGCAGTAGTTTCAGCCTACCTCAGGGCTTTCTGTGGTGGTGGGGCAAGCCGGCAGAAAATACAGAGCGTTGCACCGTGATTGGCTCAGTGTTCTGTCACTCATGTGGACACTACGTCACCGCCAAGTCCAAGAGGAGAGCTAGAAAATTCTAGCACCTTGGGTGCTGCCATAGACTTACATTAGAAGTGCCCATCCAAGGAGGCTCAAGGTCCTTGGCCACAAATAAAATGACGTCATACACGTTATATGTACAGTAGCTTTGATTGGACTGATCATGTCAACATCATACTTTTAAAATCTTAGCTAGCAGTCATCATCATGAATCAAGTCGGCAATCTACTGGCAAATCCTTTTTAATCCTTGTCATATAAAGAGAAATCATGAAGAGAAATTATAGACAAAACGTATCGGTGCTCATCGGCCATTGGACATAAACATTACCCAACAAGTTGGAAATCACAAATTCAACAATGAGTGGTTAGGGAGGAATCAGTGACATTGGCTAATGCTAACTGCAAGCATTGCAAAGCAGGTACTAGCCTGCTATTCAGTGGAGTGGAGTGACTATGTGGCCATAAATCTGGGATTAAGGGGCTCTTTTCCATGTTTAAAATGATAAACATTCAACATTGGCCATGCTGTCAATGAAGCATGATTTGTGCCACGCTCAAAACAACTGTTAACTCGGAACTGCGAAAACTTGACTTCCGTGAGTTCAAGACACTGGGAGGTTGGGAATAAACAAGCTCCAACTGGGAAAATAAGTTTTGAACTGTAATCCAACTCGGAATTGTAAATGCAGCCTCTTTCTAGAGCTACGACCTGAAGATCATTGACATCATCATGATTTAACCTTGTTTTTTTCAGAGTTCCCAGCTGTTTTGAAAGCACTATAAATCCAGAGAATGCCAGACTTTGATGACAAAATTTGACCACGAATGACCGACGTGCCACCTTCCTGTTCAAGTGAGCACAGCACAACAATGTGAGTCGAAGAATGTATTGTATGCTGCTGCATAAATCATGTAATATGCCAGTGAGATATGTATACTGTGGCTAAGAAAGTAATACTAAATGTATGTTGTGTAGTAAGATGTTAGTGCCTCACCCTAATACTTTGGTCAATCTATCCCCCTTAATTTAGCCTATTTGTCTGACTTGGTGGTGCACATGTAGCCTATAACCTGTTTTAGAAAAATATAATAATCAAATATTGTAAGAGCTTTCATTGTCTGCTTATATGCCCCCTTTATTTATCCTACGGTTCTGACTTAGTATACAGGGAGAGCACTGTAAGAATAGCCCATGTTCTGAATTCTGTCACTGTACATTTCAAAAGTGCTAAACAAATAGTAATATTGACTATGTCCGTCCTAGCTCGCTCATTAATGTCTTTATCGAAATTACGGATTGCCTCTTATCCGCACATCGTTCCCTTATGCCATAGTTTGTACATCTCAATTGTCATTAGAAACCACATTTGTTCAAGCAAGTCAGCCATATCAGCTATGTTTTTTTAAAGGCAGTAAATGAGGCTGAATGAACTGTTTCGCTGTCAGACAAGGCTCCGCTGATAGCCAGGTGTAGCAGTGGTAAGATGTTGGGACTGCTGTTGGGACAGCTTTATGTAGGCCGTTTGTGGGCACCGTTTGTCACCGTTATAGTGCAATTAATGTATTGTTTGGTGTTGTGTTGTGTAGTGGCTTTGCTGGCATGCATCTCACCTTTTTATTTTTCTTGCCACACCAAGATTTACATGCTAAAATCGCCATTGGATGGAAGGACATAAAAAGGATGCTTTGGATTACCGAAAGATTGTAACCTTTATCAAGTGTTTTTGTCATGACATTGGACCTCAAGTTATCAAGGTTACTGAAGGATTTTTATGCTGGGAAAATATTGTACACTTCAATACAAATGTCTTCTTATTTCTTTAGCTTTATCTCTATCAATAGCTTTATCTCTAAACGTTTCTCTCTCGTCTGTCTCCTTTTCGCTCAGTGTGCTTGTTGAATGTGCGTCAAGACTATGACATCATTCATCAGACACCGTAGAGGCAAATGACAAAGGAAAACCTAACAATCCATGACCTGATCCACGGCTGATTTAAAGCAGGGCAGATGATCCTTTTTTCTGGACTCCACTCAACTCTACGTTATACGCAGATCAAATGTTGACTGATCCACTCATTGGTATGAGAGAGCACATCCATCTATAAATATTTTTGACCTAAATCCATGTGCAGAACACTGAGATTACCCAGACAGGTATCTCCAGATTTAATAACAAAGAGCCACTGCAACTTGATAAACAGTTGGTATCATGAGCTACAAGCTGCACATGTTATTTTATTGCAGTTCAGTTTGTACAACATGTTTACTTGCATATGGTGGCCAAACGGAAATTACATTTCACAATCAAGGGCCATTTGCATGTGGAAGTATGACATAATGCATGTTCAAGAAGAAGAGGAAAACATTTGATGAATGTTATGGACAATTCCAGTCAGCTCAGGAAGTAAATGAAAATGTAGGAATTGACTTGCATTCAAATGCACTTGACCCAAGCCATTGCTAGATACAAACATGGAGTCATCACCATAACCATTATAGGTTTGTGGTGATATGTAGTGAGTATACTACGGAATAAAGAGCACATTCTTCAATGTATTTTATTTTTCAACCGTAAGAGGCTAAATTGTCTGTTACACAAACACACACCAGCACACAGACATTCTGCACGGCTAATGCATTTGTCATTCCGCTTCCATGTTTCTGACTGCTAGCCTTTGATGTGATTTTCAGCAGCAATTGTATATCTTGGCTTTGGTTTTAGTTACTCAAGAGAGAGAGGAAATGGAAGTACATATCCAAGCGGAGGAAGTCAGTCGAAGAGTGTAAGAGTCCATTTCTGTGGCAATCGAGATATCACCATGAGACCTGAAGAAAATATTTGAGGCAGCATTTCTTAGTGATATCTGTCCACGGGTGAGATGGATCGATTCAGGTGGTCAGTCGGAGTGATGAGTTCTGGTTGTCAAGTGGAATCAAATCAAATCAAATCTTATTTGTCACATGCGCCGAATACTTACAGTGAAATGCTTACTTACAAGCCCTTAACCAACAATGCAGTTTTAATAAAATACCTTTTAAAAAAGCATGAAATTAAAGTAACAAATAATTGAAGAGCAGCAGTAAAATAACAGTAGTGGGAGTACTGGTACAGAGTCAATGTGCAGGGGCACCGGTTAGTCAAGGTAATTGAGGTGCATATAGGTAGAGTTATTAAAGGAACTATGCATAGATAATGCTTGGGGGTAGAAGCAGTTTAGAAGCCTCTTGGACCTAGACTTGGCGCTCCGGTACAGCTTGCTGTGCAGTAGCAGAAAGAACAGTCTATGATTAGGCTGGTTGGAGTCTTTGTCCATTTTTAGGGCCTTCCTCTGACACTGCCTGGTATAGAGGTTGTGGATGGCAGGAAGCTTTTTGGTCATAAGAGACGGTAGCAGCAACATTATGTACAAAATAAGTTACAAACAATGCGAAAAAAACTAACAAAATAGCACAGTTGGTTAAAAGCCAATAAAAGGCAGCCATCCTTTCCGGCGCCATTCCACACACTGCCAGAAGATTAGTTATGCTTGTCCATAGATGCCTTCTCTGATTGGTTATGCCTGTTAGTAGGTGACTGGAGTCAATCGCCCACCTGCCCTTCATTGGTTCACCTTAGTGTGTCTGTCTGTAAAAGGCCATGAACAGAGAGAACAGATGCATCCAAGATTAGGACAATTTAATTGGTTTTGGGTGTACTTTCTCAAATGTTCATGAGTTCATCAACCACCTACAGTACAAGTGGACTGTGTTACTGTATGTAATGCGATTTACTTAGTCTTATGCATGTATTACTCTCTGTGTTGTTAGTAGTGTATTTCTGCAGAAGGTTTTGATTTACAGAAGGCATAACAGTAGAGAATAGGAATGGGCGTAGGACCTGAGCCCTAGGACCATGCCTCAGGACTACCTGGCATCAAATCAAATGTATTTATATAGCCCTTCGTACATCAGCTGATATCTCAAAGTGCTGTACAGAAACCCAGCCTAAAACCCCAAACAGCAAGCAATGCAGGTGTAGAAGCACGGTGGCTAGGAAAAACTCCCTAGAAAGGCCAAAACCTAGAAACCTAGAGAGGAACCAGGTTATGAGGGTTGGCCAGTCCTCTTCTGGCTGTGCCATGTGGTGATTATAACAGAACATGGCCAAGATGTTCAAATGTTCATAAATGACTAGCATGGTCAAATAATAATAATCACAGGCAGAACAGTTGAAACTGGAGGTGGACTGGGGACAGCAAGGAGTCATCATGTCAGGTAGTCCTGAGGCCTGGTCCGAGGGCTCAGGTCCTCCGAGAGAGAGAAAGAAAGAGAGAAAGAGAGAGAGAATTAGAGAGAGCATACTTAAATTCACACAGGACGATGACACACCCGGACAGGGCCAAACAGGAAGGATATAACCCCACCCACTTTGGCAAAGCACAGCCCCCACACCACTAGAGGGATATCTTCAACCAACAACGTACCATCCTGAGACAAGGCCGAGTATAGCCCACAAAGATCTCCGCCACGGCACAACCCAAGGGGGGGGCGCCAACCCAGACAGGAAGATCACATCAGTGACTCAACCCACTCAAGTGACGCACCCCTCCTAGGGATGGTATGAAAGAGCCCTAGTAAGCCAGTGACTCAGCCCCTGTAATAGGGTTAGAGGCAGAGAATCCCAGTAGAAAGAGGGGAACCGGCCAGGCAGAGACAGCAAGGGTGGTTCGTTGCTCCAGAGCCTTTCCGTTCACCTTCACACTCCTGGGCCAGACTACACTCAATCATATGACCCACTGAAGAAATGAGTCTTCAGTAAAGACTTAAAGGTTGAGACTGAGTTTGCGTCTCTCACATGGGTAGGCAGACCATTCCATAAAAATGGAGCTCTATAGGAGAAAGCCCTGCCTCCAACTGTTTGCTTAGAAATTCTAGGGACAATTAGGAGGCCTGCGTCTTGTGACCGTAGCGTACGTGTAGGTATGTACGGCAGGACCAAATCAGAGAGATAGGTAGAGCAAGCCCATGTAATGCTTTGTAGGTTAGCAGTAAAACCTTGAAATCAGCCCTTGCCTTGACAGGAAGCCAGTGTAGGGAGGCTAGCACTGGAGTAATATGATCACATTTTTTGGTTCTAGTCAGGAATCTAGCAGCCATATTTAGCACTAACTGAAGTTTATTTAGTGCTTTATCCGGGTTGAAAGAAAGTAGAGCATTGCAGTAGTCTAACCTAGAAGTGACAAAAGCATGGATTAATTTTTCTGCATCATTTTTTACAAAAAGTTTCTGATTTTTGCAATGTTACATAGATGGAAAAAAGCTGTCCTTGAAACAGTCTTGATATGTTCTTCAAAAGAGAGATCAGGGTCCAGAGTAACGCCGAGGTCCTTCACATGATGACTCCTTGCTGTCCCCAGTCCACCTGGCCATGCTGCTGCTCCAGTTTCAACTGTTCTGCCTGCGGCTATGGAATCCTGACCTGTTCACCGGATGTGCTACCTGTCCCAGACCTGCTGTTTTCAACTCTCTGGATACAGCAGAAGTGGTAGAGATACTCTTAATGATCGGCTATGAAAAGCCAACTGACATTTACTCCTGAGGTGCTGGCATGCTGCACCCTCAACAACTACTGTGATTATTATTATTTGACCATGCTGGTCATTTATGAACATTTGAACATCTTGGCCATGTTCTGTTATAATCTCCACATGGCACAGCCAGAAGAGGACTGGCCACCCCTCATAGCCAGGTTCCTAGGTTTTGGTCTTTCTATGGAGTTTTTCCTAGCCACCGTGCTTCTACACCTGCGATATTTGCTGTTTGGGGTTTTAGGCTGGGTTTCTGTACAGCACTTTGAGATATCAGCTGATATACGAAGAGCTATATAAATACATTTGATTTGATTTTGATTTGAATTGGCCCCCGGTGTGGATCATCTGCCTCTGAACTCAGTTACTGGACCTGAAGCACACTGACCACATCCACCACCTCCTACAAGCCCTCCTGTGCAGCCTGGCTGGCTACTGCATGCTATGAGGCTTTACAGAGATATCATTATGACACTGTTTCTTGTGATCTGGATTTGGCTCTTGACTGTTTTTTGCCATTGCCCCTGCAGTGTGAAAGGGGAGACCACACGTTTTTTAGTTTGTCCAGACATGCTATCTACATTCACACACGCCGGCAAGAGAGATTATAGCCCCAAGTTGCTGGATAGATGCTTCAGGCAGAAGCTTTTTTGGGTTTTGAACTTCTGCATCTTGTAGTCATTGCCTGACATTTCTCCTTTATTCCTATTGGTGTTTTGATCGTTCTTTCCTTGTGTCTGTTTTGGTCCTTCAGTTTACTGACGTTGGAAAATAGATGAGGGCTCCACAGAGACAGCAGAGAGGCATAAGGAAACATAATTGTCACGCCTTGGTCATTGTATTTTGTGTTTTCGTTATATATTTGGTCAGGCCAGGGTGTGACATGGGTTTATATATTGTATTTTCGTATTGGGGTTTGTAGTATTTGGGATTGCGGCTGAGTAGGGGTGTTGTTTAGGTTTGGCTGCCTGAGGCGGTTCTCAATCAGAGTCAGGTGATTCTCGTTGTCTCTGATTGGGAACCGTATTTAGGTAGCCTGGGTTTCACTTTGTATTTCGTGGGTGATTGTTCCTGTCTCTGTGTTAGTGTTCACCAGACAGGCTGTATAGGTTTTTCACGTTCCGTTTGTTTTTTTTTTGTATTTATAAGTTATTTCGTGTATCGTCATTTGTTCCATTAAAAACATGAGTAACCAACACGCTGCATTTCGGTCCGACTTTCTTTTGACAAACGAAGAACGCTGTTACAGAATCACCCACCACACACGGACCGAGCAGCGTGTTAACAGGCAGCTGGAGCAGCGAAGGGAGGACGTTATGGACAGCAGAGGATTGGAGTATACGACGTGGGAAGAAATACACAGGTGGGCGGCCGACCCAGAGAGAGTGCCGGAGCCCGCCTGGGATTTGCTGGAGCAGTGCGAAGAGGGCTATAGGAGAATGGAGTCGAAAAGAGTGACACGGCGGCGCAGAGCGAAACCAGAAAATCAGCCCCAAAAATTTCTTGGGGGGGGGGGCTCAGAGGGAGAGTGGCTGAGTCAGGAGACAGACCTGAGCCAACTCTTCCTGTTTATCGTGAGGAGCCAAGGAGGAGACCAGAACCGGTGTTGGAGGTGAGCGAAGCAGAGACTGTGAATGAGTTAATGGGGAAATTGGAGGAGAGAGTAATGAGGGAGTTGCTAGTTTGGTGCTTTAGGTATAAGATTCGTCCGACGGAGCGTGTCGGGGATTTAATGGCACCTGGGTCAGCGCTCCATACTAGTCCTGAGGTGCGTGTTAGTCGGCTGGTGAAAAATGTGCCAGCCTCACGCACTAGGCCTCCTGTGTACCTAGCTAGCCTTGCACGTCCTGTGCCAGTCCTGCTCTCAGGCTCTCCGGTCCAGTCCATCCTGTGCCACCTTCACACACCAGTCCTCCGATGGTAACTCCCCGCACCAGGCTTCCTGTGCGTGTCCTCGATCCAGTACCACCAGTTCCAGTACCACGCACCAGGCCTTCATTGCACCTCGCCTGTTCAGCGCAGCCAGCACTTTCTCCCTCTCCTGCGCTGTCGGAGTCTCCCGCCTGTTCAGCGTTTCTAGAGCCTTCCTCCTCTACAGCGCTGCCGGAGCCTCCTGCCTGTTCGGAGCAGCCTGAGATGCCAGTCTGCATGGAGCAGCTAGAGCTGCCAGTCTGCATGGAGCAGCTAGAGCTGCCAGTCTGCATGGAGCAGCCAGAGCTGCCAGTCTGCATGGAGCAGCCAGAGCTGCCAGTCTGCATGGAGCAGCCAGAGCTGCCAGTCTGCATGGAGCAGCCAGAGCTGCCAGTCTGCATGGAGCAGCTAGAGCTGCTAGTCTGCATGGAGCAGCTAGAGCTGCTAGTCTGCATGGAGCAGCCAGAGTTACCAGTCTGCATGGAGCAGCTAGAGCTGCCAATCTGCATGGGGCAGCCAGAGCTGTCCGTCTGCTTGGAGCAGCCAGAGTTGCCAGTCTGCATGGAGTTGCCAGTCTGCATGGAGTTGCCAGTCTGCATGGAGCTGCCAGTCTGCAAGGAGCTGCCAGTCTGCAAGGAGCTGCCAGTCTGCAAGGAGCTGCCAGTCTGCAAGGAGCTGCCAGTCGGCAAGGAGCTGCCAAAGCTGTTAGTCTGCATGGAACAGTCAGAGCTGTCAGTCTGCAAGAAGCCGCCAGAGCTGTCAATCTGCATGGAGCAGCCAGAGCCGCCAGTCAGCATGGAGCAGCCAGAGCCGTCAGTCTGCCAGACTCTTCCAGATCTGCCAGTCAGCCAGACTCTTCCAGATCTGCCAGTCAGCCAGACTCTTCCAGATCTGCCAGTCAGCCAGACTCTTCCAGATCTGCCAGTCAGCCAGACTCTTCCAGATCTGCCAGTCAGCCAGACTCTTCCAGATCTGCCAGTCAGCCAGACTCTTCCAGATCTGCCAGTCATCCAGACTCTTCCAGATCTGACTGTCAACCAGACTCTTCCAGATCTGCCAGTCAACCAGACTCTTCCAGATCCGCCAGTCAACCAGACTCTTCCAGATCCGCCAGTCAGCCAGGATCTGCCGGATTCAACTGCCTGGCTGGGCTTCATCTCAGTACTGGGCTTCCTCTCAGGGTGTGACATGGGTTTATATATTGTATTTTCGTATTGGGGTTTGTAGTATTTGGGATTGCGGCTGAGTAGGGGTGTTGTTTAGGTTTGGCTGCCTGAGGCGGTTCTCAATCAGAGTCAGGTGATTCTCGTTGTCTCTGATTGGGAACCGTATTTAGGTAGCCTGGGTTTCACTTTGTATTTCGTGGGTGATTGTTCCTGTCTCTGTGTTAGTGTTCACCAGACAGGCTGTATAGGTTTTTCACGTTCCATTTGTTGTTTTTTTGTATTTATAAGTTATTTCGTGTATCGTCATTTGTTCCATTAAAAACATGAGTAACCAACACGCTGCATTTCGGTCTGACTTTCTTTTGACAAACGAAGAACGCCGTTACAATAATTGCCTGCACTAACTCAAATCTATTCTTCACAGCACCACCAGGGCCATGTGCAGGTCATTACCATGTAAAGTTCATAGGAGCATGTTAATTTGGCTTCAATTAACAGCTAAGAGTTTTTAAGAAATTAAGGCAAATATATTTTCAACTGTTATCCTTTAAAAACATTTAGAATAAGCAAACCATTTGATTTATTGTCAAAAAGATGGAAAAGGGCTCTCAGAAAACATGCACCATAAACAGTCTTAAAATGTGTTAGAAATACATCAAAACACAATCATGTTGAAGTGAAGACCCCTGACAAGTATTCTTTTTTTTATATTTCTGCCATCTGTAAATTTAAGAAACATTGCCTTGTGCCTCGTAATTCAATTACCAAAGACCCACATATCTTTAAGACATTTTTAAATATCTTTCCCTCATGAGGAGGATAATGAAAGTTCACAGATGTACCAAGTAAAGATAGACTTACAAATGATTTCAAGTGTTTTGACTGATATACATTTTTATTATGAGAATCGGAAACAGAATTTCCCAAAAATCTGTAACCAAATTTCTGCAATCATAACAGTCACAAACCACATATGGGTCACATGTTACTGTCGTACCTTCCACTGGCATACTGTTATATTCAGCTTATAACAGTTTTCTTTATCATCCCCAATTATCGCTTGCACAGTGCTCCTTGGGATGTTTAAAGCTTGGGAAATCTTTTTGTATCCAAATCCGGCTCTAAACTTCTTCACAACAGTATCTCGGACCTGCCTGGTGTGTTCCTTGTTCTTCATGATGCTCTCTGCGCTTTTAACGGACCTCTGAGACTATCACAGTGCAGGTGCATTTATACGGAGACTTGATTACACACAGGTGGATTGTATTTATCATCATTAGTCATTTAGGTCAACATTGGATCATTCAGAGATCCTCACTGAACTTCTGGAGAGAGTTTGCTGCACTGAAAGTAAAGGGGCTGAATAATTTTGCACGCCCAATTTTTTAGTTTTTGATTTGTTAAAAAAGTTTGAAATATCCAATAAATGTCGTTCCACTTCATGATTGTGTCCCACTTGTTGTTGATTCTTCACAAAAAAATACAGTTTTATATCTTTATGTTTGAAGCCTGAAATGTGGCAAAAGGTCGCAAAGTTCAAGGGGGCCGAATACTTTCGCAAGGCACTGTAAACCATTAATCACCTAGATGACCCACCCTAGTCACTATCATGCCCCAACCAACCGAGATTAAACAGCTCTCCATGGTCAGGGCTTGTCAGTGAAACCCCTGCCTTTCTCTCTCAATTTCTCTCTCTCTCTAAAATGGAGGACATGCATAAAGATGGCAGCCACCATGTACGTACCACAAATGTCGCTTTTGCTCGGTTCACCGTATTACACAGTGGTGTGGATTACTCTTGTTTTAAATCTGCATTAGCACAGTAAACTTGATCTCAATTCTAGCTCTACGATGGCAATTTGAAAAAAACGAAAAAGTAGATTGGGCTGATTTAACCATGTTGCGTGTCTTAGTTTTTTTGTAACTCTGTGGGTAGTGCTAAAACAATGAGTTCATATCAGAATTCCTCCTTTTTTGGTCCGGAACAGCCTTGATTTCAATGTCCACCGGACCAAATCTGTACCACTCATGGACGAGTTTGGACAGTACAGTACAGTAGAGAACAGTACAATACAGTAAAAAAGAGTACAGTCATGGCCAAAAGTTTTGAGAATGACACATATTTAATTTTCACAAAGTCTACTGCCTCAGTTTGTATGATGGCAATTTGCATATACTCCAGAATGTTATGAAGAGTGATCAGATAAATTGCAATTAATTGTGTGATTAATTGTGTAATTCTCTCAAGACAAGTGTGAGTGTTGACGAGGACAAGGCTGGAGATCACTCTGTCATGCTGATTGAGTTCGAATAACAGACTGGAAGCTTCAAAAGGAGGGTGGTGCTTGGAATCATTGTTCTTCCTCTGTCAATCATGGTTACCTGCAAGGAAACACATGCCGTCATCATTGCTTTGCACAAAAAGGGCTTCACGGGCAAGAATGGCGGTTCAATTTTTGTGAAGAAGGCTTCAGGGTGCCCAAGAAAGTCCAGCAAGCGCCAGAACTGTCTCCTAAAGTTGATTCAGCTGCGGGATCGGGGCACCACAAGTACAGAGCTTGCTCAGGAATGGCAGCAGGCAGGTGTGAGTGAATCTGCACGCACAGTGAGGCGAAGGCTTTTGGAGGAAGAAGCAAAGAAACCACTTCTCTACAGGAAAAACATCAGGGACAGACTGATATTCTGCAAAAGGTACAGGGATTGCAATGCTGAGGACTGGGGCAAAGTTATTTTCTCTGATGAATCCCCTTTGATTGTTTGGGGCATCAGGAAAAAAGAAGACAAGGTGAGCTCTACCATCAGTCCTGTGTCATGCCAACAATAAAGCATCCTGAGACCATTCATGTGTGCGGTTGCTTCTCATTCAAGGGAGTGGGCTCACTCACAATTTGCCCAAGAACACAGTCATGAATAAAGAATGGTACCAACACATCCTCCGAGAGCAACTTCTCCCAACCATCCAGGAACAGTTTGGTGACGAACAATGCCTTTTCCAGCATGATGGAGCACCTTGCCCTAAGGCAAAATGATAACTACGTGGCTGAGGGAACAAAACATTGATATGATGGGTCCATGGCCAAGAAACCCCCCAGACCTTAATCCCATTGAGAACTTGTGGTCAATCCTCAAGAGGCGGGTGGACAAACAAAAACCCATAAATTCTGACAAACTCCCAGCATTGATTAAGCAATAATGGGCTGTCATCAGTCAGGATGTGGCCCAGAAGTTAATTGACAGAATGCCAGGGCGGAATGCAGAGGTCTTGAAAAAGAAGGGTCAACACTGCAAATATTGACTCTTTGCATCAACTTCATGTAATTGTCAATAAAAGCCTTTGACACTTGTGAAATGTTTGTAATTATACTTCAGTATTCCATAGTAACATCTGACAAAAATATCTAAAGACACTGAGGCAGCAGACTTTGTGAAAATTAATATTTGTGTCATTCTCAAAACTTTTGGCCAAAACTGTATAACTGTATAGTCCAGTACAGCATAGTCCTGTACTGTACAGTAGAGTAGAATAGATTGGAGTAGAGTTCAGTACTGTTCACAATAGAGCACACTGGTGTTAAGAACACTATAATGTGCTGTACTGAACCATACTGTACTGTACTGTGTTGAACTATATTCCACTTGACTATACTCTACTGTTCTGTGCTGTACTGTGCTGTACTCTACACTGCTTTACAGTACTGTACTTTGATGTCCAAACTTGTGAAACATACTGTAGACGTCTATGATTGACTGGTTCAGATTTGGTCCGGTCCAGACCCACCAAATGTGGTCTTATTTGGTGGCAGAACTTATTAAAATAATAGTGTAGAATAATACCGAAATATGCGAAGGAGGATGTTGCATATTTATACCTTTGTGTACCTAAGTTAGATACATCAACATGAGTAGAATGACATTCATATTCATAATTATGCATTTCCGTGTAGTACAGATCAGGGACCCATAATGAAATTATGTTACAGCAATTCTGTACTGGGTGTAAATCCACTTCACTTACTGTAGTTCAATAACCAAAATAAAAAAATCAAACTCATGGTGTCATGTCATAGCTGACACCCCCTTCTTTCTGCAGACATCTTTGAACAGTTTTAACAGTTTTTGGAAAGCATGGTCCCATTTCACCGCAACTCTGTTACAAAACGTTTCATCTGCACAGTTCTTCCAGGAAATGTGTTTTTTTTGTCAAATAGTCAGTGTAAGTTGTAGTAGTCCTTCTTCATGGAGTTGTATGGTTTTTGCTTGGCAAACATTTTCAGTGAAAGATCTTATAAGCTTAAATTCTTGTTAATATAACGGCACTGTCCAATTTACAGTAGCTATTATTGTGAAAAAATACCATGCTATTGTTTGAAGAGAGCTCCGATAGGTTTGATAAATTCACCTTTGAAGGTGAAATGTGTACTTACATTCTGAAATCTTGCTCAGATTTATCATCCAAAGGGCCCCAGAGATAACATGAAGTGTTGTTTTGTTAGATAAAATAATTTTTCATGTCCTAAAAATGTCCGTATAGTATGCACGATCGATTTAGTATTTCAACTCGTTCAATTTGCAAAGAAAGCAATCTGTGAAACGTTAACCCTAAACGTTGTTTCAACCAGTCAAATCACGTTCATATCTATTCCTCAGAGATCCTAGAAGGTAACAAGACTTCACTATTTCATTAGGGGTAGTATTTCCTATAGGACACCATATTTGGTCAGAGAGTGACGCCTTCATGGCATGCCGATGGCGCGAGCGGCCATCACTTGAACGACTGTATCTTTGTCAAATAAGCACCAATCTAGCTAGCTAGCTAAAAAGCCAATGAGCTGGGCTTTACAGGAGTATCCGGAAACCATGTATATTTCGTCAAATGTAGCTTTTAACCTTGCACGACAGCATGCCTTTTCATTTTGGGCAAAAATTATAAGGATATTCAGAGTTATGAAGTTATGAAACACTTAACTTAACACTTAAACACTTAAATCGTTGGATGCTACTTATCATTGCACACATAGGTTTGTTGCGGGTGCTAGCTACAGAACCCATCACTATGTTTTATATCAAAATGTGGGTTGGACTTTGCTGTCCGTGAGACGAGAACAACATTCTCTCGTGTTTGTCTATAAAGCACTTCTGAATAAGCTACCTTCTTATTTATCATCACTCATCAATATTAGAATTAGAATTCCTAAAACCAGGTCTCAAGCATGGATCACACTTGAGGCACATGCGATTTCCATGGGCCTCAAGTTGGGTATGGCTGCCTTTTCCTGTTATGCTCCTTGCCTATGGAATAGCCTGCAGACTAAACTTAAACTTGAGACTCTTGTCCCCCTGTCGCCCATTTAAACATTTATTGGAGGATTTTTATGTTTGTATTGCTTGTAACTGTTTGGGTAATGCAAGTTCTTGTGCTGTTAGGGGAATAACTTGTGTGTAAATGTAATCTGTTGCTGGATTTTTTTGTGTTTTCTGTGATCGTTTTGTTTGTCTTGTGTAGTTTCTTAATCATTGTACCTAAACTGTATGTGTAAACATGCATAGGCAGGGCCCAGCTGTAAAAGAGACCTTGGTCTCAGTCTGTGTTCCTTGGTGAAATAAAGGTATAATAATGAAAACTGGTTGTTTTGCAAATGTTGAACTTATAGTATGGCTACTAATGATTGGAAAGCTAAATCAAATCCAAGTATACAGATTTCACGATATTCTTGCAGAAAAATGGAATATGAATGCGAATGTCTCCTTCATGATTGGCCCAAATGTACCTGCGGACTTCACACTAAAAGTCTTGAGGATCAGTCATACTCCAAGTTGTCTTGCCATCTTGTGGACACTATCGGAATTACAACATGATTGATGGCTGTAACAGTGACCTTTCTCTTGCATTTCAAAGATCACACTGGTTGTTTTTTTCTTTGTATTTTCTTCTTCCAGATCTATTGTGTTATATTCTCCCACGTTAAATTCACATTTCCACAAACCTCAAAGTGTTTCCTTTCAATTGGCACCAAGAATATGCATATCCTTACTTCAGGGCCTGAGTTACAGGCAGTTAGATTTGGGCATGTCATTTAGGTGAAAAAAAAAAAAAAAAAGGGGGGCTATCCCTAATAGTTTTTACTAAATGATCAGAACCGTGTTGTTGACAGAGTACAGAAGTGTATACAGTGGCATTCAGGCCTACAGTACCAGTCTAAAGTTTGGACACACCTACTCATTCAAGGGTTTTTCTTTATTTGACTATTTTCTACATTGTATAATAATAGTGAAAACAACAAAACTATGAAATAGCACATATGGAATCACATAGTAACCGAAAAAGTGTTAATTAAGCAAATCAAAATATTTGAGATTATTCAAAGTAGTCACCCTTTGACCTTGATGACAGCTTTGAACACTCTTGGCATTTTCTCAACCAGCTTCATGAGGTAGTAACCTGGAATGTATTTCAATTAACAGGTGTGTCTTGTTAAAGTTAATTTGTGGAATTTCTTTACTTCTTAATGTGTTTGAATCAGTTGTGTTGTGACAAGGTAGGGTGGTATACAGAAGATAGCCCTATTTGGTAAAAGACCATGTCCTTATTATGGCAAGAACAGCTCAAATAAGCAAATAGAAACCACAGTCCATCATTACTTTAAGACATTATGGTCAGGCAATGTGGGACATTTCAAGAACTTTGAAGGTTTCTTCAAGTGCAGTCGCAAAAACCATCAAGCGCTATGATGAAACTGGCTCTCATGGGGACCGCCACAGGAAAGGAAGACCCAGAGTCACCTCTACTGCAAAGGATAAGCTCATTAGAGTTAATTGCACCTCAGATTGCATACCAAATAAATGCTTCACCGAGTTTAAGTAACAGACATCCCAACATCAATTGTTCAGAGGAGACTGCGTGAATCAGGCCTTCATGGTCAAATTACTGCAAAGAAACCACTACTAAATGACATCAATACGAAGAAGAGACTTGCTTGGGCCAAGAAACACAAACAGTCGACATTAGACCGGTGAAAATCTGTCCTTTGGTTCCAAGCCCCGTGTCGTTGTGAAACAGAAAGTAGGTGAACGAATGACCCCGCCTGTGTGGTTCCCACCGTGAAGCATGGAGGAGTAGGTGGGATGGTGTGGGTGCATTGCTGGTGACAGTGTCAGTGATTTATTTAGAATTCAAGGTGCACTTAATTAGCATGGCTACCACAGCATTATGCAGCGAAATGCTATCCCACCTTTTTTATCTTAGTGGGACTATCATTTGTTTTTCAACAGGAAAAGGACCCAACGCACCTCCAGGCTGTGTAACGGCTATTTGACCAAGAAGGAGATTGATGGAGTGCTGCATCAGATGACCTGGCCTCCACAATCACCCGACCTCAACCCAATTGAGATGGTTTGGGATTAGTTGGACCGCAGAGTGAAGGAAAATCAGCCAACAAGTGCTCAGCATATGTGGGAACTCCGTCAAGACTGTTGGAAAAGCATTCCAGCTGAATCTGGTTGAGAGAATGTTGAGAATGAGTGTGCAAAGCTGCCATCAAGGAAAAAGGTGGCTACTTTGAAGAATCTCAAATCTCAAATATACTGTATTTAGTTTTGTTAAACAGTTTTTTGGTTACTACATGATTCCATATGTGTTACTTCATAGTTTTGATGTCTTCACTATTATTCTAGAATGTAGAAAATAGTAAAAAGTAAAGAAAAACCCTTGAATGATTAGGTGTGTCCAAACTTTTGACTGGTACTGTATAACCACTGATTCGTAAGAATGGAGGGTTATCTGCAGAATTGACTAGTAAAGGAACTCAAGGTTTAATACCCATTGCCTACGTTGACAGGAGAATAAGCGAGGAGAGATGTATTCAGGAGAGAGGGGCACAATGTGTGGTCCTGACCTTTCCCATTTCAAAAAAAGTCTAAAACAAAGTTTAGAGAAGTGAGGCAGCCGAGAAAAGAATTTGCAACAATGATGAAAACCTCTAATATCATATAACTCTACATTCCCAGCTCGTGGCTTTCAAATCACGATCAGTTAATATTTGAAATGCACGGACACATCTGGAAAGCTCCATGCACATCAATAAGGTAGCATGTGTGTTACTTCAGCATACTGCTAATCTACAGTGAGTGTGCTGAACATGCCAACCGGGGAACACACATGCACCGTGTACCCCAGAACCTTGGTAAGTTAGCTCATCGATAATGATACAAATTAAATTAATTTTTCTAGGAACTTAAAAAGGAAATTCTCCACAGAATGACGACAACATGCTAACATGGCCTGAGATGTTACCGCTTGGAATATGCAGGTGATGATAAGAACATAAGAGAGACTTACAGTTTGTGAACATGCAGTATCCATGATTACAGCAGGAAGAAGACATGGATACGAAAAAAGGAAAGAATGGAACCCCAAGTTGGAAACCAGAGGCTACATGGAATCCCCCAACAGTTCAGTATGGAACGTTCACAGACACTCAGATAATGTAGATCGTGTCCATAGATAGGAACTAGACATAGAACCCTCTGATTACATCTAGCGTTGGGCATCTATCCCACCACACTCTTACAGTCACCCACAGTTGTAGCAACATACGCCATTACATTATCTTTGGTTTCTTGAGAGCAGGGGGACAGAATACTGATATGAAGCCAACAGTTGAGAAAAGGGCAGGAAGCAGGTGGCCCCAACTCAAACATGCTCCAAACAAACCCATTCACTGAACAGAATGGCAAAAACACAGCAAGCAGGACCATAAGCATGCAACATTATCAGAACTGACAACCAACGGGTGCACTTGACGAGCAATATGCTCTCTCATTTTGATTTTTTTGTGTAATTCATGCCCGAGCTGGTAGCATACATCTCTGCTTAACATTCTGTCTAGTACGTTCTCCAGACCGATGACTGATAGAGAAAAGCCAGTAATCGAACTGCTGAGCTTTTAAAAGGTTTTTCACAAATCAATGTGAAGGGTTGTTGAGATGTGGGAGAGCACCTTGTTGAGGAAAATGTAACTTTTCTTGGCTGATGTTACTGATATGGAGGTATTTTCTCACCAATCGATTCCAATGAGGAAGAAAAATGATGAAAACACAATTGCTGAGCTTCCCTTTAAATGCATGAATTTCCAAAAGAAATCCATAAAGCCAATCCGTTTGTCATACTTCCCCTCTCTCTGGTCAAAGACACTATGTGATCTACACTGAACACCTTCCTAATATTGAGTGACACCCCCTTTTGCCCTCAGAACAGCCTCTATTCGTTGGGCATGGACTCTACAAGGTGTCAAAAGCGTTACACATGGATGCTGGCCCACGTTGACTCCAATGCGTCCCACAGTTGGCTGGATGTCCTTCGGGTGGATGACCACTCTTGAGACACACAGGAAACTGTTTAGCATGAAAAACCCAGCAGCGTTTAAGTTCTTGACACACTCAAACCGGTGCGTGCGCCTTGCACCTACTACCATACCCTGTTTAAAGGCACTTAAATATTTTGTCTTTCTTATTCACCCTCTGAATGGCACACATACATACACAAGTCATGTCTCAATTGTCTCAAGGCTTAAAAATCCTTCTTTATCCCATCTCCTCCCCTTCATCTACACTGATTGAAGTGGATTTAACAAGTGAGATCAATAAAGGATCATAGATTTCACCTGGTCAGTCTACTTCATGGAAAGAGCAGGTGTCCCTAATGTTTAGTACACTCAGTACAGTGGGTCAAAAATGTCACCACAAATGGCCTCAACTCTCTTTCTACTCGGCAGTGGATGATGATCATTAACTGGATCTGTCATTTAGAGTTGTGCTATTTCACTGTCAACTAATCTGTTTTGCACCCAAACAATCACTTGTTAAGTTAGCTGCATTACACTTGACAATTAATATTGTAATGACACACTTGTCCATTTCAAGGTCATAGGAATGCAACTGTGCCGAATGAACAGAAGTGAAAGAGAGAGAACTTCCATGTCACCTTGCTATGTTGGACCTGTTATTAGTTTCATATCCATAGCTACATACTGTCAAAATAATATGTAGCCCATGATAAGAGAGCTTTAATTAAATAAAGGAGCCGGATATTGAAAATATGCCGTAGGTCTAAGCCACACAGAAGGTGATCTGGATTCAAGATTAGATTCGACCCTGCGTGTTTTGAATAATGAGACAAACATTTGGGTCGTTGTCCCCTAAATGACCCCTTGTATCCTCTTATCGCACAAAAAAATGCCACACAGACTTGCCAGGTCATGTGACATTGGCAGGGTCATCAGTCTGATTGTTTGTGGTGATAAATCATTCATTTTGTAGAATTCTGATTTAATTGGAATAGGTCATTGGTTATTAGTAGGGCCAGGCGTGTTTTTTACTGACTGCGTGATCTGACCATGAAAGCCTCCTGGCTGTAGTTTTTGCCTGCAGTGTCAATGGAAATCAGTTGCTGTGGGTGGTGGTAATATTTCCAGTCCATACTCTTCTAGCCTTATTTGAATACCTGCCCCCCCACATAGATGAAACCTCAGATGCACACCCCCTTGTGCTGTCCATCCCTGAATATGGTGTTTAATATATACACTACCATTCAGAAGTTTGGGGTCACTTATAAATGTCCATGTTTTTGAAAGAAAAGCACATTTGTTGTCCATTAAAATAACATGAAATTGATCAGAAATGCAGTGTAGACATTGTTAAAGTTGTAAATGACTATTGTAGCTGGAAACGGCAGATTCTTTTATGGAATATCTACGTACATAGGCATACAGAGGCCCATTATCAGCAACCATCACTCCTGTGTTCCAATGGTACGTTGTGTTAGCTAATCCAAGTTTATAATTATAAAAGGCTAATTGATCCTTAGAAAACCATTTTGCAATTATGTTAGCACAGCTGAAAACTGGCCTTCTGTAGACAAGTTAAGTATCTAGAGCATCAGCATTTGTGGGATCGATTACGGGCTCAAAATGGCCAGAAACAAAGAACTTTCTTCTGAAACTCGTCAGTCTATTCTTGTTCTGAGAAATGAAGGCTATTTCACTGAGCAAGAGGACAAGTACATTAGAGTGTCTAGTTTGAGAAACCGACACCTCACAAGTCCTCAAATGGCAGCTTCATTAAATAGTACCTGCAAAACACCAATCTAAACCTCAACAGTGAAGAGGCGACTCCGGGATTCTGGCCTTCTAGGCAGAGTTGCAAAGAAAAAGCCATATCTCAGACTGGCCAATAAAAAGAAAAGATTAAGATGGGCAAATGGACCCTGGACTGAGGAACTCTGCCTAGAAGGCCAGCATCCCGGAGTCGCCTCTTCATGTTGACGTGGAGACTGGTGTTTTGCGGGTACTATTAAATGAAGCTGCCAGTTGAGGACTTGTGAGGCATCTGTTTCTCAAACTAGACACTCTATTGTACTTGTCCTCTTGCTCAGTTGTGCACTGGGGCCTCCCGCTCCTCTTTCTATTCTGGTTAGAGACAGTTTGTGCTGTTCTGTGAAGGGAGTGGAATAGCATGGAATAGCCTTCGTTTCTCAGAACAAGAATAGACTGATGAGTTTCAGAAGAAAGTACTTTGTTTCTGGCCATTATGAGCCTGTAATCGAACCCACAAATATTAATGCTCCAGATACTCAACTAGTCTAAAGAAGGACAGTTTTATTGCTTCAGTTTTCAGCTGTGCTAACATAAACACAAAAGGGTTTTCTAATGGTCAATTAGCCTTTTAAAATTATAAACTTGGATAAGCTAACACAATGTACCATTGGAACACAGGAGTGATCGTTGCTGATAATGGGCCTCTGTACGCCTAAGCAGATCTTCCATAAAAAAAATCAGCCGTTTCCAGCTACAATAGTCATTTACAACATTAACAATGTCTACACTGTATTTCTGATCAATTTGATGTTACTTTAATGGACAACAAAAATGTGCTTTTCTTTCAAAAATAAGGACATTTCAAAGTGATCCCAAACTTTTTATTGGTACTGTATGTTTTAATTTGCGTGGGCAATTACAATTTTGGTCCTTCTCCTGCTCCTTACTTATTTCCGTCATTCCTTCACTATCTCTGATCAGAACTCCACCAACACCAGTGCTCCATGATAACAAGGCTTGAAGGATTTGGTTTTCTTGGGCAGCGAAGGATTGCCTATCTGTACACAGCGTCTCGATGATACACTGCCAGCAGGCATTTGTTTAAAGCAGGGCTGTCTGTGGCATGTCAGTGGCTATGCAGAGTCTAGCAGAGAGAAAACAACCCCAAGGCAAGAATGAAGGAAAGTAGAATTGTAGGGAGTAGTAAGGCAAGGGAAGTTGAGTCAGCGATTCTATGTCAGTTTATTAACTTATGGCATTCTTATAGTTTTGTTTGTTTTGCATAACCTTGAAAATATCTAGTTCTCACATTCCCCAAAGGCAAAAAGCAGTCACGGAGCAGGAACCCATTTCCAGGAATTCTTGGCCAGTCTTAACCCTAGTTCAAACACTGCTCTATCACCGCACCCCACAAAGAAAGATGTAACTTTCTATTTGGAAGAGTGGGGATAGAGTGCCGTCTGAAACAATTAAGTGCGTCTCGTCTGACTTTTGACGATAGTTCGGCACCCTGTAGCGCTCTTTCGGCAGTGTGCGGGTGAAGTACGTCTCTGATTCATGCAGCATGCCAGAGCAGTTCTTCCACTGTTGGGTTGAAATGGTAATGCATATTAATATATTTCAATTGCATGCAAATAAAGGTTGTTTTGCTACCACGCCCACAAGTGAAACACATCTCGGATTCGCAGGTCAATGTCATGACTGTCCTGATCAGGTCAGGTTACAGGAGACCACAACCCTACAGATTATCTCTCAACCCCAACAGAGGAGGAGATGATGTGGGGGGGTTTTATGGCCCCACACGCCCCTGGTAAATCTCAGGCCACATACAAATGTCCTTTGTCCTGTTACTATGGAGAACCAGCCTCAGAACATTAAACATGAAATAAAGGGACTTTGGAACAAATGGTTTCCGTCAGCCACAATGGTGGTCATGACGATAGATGGAATCTGAAAATGTATGTCATTTTTGTTTTGTTATTAAAGGTTAATAGATGACGTTATTACGTAAACATTGTAATGTGAAGGGTTTTCCTAGTATGTTTATACATTGTACGTTGTATGGAAAATATCCAAATCAAAGATCATGTTTTGGGGAAGATCAAATGTTAAGTTAGTTGTCTAAAATTGGATTTGAGAAAAATCTGTACCTTGCTCATTAACTTGGTACGCCCAGAGAATTACCCTAAAGGTGCCTATGCCCACTTCTGACCCAATGGTATAAAACCTGTGGGTATATTATTTACAGGAGGACTACGTGACCCCAACTGCAGCGGGGTCTAAAAAAGTCAACGAACCCAGAACGGGAGTTCAAGGCACAGGTGGAGAGGACCAGGGAGCTGGCATCGAAAGCCGAAAGGGATAAGCTACTGCTAGCCGAGGAACTGTGTGTGAGGACAGATAAATTGGAAGATCTGTCTAACACTTATAACAAATAACGCAAACAAACTCTTGACCGAGTCCGTATTCTAAAGGAACAACTCGTTTTAGTCAAAACTAAATAAAATGAAGTCCACGCAAAACTAGATGAATCTAACGAGCTAGCTAGAAACTGGGGTAAGCAACTTGATGCCCTGCAAGCGGTTGTGAATGAAACCACTCAAAGCAATAATGCTCTATTCCAAAAGCTGCAGACCAAAGACGATCAGTTAATGAACATAATGACCAAGTTGGAGGACAAAACAGCAGAACTCATTGAAGTCGCTGATGATGAAGGATGAGAATGAAGGATGAGAAAGACCAGGTGAGAAAGTTGGAAAAGGTGACCTCTAAACCAAAGGAGGACATCGCTTCACTGGATCTCTCACTCCACACTCGAGACCTCTCACTGCAAACCATGACAGATAAGCATGAGGCAGAGCGGAGCAAGGGCGACACTTAAGTGTCTAAAATAAACACCGTCAACTCCCAGGTGGACTCTGTGATGCAGCAGAACACCACCCATAGGTATCATCTGGAGGAACACCAG
This sequence comes from Oncorhynchus masou masou, assembly GCF_036934945.1. NCBI lineage: Eukaryota > Metazoa > Chordata > Actinopteri > Salmoniformes > Salmonidae > Oncorhynchus > Oncorhynchus masou. The sequence continues at coordinate 40,614,536 of NC_088213.1, forward strand.
AACAGTCACGCGCTATCGCGGGACAACCAAACCAAGCAACCTAGCTCACATCCGCAGCTCAGAGACTGAGGGAATGTAGATGACAGGAGATTTCAGCCTCTTTCTCTTGGCCATTCAGCCCACAGTGAATTAGGGCCTCCTCGCCAACACATCCACAGTTTGACTTTCGGCCCACAATTCCCCACGGGAGAGTGCAGATGTTCCCTGCACACTTGGCGGGGATCGCCTTGACAAATAACCAAGTAACCACCACCCCGACAACCACCGCCGTAACAATAGCTACGATGAACGTCCCCAATCTAACAGGTCCCGTAGAGATCAACCTAGCCGATATGCCCCTGTGCCTAACTCTCACAAAGGGTCAGAACCTAAGGGTAACAAGCGTAACAAGGGCAACAAAGTGTTCAACAATGATCTAAACGCTAACCGAAATTATCTAGAAGCTCTAATAAGAGATGTGCTGCATCGTAAGAAATCTGAGAAGGATGACAAGGATAAGTCATCATGACTAGGCGTAAAATCGTTGAAAACCAAGTCCGCCGAAACTCATGCAATTCGAGAGGACGCAAACATTTCCATTACCCACTTCCCCACTCAAATCCTTGTCCAGGAACCGCTCGTTCTAGACACAAGCCTGCAGGTTTTGTCTACAGAGTTGGATACGGATGTGGAGATGCACAAGATAAGCAGCTTTGCAACAGATGATTCCTCTCCCATTCCGATAGAGGACCCACTGGGTCACGTAGGTGACTTATGTCCTATTCTCGCTATACACCAAGTCACTTGGCTCTGTCATAACCTCACATGGTCTCTCCTATCATTGCTATGCAGACGACACACAATTAATCTTCTCCTTTCCCCCTTCTGATGACCAGGTGGCGAATCGCATCTCTGCATGTCTGGCAGACATATCAGTGTGGATGACGGATCACCACCTCAAGCTGAACCTCGGCAAGACGGAGCTGCTCTTCCTCCCGGGGAAGGACTGCCCGTTCCATGATCTCGCCATCACGGTTGACAACTCCATTGTGTCCTCCTCCCAGAGCGCTAAGAACCTTGGCGTGATCCTGGACAACACCCTGTCGTTCTCAACTAACATCAAGGCGGTGGCCCGTTCCTGTAGGTTCATGCTCTACAACATCCGCAGAGTACGACCCTGCCTCACACAGGAAGCGGCGCAGGTCCTAATCCAGGCACTTGTCATCTCCCGTCTGGATTACTGCAACTCGCTGTTGGCTGGGCTCCCTGCCTGTGCCATTAAACCCCTACAACTCATCCAGAACGCCGCAGCCCGTCTGGTGTTCAACCTTCCCAAGTTCTCTCACGTCACCCCGCTCCTCCGCTCTCTCCACTGGCTTCCAGTTGAAGCTCGCATCCGCTACAAGACCATGGTGCTTGCCTACGGAGCTGTGAGGGGAACGGCACCGCAGTACCTCCAAGCTCTGATCAGGCCCTACACCCAAACAAGGGCACTGCGTTCATCCACCTCTGGCCTGCTCGCCTCCCTACCACTGAGGAAGTACAGTTCCCGCTCAGCCCAGTCAAAACTGTTCGCTGCTCTGGCCCCCCAATGGTGGAACAAACTCCCTCACGACGCCAGGACAGCGGAGTCAATCACCACCTTCCGGAGACACCTGAAACCCCACCTCTTCAAGGAATACCTAGGATAGGATAAAGTAATCCTTCTCACCCCCCCCCCTTAAATGATTTAGATGCACTATTGTAAAGTGGCTGTTCCACTGGATGTCAGAAGGTGAATTCACCAATTTGTAAGTCGCTCTGGATAAGAGCGTCTGCTAAATGACTTAAATGTAAAAAAAAATGTTATGTGTCTTGGAAATCGACACAGATTACAAACCGCTCCGTTCTCCCAACCCACTCCATTTTGTTGGGGATATGACGAGGAAACCCAACTCGAACAGGCCATACCTTAGAACAGTCCTGGAGAACTGTTTGACCTGTCACGCTCTGATAGATTCAGGTTCAACATTTTCCCTCATATCCGAAACCTTGCTGGGTGAACTAAAAAGGGCAGTGGACCCTGCAAAACATTGGTGGAAAACAGAACATTGCGATACGAATCTTCGAGACTTCACTCAAGCTACCTCGCCCCTAACCAAGCGTCTCCTACTTAAACTCAACTTCAAAAGCGTGTCACTGATCCACCCGTGTATGTGACTAGCATCAAAATGGAATGGATGCTGATTGGGATCAATTTAATTGACCGTTTGGTACCACTAATGGATTGGAAAACCAATCAAATCTGGTCAAAAATACCTATGCCAACTCCGTTGACTTCACCGCACTCTTCCAAGGCTACCTGCCATACATTGTGCAATGACGTGGGTTCGACGTCAGCATTTGACGCAAAACCAGTGAACTTGTCCATGAGCCCGCCATTGTTGGCAAATGACAAGGTGAGTTCAACTTGGAACTTAACTGAACATGAGGTTTTCCTGTGTGGTTTGGGTAACTCACCAGCCGACACTTACCGCCCTCCTCTGATAGGGGACGTGTGACATAACAGCACTGGTTTAGGATGCAAGACTGGCAACCTGGTCATAAAAATCCGCAATCAGTTTGGAAATGTTCAACGAAATTTTGAAAATGGCTAACTGCCATCCCCTTGTGCCGAAAACGTTTGTCTTCCACAGGGAACGACTCCCCAGACGACGCTCACCGCAATAGGGGTGTGTGCTCTATCGGTCCGCATTGGAACCAAGGAAGTGTCCCAATATTTACTGGTTGTCGTGGACCTCCCACATACAGTCTATGTGGGAGCGAACATTTTGGTAAGATTGGGTGTGAAACTTGATACCATACACCAAGTTCTTTGGTCTTTGTTTGCAGCCAAACCAACATGCCTTGTCTTTCGACCCGGTGCAAATGGCATCTGGGCAGACTATTCCTGAAGCTTGCAAGGTGATAACTGAGTCCGCTATGTTGATTCCGGCAAGAACCACTGAGGTTTCTGTGAGACTGAAACTGGCGCCCGGATACCGGATGGAAGGCACCACTGCATTCTTCCAACCCTCTCCGCAACTATTTGACTTGGGGCTAACTATCAATGGCAACCCGCTGTTGGAACTAACCGCCAGATCCACTTACCTCCTGGTACAAAATCTGACTCAAGCGGATATTTCCATTTCTCGGCACACTCAGCGAGGAACATTGATCGATTACTCCTTCCATGATTTTGAACTGGTTGTTCCCTTGATTGGGCCTCTTCCGTCCTCCCTAGACCTAGATGGAGGGGAGGTACGCTGTTTACTAGTCAGTCAAAAGCAATCGCACTAACTCCCGTATTGCCACTTGACGACACATCAACGTTCAGGCTGGATGTCGATTCTGACAGCAACCTATTAATATATTCCATCGTCACAGAGGATAATATCGCGTCCCCTCCTGCATGCGAATTACACTCTTGTGAGGTAACAACCGATGACTCTCCCAAAAATGACATGCCATCACCACCCGATGAAGAGCTGTACAATGTCACCGAACCATATCCTGGTTTCCATGCACAGGTAATACAACTACTGTCAGAGGCTGATGCTCTTGTCAATGACACTGAACGCCATCAGTTGCAAGAATTGTTTAACTTCATTGATATAGGGGGCGCTCTTTTAATTTTTGGATAAAAAAAAGTTCCCGTTTTAAACAAGATATTTTGTCACGAAAAGATGCTCGACTATGCATATAATTGACAGCTTTGGAAAGAAAACACTCTGACGTTTCCAAAACTGCAAAGATATTGTCTGTGATTGCCCCAGAACTAATGCTACAAGGCGAAACCAAGATGAAATTTCATACAGGAAATGCCCCAGATTTTGAATGCGCTGTGTTCCAATGTCTCCTTATATGGCAGTGAATGCGCAAGGAATGAGCCTACACTTTCTGTCGTTTCCCCAAGGTGTCTGCAGCATTGTGACGTATTTGTAGGCATATCATTGGAAGATTGACCATAAGAGACTACATTTACCAGGTGTCCGCCTGGTGTCCTCCGTCGAAATTATTGCGTAATCTCCAGCTGCATGCACGTTTCCATTTGGTTCAGAAGAGAAAGGCAACTGCCACGAATGATTTATCATCGAAAAGATATGTGAAAAACACCTTGAGGATTGATTCTAAACAACGTTTGCCATGTTTCTGTCGATATTATGGAGTTAATTTGGAAAAAAGTTTGGCGTTGTAATGACTGAATTTTCGGGGGGTTTTCTTAGCCAAACGTGATGAACAAAACGGAGCGATTTCTCCTACACAAATAATCTTTTTGGAAAAACTGAACATTTGCTATCTAACTGAGAGTCTCCTCATTGAAAACATCCGAGGTTCTTCAAAGGTAAATGATTTTATTTGAATGCATTTCTTGTTTTTGTGAAAATGTTGACTGCTGAATGCTAGGCTTAATGCTATGCTAGCTATCAATACTCTTACACAAATGCTTGTGTAGCTATGGTTGCAAAGCATATTTTGAAAATCTGAGATGACAGTGTTGTTAACAAAAGGCTAAGCATGTGAGCCAATATATTTATTACATTTAATTTGCGATTTTCAAAAATAGTTAACGTTGCGTTATGCTAATGAGCTTGAGGCTATGATTACGCTCCCGGATACGGGATTGCTCGACGCTAGAGGTTAACAAACACAGTGAGATCTGGTTAACAGACTCACCGGATTGCGGGGTTACGGGTATCCATGTGGTGCGTATTCCTACGCCACCCGGAGCAACTCCTACGTTTGTTAAACAATACAAAATCCCGCTTGCAGCATACGCAGCGGTACAAGAGATTATCGATTCCTTATTAGCTAAACGGATAATCAGGGAATGTAACTGTCACACCCTGACCTTAGTATTCTTTGTTTTCCTTGTTATTTTGGTTAGGTCAGGGTGTGACATGGGCGATGTATGTGTTTTTGACTTTTCTAGGGATTTTGTATGTTTATGGGGCTGTTTCCTTTCGAGGTATATTGTATGTCTTTGGTTGCCTAGATTGGTTCTCAATTAAAGGCAGCTGTCTATCATTGTCTCTGATTGGGAACCATATTTAGGCAGCCATATTCTGTGGGTACTTGGTGGGTGATTGTTTCCGTGTCTGTGTTTGTTTCACCACACGGTACGGTTTCATTTTTGTCACATTTCGTTTATTGTTTTGTACTGTTTCGGTTTATTCATTCAAATCTACTATGGACACTTACCACGCTGCATTTTGGTCTTCAGACGAAGAGGAGGAAATCAGCCATGACAGTAACAGTACGTACATCACTGCCGTGTGGCCCATTCTAAAACCAACAGATAAATGGCGTCTTACCGTTGACTACAGAGAACTCAACTGGTTCCGTTGTCTCGTTGGCCAATGGCACAGCTAGACCAAGAGTTGCCAAAGGTGGCAAACGCCAAGTACTTCTCCACCGGCGACGTGGCTAATGGTTTCTGGACCATGACAGTCGACCCTCGTGAACAACACAAGTTGGCTTTCTCTTTCTCGAACAAGCTCTCCACGTTCAATCGATGCCCATTCGGGTATGCAAACACCCACTCAGAGTTCAACATCTTCCTGCACAAGGCAATGCCAGACGCAGCCTCTAGGGGGATGATAATCTATGTGGACAACGTTCTCATGAGAAGTGATACTTGGTCACATCACCTCAATGAAATGGACCACGTTCTCACCCAACTCGGGACTGCAGGGGCTAAGTTGGCCATCATGAAAGGACAATGGTGCAGGACCAACGTAAACTACGTTGGGCTTCTGGTGGGTGCCGAGGGCATCCTGCCACAGTCTAACCGAATCCTAGCAGTCCGCAACATCAAAACACCTACGAGGTGCGCAGCTTCTTGGGAGTATGTAATTACTCCCGTCAATTCATCGAAAACTATGCCGACTTGTCAAAACCGTTGACTCGTCTTCTTCAAAAAGACACCACATTCGTCTGGGATGTCACTCACAATGAAGCTGTGGCTTCCTTGAAAGACCAGCTTTGCAAGGCACCCTGCCTGGTATACCCCAACAAAGACAAGACATTATTTTTGGAAGTCAGTTTCTCAGAGCACTGCCTTAGCGCTGGGTTGTACCAAAAATACGACCAAGACAAACGTGTGGTAGCTTACGCGAGCGAAACACTCAACCCTACTGAACACAAGTACTCGGACTGCAAAAAAGCGCTGCTGTCGACAGTCTGGGCAATCAAACACTTCACCAGTTATGTCTGTGGACAAAAGGTGATCATAGAAACATGTCACCAGCCTGTGACTTTTCTGAAAAGCCAACGAATCCGTGAGGGTGCTGTACACAACAGCAGGATAGCGGCTTGGCTTATGACGCTGCAGAGCCAGGATGTAGTAATCAACTACGCAAAACCTGCCTTTGGGCAGTGCTTTGGCGGTGTGTCAACGCTGTGGTGACGATGAAACCGACTCCGCACCACTCCCGCGTGACATGGCTCCGCCATTGCCTTCGAACCATCACTACTTCGAAGAGAACGTGTGTCTTGAAATGCCGATGGAATTTGTAGATGGCTGTTCTTACCGCCATCTAGACTACTTGCAAGCTGGGGTGGGATTGGTATAGCACAACGACATTCCGTGCAAACCACTTCAATTTCAGCTTGGCAACAAGACCAGCCAGTTTGCAGAAGTGGCTGTCGTGCTGATCACGCTGCAAACGGCGGTGAAACACGAATTGTCAGAACTGGCAATCTACACTGACTCAAACTACGCAAGACTCACCTTCTTATGCCACTTGCCGTTTTGGAAACAAAAGCACATGACTACTTCAAGTGGTAAAGAGGTGAAAAACAAAGAGCTCATCCTAGCTTGTGATGACCTCATCACAAAACACGACATACAGGTCTATTGGAAGAAAGTCAAGGGACACTCCAAATCACCTGGTCGTGACCAACTTGGCAATGACCATGCCGACAGCATGGCGAAATCCGGTGCAATTCATGGCACCACTTGGGTTTGATGCTCGAGACGAAAAAATCACTGAGGAAGCTATGGTGTCGGCGGTAACGCATAGCCATGTAGCACCACAGAAAATGTCTTCGCAGGAACATAATGTGTTGCTAACGTATTCATTCCTGAATAGCGATCTGGTAGCAATGCAACACCAAGATGAGTCCCTCGCCACTTTGATGGCGTTCCTGTCGGATCCTGTCAACCACCCAGTGTCCGAACTGGCTTTGGCAGGTTCACACGACTTGCGTTCGCTGTGCGCAACTAAACAGCACCTCACACTTGTAGATGACCTACTGGTGTATGTTTCAGAAACCGACACCGCTCGAAGGTGGTTGGTTCCTAAAACACAGAGGGGGATAATGATAACCCATGCCCACGAGGAGCCATGTGGAGGCCATAGGGGGGTCAAGGCTACATGTGAAATATTGTGACAGGTGGCGTCCTGGCCTCACATGGAACAAGATGTGGCACAATATGTGCGGGGGTGTCTAGTTTGCTGCACACCAGGCGTTCAAGGTCAGGGATAAGGTGTAGTACTACATATACACCAAACCCGCGGGCGTCACAACAAGTTCCTGCCCCACTGGCCGGGGGCACACGAGATCGTGGTTAAGCTATCACCTGTAGCTTACCAGATCAGAATCAGCAAAGGTCGACAAAATGCCACATTAAAGTGGGTCCACCGAAACCAAATCAAGTTGTACACTTCCCCCATGGGAATAGAAGGGGTGCTAGCCAGCACCGAATAGATAAAACCCTAGCAAAGTCAGAGGTACTAGGAAAATTCTTAAGTACCCTCAGCTGATCCCTTCCAGGAGATCAGTACGTTGCACCTAACATCTCTTATTTGTTAACAATCTCTGATTATGCGTTTCTGTAGGATGGAGTTCCTTTGGCTGATCCTGACAGTCTGCGACCTGGTCAAAACCAACCCAGCAGACGTAATCACGAAAGGACCCCCTACGGGAATCGTTCTCTGCCACGACCCAGGACTCCTCATAACTAACTGCAGAGTACACACGCAGAGGGTGTATGTCCGCCTAGCGCCTAGATGCAGAGAATGTGTACCGCCAACACATTCCACCTGCGGCACATTTGAGTTGGGCCGGGGCTGACTGGACCAGCCAGGCAATTAAGCACGCCCAGCTAGACACTGCCAATATGTTGGCCCAACTCCAAAAGTTCACAGTAACCCAGTCAGAACTAGCAGAGCCCAGGCGAGAGAACTGATTCGTCAGGGAGCTACTATCGATAGGGGCAGCCGTAGGGTCACTATTTGACCGAGGTACCACTGCCGTCAACGCAGTCAGTTTAGCCACAGTCAAGAGGAATGTTAGGGAGATTACTGAAGAGATGCCACTTATCCAGCAGCAGATGAAGGCACAGGCCCTCAGGTTGCAAAATGTGTGAAAGTCTCTCCAGGACACTATTCTGGTGGTCAACACACACGCTACTCTCCTGAACAAAATTCTCCTGTAGGAAAGTCTGTAGGAAAGCTAGCAGAGGTCATGAACCATGACTATGCCCATCTCCAATTGGTTTGATTGTTACTGGAGGATTTTCTCAGTGAAGTTAGCTCTTCTATGGACCACTTGGCCACGAATAGAATCCCCTCATATCTAGTGCCCCTCTCAATGGTGCACAACATATAGACCTCTGCTACTTCAACCACGATAAGGCCAATAAAGTCACATTTGGCCTATAGTCTGGGGTCGGCCATCCCAATACACGTTGATGTTGATCGTAATGAAGTGGGATGCTGCCGGTTGTTGAACTGGAGAATATCTACAGATTGAAAACAGTTCTCAATGTAGGATTTTGGCACGACAGTACCCACGTAAAGATTGCCACGCCCCCAGTTTACCAGGAAAACAACACAGATTTCTATCTCATCCCTAACCTGTTAATGTGTACTCTAACCAAAGATGTCCACTACCTCTGTCCTAGCAAACCGTTTGTCAGAGATAACACTGAGCGTCTATGTGGTATTAAAGCTATCACCAGCGAAGAACGCTGTAGAGCCAAACTAACAGCCAGGGATGGGGCCACCACCACACAAGTGGAGGTGGTAGGGAACCGATGGTTGGTCAACACACCGTTCGCGTCCGTCACTATGACTTATGAACGCCATGACTCCATCACCCAATGAACCTCCCCAACCAGACTGTTTTTGTTAAGGTGACAGAGGGGGCAGTTATTCACATAGAGGACTTTGCTCTATACCAACTTCCCGACGACAGGATAGACACAGAGATTGAAATGCCGGATGCTTTTGCTAAACGTTCCCTTGAGTTACCACAAGCCATTCAAAACCAAATCCAGTACGAGGGACCCATGACTGTTGATCTTAGCGTACAGGATGAGGCACTTTTAGTTGACCCGACTGACTACAGACCGAAAGATTGGTCTGTCGCCCGCTCTTGGACGGTGCCGGACAGTATCCCGACTGTTACCATGATCCTTGGTCTTATTTCCCTTGGCGTGTGCACCTACTACGTACACAGGCACACACGTGCAATGGAAGACCTAATGAGGTCTTATACTAGGATCACCCGTGGGACGGAAGCGTTTCCGATATTTGGAAAGTTGGCAATAGATCCTGAAACCCCCTTAGGGGGCCCAGTCCCAGCCTCCTCTCACGAACTCATTAGGTCAGCCCAGTAAAGTGCCCAATGTAAGCTTTGGCCTTCATGGGCCAAGTTTTTCCAAGTGCCTTAACTACCCACCTGCAAGTAGAATCACCCTAGACATGACATTAGAGAAAATGCCATGATAGAGAAATTTAGCCAAGACCTTGGACATATATAGAAAATAGTCCAAATGAGATGATTAATGTGTGGTAGACACATTATGTATACCTTTATGTTTTTATTCCATTATTGTTCATTTCATTTCCTTTGACACTTAGGAAGCAGTGGAGCCCAATGCCGCTCATTTGGGGAGGAAATGTAATGATGTATTATCTGAATGTTGTGCGTTATTAACGTCTGCCAAGTTACTGCCTAGGTCCACTAGCCGGGATAACCGGATGACGGGCCAGAACACAGAGCCACTGCTGGACCTCCCAGGTCCATTCTGGTGGTGGTCTGCAGCTTGCAGAAATCCTACCAGGGTGAACCACCAAGGAGGGGGGGGGACTGCTATGATCATCCACAAACCAGGACATCCGATGATCATTCTTATGGTGGGTTGCAACATGCAGAATCATTCCAAGTTGAACCTACCAGAGGGAGTCTGTCATGACTGTCCTGATCAGGTCAGGTTACAGGAGATCACAACCCTACAGATTATCTCTCAACCCCAACAGAGGAGGAGAGATCTAGGGGTCTGAAGATGTGGGAGGTTTTTTTGCCCCTCACGCCCCTGGTAAATCTCAGGCCACAGACAAATTCCTTTGTCCTGTTACTATGGAGAACCAGCCTCAGAACATTAAACATGAAATAAAGGGACTTTGGAACAATGGTTTCCGTCAGCCACAATGGTGGTCATGACGATAGATGAAATATGAAAATGTATGTCATTTTTGTTTTGTTATTAAAGGTTAATAGATGACGTTATTATGGAAACATTGTAATGTGAAGGGTTTTCCTAGTATATGTTTGATGTTTATACATTGTACGTTGTATGGAAAATATCCAAATCAAAGAGAATGTTTTGGGGAAGATGAAATGTTAAGTTAATTGTCTAAAATTGGATTTGATAAAAATCTGGACCTTGCCTCATTAACTTGGTACGCCCAGAAAATTACCCTGAAGGCGGCTACGCCCACTTCTGACCCAAGGGTATAAAACCTGTGGGTGTAGAATTTATAGGAGGACTACGTGACCCCAGCTGCAGTGAGGTCTAAAAAAGTAAATGAACCCAGAACGCAACGCAAGTTTGAGGACAAAGAAATCCATTTCTACCCAAGCTATGGATGAGTAGCTGTGTCTAAGTGGGTGAATTCAAGTCGAACCACCTAGCCTCCATCTCTCATTGAATCGTGGTATCTAAAGGGTTTCATTCCTATGCTGTGAGCTCTGAGCAACAGAGCTTTCTGTCTTCAGAAGACCCCTTCCAGAGAAAAGGGTGAGGGAACAGACTCCTAAGCCAAAAAGGGCACTGACACCGGGAGGACGAGCAGAGAGGTCCACAGGAGAAGTGCGTCATCAAACAGCGGAACGGTCCTCCCGGTCGCGGCCGGTTGCGACAAAGCCTGTGCACGTACCCAGAGTCTCTGGTGGCACAGCTGGCGCTGCAGTACAGCGCCCTTAACCACTGCACCACCAGGAGGCCTGTTATGCCTGAATTTGAGCCAAAATCAATGAGGAAGTATGCTGCAGTATTGAGAGCGGTTGAATGAAACCAATCAGTACTTAAAGCCAAACTTTTAACCGTGCCAGCTCACTCTTAATTTCTATTCAGTTTGACTCGCCATAATTAAAGATAGCTGTTGTTTTCCAATTAATTAAAAGACAACTGCAAGAAAATTCATGATAGTGTTTGAAAAAAGTGTAGCTAATAGGCTTAAAAATATATATTTTTTTAGAATGACTCTGCTACGTGAACTTTCAAACAGATCTCAACTTCACCAACCCCCACACAAACACACTCCCTCGTTCGCAGACATATTTGGCATCAAAGTTTGCTCCAGCATCTCTATACACACCAGTAGACTGGAAGATTCAATCCATCCTAACAAAAGACAAGGCAACAGGATTCTTAAATGATTTGGAGCCATTTGTCGTGGAAGTATTGTGGATTATCCAAATCGTGGTCCATTTTTTCAGTAACGGGTGGACTTCAATCAAGCATGTGTCCCTTCAGGTCGGAGTCTAAATGTCACCTAATTGTCTGGCACAGAGCTGATTTGATAAATCGGACTGTGTTGGATGTGGTCCAGCTGGGATTCAGTTATTCTCAGGAAGTTGACTGGTGCCAGGGAGATGATGACATTTTCCTTGGCTTTCTATAAAGACTTTGTGGCGGGATTACTCAATCCTTGCTCAGCCTTGATCAAGAGCTTTGGGGGAAGTCTGCTGTATTGGTCACCATGTTTTTAAACACCTGGCAAGGTCCTCCATCTATCTTTTCAAGTAAAGCCATTCCCTTGTCTTTTGTAGACAATCTGCAATTCATATTAACACGTGTCTGAAAATCCCAGTGTTAAAGCAACAAGTTCATAATGAGCCTACGTTTACAGGGGAAATTCCTTGGGATTGTTGCATAGATGTGAGAAATATTAAAGAATGGTCACATTGTGGTGGATAATATTTATTTCCTTGTGCTCAATACTTTTGTGCACCTAAACTCTCTCTCCATGCAAAGAAGATTTGAGATCTGAATTTTAACACCCATAGTGTTAAACGTAACACTTTCTTTGTGTTAAATATGTGACCAACCAAAATAGTGTTAAATTAACATTTTTAAAGTGTTGATAAACTATCACCTCAAGAGTGGTGGGTCCCTAATATCATGGGTGTTGCAATTCCCCCACTAAATGTTTTAAATAATTAACACTTTATTAGACCTAATGCAGTTACATTTTCTCAGTTTTAGGGAATTAACACCTGTGGTGTTACAGTAACTTGTTTTGGGGTGCTGTTTTTAACCCTGTAGAGTGTAAAGCCTTATTTGCATATTCATTTCCCAGATTGCCTTTTGGGGCAATTTTAGAGGTACCACTACCAAACATGAATGTGTTTGCTAGTGACAGAGACATGATTGTTGCATTTGATTGCCTTCAGTCCTGTAGCCTTATTTATGACCATACATGACTTTTTTTGACAATACCATACTTCGACAGCCTAGTTTTAACCTAACACAGTGGCCTGAAACTCCTGGTTTGCAGGCCACATTGGCATGTCACATTATGCTGTTTTGTAAAATGGTATATAATTCCTAATGGAATTCAGCCAGAGTTAGGTTATCCAACAGTTAGAACGTTTAATCTGCAGTGAGATGATAGGCAAGATTGATAAATGAGACTACCTAAAACCTCTAAACTGGAACAGCCATCTCACCATGGGTGAAATAAGTCCAACCACTTACAGATTGTATTATTTTGAAATGTTTTATTTACCTTTGTGTAGTATGAACTCAGTTAATCAAGTAATGTTCATGCAGAAACATAGATATTAATATAAACTATTCTAATGAAGCTCCTCGTTTGTCTTTTTCACTCAGTCAACGGAAATTAACTCCATGTGGTGTTGATTCCACTGGGAATCAAATACCACTTCATTTATTCACTGCGGGTGGCATCAATTTCAATCCCACTGGTGTTAACCCACTAGAATCAAAACTCAGATATAACGCTAACATTTTTAACCTCAACAACTTAGATTTTAACACCCGCAAATTTGCTGTGTTGTTGTGGTCCACCCAAAATCATCTCTCCATCCCTCCAATAATACACACTCACACATAGAATTTGGTATTCTAATCTGTTTGGATTAATTTGATTCATCGAGTCACATGCACACAAACAATAGGAGGAATCCTCCATTTACACTGACAATGAATCTTAGTGTTTAATTATGCTTCTGTGTGGGTCGCTCCATTTTAAACAAACTCTCTTGGTGATGGAAAGGAACGTAATTGTACTATTATCTGTCCGAGTGAGTTTGCTATCAGCCTTGAGCTTCCTGCTTTCTCCTTGCTCCGTTTAATGGGGCCACACAGCGATTCCATTCCTGCCAAGACAGAGCCTTTGATAAACTGACAGCAACGGAGCACTTTCTCCAAACAGTCTGTTTTCATTAAACGGCTAATCTAAAATCAATCAAGCAAAACATAGAATTTCGGCCTGCAATGGGGGGGAGGGGGGATATTTTCTCCCTATGCATTAGTTTACTGCTGCTCTATATGACAGACCCCACCCCACATGCATGCATTCCCATGTTGCCACACAGCCAGTAGCGAGGACTTGCAAACTCAAACAAAGACAAGATGATGTCACCTGGAATTACAGATCCTGGCGGATATTAATGTGTGTGTTATTGTGAATTAAGCCCTGGGTTAAATGTTACCGATATAATTGGAGAATGTTTTAATCGTTGACTGCTATAATTCATTTTCTGGGTACTTTCTACAGCTGTTTTACCTGGAACACAGATTTTAATTGGATGATGGAAGCAGAGATTACAAGCAACAAGACCGTTTAGAGCGTTTCCCGTTATTGCATCAAGGCAGTGACGTGGTTTGCTTACTTTATAACTGTGTGATGGTTTTTATTTTATCCTTATGACAGTCGTGGCAGGACCCTGTAACGCTATCCATTGTTCATTTACTAATCTGTTTTCTTCAAAATACAGCGAGCGTCAACAACAAGAACGAAGCCTGACACATTTCTCTGGTTCAGTTTGTTCTCTCATAGGTGTTCCATTGGCTTCAGCCCAGAGCAACATCAGTGTTTCTTTCAAACATAATAACTGATAGATATTGACTAGCTCTCAGGGGCTGCATCTCCTAATGCTGGCATCTTACTCGGACTCGTCACCTGAAGCTGAAGCCGCACCATTTCAACTGATGCAAAGGGACTTCTGAGATATGTCTAGAGGACAGGTTAAGACCTGTGACGCAGGCATGCCTTCTCTAGTATTGGAGGTCATTAAAAATCCCTCACTCTCTAGGAGAGGCCCTGCTTTGTAATGGTCAATACTGCCGGGTGAATAGTTTATGGTAATCCAGGCTGAAGTGTTGTTTTAGCATGTATTTATTCATGACCATTTTAATATTCAGTGAGTGCACAAAACATCATGAACATTATGCTCTTTCCATAACATAGACTGACGAGGTGAATCCAGGTGAATCGAAAGCTATGGTCCTTTATTGATCTCACTTCTTAAATCCACTTCAAATCAGTGTTGATGAAGGGGAGGAGACAGATGAAAGAATGGTTTTTAAGCCTTGAGACAATTGAGAAATGGGTTGTGTATGTGTGCCATTCTGAGGGTGAATGGGAAAGACAAAGGATTTAAGTGCCTTTGAACTGGGTATTGTAGTAGGTGCCAGTCTCACTGGTTTGTGTCAAGAAGTGCAACGCTGCTAGGTTTTTCACGTTCAACAGTTTCCCATGTGTATCAAGAATGGTCCCACCCAAAGGACATCCAGCCAACTTGACAACTGTGGGAAGCAGTGGAGTCAACATGGGCTAGCATCCCTATGGAACGCTTTCAACACCTTGTAGAGTCAAATTTTAGAGATATAGAGCTCACTAAACTTAGAGAAAATTTAATTCAGTACACGTGTTTTTTGGTTGATTATATTGTATACAGTGGGGGGGGGAAAGTATTTAGTCAGCCACCAATTGTGCAAGTTCTCCCACTTAAAAAGGTGAGAGAGGCCTGTAATTTTCATCATAGGTACACTTCAACTATGACAGACAAAATGAGAAAAGAAAATCCAGAACATCACATTGTAGGATTTTTTATGAATTTATTTGCAAATTATGGTGGAAAATAAGTATTTGGTCAATAACAAAAGTTCCTCGATACTTTGTTATATACCCTTTGTTGGCAATGACAGAGGTCAAACATTTTCTGTAAGTCTTCATAAGGTTTTCACACACTGTTGCTGGTATTTTGGCCCAATCCTCCATGCAGATCTCCTCTAGAGCAGGGATGTTTTGGGGCTGTTGCTGGGCAACACGGACTTTCAACTCCCTCCAAAGATTTTCTATGGGGTTGAGATCTGGAGACTGGCTAGGCCACTCCAGGACCTTGAAATGCTTCTTACGAAGCCACTCCTATGTTGCCCGGGCGGTATGTTTGGGATCATTGTCATGCTGAAAGAGCCAGCCACGTTTCATCTTCAATGCCCTTGCTGATGGAAGGAGGTTTTCACTCAAAATCTCACTATACATGGCCCCATTCATTCTTCCCTTTACATGGATCAGTCCCTTTGCAGAAAAACACCCCCAAAGCATGATGTTTCCACCCCCATGCTTCACAGTAGGTATGGTGTTCTTTGGATGCAACTCAGCATTCTTTGTCATCCAAACACGACGAGTTGAGTTTACCAAAAGTTCTATTTTGGTTTCATCTGACCATATGACATTCTCCCAATCTTCTTCTGGATCATCCAACTGCTCTCTAGCAAACTTCAGACGGGCCTGGACATGTACTGGCTTAAGCAGGGGGACACGTCTGGCACTGCAGGATTTGAGTCCCTGGTGGCGTAGTGTGTTACTGATGGTAGGCTTTGTTACTTTGGTCCCAGCTCTCTGCAGGTCATTCACTAGGTCCCCCCGTGTGGTTCTGGGATTTTTGCTCACCGTTCTTGTGATCATTTTGGCCCCAAGGGGTGAAATCTTGCGTGGAGCCCAAGATCGAGGAAGGTTATCAGTGGTCTTGTATGTCTTCCATTTCCTAATAATTGCTCCCACAGTTGATTTCTTCAAACCAAGCTGCTTACCTATTGCAGATTCAGTCTTCCCAGCCTGGTGCAGGTCTACAATTTTGTTTCTGGTGTCCTTTGACAGCTCCTTGGTCTTGGCCATAGTGGAGTTTGGAGTGTGACTGTTTAAGGTTGTGGACAAGTGTCTTTTATACTGATAACAAGTTCAAACAGGTGCCATTAATACAGGTAACGAGTGGAGGACAGAGGAGCCTCTCAAAGAAGAAGTTACAGGTCTGTAAGAGCCAGAAATCTTGCTTGTTTGTAGGTGACCAAATACTTATTTTCCACCATAATTTGCCAATAAGTTCATAAAAAATCCTACAATGTGATTTTCTGGATTTATTTTCTCATTTTTTCTGTCATAGTTGAAGTGTACCTATGATGAAAATTACAGGCCTCTCTCACCTTTTTAAGTGGGAGAACTTGCACAATTTGTGGCTGACTAAATACATTTTTGCCCCACCGTATATCGTGTAGAGAGTGTGAGAGTGGTGTGGGAAACTAAATAGTAGATACTCCATGTGAAATCATACAAGCAGGTCCACCACCCAAAGGACATCCAGCCAACTGGACACAACTGTGGGAAGCATTGGAGTCAATGCCCTGATGAATTGAGGCTGTTCTGAGGGAAAAAGGGGATGCAACTCAATATTAATAAGATGTTCTTAATGTTTTATAAAGCTAGTGTTGGTGATGTATATTATGACTTTGTGCAGAGGTGACCCTCAGAAATGTTGGAGTCTCTAATCCAGCTCAATGCAGGATGAGTTGGCTCAGAAATATGAGCCTTTCTGAATTTGTACTCTGTTCCATCGACCCCATTTATATTTTGTTCATTTCATGCTTCATTTAAAAAAATATATATAATTAAATGGGTCTTCTGTATGATGTTTAATGAGATATTGTTATAACAGTCTAGCGACTGATACCACATTTGTCATAATGAATGGCAATTTAAACACAAATCATAATTCATCCCGATTCTGAATGCATTTTGTTTTATTATGTCATTTATTTTACTTTCTCCACGTGCGATTACATTACTTTACACATTTCTGGACTGTTACACAAAGTGTTTGTTGCACAACTGCCCCTGGGTGCTCATGCACTTAGCATAGCCCACTTTCAAAGATTCCAATAGCCCTCTCCACAGTCACCACAAATAAATATCCAAAACCCCAAACTCCCTCAATCAATTTATAGCCTCCTCTTAATGCAGGCATGACATGAAAGAAGACCGAGAAAACACACAAAAAAGATAACACATGATAATATAAAACATGGAGGAAAAAGAAGGTACAGTAAGTGCAGCACCAAAAGAAAATATAATCGTGTACACCATGATTCCCTTCATGTCTACCTCTCCCTCCTTCTTTATGAGGGTACGTCTTTGGCATGCATAGGCGTTAGAGGGAAACAAGAGCAGTCCAGTCTCCACCTCAGCCCAGAATTCAGACAGTCAATCCCTCCCCAGGAAACAGTTCCCAGCCTTACTCCCCCGCCTCCCACTCCCAGCCCCCAGCCTCCAACCCCTGGACCTGAGCCCCAGCAACGTTCACAACCAATGATTTATAGAGCAGCAAGGGAGAGGGGAGGGGGAGAACAACATTCAAGTGGAATGTGGCATAAAGCAGTGATGAGGAGAGCTCGGGATGTGAGACTTGCGTATTAACGAAGGGCATGCCGCTTTTACGAGGAGCCGCTGCATCCTATGCACAAACTGTTGCACTGACAGGGAGGAGGGAAGGGGTGCAGCATGAGGAAGAGAGTGGATATCTTGAGAGAGAATGAGGAGAGAAGAGAGTGATAAGGCTGAGGAGAGAAGGAGATTGGGAACATGGGGATTTATGACGTATTTCTAAGATAGCACTGCAGTTATCTCTCAATGCTGCAGCGCACAGTACAGCAACTGCAGTCATGATGACAAAAGTCAAAACAACATGCTGGGGACCCATGACAAAACATTCAAACGAAAAAAGAAGACAGCAATTACAACATGCTAAGACCTCTACTTTCTTCCTTAGACATACAATCAGAAAATCCTTCTAATTCCTTCAATCGAGACGCCTCTCTTCTGTGTCATTACACGACAGAGGGAAATCGAGATGTAGTTTTTCCTACTCCACAAGGACCTGCTGACAATCAATCGTGCTATTGATATTCATGAGATGTTGGGATCCCCCTGCTGCCAACACAAATAAGAGCAGAGTGAGAGACAAAAATAAGAAACACACCAAGGGGTTGAGAAACCATCAAGAGCTAACAAGAGCGAGTGGATTAAGCTGGGACACAACGGAATAATTGTGCTCATCACCACAGATCCGGAGAGCAGAGTAGAGAGTAGGAGAGGAAGCGTTGCTTATTAGCCCACGTGTAAAGTGGATTACCTCCTCAGTGGGTGCACAGGCCTGCAGTCAGAAGGAGGAATATTTAAATGAGTCTCTTTAACAAGTGAGCAGAGCAGGGAGGGTGCTCGGGAGTTCTCTTTCCAGGGGAAAGGGCTTGGATGTCATGCTATTTCATAAGATCATGAGCGTGTGGCTTTACAGAGAATGTTCAATCTATCTCAATCAACGGTGGACATTTTATATTCATCACTTGTTTTTATAGAATGCAATTAAAGAAACATTTTCTACCAGTAGATTGTAGTGAGCTCAACATCTTGCTGGAGGATGAATATAAACAGGCAGGCTTTAGGTGGCCACTGAGCACAAACTGGTTAAGCCAACGTTGTTTCAACGTAATTTGTCAGCGTATTGTGATGTGGAATCTACGTGGAAAATACAATGGATTTGAAAAAAGTCATCAAAGTAAACTGTTGTTTGGTGAAATTTAAATCACAGGATTATGTAATCATGATAACCAATTTTCAACATAGACAAACCTTGTATAAAATATGTTGAATTTGTAACTTTGAAAAAAATGTCAGGTCTTCAACATAATATCCACTATAAAAGAAAGCATCTGGGCAGCATCTCCTACTGGAGAGTTGATCTATCTATAGCTATCCTTTTGGTCTCACATACAGGGTTTAAACCATGGCCAGTTCTGCTAAGATATTTGTCACTGGCTCCTCCCAATGTGCCATCATGAGAATGATTGTTGAGAGATCTCCACTTAATAGATTCATTGTTGCTATCAAGTCATTCCAAAGAATAGATTTAACAGAGAGCAAATTAAATGTAAAGATACTTTATCCATCATACATACGGTTGAAGTCGGAAGTTTACATGTAGCTAACCCAAATACGTTTAAACTCAGTTTTTCACATTTCCTGACATTTAATCCTAGTAAAAATTCCCTGTCTTGGGTCAGTTAGGATCACCACTTTATTTTAAATATGTGAAATGTCAGCTTTTATTTATTTCATCACATTCCAATGGGTCAGAAGTTGACATACACTCAATTAGTATTCGGTAGCATTGCCTTTAAATTGTTTAACTTGGGTCAAACGCTTCGGTTCGCCTTCCACAAGCTTCCCACAATAAATTGGGTGAATTGTGGCCCATTTCTCCTGACAGAGCTGGTGTAACTGAGTCAGGTTTGCAGGCCTCCTTGCTCGCACAAGCTTTTTCAGTTCTGCCCACAAATTGTCTATGGGATTGAGGTCAGGGCTTTGTGATGGCCACTCCAATACCCTGACTTTGTTGTCCTTAAGCCATTTTGCCACAACTTTGGAAGTATGTTTTGGGTCATTGTCCATTTGGAAGACCCATTTGCGACCAAGCTTTAACTTCCTGACTAATGTCTTGAGATGTTGCTTCAATATATCCACATAATTTCCCTATCTCATGATGGCATCTATTTTGTGAAGTGCACCAGTCCCTCCTGCAGCAAAGCACCCCCACATCATGATGCTGCCACCGCTGTGCTTCACGGTTGGGTTGGTGTTCTTTGGCTTGCAAGCCTCCACCTTTTTCCTCTAAACATAAGGATGGTCATTATGGCAAAAAAGTTATATTTTTGTTTCATCAGACCAGAGGACATTTCTCCAAAAAGTATGATCTTTGTCCCCTTGTGCAGTTGCAAACCATAGTCTGGCTTTTTTATGGAGGTTTTGGAGCAGTGGTTTCTTCCTTGCTGAGTGGCCTTTCAGGATGTGTCGATATAGGAATTGTTTTACTGTGGATAAAGATACTTTTGTACCTGTTTCCTCCAGCATCTTCACAAGGTCCTTTGCTGTTGTTCTGGGATTGATTTGCACTTTTCGCACTAAAGTCCGTTCATGTCTAGGAGAGAGAACGCGTCTCCTTCCTGAGCTGCGTGGTCCCATGGTGTTTACACTTGCGTACTATTTTTTGTACAGATGAACGTGGTACCTTCAGGCATTTGGAAATTTCTCCCAAGGATGAACCAGACTTGTGGAGGTCTACAATTTTTATTCTGAGGTCTTGGTTGATTTCTTTTGATTTTCCCATGATGTCAAGCTAAAAGGCACTGAGTTTGAAGTTAGGCCTTGAAATACATCCACAGGTACACCTCCAATTGACTAAAATGATGTCAATTAGCCTGTCAGAAAATTCTAAAGCCATGACATAATTTTCTGTAATTTTACAAGCTGTTTAATGGCACAGTCAACTTAGTGTATGTAAACTTCTGACCCACTGGAATGGTGATACAGTGAATTATACGTGAAATAATCTGTCTGTAAACAATTGTTGGAAATATTTGTCATGCACAAAGTAAATGTCAAAACCGACTTGCCAAAACTATAGTTTGTTAACAAGACATTTGTGGAGTGGTTGAAAAACGAGTTTTAATGACTCCAACCTCAGTGTATGTAAACCTCCGACTTCAACTGTATAGGCCTGGCATCAAAGTCATGTCAAACTGTATGAATCCAAAATATCAATTATTCATTTGTAGACAAACTTGAATTATAGCCAGTCTCGGTGGCAGAGATGGAACTATCCTAGCAGAAGATACATCTCTTTCAAATGTTGATATAGTTGGTTGTGTTGACAACCAAATAATATTCAATATTGCTTCTGAAATACAGTAAATAGCCTATTAACTTGTCAACAAGTTAAGAATGTATATGTTAGATTCACTTCCCCACCTCAACAAAAAAATGCAAATTAAAGAATAGGATTAAGCCAGTGGATCATGGGGAACTATCCAAGCAGAAGATACATCTCCTTTAAATGTTGATATTTTGTTGCGTTGTCAACCAAATACAACCAAACTCAATATTACCTTTGTAATACAGCAAATAACAAACAGTTCAGGCTATCTTACAAACTACTGTCAACAGTTTTGATTCAACCTTAAAATGTCTAACACATCATGGCCACATTCTGAGGTTACTGGAACAATAAATGTCTTATGGCATCATATAAAGTGTGCATGTTCAAGATAGCATGCAAAGGTTGCAGGCCTGTGGAAATCTTCACAAATGCTTGAATAATCTGTAATGGCATTGGTCCCTTGTACTTGACTGTATTTGAATGTAATCTCAACTGCAATCCAGGTCATTTTGTTGTGCTATTAGATGATTCACAGTGATAACACATTAAGCTGTTGTATTCCCATTTTAACTTTGTTCTGCTTTGAAATTGTTAAAAGTGCAAGGATAACACATTTAGTTGACAACCAAACCAAAAATCAGGTCATTGATCTTCCATAGAAAATGTGGTTGTGCTTTTAGATGATTGAAAGCATTGTGTCGTCACTGTGAATTCAACAAACTTTTGGCTGTCTTTTTGAGTGGGTGAAAATAGGTTGTAATGTCATTGATCAACGTATCAACCAAATATTACCCAATTCTCCACATTGAAATGAGTGGTGTGCCAGTGGGGCTTTACTTCACATCCCAGAGAAGCAGCAGGGATTGAATGGAGCGAAGAGACATCAACGGCAGGAGCACAAGCGGAATACCAAACATGTACATATACACAAGCACTCTGAATTTCCATAAACCCCCTTCATCACCATGGCACTGTCAGGAGTCACAGTGCCCCCTGCTGGTCTCTATGAGAAGACCCCCCCCCCCCACCCATCCTGTCAGCTCTCTCCTTACTAATGTCCACTGTCTACCTGACGTCTCATGCCACTCTCCCACTGATTAATGGTTTAACAGTGGGCTCCATTTTTATAATTGAGCAGAAGTGATCTTAAAGCTCTCCGGTTTTCCAGTGGTGCAGCGGTTGTTGAGGGGATTCCGATAGACATTTGTCAAAACGGAATAAAAAGGCTTTCAGAGAAGTCTGCATTTAACAATCCTTTTTCTCTTTTATCACCCATTACCACACCCAGGTGGCCAGAGAGGGTGGCCAGTGACTTCTGCCAATGTGAATGACTGGCAGTATCAGCTGAGTCAATAGTGCTTTTTTTGATTACTGGATGTTATCAATGCAGTGGCAGGGTGGAGTGGGCCAACAATCCAATCCCTCAGACGGACACGGAGGATGACGAGTGTCTGCCCTGGACAACAGCCTGTGCAATCACAATCTCATATCACACACACATGCAGGCGCGCGCGCGCACACACACACACACACACTAGTCCACACACAGAGAGACACAGACACACACACACAATGATGTCGACTGCTAGAAATGCCAGTTAGGCAGCCACACTCCTTTCAGTTCTTATTATTACAAGTCAGCATCCAGCTCATAACAAAGTCAGCGGATCCCACGGTGTATCACGCTGAGGTATGGTTCAATCCCTCTGAGCGATTGAAGGGCTGTTGAGAGTCTTATCAGCAACCTCCGTTATCAAAATCGGATGTTTATTTAAAGCTGGAGATATTCAGCGTTGATTATAAAAAGATTTCAAAGCCACATTACCTCTTGGTGCAGCTTGATGAGATTAATTCTAAACAAAGCCCATTAGACAAATTGTTCAGTCTTACCTCACTCATTTCCTGAATTATTCAGATGGAGGGAATTTGTTCTTAGAGGCATAGCCATTGTCAAGCTTATAGATTTGGCATAGGACTTTGGGAAAGTGGCAAAAATCCATCTAGCCGACAGTTACTGCATGTGTGCTTAAATCAAACACCTTTTTAGCCACAGATGCTATTCAAAAGCTCACTCAAAGGAAGTACAAATTATATTCCATTTAGACTACTACCATTTATGATATGTATGGCAACTACCAGGTTTCCTATGGTCTTTAGCTATGGGCAGATTGGCAGACACTAATACTGAGAATGACAAGCAAGGCACTTTTTTAAAAATGGAAATCTCCTTTTTAGGGGGTAAAGTGAATTTAAATACGTTTTTTCAAACAAGATTCTGCACAAACTGGATACGACCAATCATTTTACCACATAGCCTTTAGCCATCTGAAACCTGAACAAAACTGTTTAAAACAATGATGTCATGGCGCTTACTGTTTACCTCAGATGAAACAACACACTTTGTCACAATACTGTACCAAGAATTTAAGAACCATAAAGCAACATATTGAGCCAACACAGTAATCTCCTTCCCTGGTCACAATACCATAACATTCACTGAAATGTATCTTTGGCTGCTATTTTACCCCAGCTGAAGCTGTATCTCATAAATCCTGAAGTGGAGGAGAGAGTAATGTGGTTAGATGAATCAATAAGCTTACATCTTCATTCAAGCCGCACTAAACCGTCCTAGCCCTGTCCACCAGAGAGGCTAGAGGGGAGATTGAAAAGGCCAGACGAGAGGAGAGCTCACTCACATCTTCCTCCTGAATCTCATTGACTCTCGAGCGCTATAGACTTGCCATTGACCCAATTTTCCAGGGTTGGCTCAGTAATGCGTCTGCTGCATGATGCTGTCACTGTGCCACCATATCGGCAGGTGAGTGAGGATTATGCAGGACCTTCTTACTGGTTATGGAAATGAATTTCCTTTGAGGCCTCGGTTCCCTCTGCTTCCCTAAGACAAAAAAATGTACAGTGTGGTACAACATTATAGACACCCTTGATAAAGATGTGCAATAATGACTGTATAAAATAAATCATTCAAATACTGAGCGATATTGTATAGAGATATATTATTTCACACTTATTTCACAATTGCTCAGAGAAAGAGATTTTGTTTAACATGTGAAAATCATTTCTCAAAAAAGGTATGGGAAAATGATTGACGCCCCCTAAAGATTCAAAACATAGTATTTGGTCCCATATTCCTAGCACGCAATGACTACATCAATATTATGGCTACAAACTTGTGGAATGCATTTGCAGTTTGTTTTCGTTGTGCTTTAGATGATTTTGTGCCAAATATAAATGAATGGTAAATAATGTATTGTGTCATTTTTCAGTCACTTTTATTGTAAATAAGAATATAATATGTTTGTACACTTCTACATGAATATTAATGTTACCATGATTATGGGTTAACCTGAATGAATAGTAATTGACACCATTAATTATATTATTAGTATAAAATAGTATAATTTAATATTTTTTAGCATACTATATAGCTCAGTATTTGAATGATTGAAGTAATAGTAGTTATTTTCTCCATATTTATGGATTAGCCACTAACATTCTATTTCGGTTCACAAATTGCAAGAACTAAAGATGTTCCTCCAACATTCCTTTTTAAATACACTTCTACTTTTCAGCTATTTGTGCAGTTTTTTCTTTTAAGTAAAAAAATAAATAACTCTGACTTTGTTATTTCAACTCAAAAATGTATTGCTCCACATCATCATACAGAAAGAGATATCTGACAACTTAGTTCAAATAAAGTAAAAGACATATTGATATGTGGTACATTTGTTGGTTTACTGATGGAAGCACATTGTTATATCAATAGTTGTTACAATTGACTTAGTTGCTTGTTTTATACCTCATCCTGCAGCTCCCAATTCAACACAGTTAGAAAACATTCCAACCCTGTTCCTTAATAGGGTGAGTCAACGGGGAGTTGAAAACCTTTCCCCACGATAAACATGTCAATGGGAAAATGTGAGACGGTTCGCCCCGGGATTAAAAAGAGTATGAAAATGCCCAAAGGGTTTTTTATGATGCAGAGTACACACCACAAATGCATTTCATGATAATGTTCTCTTGTAGATTTGAATGCCTTTTTACTCCCAAGTGCACTGTGAAGCCCACAGCTTAAAAGTGTTGTTGTAATTGAACATTAATTTGTGATGTCTGTCTGTGTTTGTTGTTCCTCAATCCCAAAGTAATCATTACCATTTCTACACGGGTTCTGATAATCCCAACTGGGCGTTTGCATGGGTGTGAATGAAAAAGCTGGCCAGGCACATTTGAAGGCGACAGGTAGTTAGTGCCAGTGCGGTTGGAGCAGATCCAGCCTAAACCCCCTGCAGCACTGAAAACTCCTGGTTCTAAAACATCTTGCTGAACTTTTGAACTTTTTAGAATAAATCCAAACATGCAGAGTCCAAGCCACCTCTATTTAGCTAATCCTTTATTTTGGCTGAGAGAGGTTATAACATGATTCCTAAGCCTCTTACAGG
Organism: Oncorhynchus masou masou; assembly: GCF_036934945.1. Lineage (NCBI taxonomy): Eukaryota > Metazoa > Chordata > Actinopteri > Salmoniformes > Salmonidae > Oncorhynchus > Oncorhynchus masou. The sequence goes on from NC_088213.1 coordinate 40,640,302, forward strand.
ATGATATCCAGGTGGGTGAATTGAGGTTTTAGCCATATGGATCGGGTGCTCAGAAAATATCAAAAAGTAAAGTGTTAAGTTTGTTAAGAGTCTAGCCGAGAGGGAGAGACCTCTGGCCGCTTTCGCGGTGTAAACAGATTGAATTGGCCTGTGTAGGGTTAAACATGGAGACAGGCCACCCTGTACTTGGTCTAACATTTTGAGTCAGTGTTCGAATGTTATTTCTGAGAGTTCAAATTGCGCCTGTCACAGTGAGAGAGAATGAGAGAGTGGGGGCATCCACAAGCCAGGGAACCTGGTTGGATGCAGCATCTGCCTTCATATTTCTCTCTTTTTCCCAATCTCAATTCCCCTCTGTGTTCTTTTTTCTCTCTTTTCCTCTCTCCGTGCTTTTTCATCAACCACACTTTCCACTGAGGACTTCTGTCACTTCCCAGTCCAGGTGGGTCTGACTATTCCCATTCCAGATGGTGGGGGAGTAGAACAAAATAACAGGAGACTGATTCTCTCTCCTCCGGGATGGCAGCATGAACGAGAAGTCAAAGATACTCCGTCACCAAAGCGACGCGACAGTATGGGCGTGCGGGCACTTTGGTTTGGGGACGGTCTGTCCTGCTCAAAATTGCAATTACATTAACAGACACAATCGCAGAAGATTACAAGAGCCGCAAGGCTGCAGTCTCTGTCTAATTCATGATGTTTTCATCATATGAAATCCTTTGCCAGAGCCGTGAATGGTGGTTAATTATTGTCAGACTCTTGTGGTGGATATCTCTGTATCCTTTCACAGGCAATCAAGAAAGAAAACAGAAGACAGGGCCAGGAACAATAGCAGCTAAAAACATGTCCTCAAAGCTTATTTAATATGGGAGGCAAGTGACATTGCAGACCTTTATTGTGTCAAGCTAAGAAAAGACAAGACAGTCCTTTTAAAATTCTGATCATTAACATATTTATCCTTAACTTTATACTTTGGGCTCAAGTAGCATACTTGTAAGCTACTCCCTTTTAGATTATTTTTAGAAAGTCACAGCAGGACTTTGATAGTGCTTATTAACCCTGAAACTTATAAATGATTGTTTATGATATCACAATAAACATTGGTTTACACAGCGGATGAAAGCTCAAAGGTTCGTGATTACCTTGGCCCACATTGTGAGCAGCATGGTCATTTTGGGCATTTTAGCGGAACCATGAATCAAAATGTTAAAGTTGGTCAAACGTTTACATGTCATGCCCTGACCATAGAGAGCTTTTTTTCCCTCTATGTTGGTTAGGTCCGTGTGTGACTAGGGTGGGTCATCTGGGTAATTATATTTCTTTGTTGGTTAGGTCGGGGTGTGACTAGGGTGGGTCATCTGGGTAATTATATTTCTATGTTGGCCTGGCTGAGGACCAAGCCTTGGTGGTTGTGTTTTGTGTTGCGATTGCTAAATATCTTTTCACTTAGAAAAGGTGGCAGTGCTCCTGCACCTTTTTTGAGACAAAAAAATGAAGACAAGTACTTCAATGTACCATTTCAAAAGCCCCGCTTGTTCCCTTTGCTTGTCTCATAACATTGAGACATAATGATGATGACCTTCCCTTACTGGGAAAATGTGAAGTGGGCATTGGATAAATACCTGTCAACAAACAACAGAAGCTTTTATATTGGTGCTTGTTTATCTGTTAACATCAGAGGAAGCTTAATAACAGCTATGGGGAGGAGAGATGTTGCATCGTTGTTTTCAAGGTTAAAGGGTAATAAGGACTTGGGTACACGTATTAACAATTAGTTTCTACGCCATAAAACAGCAGACGTTCTTTGAGAAACTATTTGACCCCTTGCTCATATTTTTGTCTAGTTCCCCCCTTTCTCCTCTGTACTGGGTCAAAGATAAATAAAAGATCTGGAGAAAAGTTTTCTCGCTTCCAGTTAAACTTCCCATCTTGCTCTCCCCCCTGTGTATTTCAAACCCATCTAAAGGATAACAACCTCCCAGGCCCAACAAGACCTCCCTCGCTCAGCTTTACTTAACGGATGTCTTAGATGATAACCAAACCCTTCACATTGTGTGGGTTCTGTGAACATTTGAGCTGGGGCTCAATCCCCCACACAATAAGGCCTAAGCGATACTCCCTATTCCCCTGGATTCAGCTTCATGTGGATGAATGTTTGTGGAGGTTTATTTTCACAAGGCCAGCTGCAGGTCATTCTGTTGGATTTTAACGCAATAGGGGACCTCTCTCAGTCCTTTTTCTCCTTCCTTCTTCTTCCCAATGGTTACCCATTGCTTCTATAGCATATATTGCTTCTACACACACTAAATACAAAAGGTTTGATACAGAAGCGGAGCTAGGGGGGATAGGGCAACCACCCAAGGGCCCACACACCTAGAGGCCTCGTAAGGGGACCCATGTCTGTGAAGATTTTAAAATTAAAATATTTGATGTAGTTACATTTGTTAGTACATTTTTTAGGGCGGTATCTTACTTATAGCCTACTTTATACAGTACCAAAATTAAGATGAAAAGTATTCTAAAATGAAATGAAACAAATTGTTTTTAGCCAAGACCTTTCATTGTTCATCGTACATTTTTTTTTCAATAAAGAATGTTTGTCATATTTGATTGACTTGTAGCCTACCCTGTACGAGCTCGACGTCGCTCACGTCAGGTCATGTCTAGCTAGCTAAGTTACATTCAGAGGAATGTCTCGATGTGAATCTTATGAGAGGCCAAGTCTGTGATGGGGTAAGAACAATGTCTGAACACTTAAAGGGACTGCAAGCTAGAGTAAAAAGGAACTGTTCGAACTGTGCACTGCTGTAGCACACAACCTCAATTTAATTCTACTGGATGTTGCGTGTTTCTTGTGTAACGCAAATGTTATTTTTTTATACACTGGAGGCCCTGAACTTCTTTTTACTTCTAGCCTACCAAGGTTTAAACAGTCATGTCACTCAAGATTGAAGTTAAAACCCGTCCACTAGGGGCAACAGTGAGCGCTATTACCATCAAGTGTCTTGGGTTTTGCTAGGGTGTTGTGGACACGGGTGGTGGATGGGCGTATTCCCATGACTCTGTATCAGGTTGCATATTCGATCCCCGTTGTCACGCTGAAGAGCCTGTCAGACACAAGGTGGGCCGACAGCAAACAGGCCACAGAAGCAGTTATTCCACAGCTAGAACAATGAGACAGATATTTCACCGGATGTATAAATGTGAAGGACCCGCTTGGCGTTTCCACTCACTACCAAATATGGTGGTGAGAGGAAGTCCAGTGGCCAGTAGTGGGAGATGATGGAGTGAGATGGATTCTGAAAATGTTCTTATCGATGAAACATTGGATCTCAATACAGTTTTCTGTTCCCAAAACTAGAATCTGTTATCAACAGAGTGGACTACGGTTTTTCGACTTTACCCTTTACCAAAGTTTCTGAAATGTGCGTTGTTTAGAAGGAGTGCAAGGGCGAACTGAGTTATTGCACATGCACACTTCACAGAGTAGGCGTTCCCTAACGGAAATACGCAAATACATATTGGAACGCGCAAATAGAATCTCGCTAGCTTGTGCTTGGCTCTGCCCCCTCCTTGCTTGTTATGCCCACAATGACTCATTTGTTCCCATTGAAAACGACAGGCTATGGTCTATCTTGGGTTAGGTTATTAACATCTTTGGTTATATAGAGCCTGCCTGGGCTCCTTGAAGCCCTGTGTAAAATAAAGCACCATAACCATACTACACCAAAGATGCCCTCTGAAGCTGATGGCCTGCTTTCAACAATGGGCACATTTGAGTTTACATGCTGTCTAACTATACCCGCAAAAGGATGCAATAAATGTAAACACTGCAGTGGATCTAACGGACTGCTGCATGGCTAAGATCAGCCAGACGGGCACAGATGAGGCCTATGACAAGATGAGGAACACTGCTAAAGAGATGGCCCGACAAAACGACACAACAGAGGATGACCCAATTCCAGAAAGCACAAGGTGTTTTTAAAGCTGATGTAGACAATTACATACTCAATGTTTTTGTGGGGCAGTTTGAGAATCGATTTGTCGACTTTATAGAAACGGCGTGACTGTTCTCTGTGCTCAATCCAAAGCGTTTTGAACACCCTGATGTAGAGAATAACATGCTTCAGCTTGCACATTTCTACTCAGAAAACATTTCCAAGCCTGAGGAAATTGTGCATGAGTTCTTCTCTTTCCGCACAATATATTCCGAGTTAGTTAGGATCTCAACTCTGACTCAGTCCGAGCATTCCTCATTGCCAATAACATGCACCGAGCATATTCAAATCTGACCATTCTCCATAGAATCTACAAAATCATTCCCATCAGCAGTGCCAGTTCCGAGCGAATACCTATTTGCATGCATGCGTGAATGAGGACAGACTCTCCATCCTAACATTGCTATCCATTCCGTGGGACATTGACATACCCAAAGACATAGTAGTTGGCAGGATTGTCAACATGAAGAGGAGTATGACGTTTAAAATAGGACCTTAATTTGCACATTGTTCGATGGAATGCAAGATGATGGAAATAGCAAATGGACTTGACTACATCAAACTACAACATGGCTACATCGGCTGAGCAAAAGACAATCTGGTGAGTGAAACATCATTTTGGTTGAGACGAAAGCAGTCAGGATGTTATTACAGGGCCTCTCGCTTATCACCTCTTGGCACCCATAGGCAGGCCGTGTGTGTGTGTGTGTGTGTGTGTGTGTGTGTGTGTGTGTGTGTGTGTGTGTGTGTGTGTGTGTGTGTGTGTGTGTGTGTGTGTGTGTGTGTGTGTGTGTGTGTGTGTGTGTGTGTGTGTGTGTGTGTGTGTGTGTGTGTGTGTGTGTGTGTGTGTGTGTGTGTGTGTGTGTGTGTGTGTGTGTGTGTGTGTGTGTGTGTGTGTGTGTGTGTGTGCGTGCGCGCGAGACACTGCCTGCCTGCCTTCCTGATTTACACTGTGCCTGTTTTGTTGTTGTAGACCACTGTGTCTACTTTATCATTGAAAGTAGACCTGAATGTAGACCTTTCTCTGTCTGTCTGCTAAACAAGCACTTCATGCGCTGCGATTAATGGTTTTGACGAATCATTGCTTGGTTCTGCTGTCCATGGCGCTGACGATCACTGCGCTTTGTAGAGCGGTGTGTGCTGTCCTTGGTACTGAAACCTATCAGCTACCCTTTTTTTAAATGATTTGGTCAGAAAGGCCCATCGAGTCCACCACTCTGTGCTGAGACCCTGGCTCTGTGCCTCTTTCTATATAGTGCAAAGTTGGGATAATTTTACTTGTAACCATAGCGGAACCCTTTTTTTGTGCTATATAAACTCAGCAACTGAGACATAAACTGAACAAGTTCCACAGACATGTGACTAACAGAAATGGAATAATGTGTCTCTGAACAAAGGGGGGGTCAAAAACAAACGTAACAGTCCGTATCTGGTGTGGCCACCAGCTGCAGTAAGTGCTGCAGTGCACCTCCTCCTCATGGTCTACACCAGATTTTCCAGTTCTTGCTGTGAGATGTTACCCCACTCTTCCTCCAAGGTTCCTGCAAGTTCCCAGACATGTCTGTAGGGAATGACCCTAGCCCACACCCTCCGATCCAACAGGTCCCAGACGTGCTCAATGGGATTGAGATCCGGGCTCTTCGGCTGGCCATGGCCGAACAGTGATATTCCTGTCTTGCAGGAGATCACGCACAGAGCAGTTTGGCTGGTGGCATTGTCATGCTGGAGGGTCATGTCAGGATGAGCCTGAAGGAAGGGTACCACATGAGGGAGGAGGATGTCTTCCCTGTAACGCACATTGTTGAGATTGCCTGCAATGACAACAAGCTCAGTCTGATGATGCTGTGACACACCGCCCCAGACCATGATGGACCCTCCACCTCCAAATCGATCCCGCTCCAGAGTACAGGCCTCGGTGTAACACTCAACAATAAACGCAAATCTGACTATCACCACTGGTGAGGCAAAACCTTCAGCAACGGTGGGTTTGTGCCCATAGGTGACGTTGTTGCTGGTGATGTCTGGTGAGGACTTGCCTTACAACAGGCCTACAAGCCCTCAGTCCAGCCTCTCTCAGCCTATTGCGGACAGTCTGAGCACTGATGGAGGGATTGTGCATTTCTGGTGTAACTCGGGCAGTTGTTGTTGCCATCCTGTACCTGTCCCGCAAGTGTGATGTTCAGATATACCGATCCTGTTCAGGTGTTGTTACACGTGGTTTGCCACTGTCCATCCTGTCTCCCTGTAGTGCTGTCTTAGGCGTCTCACAGTACGAACATTGCAATTATTGTCCTGGCCACATCTGCAGTCCTCATGCCTCCTTGCAGCATGCCTAAGGCACGTTCACGCAGATGAGCAGGGACCCTTGGCATCTTTGTTTTGGTGTTTTTCAGAGTCAGTAGAAAGGCCTCTTAGTGTCCTAAGTTTTCATAACTGTGACCTTAATTGCCTACCGTCTGTAAGCTGTTAGTGTCTTAATTACCATTCCACAGGTGCATGTTCATTAATTGTTTATTAAGGTTAATTGAACAAGCATGGGAAGCAGTGTTTAAATCCTTTACACTGAAGATCTGTGAAGTTATTTGGATTTTTATGAATTATCTTTGAAAGACAGGGTCCTGAAAAAGGGATGTTTCTTTTTTAGAAACGTTTAGAACCCTTTTTTGAAGGTTGTATAAAGAACCATGCTCATATGTTTCTAAATGAAACCTGTATGGTACTATAAAGAACCCTTTCCTAATGTTCCATAAATGAACATTTCAAAAAGGTTCTATATAACACCAAAAAGGGTTCTGCTATGGTTACAACCCTTTTTGGTGCATTATAGAACCCTTTTAATGGATCTTTATAAGACCTTTATGGAGAATGGTTCTATAAAAAACGTTCTCAATTTCAAAGATTCTATAAATAACATTTTGAAGAACCATACAGGGTTATTTCCTCTGGTTCACCATATTATATTGTTACAATTCCATGAGTTTGATAATTGTGTTGATTGACAAGTTGAATCAGGTGCGCTACCCTTAATCATTAATGGTATAACACAACAGATAAGATAAACTGGAACTTTATTTATTTAACCTTTATTTAACCAGGAAGGGCACATTGAGATATGAAATCTCTTTTTCAAGAGAGTACTGACCAAGATAGGCAGCACAATTACAGACAGACAACATGAAAAACTACAAGTAATAGAGTAAAAACCATAGAATTCACAAGAGTATAACAAAATCATAAAACAGCTAATTAAAAACATTGACTGGTCAGGGAATCAGACTCAAGATCATTCATCAGTGATTTAAAAACATCAATCGGGATGAGTTCTTCCAGTTTGAAAGTATTTTGTAAGGCTTTCCAAGCCGATGACGCATAGTACATAAAAGCCCTTTTACCAAATTCAGTTTGGACATTTGAAACAGTTAGCAGGATAAAGTCCTGCGAATGAAGAGAGTACCCACCACATTTCTGAACAATAAAAATGCCCAAATAAAATGGTAGCAAACCCAAAATGGCTTTGTAAATAAAAGTATACCAGTGACTGGGGCAACAAGTGACTAGAGAAGGCCAGCCAACCCTGGTATATAACGTGGAGTGGTGCGTAAGGGTTTTGTAGCTCTCTGTTTCCCCTCATGTCTTTGTCAGAGATTGTTTGATTGTATGTTATGTGCAAGTTATGTGTTGTGTGCGACGGGTTTTGTACCCACTTTTATTATTTTGTATATTTTGGTTTTTATAGTTTTGTGAGCACTTATTAATAAATCCTCTCTGGGATATGTGGGACTCTAGCCAAATTCAAATAAATTACTATAAAAATCTAACTTTCATGAAATCACACATGCAAGATAGCAAATTAAAGCTACACTTGTTGTGAATCCAGCCAACATGTCAGATTTCAAAAAGTTTTTTGGGCGAAAGCAAACGATGCTATTATCTGAGGATAGCGCCATAGTAAACAAAGAAAGAAAAGCATATTTCAACCCTGCAGGCACGACACAAAACGTCTTACCTTTGACGAGCTTCTTTTGTTGGCACTCCAATATGTCCCATAAACATCCCAAATGGTCCTTTTGTTCAATTAATTCCGTCGATATATATCCAAAATGAAAATTTATTTGGCGCGTTTGATCCAGAAAAACACCGTTTCCAACTTGCGCAACGTGACTACAAAATATCTCAAAAGTTACCTGTAAACTTTGCCAAAACATTTCAAACTACTTTTGTAATACAACTTTAGGTATTTTTTTACGTAAATAATCGATCAAATTGAAGACGGGATGATCTGTGTTCAATACAGGAGGAAAACAAACTGTAGCATGCTTTCTGGTCACGCGCCTCTACCTAACAGTACACTTCAAGTTACCCTCATTCAAGATGGCCGTACCTCTTCATTACACAAAGGAAAAACCTCAACCAATTTCTACACACTCTTGATCTCCAGTAGAAGCGATAAGAACTGCAAGAAGGTCCCTTAGAAATTTGGATTCCCAATGAAAACACATTGAAAAGAGAGTGACCTCAAACAAAAAAATCTGAATGGTTTGTCCTTGGGGTTTCGCCTGCTAAATGAGTAGCAGGCAGTTGAATTTTGGCATGCATTTCATCTGTACGTGAAAATACTGCCCCCTGTCACCAAGAAGTTAAACGTCTCCGTTTATACTAAGTTCGTTCTCCTGCACCTGACTTCCCTGCCACCAACACGCACCCATTACAATATCCCCATAGTCTAGTAAAGACATAAATGTAGTTGATACTAGCCTCCTTCTGGCTTCAAAAGTAAAACAGGCCTTATTCCTAAAATAAAATCTGAACTTCAGCTTAATTTTTAAATTAAATTTCCAAGATATTTCTATGAGGTTACAGTCTCAATCTCATTGCCCTGACAGGTAGTAATAGGTTGAAGGGTTTCAGATATCTATTTCTTGCTTTGGAAAACACCATTAGTTTAGTTTTGACAGTATTGAGGATAAGCTTCAATTGACACAAGGTATGTTGAACAGTATAAAAAGCAGTTTGCAAGTTCTGGAAAGCTTTTGTAAGAGACGAGGCACAACAATAAATAACAGTATCATCAGCATAAAAGTGAATTTTTGTTAATTATTTATATAAATAGTGAATAAGAGGGGACCAAGAACAGAGCCCTGGGGCACACCATTACAGACAGACAATTTAACAGACATGAGCCCATCAAAAATACCTACACTTGACAATTTCTGCCTCAATATATCATGATTAACTGTATCAGAAGCCTTAGAGATCAATAAAAAGTGATACACAGTGCTGTTTTTTGTCAAGGGCTTCCAGTGATATCATTTAAAACCTTCATGGCTACTGTAATTGTGCTATGCTTCTTCCTGAAGCCCGATTGGTACATTGATAAAATAGAGTTAGTATATAAAAACACTTTTAGCTGTTCACTCACAAGGATTTCAAGTGTTTTCACCAGGGGTGACACATTTGAGATTGGCCTATAATTTTTAAAAGAAGCTGTGAGCAAATCATACCCCACAAAATATTCTAATGAGCCATGCCCCTACACTTGAATGCTTTCAATCATCTTTCTCTGTCTAATACGCAACATGTTTCTAAGGTAACATCAGGCATTTTTCCTATTGGCACCACTGCTGCCCAGACCTTAACAAATAGACTTTCTCTCTTCAGTCTAAATTTAGACATGTGGCCTTCCGTCTGTCAGCTCTTTTAATATCGTGTTGGTTAGATAGGGCATTATTCTCACATTATTCTCACCTCCCATCAGCACACTGTGAAAAGGTGTTTTCGGAAGTTTGCGAGGTGGGGAGAATCTAATGCCTGCCATTTTAGCCCAGTGCAATCCAATGTCAGGTGAAACCATGACAGGGAGAGAAGAAAAGTGAACTAGCCTCAGCTTTGTTTGTTTGCCTCATGCCAGAACGAGAAATCAACTTCAGCAACAGTCTCATGAATTCTCTTCAAACAGAATATGAGGCAATTATCTGTAGTGGGCAACTCATAGCAAATGAAGGTGAACCTAAAGTTAATATTATCAGTAATTTGTGTCTATTACAAGGAAGATTATCAGAGATTGGTATTTATTAGAATGCCTATACTGCTCATGTCAGGTGTCATTTGACCAGACTCTTTTGGTCTCTTTGTTTGACCTTGGAGACAAAATCAACACATCTTTTCTAGTTTGTGTCTCATTTTAACCGTTACTTACTAGTACTCATGAATATACTATTTCAAGGCCCATTCAAGGTCATGTGCAGTTAAAATTGATATTATAATGTTATTACAATGCTGTTGGTCAAACAATTGAGCCTGACTCGTCATATTATTTCATTGTTATCATTTCCTAATGGCATGCATAGCCTTGAACAGGGACAAAATGGTTAAGAGTGTGTTCCTGTATTAAAGGGTTACATCAGGATTTTGGCAATTAAGCCCTTTATCTACTTCCCTAGAGTCAGATGAACTCATGGATATGATCTCTACATCCAGTATGAAGGAAGTTAGAGGTAGGTTTGCAAGCCAATTGCGCTAACACTGGTTAGCAGCTTCCTTCAATCTGCACACAGAGACATACATATGGTCTCCACGAGTTCATCTGACTGACTGGGGAAGTATATTAAAGGCTTCATTGCCAAAATCTCAAAGTATCCATTTAAGGCTATTAGATTTTGTATTCATGCTAGTGCAAATAAATTACATTGCATTTGCCTCCAAATGGTGTGTTCATTAACACCAGTTTAATGTGTATTATGCATGAATAAATATAGCTAATTGTAAAGATATAACAAGCTCAAATGGCTGATGCAATGGGCAACTATCATCTTCCTGGCTGCAACATATTAACCTTGATGCATTGCCAGTGAGTTCCCTCTGTCACAAGGGCTTTATCTGTAATACTTTTCACTGTTTGAACATATTATCGACCTTATTTATAGTGAGGCTTATTCAAAAGCAACTTGTGGGGCAGAGGCAATTCTGTTAGTGACACATTTATTTTATTATTCTCTTTTAATCTCGTCCACACTATTTAAAGGTCTTATCAGCTTGCATTAATGACTGAGGAAGATAAGGGAGGGAAAACGAAGATCTCCAGGCCCAATGTCGGATGTTATGAAGTCAAGCCCTCAATGTTTCAGTAGTGATGAAGGGGATGATAAAAAAAACAGCAGAGCAAAGGCATTTCTCGACTGTTAATAAGTTAGACACATGACTGGAGCCAGTCAGACAGAAAGCCATTAAGCTACAGTCCATTGTGACTAGGGATCCATGTGTGGTTTGAACCTTAGAGTAAATCCTCCATAGCTCAATGTCCTGATTTGCGCATGTGTTTGAGTTTTGCATGTCTGTCTCTTATTTCACTCACCATCATTGCAGAATGTCAATCAAAAGTCTAAAAAAACAAAAACGAAAGAGAGCATCTGGCTAAATCGTGTAACATCACTGATACATAATGCATAAAAATGAATAAAACTCAGGAGAAGTCTTGGTACTGTAACTTAGGGATCGGATTCCGCTAGCGGGATCAAAATCGACAACATCCGGTGAAGTTGGAAATTACAAAATTGTAATATTAAACAATAATGAACATAAAGTGTCTTACTTTATATAAAAGCTTCCCTTTTAGTTAATCTAACTGCGTTGTCAAATTTCAAAAAGGCTTTACGGCGAAAGCATACCATGCAATTATCTGAGGACATCACCCCACATCAAAATCATTTTTCAACCAACACCGGCTTTACAAAAATCACAAATAGCGATAAAATGAATCACTTACCTTTGAAGTTCTTCCTCTGTGTCACGTTCTGACCTTTATTTCCTTTGTTTTGTCTTTATTTAGTATGGTCAGGGCGTGAGTTGGGTGGGCAGTCTATGTTTGTTTGTTCTATATTTTGGGTATTTCTATGTTTCGGCCTCGTATGGTTCTCAATCAGAGGCAGGTGTCATTAGCCTGGGTTTCACTGTGTGTTTGTGGGTGATTGTTCCTGTCTCTGTGTTTGCACCAGATAGGACTGTTAGGGTTTTCACGTTTCTTGTTTTTGTAAGTTTGTTCATGTGAAGTGATTTATTAAAGCATGAATCAAAATAACCACGCTGCGCTTTGGTCCGCCTCTCCGTCAATGGAAGAAATCCCTTACAGAATCACCCACCAACCAAGGACCAAGCGGCGTGGTAAAAGACAGCGACGACAGCAGCAGCAACAGCAACAACAGCGGCCGGCATCACAGGACTCCTGGACATGGGAGGAGATACTGAATGGAGAGGGACCCTGGGCACAGGCTGGGGAATATTGCCCCCCCAAAGCAGAGCTGGAGGCAGCGAAAGCTGAGCGGCGGCGATATGAGGAGGCAGCACGGCAGTTCGACAGGTACGAGAGGCAGCCCCCCCAAACAAATTGGGGGGGAGGGGGGCAGACGAGGTGTGGGGCTAAGCCAGGTAGCAGACTTGAGCTCACTCCTCGTGCTTATTATAAGCAGAGCGTCACTGGGCAGGCACCGTGTTATACGGTTAAGCGCACGGTGTCGCCAGTACGTGCCCATAGCCCGGTGTGCTATAGGGCAGCCCCCCGAGAGTGTCATGTGAGTGTGGGCATCCAGCCAGGGCGTATGGTGCCTGCTCAGCGTGTCCCGTCGCCGGTACGTCTTTTCGGGCCATTGTATCCTGCGCCGGCTCTGCGTGCTGTGTCTCCGGGGCACTGGGAGGGTGCAGTGCGTCCTATGCCTGCGCTCCGCTCGTGCCGGGCAAATGTGGGAATGGAGCCTAAGGGAGAGGTGCGCGTAGTAAGCACTTGATCTCCCGTGCTTACCCACAGCCCGGTTCAACATGTGCCTGCACTCTGGAGGGTCTGGGCTAGCGTAGTTGTCCAGCCTGGGGAAGTGGTGCCAAGGCTGCGCACCAGAGCTTCAGTGCTCCCCCACAGCCCGGTCCTTCAGGTGCCTCCTCCTAACACCAAGCGTCCTGAAGGTTTCCCCAGCACCAGGCTGTCTCTTTGTCTCCTCCCTGCAGGTGGTCCTGTCTGTCCGGCGCTGCTGCCGGAGTCTCCCGCCTGTCCGGCGCTGCTGCCGGAGTCTCCCGCCTGTCCGGCGCTGCTGCCGGAGCCCCCCGCCTGTCCGGCGCTGCTGCCGGAGCCCCTCAGCCCTGAGGCGCCAGAGCCCCTCACCCCAGAGGCGCCAGAGCCCCTGTCCCTCTGTTCCGAGCCCCTGCCCCTCTGTCCCGAGCTTCCGCCCCTCTGTCCCGAGCTTCCGCCCCTCTGTCCCGAGCTTCCGCCCCTCTGTCCGGTGGGGTCATTGAGAAGGGCGGCCATGGTTAGTAAGCCACGGAGGCGGACTATAAGGCGGACTAAGACAATGGTGAGGTGGGGTCCGCGTCCCGCGCCAGAGCCGACACCGCGGACAGACGCCCACCCAGACCCTCCCCTATAGGTCAAGGTTTTGCGGCCGGAGTCCGCACCTTTGGGGGGGGGGGGGTACTGTCACGTTCTGACCTTTATTTCCTTTGTTTTGTCTTTATTTAGTATGGTCAGGGCATGAGTTGGGTGGGCAGTCTATGTTTGTTTGTTCTATATTTTGGGTATTTCTATGTTTCGGCCGAGTATGGTTCTCAATCAGAGGCAGGTGTCATTAGTTGTCTCTGATTGAGAGTCATACTTAGGTAGCCTGGGTTTCACTGTGTGTTTGTGGGTGATTGTTCCTGTCTCTGTGTTTGCACCAGATAGGAGTGTTAGGGTTTTCACGTTTCTTGTTTTTGTAAGTTTGTTCATGTGAAGTGATTTATTAAAGCATGAATCAAAATAACCACGCTGCGCTTTGGTACGCCTCTCCATCAATGGAAGAAATCCCTTACACTCTGTTTGCAATCCCAAGGGTCACAGCGACACAATTAATGTTTGTTTTGTTCAATAAAGTCCTTCTTTATATCCAAAAATGTCTGTTTAGTTGGTGCCATTGATTTCAGTAATCCACTCCTTCAACATGCATACAAAGGAATCCAAAAAGATACGGGTAAACTTCGTCCAAACAAGTCAAACAATGTTTCTAATCAATCCTGAGGTACCCTAATATGTAAATAAACTATAATATTTCAGAGGGAAACAACAGTGTTCAATAGAAAAGGAAAATAATGAAGACCGTGCCCTCATTCACGCGCGCCAAAAGCCTACCTTTTCTGATGAGAACACCTTGGATAAACTACAACTACTTGTTTGTTTTTCAAGAAACAAGCCTGAAACCCTGTATAAAGACTGTTGATATCTGGTGGAAGCCATAGGATTTGAAATCTGGGAGCTATTTTTTGTATATCCAATAGGCTTGTGTTGAAAAGGCCTGTGACACCCCCCCCCCCCAAAAAAACAAAATCCACATGGATTTTCCTCGGTTTTTCGACTGCCATATCAGTTCTGTTGTACTCACAGACATTATTTTGACAGTTTTAGAAACTTCAGAGTGTCTTCTATCCAATGCTACAAATTATATGCATATCTTTTTGGTGCTGAGTAGCAGACAGTTTACTTTGGGCATGTCAGTTATTCGAAAATTCAGGATACTAACCCCCTAGCCTTCAGAAGTTTACACTTTTTCTGAATTGCTAAAACGCTAAAACCCATTGGCTGAACAAAGTTCTCATTTAGCGAATTATGCAGTCTGTTGTCAATACCTTAAACCATTTCACATGGTAAAACACAATTTGCAGATCTCACTTAGACTTTTCAGCAAAACTCTAAACACATTCTCATTCTCAAAACACATTCTGCACTCTAATGCACATGTCTTCCATACTGGTAAACACAAGTGGCAACAGTCAAATACAAATAGAGAACACATGTCATTGATTGAACACAACCACTCAAAATTGATTTAACCTGTTTCGAATGATGCAACACAACCAATATAAGCCAGTTCAGAGAGCAAACAGGTTGTTGAAGGTGGGAAGGAGAAAGTCTGAGAATGGATAGAAGAAACAATGTGAGAGGACGAGTGCGTATGCGAGGAGGGCGACGAGGAGGAAGAGGAGGAGGAGGGCAAGAAAGAGGAAGAGGAGGACGAAGAGGAAGAGGAAGACAAAGAGTGGAAATATCTGATGAAATTCGAGTAACAGTTATAGACCATGTTCTTGTCCATGAACTGACAATGAGGGAAGCAGGACTTAGAGTGCAATCCAATTTGAGCCGATTTTCTGTGTCCATCATAGTAAGGACATTCAGAGAAGAGAACAGGTACAGTATACTACTGTATATTTGTAATTGCAAATTTACCGTACTACACTATATGCAGCTGTTTCAATAGACATTTTTAAAGTTAATCACTGCATGTATTGACCTGCATGAATATGTTTTGTAACTGCACAACTACTTTTTGTAGAATTGCAAGGCTGCCACATGCAGGTGGAAGGACAGCTATATTCACTCGGGAGCAAGAGGCCGTTATATTTGGCATGGTCCTTCAAGATAATGCAATACGACTCAGAGAAATCCAGGAACGAGTGATACAAGACAACACACACTTCCAGGGAATTGACAGTGTGAGTATTTCCACAATTGACCGTGTCCTCCATCGTAACAGGATGCGAATGAAACAAGTATACAGAGAACCTTTTGAGTGCAACTCACCAAGGGTGAAAGAACTGCGAGCTCAGTATGTGCAAGTAAGTGTACATTCAGAAACATTTACTATAATCCAGATTGTCTACAGTACTAACACATACTATGTGCATGACATTACTCTTCAGTACATACAATGTATGTGAATCAGAAGCCTAATTGTACTCTACAGTATAGCACTGTCTCTGTACTACTTACAAAATCCTACATTCAGTATATTGTATTTCTACACAGACAATATTTGACTTGGAATCTTTGGACAGACCCCATGAGTTAATCTTTGTCGATGAAGCAGGCTTCAATCTAACAAAGAGGAGAAGGAGAGGCCGAAACATGATTGACAGTCGGCCATTGTTGAAGTCCGTGGTCAACGAGGTGGCAATGTCACAATCTGTGCTGCTATCAGCAACCATGGTGTTCTACATCACTGTGACGTAGAAGTCCGTCACTGGCCGCGGGCAGCATTTGGTTCTTTAACGCACACACATATTCATCACTCCTCCCTGCGCCATTATAAGATAAGTTAACAATGTGGGTCGACACACAAATTAACTTCTGTCTTGGTGCATGCATTTCACACTTGTCAATGTTCATATTTGAGAGATACAATAATTATTATACTTATCAATGTTGTGGATGAGCGCATTGTTTGTTTGTTCTGTTCCTCTCTCTCCATCTCTGTAGCTTCCGGGTATGCTGGAAAAGGACCCGAGCTAAGGGAATTGGGTTGGCTTTATAGTGCCTGTCCCAAATGGCTCATTAATGCATATGGGCATATTGAAAGATATTGTCAGTAGTGATGTAATGTTGTAAATGTTATGTTGTGATATTGTTTAAAACCGTGTTGCAATGTATATCCTTTAGTATGTTTAGTTCATGGAAAATGTAGGTTTGTATTGTTAATTGATTAATTAATTAGGGTTAATTGTTCTGAGGGGAGGGGCTAGCCCTACAAAAGGAGCCTCTCTTTCAGTCATGGAGAGGCAGTTTTGGGTTGAGCTGTGGATGGGGCAGCATTGTTTTTAAGCTGTCCCATAAGGTAGACGTTGATGGCAGTACTGTTGTTTTTTGTTCCGGAATCACTTGTAAATAAACACCTTTGCACAGAAGAACTTTTGCGGTTCCGCCATCTTTTTATTTTGATAGAGGTTAGGTTATCCAGTTTAGCCTTCTGGCCTACTCTACGTGACAATCACCATGTTACACAGCACCTTCTACGATTTATTGCCAATCTAAGATATATTTTATTTGAGCAGCAGGTTCAAGAGCAGCAGGGTCAAGAGCTCAATGAGAATCCCATTCCCACCTATGTGATAGTGTGGGACAATGTCAGTTTCCACCGAGCTGCTCAGGTAAGGGAATGGTTTAACATCAATGGGCAGTTTATGAACTTGTACATCCCTCCATACTCGCCTTTCCAGAGAGAGAGAGAGAGAGAGAGAGAACTTAAATTCACATAGGACACTGGATAAGACAGGATAAATATTCCAGGTATAACAGACTGACCCGAGCCCCCCGACACATAAGCTATTACAGCATAATTACTGGAGGCTGAGACAGGAAGGGTCGGGAGACACTATGGCCCCGTCCGACGATACCCCCAGACAGTGACAAACAGGCAGGATATAACCCAACACACCTTGCCAAAGCACAGCCCCCACACCACTAGAGGGATATCTTCAAACCATCAACTTACTACCCTGAGACAAGGCTGAGTATAGTTCAGGAAGATCTCCCCCACGGCACGAACCAAAGAGGGCGCCAACCCGGACAGGAAGATCACGTCAGTGACTCAACCCACTCAAGTAATGCACCCCTCATAGGTACGGCATGGAAGAGCACCAGTAAGCTAGTGACTCAGCCCCGTAATAGGTTTAGAGGCAGAGAATCCCAGTGGAGAGAGGGGAACCGGCCAGGCAGAGACAGCAAGCGTGGATCGTCGCTCCAGTGCCTTTCTGTTCATCTTCAAACCCCTGAGCCAGACTACACTCATAGGAACTCCTGAAGAGATGATAAAAGAGAAGAGATAAAGAATTAGTGGTCGAGACCGAGTCTGCGTCTCTCACATGGATAGGCAGACCATTACATAAAAATGGAGCCCTGCCTCCAGCTGTTTGCCAATAAGGAGGCCTGCATCTTGTGACCATAGCGTACGTGTAGGTATGTATGGCAGGACCAAATCGGAAATATAGGTAGGAGCAAGCCCATGTAATGCTTTGTAGGTTTGCAGTAAAACCTTGAAATCAGACCTAGTCTTAACAGGAAGCCAGTGTAGGGAGGCTAGCACTGGAGTAATATGATCAGATTTTTGTGTTCTAGTCAAGATTCTAGCAGCCGTGTTTAGCACTAACTGACGTCTATTTAGTGCTTTATCCAGGTAGCCGGAAAGTAGAGTATTCCAGTAGTCTAATCTAGAAGTGACAAAAGCATGGATTAATTTCTCTGCATAATTTTTTAACAGAAAGTTTCTGATTATTGCAATGTTACATAGATGGAAAAAAGCTGTCATTGAAACAGTCTTGATACATTCGTCAAAAGAGAGATCAGGGTCCAGAGTAACGCCGAGGTCCTTCACAGTTTTATTTGAGACGACTGTACAACCATCAAGATTAATTGTCAGATTCAACAGAAGATTGCTTTGTTTCCTGGGACCTAGAACAAGTATGTCTCTTTTGAGCTTAAAGTAAAAATAATTGCCCCCATCCACTTCCTTATGTCTGAAACACAGGCTTCCTTAGAGGGCAATTTTGGGGCTTCACCATGTTTCAATAAAATGTACAGCTGTGTATCGTCCGCATAGCAGTGAAAGTTAATGACATCACCAGGAGGTAAAATATATAGTGAAAACAATAGAGGTCCTAAAACGGAACCTTGAGGAAACACCAAAATTGACAGTTGATTTGTCAGAGGACAAACCAGGGACAGAGACAAACTGATATCTTTCCAAAAGCTAAGATCTAAACCAGGCCAGAACTTGTATGTGTAGACCAATTTGGGTTTCCAATCTCTCCAAAACAATGTGGTGATCGATGGTATCAAAAACAGCAGCAAGGTCTAGGAGCACGAGGACAGATGCAGAGCCTTGGTCTGACAACATTAAAAGGAAATTTACCACCTTCACGAGTGCAGTCTCAGTGCTATGATGGGGTCTAAAACCAGACTGAAGCGTTTCGTATACAATATTTGTCTTCAGGAAGGCAGTGAGTTGCTGCGCAACAGCTTTTTCTAAAATGTTTGAGAGGAATGAGAGATTCGATAAAGGCCAATATTTTTTTTTTCTGGGTCAAGGTTTGGCTTTTTCAAGAGAGGCTTTGTCACTGCCACTTTTAGTGAGTTTGGTACACATCCTGTGGATAGCGAGCCATTTATTATGTTCAACATAGGAGGGCCAACACAGGAAGCAGCTTTTTCAGTAGTTTCGTTGGAATGCAGTTTGAAGGTTTGGAGGCCATGACTATTTTCATCAATGTGTCAAGAGATATAGTATTAAAAAACATGAGCGTCTCCCTTGATCCTAGGTCCAGGCAGTGTTGCGCAGACTTGGGACAACTGAGCTTTGAAGAAATACGCAGATTTAAAGAGGAGTCCGTAATTTGCTTTCTAATGATCATGATCTTTTCGTCAAAGAAGTTCATGAATTTATCACTGCTGAAGTGGAAGTCATCCTCTCTTGGGGAATGCAGCTTTTTAGTTAGCTTTGTGACAGTATCAAATATACATTTTGGATTGTTATTATTCTCCTCAATTAAGTTGGAAAAATAGGATGATCGAGCAGCAGTGAGGGTTCTTCGTTTCTGCAAGGTACTGTCTTTCCAAGCTAATTGGAAGACTTCCAGTTTGTTGTAGCGCCACTTCCGTTCCAAGTTTCTGGAAGCTTGCTTCAGAGCTCGGGTATTTTCTGTGTACCAGGGAGCTAGTTTCTTATGACAAATGTTTTTTGTTTTTAGGGCTGTGACTGCGTCTAGGGTATTACGCAAGGCTAAATTTAGCTCCTCAGTTAGGTGGTTAACCAATTGTTGTACTCTGACATCCTTGGCTAGGTGTAGGGACTCTGGAAGGGCATCTAGGAATCTTTGGGTTGTCCGAGAATTTATAGCACGGCTTTTGATGATCCTTGGTTGGAGTCTGATTATTTGTTGCAATTGCAAACGTAATAAAATGGTGGTCCGATAGTTCAGGATTATGAGGAAAAACATTAAGATCCACAATATTTATTCCACGGGACAAAACTAGGTCCAGAGTATGACTGAGTCGATGATGGCCCCGAAAGCCTTTTGGAGTGGGTCTGTGGACTTTTCCATCTGAATATTAAAGTCACCAAAAATGTGAATATTACCTGCCATGTCTACAAGGTCCGATAGGAATTCAGGGAACTCGGTGAGGAACGCTGTATATGGCCCAGGAGGCCTGTAAACAGTAGCTATAAAAAGTAATTGAGTAGGCTGCATAGATTTCATGACTAGAAGCTCAAAAGAAGAAAATGCAGTATTTTTTATTTTTGTGAATTGAAATTTGGTATTGTAAATGTCTGCCTTTGCGGGATGCGCTGGGTATATGGTCACTAATGTAACCAGGAGAAGAGAGGCCTCATTTAACACAGTAAATTCATCATACTTAAGCCATGTTTCAGTCAGGCCAAACACATCAAAATTATGATCCGTGATTAGTTCATTGACTATAACTGCCTTGGATCTAACATTAAGAAGCCCTATTTTGAGATATGAGATATCACAATCTCTTTTAATAATGACAGGAATGGAGGACGTCTTTATTCCAGTGAGATTGCTAAGGCGAACACCGCCACGTTTCGTTTTGCCCAACCGAGATCGAGGCACTGACACGGTCTCAATGGGGATAGCTGAGCTGACTACACTGACTGTGCTATCTGCACCCTATCTCATTGTGGAGCTAGTGGAGAGAGCCCTGTCTATGTTCATAGATAAGATGAGAGCACCCCTCCAGCTAGGATGGAGTCTGTCACTCCTCAGCAGGACAGGCTTGGTCCTGTTTGTGGGTGAGTCCCAGAAAGAGGACCAATTATCTAACAATTCTATCTTTTGGGTTGGGCAGAAAACAGTTTTCAAACATCGATTGAGTTGTGATACTCTGCTGTAGGGCTCATCACTCCCCTTAACTGGGAGGGGGCCTGAGACAATTACTCAATGCCGACACATCTTTCTAGCTGATCAACTCTATTGCTCGATGCCGGCACATCTTTCAACAACCTGATCAACTCTATGCGAAGGAGATGTGTCACACTGCATGAGGAAAATGGTGGTCAGACCAGATACTCACTGGTTTTCTGATACCAACCCCTACCTTTTTAGGTAGCTGTGACATTTTAAATGCATGTGTATTCCCAGTCATGTGAAATCCATAAATTAGGGCCTAAATAATTTATTTAAATTGACTAATTTCCTTATATGAATTCTAACTCAGTAAAATCTTTGAAATTGTTGCATGTTGCGTTTATATATATTTTTCAGTATATATTACTGTTCTCTATAAATCATACTGTTCATACTTTCAAGACAAATTAGGCCAACCTTGTTACCATTACTAACAAAGACAATCTGCTAAAATGTCACCTTGTCAGTTTCACGCCAAGGGAATTTGTGCAACCCAACAGCTGCTGATGAATACTACCACTCATTATTAAAACATGTTCTGGGGCCCCAGTGAGTGGGTGGTGTAGAGGCAGACACAGACAAGTCTTTTTTGGTGTCGAGACTCAAACCAATGGGTTGCGTGTTAAAATCCCACATGGAGCACACTTGCTGTACCCTTGAGAGTTGAACTAACCTGCCTTGCTGAGGAAAACATTCAGTGGAGTCAGAGGATTGCATAGAAAAATACATCTTTTTGTGATGTGGGCGGCCAGCTGCGAGTGAAAATTTCAAACAGTTAAGTCCACTAGATAAGTCAACCTTCCAATCCAGATAAGTAAACATTCCACTGTCTTTCATAAAGGGGGATAAAAAAAAAGTTTGGTATTCTATTCAACTGCAGTAAACTTCACTTCTTACAGACTCTCCAAGGAAACAACTGCAGTGGAGAGATAGGCTACCGTTTCCTCTCACCTGTCAATGCATCCTTGACTCACATGCAGACACATACTCATGCACTGTCAAATCACTATCGCCTTAGGCCACAGTCTGGTGCTGCCACGGCAACACCATGGCGACAGTAGATTCAGAGGGAACGCTAACAGACAGTTGGAAGAGTACTCTTTAATCCCACAGACATTTGGCAGGTATTGTAGTGAGGTTGAATATGCATCAGCTGAAAGGAGAGCAGTGGGTGGAGGAGAGACAATGGAGGCTAAAAGACAATGAGGAAGGGGGCTGAGGTTTGTGTGTGTGTGTGTGTGTGTGTGTGTGTGTGTGTGTGTGTGTGTGTGTGTGTGTGTGTGTGTGTGTGTGTGTGTGTGTGTGTGTGTGTGTGTGTGTGTGTGTGTGTGTGTGTGTGTGTGTGTGTGTGTGTGTGTGTGTGTGTGTGTGCGTGCGTGCGTGCGTGCAAAACAAAGATTCATACCTTGAGACGATAACAGTGTCAATTATCACAATTTATTATTATGAAGTGGCAATACAGGGAGCTCATTTGGGTTAATTGTTAACTTAGATGCATGTACATGATACCTTTATTGCTATCAATTTTATTTGAGCATTGATGATGTGAATGGTATTAATTTTCTTTCTCAATCAACCTTTTCCAGTGAGATTGAACAGCCACCAGTGCAGATCCCATATACATTTCTTTGATCATAAGAATATTAACTGAATAAATTCGCTATTCTAATTTGTACAATCAGTGAAGCATGGGATAGAGTGTTGAATATAGTACTTGCTAGATATCAAGAATATACTTTCACATTGTATTATAATATTGTATTTAGGATAGTAGGATCATTTTGGGGGGGGATTTCTCAAAATATTTGTAAAAAGAATTGTTGGAGCATGCACATAATATTATATGAATTTCCTTGCATGTATAGTGATTGCAGGTCTTGGTGTATATATACTGAACAAAAATATAAATGCAACATGCAACAATTTCAAGAATTTTACAGAGTTACAGTTCACAAGGAAATCAGTCAATTTTTTAAAAATTCATTAGGCCCCTAATATATGGATTTCACAATACTGGGCAGGGGTGCAGCCATGGGTGGGCCTTGGAAGGCATAGGCCAACCCACTTGGGAGTCAGGCCCACCCACTGGGGAACCAGGCTCAGCCAATCAGACAGAGTTTATCCCCACAAAAGGGCTTTATTACAGACAGAAATACTGCTCGGTTTCATCAGCTGTCCGGGTGGCTGATCTCAGACAATCCAACTTATGGTAGAGAAAATAACATTCAATTCTCTGACAACAGCTCTGGTGGACATTCCTACAGTCAGCATGCCAATTGCACTCTCCCTGAAAACTTGAGACGTCTGTAGCATTGTATTGTGTGACAAAACTTCACATTTTAAATGGGCCTTTCTTTGTGCCTCGCACAAGTTGCACCTGAGTAATGATCATGCTGTTAAATCAGCTTCTTGATATGCCACAACTGTCAGGTTTATGGATTCTCTTTGCAAATGATAAATGCACACTAACATGGGATGTAAACAAATGTGTGCACAACATTTTCGAGAAATACGTTTTTTGTGCGCATGGAACATTTCTGGGATTTTTTTATTTCAGCTCATGAAACATGGGACCAACACTTTACATGTTGCGTTCATATTTTTGTTCAGTGTATATGAGTCAGTGTTCTGTGGCATCCCTTTCCCATGCTCCAGCACTGGCCCCCCAAGGGAACAAGGGAGACTATTACTGCAAGCTAAATGGGTCAGAAGCATCCAGTGACCCGGAGAGCCTGGTAATCAAACAACTGTTTTCTCCATTACTTTTTATAACCCTATGCTGTAACAGTCATCTGCCACTGTTTTTTCTCCAGCTTTGTTTTCCTTAGCGGAAGACATAAAAAATATCAAAAGGGATTGTCACCGTCATACCTCTAGTGTAAGATCATGACATAGACAATTGATTCCAAGACATTGTAAATGGAAATAACGAAGCTCTAACACATTCTAATAAACACTCGCTGACAGACACACCAACACCAGCTGCAGCCTCCCAGTCCATTAATTCTTTCCATCCAGAAGTCATTATAGTGACTGGTCAGAATGGTGGTCGCTGATATTCAGACACCACTCTGCAGAGTTAATGTATTGGGCATAGTTTGCTAATGTACGATATATGTTTCAGGTAACCTTTGTGGATGCAAACTGTCCTGGAATTAATTGGTTGAAATTACATTGTGTAGTCCTGGAAAGATTGACTCTGGCGAGCAGAAAAACATTATAAATAAAGAACATTGTTGTAGAGGGTGGGTGTTTATCTGATGTGTACTGTTAACTTGTATAGTTAAAGGACAAAACACTGGTTGGTTAGCAATGAGGACCCTGCAGGTGCCATGCCTTCTGACGAAGGAACATCATACTAAAATCTAACACCTATACCTTTATAGATAAATCAAGTCTGCTGCCCCAGCTGTTTCCTGACAGAGAGCGAGAAGAGAGAGAGAGCGGGGGGGGGTCATCATTAGCGTGTTGGCATACACAGGAACAGCTGTTTTGTTGCACTCCCCAAAAATGTACTATTCCTCTTTTCTCCAACACATAAACATCACTTATATGCTTTAAAGCTGAGGCTAGACTTATGACCTCATTGGGTCAGGAAGACATTTTGTCCCATGCATTTCCCACCGTGAAAAACGATGGGAAATGATCCGGCCATGTTCCATAGTATTTCTCCTACACAATGATATTGCGAAGGGTTCCATGCATTATTGTGCCATGTGAAAATGTGTGTCGTTAAAATGTCCATCTTTTTATTTTGAATAATTTCCTAAACGGAGTTTAAAAACCCCCGAATGTGGTCATTAGAGCGGGTCATTTGAATGAAACGTAATGTTCCTGCTTCTTGCTAACCAAAGCCTGACATAAAGGATCATAATGAAGTGACAGTCTAAACCTGCAGACCAGGGGCCATAAAAAGTGATCCCACCACCTGATCTAATAAATCACATCTCTCCCAGAATTCATCAGCAGGGAACAGCCACCGCACAGTGACACATATCCCAGAGGTTGCTAATGAAAGTCACCTGTATTGTGCCCGACACAATTACACAGTAATTCATGTGATTCATTACTCTCTTTGGGTAAATGATCGGCCTACACGGATTGCAAGTCACTGACTTGGGCATAAACACAGGAAGAGACATCATCAGATGGTGAGACGATGGGTAACAGTTGACACCGCAATTAAAATAATATACATTTATTTTCCCTCTAATTTTTATCTTCAGGCGTACCAAAGTAATTATAATGTTTGAAGATGAAACGAGAGCTTTAACAACTGCTCTCGCTATCAAAGCTTGAGTACCATAGAAAAAAAATACATCTTCATTTTTTTCCCTTGTTACATCTAGGGTCAATGAAACTAAAAAGCAGCTGAACCTCGTTTGAATATTCCTCCTTGTGTCATTTTCCACAGTATCTTCAAGTTGTTTGGTGTCTGACTTGCAGAAACAAAAAAAACATTTTGACTTGGACATCTTAACCAACAGTCGACCCTCTAGCCCCACTTTTCACTCCACCCCTCCATCCCTGACTAAACCATATTTCGCGAGACGCAGAGAGAGTTGCAATCAGGACAGGGCCTGGAACACAACATGTTGTCTGGCATGACTAAACTGCATGTAAGAGTTGCACAGCAGGAGGGCTCATGCATAGTTCCCCTCTGCATTAAATCAACCCGTTCCCTGAAACCCATGAAATCAGATGCCTGTATAACACTGGAGTGGAGGCAGCAGACTGGAAATGAAAACCGGGAAGCAGGTCCCAATTTGTCTGGTGATGGTGCACAGTCCGAACAGGATTACACTGCTGCCTGACTACTTTTATCACTCGTTCCTCTACACTCATAAGTGATTACATTTCATTATTAGCCATTTATACTGGAGAAAAAAATGAATGTCCAGGTAGTATGAAATCTAATAAGAGAATACAATTGCAATACAATCAGTGTCTCCCGAAGGCCAAATATTCTCTACACAGAAATCAATGTCTAACAAATGTGTGGGGGGAAGTGGTATTGTGCATACAATAAATGTTGACCATGCATTGGCTATGAACCCTTGCTTACTTGTTATTGATGAAATCAATGCTGATTGGATAATACTGCAGGCTCCTGTTTACCTCCTTTGTTTACCTCAGAAGCCAGAAAATGTCAATTAAATTGTGATACCAGGGGGAATTTGAACATTCAAATCGTGGTTAGCATCTCTTCTCTCTTCTGTGTTTCAGGTGACCACACCAAAACCAACGACACAGATTCACCTGAGCAAAGAAATCAAGATGGAGGGTATGTCTTGTCTGTTTTACTCCTTTATCTCTCCTGTGTATGTCAGTCAGACAGGGTATCATTTGTTCTTTGTGTTAATGGTGAGAGGTAGGTGAGGGTGTGAGACGGATCAGGTGGGCCTTGTTATGGATTGATCTGGATGGGGTCTGAATGGATGGAGCAGGAGGAAGTTGTGCCTCCTACTGGAACCATGCAGTTCAGTCTTTATCTGGCCCAATGACAGTGCTGTCCATGTGAGGGATGGATACGCGCCGGACCTGGATGTAGTAACGTTCAAATCCCTCACAGTTACAAAGATCCATTGTCGCGTAGGACTCCAGCGCTTTTTCAGTGTCAAAGGTCAACTTGAACCAATTTACTGTGTCATGGATCATTTTTATGTGATGGCCTTAGGTTCCGAAAGAAGACAATGACGGGTACCAATCGATCCAGCTGACTTTTTTCACATCATTTTTAGAGATGTGTTTGCTGCAATCTTCAGTCAACAGACAGAGGCCTTGATTTTCCAAAGTAAATGGTAATGCCAAAGGACAGCTGGAAAATCGGATTACGATGGAAACAACCAATAAAACCCAGCCTCAAGTTGACGTTTTTCATGTTATAAGCGTTGATTGCAAACCAGCAGTTAGATGTTCCAGCTGTTAGGGGTTTGTAGAGAAAGTGTGATTGTCTCTGTTCGATCACACGTCTCCAGATGGAATGGTAACACCAACAATAATGCTTCAATCTGTTGCTCTGTCTTCTGCTGCTTTTCTAGCCAGTCATCGAGTTCATACTCTCTGGCCAGTTGAGATTCCAGATTCATTCCCCCTACAAATGGGCCAAAACCAGCATTAAGTATTCTAAAAGCCATAGCTAGTATAACAAAGTTTGAAACTTTGGAATTGAAGTGCTGCGGCAAATCACACAATCACCGCATAGGGAAGAGGTTATTAATAACTAGTGGGGGGAAAAAATCAGTATGCAATATCTATTTAATTGAATTTATCAAACTTAATAGAGCACTGTTTCACTCTAACTCCCCTGAATACCCTCTGATACACATCTAAATGAAGGATTTACATTAAAAGGGGAACAGAGAAGGCTCATGGACAGAGACAAACTGGCAAATGCCTCTTCCCAAAAAAATGTGCTCTATAATTATGTTAATCATTATTCACCTCGAGCGACGGGAGAAGGTAAGAATTACTACTGAGGAAAGACGGGGGAAACCTGGTCAATGCGCATGGTAATGAGCTGTCAAATATAATTGAGCTAATTTTACATAATATTCATACGCAGTGTGAGCACGTTATTAACACAGAGAGAGGACATATGGAGGCGTGGCTGTGCTATGGTCCCTAAAATGCTGTTTCAAATGTACCTCCTAATAGGAGCAGGCAAGAGGGCGTGGATCTTTTCAAGCTTCAAAAGCCCCTCTCAGCATCTCCAAGGCCCCAAGGCCTGAGAGGTACTCGCACTGAAGGTAAAAGCAGGCTAAAGGGAAACTAGAGAAAACTGGATGGGCAGGTGCTTGAGTCAGATACAAGGACAACCGGCATGGGGTGGACGAGCTGGAGAAGACTGCTCAGAACATCGATGATCTATGCTTCCAAAGGAGCGGTGGGCCTAAGTAAGTTAGTAAAGGGTAACTATTAATATACTGCCAGTGCAGGCTAGGGCAGGACCATGAGAGTTCACGTGTGGTCATGCCCCTTTCGCTTTTAAGTGAGTACATTTTCTTGGAAGAGAACTATGATAGTTGCAGTGGAAAGTGGAGGAGGGGCAAGGTGGAAGTGTGTTGGAATGGAATAGTCATTGGTGTGTTTCTGTCATGTCCCATGGGCCTTGGCTGACAGCCCCCTGCCAATAGAGGGGGGTGGAGGTGCAGGCCAGTGATGACAGATTAGAACGCGAGGTTTGCGTAGAGTCCGGGGCTCATCTGGGTGCCATTAGAGACATTGTGGCGGCACTCAGTGCTTCATTGGCTGCTCTTCATACTCAATAACCCACAGCTGCCACCCAGCCTCATTGTTTTCTCTCCTAACTGTCACATTACCTCAGCGATATATGGCACCGAGAGGCCAGATTACTGTGTACGAGCCTTCGCACTTCACTTTCATTATTTAATTATTTAATTATTTAGTTTGACATTTTGAGCAGGACAGACTCAAGTTTTCACGCTTTTGTGTAAGAGGCTTACCTTTGTCTTAAGTGCCTGCGCAAAAATCTGCCCACTGTGCTACATCTCTGGGGACATTTTGCTCATTCGATTGAAAGTCGATCGAGTTGAGGTTTGTCGTTATCAAATCACAATTCTAAACCAAAAGACGTTGATTATGAGTTATGATGCTTATTGCAGCTGGTAGAACAGATGGCCTATTCTACAGGGCAAGGGGAAAGTCTTACCACAGTCATATGCATTAATGCCACATATCAGAAGAACTATTGTTATGGCTGAATGATAATGACACAGAGCTGCATAGGACAATCCCTTCTGTATTTAAGGTTTAAAAAACCTTTTGAAATGAATGTTGTGTGAAGCATCACAAAGCTGTTATGTGTCTATGACTTCAAAGAGCTTGAGTAAAGGGTTTAAAAGGTGTATTCAAATTATATACATTTAAGGGAGAAATTTGATGTAAAATATTAAGATTTTTTTTTTTTACCCCTTTCTCATGGTATCCAATTGGTATCCATTGCTGCAACTCCCGTACGGACTCGGGAGAGGCGAAGGTCAAGAGCTATGTGTCCTCTGAGCAGCACTGCTTCTTGACACAAGGCCCGCTTAACGCGGAAGCCTGCTGCACCAATGTGTCGGAGGAAACACTGTACACCTGGCTACCGTGTCAGTGCGCATTGCACCCGGCCCGCCTCAGGAGTCTCTAGCGTGCGATGGGACAAGAACATCCCTGCCGGCCAAACCCTAACCCGGGCGACGCTGAGCCAATTGTGCGCTTCCCCATGGGTCTCTCAGCTGCGACAGAGCATGGACTCGAACCAGGATCTCAGCACAGCTGCCTTGCGCCACTCGGGGGCCCCGTAAAATATTAAATTGATGAGTCCTAAAGCTGAGGTAGATAAAAGTCCAATTACATTTAATGTCATCTCTAATAACCAAAAAGCAAGTCTCGTCAACATTATGGTGATAGGTCATATTTTGCAAACACATGGAAATTGCACAAAATACAAATGTTTTACTTGATAGTATTTTTGATGTATAATACCCAGTGCTCAAAACCCCTCCCTCCTATCCTCAGTCACTTGTCTTATCATCAGTCTCCTACTGGTTTAGTCAGGATGACAGAGGATACTGACAGAGGATACTGACAGAGGATAAAACACCAGAGAGGAAACTGAAGCAGTCCTAATCCCTCTCCTGGATCTCTCCTGGCTCCAGGGTCACAGGGGTCATGTTAGCAGTAGGTGAAAAGCTAATAGATATCATTATAGGAATGGCTAGATTAACCAACTGTTATGGGTTAGCATTATTCATCATCTAGTCGCTAATTGTTTACATTCTGATGATGGTATGTGTCTTTAGTGATGTTGTGCATATTTGTCAGAGCTGGAATTGTAAAAAAGAAAATTGTATAATTGCAACTATTTCCTTTGATCCTATGCCCTCTGATGTCGTTTAACACATGCATGAAGCATATCCAAAAAGCTCCTAGGAATAGGAATTGTGTTAGAGTAAAATCTAGTATTTTATGAATGTTACATGAATTTTCACACAAAATATGTGCAACATTCACTTCTCTGTGGGAAGTCAATGTCTAAATGGGCGCGCTAAGATGGAAAGTGTTGCATTGGGAAATGCAGCTACTCAATAAATCAACTATTTTATAGGCAGCCCATAAACCAAGAAAGGAGTATATTTGACCCATGTCGGTGACCTTTGCAGTGGGATTGCATTATTTGCATTGCAACCAAAGAGTTTCTCTCTTTCTTAACAGCAGATGACTGCTGTGATGTCTGGTGCATTACAGCCTAGGTGACCTTAACAAGCGTAAGCAGCAGCAAAGAGAAACTAGTCAGATTTCCCCTGTCTCTATTGATTAGCCGGTGGAAATGTAGATGGACAGCGTGGACTAAACTCTGCTTTGTGGGTGCAAAGGTGACCTTGTCACTTTGTAATTAGAACAAAACGAGTGTAAATAATATGCGCTTTATCGAAGATGGCTGGTGAGTGATTCAATTCTTTAGAGGGCGATTCAAATTCATTTGTTCCTCTACCAAGGAGAGAAAAAGAGGCCATTGTTAATTTAGCCAATTAGGGCGCGTTGGAGGCAATATCACATGCATTACAAAAAACACTTTGCCGGGTGTGTCGTGGTTTAGCATGAAACACTCAGCATCCTGAAAATCCTGGATGCGTGTCAGAGACTAAAAGTTGGATCTGACCCTGCGAAGCTAGGCGTTAAGCCACTAATTGCAATTAGAACTGAGCCTTGGATGAATAATAGGTGGAAGTCTCTGGGTATTACCCTTGAATGCAAATGTTCTGGAGTAATTGCTTTTCTTTCTCTCATCTAATCCACATTCATTGTCTAAAGGTGTCAGAGATTGAATGACATTGATCATATTAAGCATTTCCAGAACCGAAACCTCAGTTCATTTAGCTACGTCATGTTTGACAGTGGAGTTGATGAAATGGTTCACTGTTACAGGTGTATTCGGAATCCACATCCACGGGACCCCACAAAAACACGGGGTATACCTCGGAAGCATTTTCTTTTCATCTGTAGCTATGCCTCGAGGTTGAATATTTATTTCAACTTTTCATTTGCTCTTTGTCAAATGGTAATATGAAGAAGGAGCTGACATTCAAACGATGTTCTTACACCATCTTGTCTCTCTGATGGGGACTTTCGAAGTAGGCTGCTGGCTGCCAGTTAATCCTCCTTCAGACCCGCCACCAGGTAAAGTGACTAAGAGGGCAGTTGAAATCGGTGAGGGGGGGGACCATTTTTACGGGTTCTTGCATCGGAAATATATTGAATTCGGCTTATATCGCGCTATGCCCAAAATAAACATGGAGTTCAATTGCAGAGACTCCGAGACCATTGAGTGCTTTTGAAGTGACAGGTCTCCGTTGCTCTGTATAAGCACAATGGATAACGCTCTACACACTAAAGAAAGGCCATTTTGGTCATGAATGTAGGCTACCAGTCAGATAGGGTAAGTCACCTATGACAAACAGCCTATAGGAATGCAGCCATACACACAGTTGTCTTACCAAAATAATGCAAACTAAATGGTGAAAGTAGTAGCCTAGATATTCATGCAAAATAAAAAATACTTGAATAGTAGTTTGGCTTAGAATACAGACACAACTGTGAATATAAACTAATGAATGTGAACGGAACAAAACCGCTGTAGGCCTACTATAGGTGTCACGCCCTGGCCATAGAGAGGCTTTTGTTCTCTATTTTGGTTAGGCCATGGTGTGACTAGGGTGGGCATTCTATGTTCATTTTCTATGTTTTGTATTTCTTTGTTGTTTGGCCGGGTGTGGTTCTCAATCAGAGGCAGCTGTCTATCGTTGTCTTTGATTGAGAACCATACATAGGTCATCTTTTCCCACCTGAGTTTGGTGGGTAGTTATTTTCTGTTTAGTGTGTTTTGCACCTGACGGAGCTGTTTCGGTTGTTCCTTTTGTTACTTTGTATTTAGTGTTCAGTTCTATTTAATAAAACGACGAACACGTACCACGCTGCACCTTGGTCCTCACCTTCTTCCACCAACGGGCCGTTACAATAGGCCTATAAACAAACTATCATATTGATAAAGACACGACATGTTCTATATTCAGGCTAGTTACATTAACAGTAAACAAACACAGTAAGCAAAAGGCAAATGCAAATAACCAGAACATACAGCCTACTACAGTGAGATGCAGCCACGCAAAGCTGTCTCGACGAATAAACAGACCTATAGGCCCGCTTCAAACACAGAGAATCATGCAGCTCGTGAGTTCAGCAACACGTTGTGATATGATACATTAGACTTCAACACACTTCTGTGGACCCAGTCTCTAATGGTTCCCTATTCCCTATAAATAACGAATGTTGCTATTCCATACACTAGGTTTGTGCTGAAAATGATACCACTGGCTTTACCACCAAGATTGGATTGTTTCTGACATTTTCAGAAGAGTTGCAGCCTCCTTGATGCTCTGTTAAAATCCTGAGTAATCGGTCATTCCAATCGCCCCAAAAGTTTGTAAGATGCCCCTCAAATGCCAGTTGGATTAGTGGAGATTTCCTTGGGCATAGCATGCTTCGTCTGTGCTTCCCAAAGTTAGAAATGAGTTCTTGCCGGCTGCCTATCACCTCAGTTCCCATTACACCTCGAACTTGTTTTTCTTTCCTCAGTGCAGTGCATTTCAAATGCTCCTTGCTGGATGCGTGCCTAGCAAATCCTTTGGTTCTATCAATAGCATGCTTCAAGTTAGGTGAAGGCCTTGTCTGAAACTGTGCGATCAGGTTGCTGCTTTAGTATT
Organism: Oncorhynchus masou masou; assembly: GCF_036934945.1. Taxonomy (NCBI): domain Eukaryota; kingdom Metazoa; phylum Chordata; class Actinopteri; order Salmoniformes; family Salmonidae; genus Oncorhynchus; species Oncorhynchus masou. Next base: position 40,672,778 of record NC_088213.1, read on the forward strand.
GGACCCAAATACAGAACTTTCGACATTGGAACAAAAAAATGCAGCATCTGCAGTAACCGAGTATTCCAGCCACTCTCTTCCTATAAACCAGTTGCTATTAAATGAATTTGCTGATTAGAGCAAAATGGGCTAATAACACTAAAATGCCTTTTACATCTAGCTAAGAAGCTAACTAAACTCTGTAGTGGTGGGGCGTAAGGCTGAGTTGAGTGAAGCAGCTTCCACTGTAAACTTGACCCCATCCTTATAAATCACAGATGAGCAGCTTTTTTCCCCACTTTTTACATAACTGCCCAGTGGCTTTCCATAGCCCTCCTCAACACAAACACACACAAACGCCACAGCGGTGCGCCTCTATCCATAATGCTTATACAGCACAGCGCCAACCTGTCAATGAATCATTTGAACTTTTGGGGTATTTTTATATAGGGATATAAAACTGAAACTGAGGGGGCACAAGTTTCAACTGATGGGGCTAAGCCCCCTTTTGCCCGCTTGTGGAGTTGGGCCTGCCCTCTTTGCTCCTAGCTACCTCAACATGAGGATAAAAGACTATTTGGCTGGCAGCCAGCTTATCTACTGCCACTGTGCTGGCTTCCATCAAGTTTTTCACACTGATGCCTATGTCTCGCTATGATGAGCCCTAGGGCTTGAGCATTTACATGCAAAACCTTTTATTTCCCCCTGGTTGTTGGGGTGACAGAGGGTATCGCTGCTTATTCTCAGGCCTAAAAGATAACAAGAATTATAATGCAAATTACTTATGGTTAAGCTAATGAGTTCTGCATTGCCTCTGAGTGTAATTGAAACGGTTTTATTCCTAGTGTAGTCATTTAAAATGAATGTATAAAATCTTCTTATTTTAAATTAATTGTTTCAACATTTCTGTTGGATTTTCTCAATCTTTTCAAGACAACACGGACAGACATTTCAGGTAAAGGGTAAGGGAATGGGGGATACATTCAACTGAAATGTGTCTTCTGCCATAATCGACATCCATGTCTTCGGCGAGATTCACGCCGTGGGTGTAATCAGGTAATATTCATTATAACTTTATCAAACAATGTCTTAAAGCACTAATTCTGTCTGGGAAGCTGATTCACGCAGGAGTAAGCTTCTCATTAAAAATAAAATAAGCTTGTATGAAGTTTGTTTTGAATAAAAAAATAAAAAATGTATTGGTCACATACACATATTTTGAAGACGTTATCACAGGTGAAGACATTATCACAGGTGAAGCTAAATGCTTATGTTTCTAGCTCCAACAGTGCAGTAATACCTAACAACACAAATCAATACACATAAATCCCCCAAAAAACATGAAAATGAACATATATACTGCATATATATATATATATATATATATATATATATATATATATACAGTACCAGTCAAAAGTATGGACACACCTACTCATTAATTTTTACTATTTTCTACATTGTAGAATAATAGCGAAGACATCAAACTATATAACATAACACATATGGAATCCTGGACTAACCAAAAAAAGTGTTTTGAGTTGTGTTGTGACAAGGTAGGTGTGGTACACAGAATATTGCCCTATTTGGTTAAAAAAAATCCCATATTATGGCAATAACAACTCAAATAAGCAAAAGATATGACAGTCCATCATTACTAAGACATGAAGGTCAGTCAATCTGGAAATTTTCAAGAACTTTGGAAGTTTCTTCAAGTGCACCTGCAAAAACCATCAAGCGCTATGATGAAACTGGCTCTCATGAGGACTGCCACAGGAAAGGAAGACCCAGATTTAACTCTGCTGCAAAGGATAAGTTCATTAGAGTTAACTGCACCGAAGATTGTGGCCCAAAATAAATGCATCAGAGTTCAAGTAACATACACATTTCAACATCAACTGTTCAGAAGAGACTGCGTGAATCAGGCTTTCATGGTCGAATTTCTGCAAAGAAACCATTACTAAAGGGCACCAATAATAAGAAGAGACTTGCTTGGGCCAAGAACACTTAGACCCATGGAAATCTGTCCTTTGTCCTGATGAGACAAAATTTGAGATTTTTGGTTCCGACCGCCGTGTCTTTGTGAGACGCAGAGTAGGTGAACGGATTATCTCTGCATCGGTGGTTCCGACCGTGAAGCATGAAGGAGGTGTGATGGTGTGGGGTGCTTTGCTGGTGACACTGTCAGTGATTTATTTAGAATTCAAGGCGTACTTAATCACCATGGCTACCACTGCATTCTGCAGTGATACGCCATCCCATCTGTTTTGCGCTTAGTGGGACTATCATTTTTTCCCCCAACATGACAATGACACAAAACACACTTCCAGGCTGTGTAAGGGCTATTTGACCAAGAGTGATGGAGTGCTGCATCAGATGACCTAACCTCCACAGTCACCCGACCTCAACCCACTTGAGATGGTTTGGGATGAGTTGGACCCCAGAGTGAAGAAAAAGTAGCCAACAAGTGCTCAGCATATGTGGGAACTCCTTTAAGACCGTTGGAAAAGCATTTCAGGTGACTACCTCATGAAGCTGGTTGGGAGAAGTGTGTAAAGCTGTCATCAAGGCAAAGGGTGGCTACTTTGAATAATCTCAAATATAAATATATTTTGATTTGTGTAACACTTTTTTTTGCTTACCACATGATTCCATATGTGCTATTTTGATGTCTTCACTATTATTCTACAATGTAGAAAATAGTAAAAAATAAATATAAATAAAAACCCTTGAATGAGTAGGTGTGTCCAAACTGTTGACTGGTACAGTATTTGATGGTGTGTATAGCGGAGATCTTTGTGGGCTATACTCAGCCTTGTCTCGGGATGGTAAGATGGTGGTTGAAAATATCCCTCTAGTGGTGTGGCGGCTGTGCTTTGGCAAAGTAGGTGGGGTTATATCCTTCCTGTTTGGCCCTGTCCGGAGGTGTCCACAGATGGGGCCACAGTGTCTCCTGACCCCTCCTGTCTCAGCCTCCAGTATTTATGCTGCAGTAGTTTATGTGTCGGGGGCTAGGGTCAGTTTGTTATATCTGGAGTACTTCTCCTGTCTTATCCGGTGTCCTGTGTGAATTTAAGTATGCTCTCTCTAATTCTCTCTTTCTTTCTCTCTCTCGGAGGACCTGAGACATAGGACCATGCCTCAGGACTACCTGGCATGATGACTCCTTGCTGTCCCCAGTCCACCTGGCCATGCTGCTGCTCAAGTTTCAACTGTTCTGCCTGTGATTATTATTATTTGACCATGCTGGTCATTTATGAATATTTGAACATCTTGGCCATGTTCTGTTATAATCTCCACCCGGCACAGCCAGAAGAGGACTGTCCACCCCACATAGCCTGGTTCCTCTCTAGGTTTCTTCCTAGGTTTTGGCCTTTCTAGGGAGTTTTTCCTAGCCACCGTGCTTCTACACCTGCATTGCTTGCTGTTTGGGGTTTTAGGCTGGGTTTCTGTACAGCACTTTGAGATATCAGCTGATGTATGAAGGGCTATATAAATACATTTTATTTTATTTTATTTTGATTTATAGACAGTATGGACAGTATATGAATAGAAAAGGTGTGTACAGCAGTAGTTATATAGCATGAGCTTTGACTAGAATCCAGTATATATGTATGAAGTGGGTAAAACAGTATGTAAGGTATAGGGTAGAGTACCGGGTGGTAGCCTACTCGTAACAGTGACTAAGTTCAAAGAAGGGTACTGGGAGGTGGCCGGCTAGTAGTGACAATTTAACAGGAATGACCTGGAGATAGAAGCACTTTTTCAGTCTCTCGGACCCAGCTTTGATGCACCTGTACGGTCTCTGCCTTCTAGATGGTAGTGGGGTGAACATGTAAAACCAGACTAATTACAACATGGCCTCTTTATTTATATCCTTCTCATCATCCACTCAAAATGTTCAATGACACGCTGAACGACGAAGGAATATTTGGTAATTCCCCTTGTGACTACCTGCAATTGAAATGAGACAACCTATCAAACATGGATTGCCAATTAGACGTTGTTTAAACTAATTTTGAAAAAACACGAGGGAGATAACTTGAAGAAATGAAGAAAGACAGGGAGTTGTTTGAGTCGTGATGAGGCAGGGCAGAGCTGAATGGCAGAACAGAACAGAGGAGAACAGCCAGTGAGGTCTGAAATACAGACAGGGAACTGTGGAGGGAACCACAACCAAGTCGCTAATCACCCAGCATGTTAAAGCTGGATCTCACGCCATAAACAAGCACTGTCGAAGTGGTCCTCAGAAGACCGACAGCAGAAAGAGGCAGGCAGTGAGAAGGAGAGGTGCTGCTCGTGCGGACAGTCAAAGCTTTGCGATGCAAAGTCTCTGTATCGTTGTACTTTACTCCGCTATCTCATTAAGATGATGATCTTCTTTCAAAGTAGTCCAATTTAGTTATTATAATCTGTCTGTCTGTGTGTGTGCGAGTGCGTGCGTGGCAGTGTCTTATGTCCCACAGCCACATTTCAAAACAGTTATGGGGAAGAGGAGGTCAATGGGTTAATGGATGACTTTATTGACCACTTTACTGCCTCTATGTCCTTAGAGTTTGTCATTGTTGAAGAGCATGAGGAGACTAACGATCGGTGCATCAGGAATAATGCTAGTGTGTCAGGGGTGTCAAGAAGGCCAGTCAGGAAGAACTCCACAGAGAATGGACCTGATTTAACGAAGAACCTGTCTCTCTCTATGTACTGTGTAAACGGAGACAGGTGGAATCCACACGGAACAGTGATTCATTAATATATCCTTCAATGATATTTTCCTATTTTATATGTGTTTGATGAGAGTGTTAATTGTTTTGCCAGTCTTGGTCTTATGGGCATTGACTCAAAGAGGTGCATCTGTGATAGTGTTAGCCCCGCAGCATGCTGGAGGTGAATTAATAGGCATACCATGGCACCTTTTCATATTCAACTAAACCTTTCCACAGACTCCACTGTCCAGACCAATGAACGTGATGCTGTGGGGCCAGACAGGACCTGACAGGAGGACAAATCGCCTTGCTTTTCACCCCTCTTTGAGCAGCACCTCACCTATCTCTCCCGTCGCATTAGAAGGAGACGCGCCATTTCATCACCCGACCGATCCCAGACAGCACTGGCCGGCTGCTCCCCATGCCCCCCTCCCAGCCACCCCATGCTCAGAGAGCCTCATCTACATATGGCTTCTGGCCTTGCTCGCCAGCCTAGCCCCCGATGAAGAATCACTGTGTCAAATGGTGGAGCTCATTAAACTTTTATACCAAGATTGTTGTGCTACCCTCGGCCTTCCCGGTATCCGTTCCTCCACAATGCCTTTGGCTTTTTGCCCTGGAGGCAGAAAGCGTGCGCAAAATCCACATGGTGGTAGGTTCAGCAATGTGGGGAAAGTAGGAGGATAGACATGGAAAATGAGCTGATTCCCTTATTACCATTTAGGACATGCATCAGATTCGGACTTGACCACAGGCCCTATCAGAGAATCTTTCCAGGGTGTGTTGGACACTGAGCTATTAGATCATTAGCACTGCCTCTGGTGGAAATTCCTGCATCTCCTGGCCTTTAAGAATCCAGCCTTCTGGAATGTTGTTGCTCTGTCTCCTTCTAGCGTGTCCAGATTCAGAGCCAAGGATCCTCTCGTGTTGCTACTCTGAGAATCACCTGTACAGGACGTGCACTGATACCTTCCCCCTGGGAACAGATTTGGCCGACCATCCGTCAGAGGACGAGAGAAAAAGACCTCTGGATCCATTGATCTCACCTTCAGGATGCATGACTGTCAACAGAGCTGTGGATGACATATCAGGCAGGAAGCTTTCTCAGGGGTTCTCTAATCTCTGTTTCCCTGACAGTAATCCAGTTTGATTTTGGTTTAATCTGCTCAACATTCCACATGCAAGATGTCCTTGTGAGTAGCAAACACAAGCCGAAATCGGGCTAAACAAATTTGTCCCAACAAATCCCTGTGAATATCAATCATAATCCAGCACACCATTACTATGAACATTATATTGTGCAAATCATAATCAATCATTTGAGTCTCATTGTTGTCCAAAGAACACAAAATAGTGCTGAAAGAGATTAAATGACCAAACATGTAGATTCTTGCTGTATTTAAATGACCAATAGTGGCCTAGATGTACACAACAGTTGTTAAGTGTTGACTCCCTGTCTAGACAATACTGTTTGTCTTTATGTTACATCTCACCACTAATGTGTTTTAACACCCCATCCACCTCCTCTCTGCATACAATCTGCCCTCAGCATCGCCAAGACTAAACGTCTGAAAAGCATTTTCTCAACCACTTACCCTAAAGCGCCAAGCTGTGAAATTCACCCATTTAAGCTACCTTAAGCAAAAGGTCATCGACCCACAATATCTGTGAATGAGATGAAACCCATTTCCAGAGCTGCTGATAAACACTTGTGATTATCTTTAGGTTGGGGAAAGAGAGGAGGTAAACAAAAGGAGAGGTAAGATCTAGCTGCCTCAAAGCCTCTGCTGATATAGACCAACGCTGTTAGTAGCGGCTAATTTGATTGTCTGATGATTCAATTCATAAACAAAGTAAGTCAGAGGAGGCTTCTATAATTTGATTGTATTCCGTTAGAGATGTACAACTTGAATCTCTTGAAATTGCACAGCTTCGTTTCCATCATGTATAGTCATTCCAGAGTCAGGCATCTCCTGTCATGCTTAAATCTTGCATATTTCCCACTAATTAGCTCTATGAATGATGCTAGTAGGCTCTGAGACTTTCATAGAACACAAGGCGATTGGGATTAATCCATTAATCTTGGGTTGGGATGATGCAGACCATCCTAAGGCTCATTGTAAAGTGAATGGAAACATTTGCACTAATGTTTCAGTGGGAAATAGACCTTTAATGAGGTGTGATTGCTGCTTGGCAGTGCGGGTGTGGACGGAAAGGATGTTTTATCAGGTGGCAGTACATTGCTTCTCATTACTGAGCTAAATGAGTTCACTTTCAGTCGCTTAATTTAGCCATTTCCACTAAATGTGTCTTTGGGAAATCAACACGGACACTTGAAATAAACTTTGTGCAGAAGCTAATCATTGCACAGATTCAACTGTTTAATGATTGGGAGGACCCAGAATAGTGTTACTACTGCTCTTCCTTAGCCATGGGTACCAACAAACAGTTCACATTAGCACTACATTCACTAAAAGACCTCAATCACAGCAACAGCCAAATGATACATGCAAATGAAGTAATGATTATCTCATTAGTAACCCAAAAAGTAAACACATTTAAAGCAGCGCGATCCATGCGAGGTACAGTACCACGCAGCACATTGTAGAAGGCGGTGAATATGAAGTAGACATGGTGCTGAGCAGGCTCACAAAGATTGCACGGTCGCAGGATGGGAAAGTGACAGGTGAATTGAGTGGGCAGTGTGAAGTGTAGGCAAACTCAACAAGGTTCAAAAAATTATACATTTTAATAAGGCAGGACATGTCTCTGCTCAAAGATCAATGATGCGCCATTCACTCCAGTCCCGAACTGCTTCAATCAACTCTACATTTCCCCCTATCTATATCTACTTATTTTAATGAAATGTTTGTCCGTTTACTGTAATTCTGCTTTCAGCTGCATATAAACCTTACTATATCTTCATAGCTCTGTTCATGGGTTGAATTACATAATTGTTGACATTGCAATGGAGTAACCAACTCTACAGTCAGACAGCAGGGAGGGTTTTTCTTAAGCTCTGCAGTGAGGAAAGGAAATACAACTGTCCCTAATATATTCTATATAGTAACAGTTCATCTGAAACCAGTTCCATCTGTTACACAAAAAAAACTACATTTCTCCCATCATTCATCATTAATGAAGTTTACGTACTACCCCATTCAGTGACGTACTCAAACACACACTCTCTCCTGGAACAAGCAGCCCATCATCTATGTGTGTGTCGACCAAGACAGCGGCACCACAACCCTGCAATTTCATCTTCATCATGTGAAACAATAACGATGAGCCCCACCAGTGACACTATCACTCTGTAGGCAAAACCCCATTTCTGTTGGGAGCTCAGGAAACCCAGATGTAATTTGATGAGGCGAAGATTTCCTTCTCTCAAATTACAGGCTTGACATTTGAGAGATGTACTACTTGTGAGTGCTCTCTCACTTTTCCCCCTCTTTTTTGACATGACTAATGGATGCTGTGAGCGATCCTCCAGCAGTGGAGAAGAAACAGTGCTGTAACACATCCTCCCCTCACCTTTCCCACCTCAACTTCTTCAAGTGGAACATGAGTTGTGACATGTGAGAACCTCACATTACGATACAGTGCCTTGCAAAAGTGTTCATCCCCCATGGCGTTTTTCCTATTTTGTTTTATGTATTACAACCTGTAATTTAAATGGATTTTTATTTGGATTTCATGTACTCGACCTACACAAGTCCAAATTGGTGAAGTGAAATGTAAAAAATAACTTATTATATAAAATAAAATATTATTTAAAAAAAAAACGGAAAAGTGGTGCGTGCATATGTATTCACCCCTTTGCTAAGAAGCCCCTGAATAAGATCTGGTGCAACCAAGTACCTTCATAAGTCACATAATTAATTTAACAAAGTCCACCTGTGTGCAATCTAAGTGTCACATCATCTCAGTATATATACACCTGTTCTGAAAGGCCCCTGAGTCTGCAACACCACTAAGCAAGTGGCACCACCAAGCAAGCGGCACCATGAAGACCAAGGAGCTCTCCAAGCACATCAGGGACAAAGTTGTGGAGAAGTACAGATCAGGGTTGGGTTATAAAAATATTCAAAACTTTGAACATCCCAAGGAGCACATTAAATCCATTATTTAAAAATGTAAAGAATATGGCACCACAGCAAACCTGCCAAGAGAGGGTTGCCCACCAAAACTCACAGACCAGGAAAGGAGGGAATTAATCAGAGAGGCAACAAAGAGACTAAAGATAACCCTGAAGGAGCTGCAAGGCTCCACAGGTAGATTGGAGTGTCTGTCCATAGGACCACTTTAAGCCAAACACTCCACAGAGCTGGGCTTTATGGAAGAGTGGACAGAAAAAAGCCATTGCTTAAAGAAAAGAATAAGCAAACATGTTTGAAGTTCACCAAAAAGCATGTGGGAGACTTCCCAAACATATGGAAGAAGGTACTCTGGTCAGATGAGACTAAAATTGAGCTTATTGGCCATCAAGGAAAACGCTATGTATAGAGCAAACCCAACACCTCTCATCACCCCGAGAACAGCATCCCACAGTGAAGCATGGTGGTGGCAACATCATGCTGTGGGGATGTTTTTCATGGGTAGGGACTGGGGAACTGGTCAGAATTGAAGGAATGATGGATAGCGCTGTGCACAAGGAAATTCTTGAGGGAAACGAGTTTCTGTCTTCCAGAGATTTGATACTGGGACTGAGGTTCACCTTCCAGCAGGACAAGGACCATAAGCATACTGCTAAAGCAACACTTGAGTGGTTTAAGGGGAAACATTTAAATGTATTGGAATGGCCTAGTCAAATCCCAGACCTCAATCCACTTGAGAATCTGTAGCATGACTTAAAGATTGCTGTACACCAGCGGAACCCATCCAACTTGATGGACCTGGAGCAGTTTTGCCTTGAAGAATGGGCAAAAATCCCAGTGGCTAGATGTGCAAAGCTTATAGAGACATACCCCAAGAGACTTGCATCTGTAATTGGTGAATGCTTTCACAAGCCACTGTATCACTGTTAATATCCAACCTGACATAATAACAAGGAGTAAAAACAGAGGTTCCCATACTTTGGAAAAAGGAGAGGGAAACATTTGAGGAAATAGCAGTTTTGGCATTTAAAACGAATTGCAGTTGCATGCCTGTGACCTTTGCCTACAGTACAGCATATGAATGATGAATAGAATTCTCCCCACAACTTGCATCACTACCTATTCACATTTTAGCCGACCTTCTCCTCTTACCTGTTCCATGTATAATCTAACTTTAGGAGGTTATTTCACAGTTTGAATATAATCACACTGCCATTGCACAGAGGTTTTGAGACATTTTGATGTGATGAAGGTTAAAGTTATCTTCCTGTTGTTTTTTCATCTCTTCTAACATAATCTGTATGGCTTCATGTAGCTTGAAATGCATAGCATCTGTCTACACAGAAAAGCAGCAGAACCCTACTGCAGTCAACCCCTGCTGTAATCTAGCAGAGCTCAGTTGTTCTGGCAGAGCAGGGGTGGCCTTTATTACTCAGAGTTTGTAGAGGTCCGCCAACAGCCGCCCAGACCTTTTCTTTATCGCCGCGGCCCGGTGGAGCACGGTTTCCGATAGCACGTGGCTTGCAGGAGATCAAGAGCAGGAGGAAGACACAGAAAGACACAGAGAAAGAAGGAGAGATCCCTGGCAACTTTAAAACATTGGTTCCTCACATGAAATGGTGCAGTTAAACAATCTTTTCAACTTGAAGTATGCCTGAGTAATGAATGAATGACTGAGGAATACCTGAGAACAGCTCCTGAAGAAATGTCCTGTTTAAACCTTTCCCTCAGTACATCTCAGCTGTTGGAAGAAAAAGATAAAGAACATCAGTGACATATGCATCTTTAAAAGTTGCCAATAACTCAGGCTAAAGTATACTGAAAGAGCAGCATTTGTTTCCTAAACTCAAATTATTTTCTTGCAGTTTTCCTGGTCCTGGGGATTTTCCTTTTTTTAATGTACTCAGTGTTTCCCAGCATTATATAACTCCAGACGGCAGAAGAATGGCCCACCGTTATGTGAAATCTTAAGCGCTTCAGAAGTCATTAAATATGAGGTTGCTGCCTAATGTTTAACTGGACGTGATTTTGTTTCATTTTGCCGAATTGCAATTCCATGTAATTGCTTTCAGTGAATGCATCATGCCCCGAACTGAGAGAAGACTTACAATGATTTATAATACTAACAATATAAGGCATAGATGGATAACTGCCTAACCCAGTAAGATTCCCATCATCCCGAAGCGATCAAAATTGAAAGCCATGACATTATCTAATTGAGAGCCTGGGACCATAAAACTGTTCTACCTGCATTTTTTATAAAAATGTAGTTATTGACATAGCCTTGTTTTGTTCAGTTTTCTCTACCTAGTAAGTACTCTAAATTCCCCGATTCATGTTGTTAAGTTCAAAAGAATACAAGATAAAAAAATTGCTGACAACACTCAAACCAATGAGGCTTTGGAACTTTAAAGCCAATTATCTCAGAACCATCTTTTTGCAGATAGAACCTTATAGTCCCAAACTCTCACAATGACAATTAGTCCAGCATAAAAACTAATGTTTTTACATGTCATTATTAGCCGTAGAGAATATTTGTATTTCTGGACCTTTTAAGAAACGAGAACATGCAGGCTAAGGATTTTTTTCAGGAAATTCCAAGCTTCTGCAGGGTACTTGCCTAAATCACAAGCTGACTTGGACTGACTTGTTGACATATTTATAATGAGCATCCATGAACACAAACAGAAGACAGATGACAAGTGTATTCTGGCACAACAAATCACAGCCTGATCTTCAGTCTACTTTACTGAAGGATCTTCAATGAAAAGAGATGAGGGATAACGCACACACCAAAGCCCTGGGCCTTGGTCTGAGGAAGTGATGTTTGGACAAATAGAGCACAGCTCTTATGACCTCAGCCTCCCAGGACAGACTTTGGGACAAGCTTACTCTCGCCTAACAGCAGGTGCCAAATACAGGGAAGTGGGTATCTGTGCCAGGATTCTGGGAGAACACACACACACACACACTCGTGATATGAGTGAGAACTACCTGGGTGTGCCAGAGGGGAATCAATTGAGCCAATTGTGATGTTGTGTATGGTGCAACAGTGATGCTGATATAACTGCAAAATAATGATCTCCACAGGAAAAGATCACTCTAGATGCCCAAGAAAGCCATTACAAACAATTCAGTAGACAATAACCTACATGCACAAAGTAAGTCCCATTTGCAACAGACCAATTTTTCTACAACCTTTCCACAACCCCAAAACTTTCAGAAAAATGTATGCTATGAAGTGTTGGTATAATTTCCACGGTAGGTTAGCAGACAAAGTGTAATTGCCAGCTTAAAATGAAAACTACCCAAAAACACGTATCAAGTGGAGGTGGAAAGAAACAGTGACAGGCTTTCAAAATGAACCGCAGAGAATTGAAAAACGGGAAAACTGACAGTGAGAGACAAAAAGTCTGAGAGAAATAGAGTCAATTACCAATGGGACAAGAGTGTATCACAGTTTTGAGTGATCGAAGAAACCATTTCATGCAGGAAGTTAGAGCCAAGGCACCTAGTTGAGTGGCAGGCGTCCCACAGCGCTCCATTATCTTGGCCCTAGATGAGGCCAAGGAAATGAAATGGTGGACGGGGTGTCAGACGTTGGGAGGGATCCCAGCTAACACAGAGCCTGCGGACCCCACGCTGGGCATGGAGTAGCCCGGATTAGGCCGCCATTAAAGCTCCTCCGTTCATCATTTCAGTCCTTCGGCAGGGATCCTCACCTCTCTGAGCTCAACAATAGCTCAATAACATGTCACAGACATGTTAAACACTGCCAGGTGGCTTTTAGCCCTGATCCCAAAGCTCAGCAAAACACTACGGCACGAGTCATCCATTTCGTCCAGTGTTTCATTCTTGTTGGTGCGGAGTATCTTGCTGAAACATATACACACATATGAGACTGATGGAGAATGTTTTGTGGTATAAGCAACAAGAAGCTGTTTTTGCTTTCCATGAGTTATCATTGCGTTTTGAAACCCTAACACTGCCATGCTGTTGCTTTGAAGTTTCACACAGGGGGGACCAATGGCAACTGTTTAGTAATTTTTGAGGGGACTATCAAAAACCTTGAACTAACTTTGATGCTGTGTCAGTGTTGACTACATTGGTCCACATCATATTTCACCCATTACAGAAATAACAAATTGACAACAGGGCATCTAGGATTTTTTCATCTCACCTGGGGGAGATCGACCACGCTGGTTGTGTTTGGTGTTCTCTACAGGCGAGGGGATCTCTGAAAGCAGCATCCCTGTCACTCCCATCTCCCAACCAATCAGCTGGGCAGGCGGGACAAGGTTGGGGGACAGTGGGAGTTCATGACAATTACTCTGTGTTGCTCCACAGAGTGCACCATGGAAGCCATACATAATTCATGGTGAGGCTGTCAAATTAAGCTTAAGCCCCACACATTTGCTATTACCAGATGCCACTGGCCACATGAGCAGTTTTGTGCAGATGAAAATGGCATGGTTGTGGAAAAAAGCTAACGTACACAAGCTCACAGAGACACTTAAACGCAAAACCCAGAGAGACCACCTCACCCCATGTGTCAATCTTGTTTGCACGGACACATATCTTTAAGATGTGCGGCAAAAACACCTCGCCGAAAGCCGGACTCCAAGGTCGCTCCATGGTCAAACACATTACAGGACCATTTATTATCCTAACAACTCATTCCAGATCATCAGATTCCTGTGTCTGCAGCATGGCCCTCTAATGAAGGCTGTGATGATCTACAGGACTACCAGGAGGAAGTGAACCCCAATACAGTTACTCTGATGGATGGCTTCCATAATGAATGACTCATTTGTCACTAAATGAAGTTCTGAAAAAGAAAGAGCAAAGGCTTTGATGAATTGAAAATGGTTGAGGAAGAGGATAAGCTGAGTGATTTAAGGGTGACATGACGTTACTGGTGTTCTGGATCTAAGTAATTCCGTTATATGATCAGCGATCGGTAATTGAGAGAAAATATAATAAACATGAGTGATGTGACTCACATTTGCTTGGTTGTTTTGACATACAGTCATCTGTGCTGGTGAGGGAAAATCGTTCATAAAATATTAAAAATATTTCAGAAAAGAGGAAAAATTGGTAAAAGCCGTGGAACGTTTACCACTGTATGGCTATGAGTAGAGAGAATACCCATTAAATACATTGTTTTTGCTGATTGAAACCCTTATCTAAATATGATTAACTCTGCCTCTCTACAGTGCTGGTGGCAATGAACGTCAATCTTCTGAATCGTGGAGAGGAAATCAAACCAGCAAGCAGAGGATGTCCTCCTTCTCGTTCGACGGCAGGACAAGCTCCTCATTACTTCCCAGACCATGAAGAGAGAGCACTCACCTTTTTTAACAAGCCCCAGTAAATGTCACACTGCAATTTGACAAGAGCACATTTCCTACGGTGAAGTGATTTGCAGCAAAATGTCCCTGCAAATCATCCCTCTACAAATCATCTCTTTAATGCTCGCCAAAAAGAATATGTTGGGAAAAGGATATTCCTAAAATAATGGTATCCAGAGACAGAGATTGGTAAATGTTGATCAAGAAGTCGCGTTCGTGGACCACCCGGGTGGCGCAGTGGTTAAGGGCGCTGTACTGCAGCGCCAGCTGTGACACCAGAGACCATGGGTCGCGCCCAGGCTCTGTCGTAACCGGCCACGACCGGGAGGTCCCTGGGGGCGACGCACAATTGGCCGAGCAGTGCGCGCTAACCCAAGGTTGCCAGGTGCACGGTGTTTCCTCCGACACATTGGCTGGCATTGGAGGACGCATGACTTTCAACCTTCGTCTCTACAGTTGTAGCGATGAGACAAGATAGTAGCTACTGAACAATTGGATACCACGAAATTGGGGAGAAAACGGGGTAATGGATGGACCCTGTTCAATGTCTCCATGCAGTAAAAGGAACATTGATCCCTGGAGATGACACTGCCATCAGATTTCCATCCACTATCAGATGGAGATGACGGTTACAGTATACTGATACATTATGAATGGCAATGTTATGTCTTACACAGCTGTCATGATCTATCAGCTTTAGGTCTGAGTGATTTGTCTGACCTTCAAACCCATCCTGTGACCATTCTGTTAAGTTAATGATTTAGTAATGGAGGTCTGAGGTAATAGGTTTCTAGTTTTGATATAAAAAGCATCAGTGGTTGGTGGGAAGTGTTTTTTTAATGCTCAAATACTTGATATCCGGCTTACACATACAAAGCACAGACTGTTTTGGTTTTAAGATGGGAAAACCACAGTGGATTGTGACTACAGGCCCTCAATGTCATTGAAAAGCCATAGTAATAGTTTCTATTGTTGCTCTTAAACCTGTGTAATAACATGGTAATTACCTAAATGGTAACGTTGCAATTACTTCTATGACATCTCAATTATTCCGATTCCACACCGTTAGAGATACTATACCGTATCTACCTCCGAATGATGTTTGGAATGGTGAAAAAGACAGCCTGGTCATGTTAATGCTTTGAATTCTATTAATATTTAAAAGTATTAAAATAGTTCAAAGCAATTAGCATTAAGATATGGTATGGAATTCACCTTTAATGGCTCAATGTTCTAGCAGTGGTTGCCTCAGAAACTGAGAAACATTTAACAGAGACGTCTAAATATATCTACACAAAGTCTCTTCTCTGGCTAATAATTAGTCCAACGCTGCAACCTGGTCTCAGAGCATTTCGTATTATTCTGTATGTAAATCTAGACAATCCATTTAGAATGATATGTATTCATTTGGGGATGTCCATGACCCATTTGAAATGATGTGTTACGATTTACAATTCATATTATATATTATGAACACATTTGAACAATCACCCCCGATTGCTCAGTTTGGCAAGGTGTCCAGCTCCCTTATATAGACGGTTGTGTGCCTTTCTAAATCATGTCCAATCAATTGAATTTACCACAGGTGTACTCCAATAAAGTTGGAGCAACATCTCAAGGATGATCAATGGAAACAGGATGCACCTGAGCTCAATTTCGAGTCTCATAGCAAAGGGTCTGAATACTTATGTCAATAAGGTATTGCTTGGAAACATTGGAAACATTTCTAAAAACCTGTTTTTGCTTTGTCATTATGGGATATTGTGTGTAGATTGATGAGGTAAAACATGTATTTAATCCATTTTTAGAATAAGGCTGTAACTTAAACAAAAATTCAAGGGGTCTGAATGTATCACACTAATTTGAGTGTCCTGGGTTTATATTTACTATGTTACCTCTAGTCTATGAGACCAGGCTGGCCCAGACAGTCCAGCCATGTTCAGCCTGTGCGGAGCAGAGCACTGTGGTACACACAGAAGCCCCAGCTTTGTAGGACAGGCTTCATGGAGAGGGACGGATCAAAAGGAGAGGGAGGCCAGTCGGGGTGAGGCTCTCTCTACTCTAACATCTTCCTTTGCCTTTTTGCAGACCTCTCACAAATTGATTTTTTCTCCTCAGCAGGCCGTTAAGAGAAAGAAAGGAAGAGACCCTGCTGGATAGGAGCAGTTCTAACCACGCTGCCAACAGCACACCCTCACTTTAGCTGGTAGAGGGATTCTCAAGTGGAAATGTTAGTGGGGACTCCCCTCAGAACTCCCCTTTCATAATCTCTAAAGGAACGTGCAGTTTGGCAAAAAATAGTCTTCCAATGTCAGGGAAGGAACTCAAAGAATACACATTTGGGGTGTTAAAACCCCAGTCTTGAGGTAAAAAGTGTTGTGAGTGTTATATCTGAGTGTTGACTCTAGTGGGGGTTCAAACCAGTGGGATTGAAATTAAGATTTATCAATCTACCATACATTGGCAGTCATTCTGAGTGCAGTTGGGGTGATTAAAAGTTCCAATTGTTGGATATCCTAACTCTGGCTGGATTCCAATAGGAATTATATATCACTTTGCAAGCCAGCATAACGTGAGTTTCAGACCACTGTGTTATGGTAAAACTAGGCTGCCCAAGTATGGTAGTGTCAAAAATAGTAATGCATTGTCATAAATCATTTAATTTTTATGATATAAAATATTCACTCACTTGGTGAAGGCGACAGGACTAAAAGCCTTCAAATGCAACAATAATGACTATGTCACTAGCAAACACAGTCATGGGTGGTGCTGGTACCTCTAAAATTCACTTAAAAGGCACCCTAGGAAATAAATATGTAAATGAGGCTTTAAACCCCTCAATGTTAAGACAACAGCCCAAAACAAGTTTCTGTAACACCATAGGTGTTAGTTCCCTAACACTGAGAAAGTGCAACAGCATCACCTCTGATTAAGTGTTCATTTAAGTCAGAATTTGCATGGTATTAGGAACCCAACACTCTTGGGGTGTTTGCTTATAAACACTTTGAAAATAATTTGACTGGTTGAAACAACATTTAGGGTTAGATTTTCACGGATTCCTTTCTTTGCAAATTGAACGAGTGGAAATACAAAATCGATCGTGCATGCTATATGGACCTTTTTAGGATATGAAAAAGGATTTTATCTAACAAAACGACACTTCATGCTATCTCTGGGATCCTTTGGATGATAAATCAGAGCAACATTTCAGAATGTAAGTACACATTTCACCTTCAGAGGTGAATTTATCAAACCTATCGTGGTGAAAAAAAGTGTTTTGTTGTTAGGAGCTTTCCTCAAACAATAGCTTGGCATTTTTCCACAGTAATAGCTACTGTGAATTGGACAGTGCAGTTATATTAACAACAATTTAAGCTTTCAGCCGATATAAGACACTTATATGTACCCCTATCCCTAAGTTAAGTGATTCATGTAATTGTTTGATTCAATACATGTGAAGGGGAATTATAAGTAACAATTATCGTATTTTGGCCACTCATGTTTTTCTATCCAGTCTGGTTATGTCAAGAGATTTTTGTTGCTTCACATTTTGTTACTGAGCACAATCCATTGAGGTAAATGCTGAGAGCAGAGTAGCTATATCAGGATATTTTAGAATGAAACATTCATGTGATGCAGTGTAATTACATTGAGTTGAACTTATTACATACAGTCGAGAACAATCATTCAGATTTCCTGAAGATGTAAGCAGGATACGATTCATCCACAGACTCTATCATCACGCATGCAAACAAAGCTAGTTCTTTGAGAACACTGAGACGTTACTTTAAATAGTAAATACGCCGTCTGGAATACATCTATGAGAACACTGTGAATCACATGACGTTCCTGGCACAACTGCAGCACAACCCCTGTGCTTGAAGCTAGCAATCACTGATAAAGCAAATAACAAGCTTTTTCTGAAAACCTTTAACAAATCCACTCTCTGTTGAAACAAATCCACTCTCTGTGACATCCTTATAGGCCACAGTAGAGTATTGCATTGTGGGTGGTTGACCAGGGTAACCAGTTGGTTAGAAGCTGTTTGAAACGTCATTGGCCTATTAGGCAGTACACTCCACCAAGGGGAAAAGCTGCAGACTGTGGTCCATCCACACATACTGATTAATAACTAGTCGTGTAGCCTATGCAATAACTTCTTGTTTAACTTCAAGGCCAACTGACCATGTCACAAAACAGGCTTTGCACAACCTGTGCAGTTAACACTGAGATATGACAGCACAGACCACCCAATACACAGGGAGGCATTCCCATTGACGCAGATTTTGTGATGTAGAAAAGGCTCCACCTTGCTAACGCAAGATAAAATACTGTTAAACTCACATTACATTGCAGCGTGATCTATGTTGTAAGATGGAGACTATTATTTTACCTGAGTCTAAGTAAATTGTGTGCAAATATGTGGCTTGCAATACAATTACAAGGTAAACAATGTTAGCTCCTGCAGGTATTTGCTCAAACACTACAAACATTGTCATGCATTCATACGCTCTCATAAATCTTGGTATATTGGGTCTTAGACTCTAGCAGATGCAGGGGACAGACACTGTCAGGTCAGAGCGAAGGAAGAGAAAACAAGGATTGTACCTCAATCTTCTTTGTTTACAAGTACAGAAAAATTGAATTTCCACAAGGACGAGAGGGACACTTAAGGATTGTCAGTGTTAAAGTCCCTCAGCCAGACTGTGTGCTGCCTGCTGTCTGCTGCCTGGCCCTTACTTAACCAAACGCTTTAGTCAGCTATTCCACACGGGTTGGTGCACTTTTGGGCTGACTTGGGGGTGTTTACAATCGAGATTCAACATTGTTCTCTCTTGCTCTCCTTCTACTTCTTTTTGCAACCCCCTCTCTCTATTTCT
This sequence comes from Oncorhynchus masou masou, assembly GCF_036934945.1. NCBI lineage: Eukaryota > Metazoa > Chordata > Actinopteri > Salmoniformes > Salmonidae > Oncorhynchus > Oncorhynchus masou. The sequence goes on from NC_088213.1 coordinate 40,691,788, forward strand.
CCCATCTACCTCCCCCCCCCATCTTCCCACTCTCTTTGTGTGCTCGTTTGTAGCTATACACACAGCCATGAATAATTATCTCCAGAGGGAGGGGAAACAAATAGCTAAATCTATGTTATGACATGGCAATGAGAGTTATAGTTTCCATAAGTGCAGGCTATTCCCCGATCCTCTTTATCTTCCATAAGGCCTGACTCTGAGTATGCTTCCAGGTAGTGTGCTGTGTAATTCCACAATAGTTTCTTAGGGTGGCGTGTGGAGTAATGAATGGTATAGGGCTCTTCAGAACAACAATTGCTGACAGAACACTTCATCTGTTGAGAATCTCAGCAAGGCTGCACACTGAATCAAATACTTTCTCCTCTCGAGCCTGGTATGTTCTTCACTGCCATTTGGCTTTACCATTCCCTTCCTTTCAGAACCCTATAGGGACACAGCCACTTTTCAACGCCCTTGATGTTACCAAGCTTTGTTTAACTGCCACAGGAATGGGTCTGTTAACTTGAAAACATTGAACAAGGATGAAGTCCTTGGAGCTTGACCTGGAGGGACTATCAGCATAACGCACCCATGACACAGGACCGTTTCTAGCATTTCGGAGGCCTAAATGAGATTTGGTTGGATTTACATGTCGTGTATTCTACTATCCAAACCAGCAGTAAGTTGAGACTCCGACTGGACTTACACATTTCTGCCATGACAACACTGACAGTCTGAATGGCAAGTGTGAAAGTATTTCAGCTCCAACAGACAAGGATTCCACTATCTGTAACTGCTGTTACCACAATGTTCCTTTTCCCAGTTCTCATGAGTCTCAGAGTGCTGGGATGTGATGTCATACGTCAGATACAACACCCACACTGACTTGCCTGGTGATGGTTGACGGTTTTGGTCAGGATCTATTCTGTACCTTGCATCTTGTAACACTCTGTCATCACTCCACGCAGCACCACGTCAGGCCAGTGACCCTGGCGCACTTTGTAGGGGAGCAAGAACTCATTGATTTTCAGGTGAGGTTTCATGACATTGATTCAGGCGGAGTGGGCTTCTCAACGTGTCCCTGCAAATCGAGGAGGGGAGGAGGGAGGAGAGCTGGGAGCAGGTCGCACAGAGGACAGCTGGATTGAGCTGCTGCTCTGTAGCCCCAAAATGCCAAAGACGTACTCAAGATAGTAAACAGAGCACAAAGTGGCGGGGTACAATACAGTATAGATGCTACACAATGCACAGCAGCGGTTTCATGCTATTAGATCCTACGAGGTCATACTGCCTCACGTCGGACTTACACGTTCATCCATGTTTCTCGAAAGTCAAATTTCGAAGTTGTTCCAAACTTCAAAATTCAAAGTGCTTAAGGTTAAGTTTAGGCATTAACTCTGTATTTTTCAGGTTGGACATTAAACTCAGAATGGTTAACGGTTAAGAATGGCTAAGGTAAGGATTAAGGTTTGGGATGGGCTTAACACAAATATCAGAAACAACTTTCCATCGCTCGATTCAAACATGCAACCTTTGGCTTACACCCATCCACAAAGCTGAAACCCACTTGAAGCTAAGAGCGCTCACAGTTGCCCCTATCTCCCCACATATTCAGACATGGAAGGATGTCGAAGGATGTCGAATATTGACTTGTATCACGGGTGACCTGGCTGGTTAAATCACTCAATACCGGCTGTAAAAGCACCGCGCTTTTGAAGTCACATATCCACACTAAGGCACATCATGACATGTTATGTTGGCTTTCACTTCAAACATATGCTTTTGATACTAAACTCTACACCATCACAGCATAACAGAGTAAAACATCCGCTTACAAGCCTCATTGTTACGTGGGGTGGAGCCAGCTGAACCCAAGTGCAGACTCAGACGAGGAGACAGGGATAAGGTAACCAAGGTATGTATTGAAAAGCGAGGGGGAGATGGGGTGTAGGCCAGCAGGAGCTCGGGTAGGTAGCAGTGAACCAGGAACTGAGGGTGCGGCAAGGGGAGTAGGGGCAGGGTAAGCAGGACTGGCGACAGGGACCAGAGTCAAAGCGGACGAAATGAGCAGAGGCTATGATCTGGCCGCGTGGAAGTGGCAGGGCTGAATATTTGTAGAGGTCTTGATTATGGAACAGGTTACAGCTGGTGGGGATCTGCTCTGACTCCAGCACACCTGTCTCCATTCACACAATCAGATACATCCACACAGAGAGAGAGAGGGAGAGAGCACTGGGGGCGTGGCGGCAGGTTAGGGAGACACAGGATGAGAAGTAGAGGGCATGGCAAGTGCAGATGTAACACTCATACTGCAGCACTAACTAAACCGCTCAATGTGAATTCATCGACTTCTGTTTTCACTATGTCACATGTCTATTTGATCCTAGAGCCCAAGATGAGTCAGTCTATCTCGTTCAGTTACACAAACTGATTGAATTAAAGTATAATGGTTCTAACATAGGGCAAAACAAATTCATCAGATGTAGACGGTGATCTATACTGTATGTTTGTTTACAGCTTCGCTATTGTTCTGGGTATCCAAGCCAAAGAAAGCACAGCCACGCTTATGTCCAGTTAACTCTAATCCTAGGGGTATATTTTGAGGACATGACCACTAGGATTATATACAAATCCTACTTACCCCAGCTTTTTTTGATGGGCCCCAGTGGCCGAGCCGTGAACCTGGATATATAAAGTTATCCAGAGGGACTTAACGACATCGAGCATCCTGATTACACAAAGACAATGACAAAGCCTCAGCAGCAATCATTTTAGAGTATCTGAAAACAACATTAAAGGAAAATCCGCAAAGGCCCTGCAAAAGTCATTATGTAACAGATATACATTTTACAGCTGCAGTACATGTTGTTTTGCTGCTGTTTTGCCAAACTACTGAACTGCAGGTCATTGCTCAGTGCTCAGTAAGTGGGAAAAACAGATATCCCTCTCTCTGATAAAGGTTAATTTGTCATTGCTGAGGGGTGCATGTTTGTACAGGTTGGCGTTGGAGAGGCTAAGTGGCTGACCACTTCAAGATGAAGAGTGTTCCATATCGCAGCTGCTGCTCCCTAATGGCGGCCTGATTAACGGTGCGATGGCAGGGCAGCAGAGCAACGGGGGCCTGAGCGGCTGTGGGAGAGACGCTTGTAGGCAGCCACTCGGTGACTTATGGTGTTTTATTTTTAAATTGGCCTTCTCCACCGTGTCTGATAAATCAACACGCAGGTCATTAAATGGTTCATTATCCTCCTAATATGATTCATTGGCGGAAACACAGAACGCGCCAATGGGCAGCGCCACACAATCCACTGGGCATGTTGAGACTGTCTGTCAAACTGATTTATGGAGTGGAGGAGACTGCGGACGACACACACAGAGGTCAAACAGAGCACAGGCTCTACAGCGGATCTGTTCTGAAGAACCCCCCCCCTCTTCCTGTCATTTTAGCTCCCCTGCACCTCACTCTGCCCTAACCTCTTGTAATCTTGTAAATCTCGAACAGGCTTATTCAGTTGCTGTGTAGTGCTGCCCTCTTTGTCTTTGCAATGTCAGGTCTCTAATGGTTTTTATCCATGTCTGCTCTGATTTCCACAGACTGGAAATGCCATTGGTTTTCTTTTCCTTTTTTTCTTTGGCACAGGTACATAAAGCCCTTGCTGTGTGCTCATATTATACACATCCCCATTTCTCAGGCTTATCCAGTTCCCCTCCAGTCCCCCGTGGGTTGATCAAATGATAGTGTCATTACAGTCATTTGGCAAAAGAGAGCTGGACAATTACTGAATCTTTGTACTTGCCATCATAATCCTCAGTCCCATATTTTCAGACCAATTATAGAAATTCAAGTGCTGATGTATTGCCAAGGTATAAAGGTATAAAAGCATTCCAATGTTTGAGGGTAGAGAGAGAACAATACGTCAACGTGTGCATGTGTGTATGTGAGAGGAAAAGAGAATAACTCAGCCTTGGCAAGGAGGATACAAACCAAACGCACATGTACACATCGAGTCACAATCAGCACATCTCGTTTCTCACCTCTTACCCAGAATCAACAACAGAGTCAAAGGCAAGAGGGAAATTTATGAAAGGCTGAGAGAAGTGTAGAATATGGGGAAACAGCATTCCAGAGTATGGGATACCAAGCAAATCGAAATGACTAATGGATCGATCAACACTTGAAAATGACTTCCTCTGTGACTCTCACCAGGGCCCCATCCGGTGGCCAGTGCAGGGGTAAATTGAATGAGCCCATGACGAAAGGACTGTGTCCTGCCCAAGCGCTCTCACTCCCTGCTGAAGGTGGGAAAAGTCATGCAAAATAATGTTCTGTCTCGACACCAGCGGTGATGATTTCCACAGCGAATGAGACCACGTGTCATCCCCTTTAAAGGGATATTGAGGGAGAAGGGGGAAAACTGAAACATATATTTCAATGCAAATGTTTGCATGCGGCACCGTGGTCTATTTGCTTTGTCTTTAACCTCAAATGTAATACCTGAGCATCTTCATCTCGCCTGCGCAGAGAACAGAGAAGTGACAGTGTGATGCATTTCATTACATCCTCCACAACCCGCACGTCAGTCACATCAGAAAGCATGCAAATAAAAGCTGATCTCGCTGTGTTGGAGCGATGGTGAGACGCAGAGATTCTTCTATTAACGAGGTAAACTTGTGTTTGAATTGTGCCACTGAGGCGAGCGAGGCTGCCTGGACTGCCCGGGCTCCAACTGTCACGTCTCCCTGTGATTAAGTGTGTTGTTATTAAGAGACATTATTGACTCAAAGTGCACTATACAGACATTGAAATGTACGGCATATGGATCCACCAGAAGCTTTAGGCTCCCTGGACACCTGTGTTTAATATTAAAATGATGTAGGCTTTTATAATGAAGAGGTTTTATGTTAGCTGTATGTGTGCATAGTGAGGTACAGACACTACTGTATATATTAAGCTCACTTGAAGATGTCTGTGTATTCTGATTCATCCACATATGAATCTCCCACCATCAACTGTGCATGATACACCCTCAGAAAAATGGGTTCCAAAGGGGTTCTTTGGCTGTCCCCATAGGAGAACCCTTTCAGATTCCAGGTAGAACCCTTTTTGGTTCCAAGTAGAACTATTTTGGGTTCCATGTAGAATCCTTTGAGGAAAGGGTTATTGTTATTCGATGGGTTCACCTATGAGGACAGCCAAAGAACTCTTTCAGGTTCTAGATGGCACCATTGTTTTCTATTAGTGTAGGAAAGGACCAGGAGAACCTGGTCCAACATTAAGCCCATCCACACTAGTACCTCCACTTACGAAATCCCAATATAAAGCCTGCTAGCTATCCATCAATAGACTGGTAAGATCTACGTCGTGACTAAATCATCATCAAAATGAAATCCACACACTTCCATATTGCTGTGTTTGTAGGAGACCAAATGAAACCTTGTCTTTTGCAGTCAACATTTGACCTATGATCAAAACTACATCAGTTATGCAAAACATGCCATCCTGTTTTCCCTCAGTCTCAATTATTTGATCTATTTTCCAGACAGGAACTTTACCATATATTCCAATCAGGGGAAAAGCCCTTATCTATGAGACAGACCCACAATATAGATGGGGACCACACACACACACACACACACACACACACACACACACACACACACACACACACACACACACACACACACACACACACACACAAACACATTTCGTTTTTGTTGTTTTGCAATAATGTCTTTCAAATTCTATATCTAGTTACAACATTGCCTCCTAGTGGCCACAATATTGCCAATGTGTTTTTCTAATACGCAGTCCACCTGTTTGGAATCGCAGTTTTGGGGGTTTTGTAGGAAAAGTATTGGATGATAGATTCTCCAAGGCTGTTTATGTGTTTGAAGTGGCAGTGGGGAGTGGACTGATTGATTTGATTTGATTGGAGTGCTTTCACAGGATAAATTGAACTCAAGTTGAAGTTGAGATACACTAAGTGCATTAAGTGCTTTAATAACATTTGTGTTAACGCAGGAAAAAATATATATAATATAATAAAATACATAGAAATGATTTCAGGAAAACAGGCCTCCTTGTAGATAAGCACACAGTCCTAACAAGGGACGAGATGGCATCGTACTACTGCAGGCGGATACTGGTAGATTTCAGCACCTTGGACAGCACCACCCTCCTTTCCCAAACACTGCATGATTCGTGAACACATTTGTCAAAAGGCTTGATATATATATATATATATATATATATATATCACCATGTTGTAAAATGTTACTGGAATGGACTATTTTTAAAGTAATATGTGCAAATATTCCACCAATGCAAAGCACTCCATAAATGTGGGCCATGTCATGTAGACCAAGCTAATGATTCAAATTCCACATCGGCCCATACGTCTTGGTCTGTAATACGGGCTTTCCTGTGGATAATCCTTGTCAGCTGCCTCAACGCTAGGAGAGAAGGGGTTAATAGTAGCCATACTTCATTAAGCAACATAGTAAGTAATGTACCAGCCGCACAGTGATGCAGAGGGCTGCAGTAAGCCCTGTGTCACAGACTTTAAATTCCTCCTCTGGAATAGAAATACAATCTTCTTTGGAGCATTTAGCCATATTGGAGGAGAGAGAGCATGTCTCTGCTGTACAATATTACAGCAATTGCTGAGCTAGGTTTAACTGTGGGCCACTGTGCTGGGTTATCTGTTGTACTCACGCAGAAATAGGTCCAGTACTTTATCTGGTCAGAAGTGCTTAATCTTGGATCTCTCACAGAGTGGAGATTCTGGCTGCACTGTTACTGGAGCCATGTCAGCGATGGGACAGCTCAATCAGCCTGAGAAACTGGCAGGAAGCTGGAGGGTTTTGTTTCACCTTATTTGGATGCTGTGTGGAAGTGCCGCTTTTCTCAGTACTGATAAGATCATTGGGTCGCGATGGTCAATGAAGGGTCAATGATACGCAATGTACCACATGGCCCAACGCACAATCTCTGCAAACTGTGGGAGTGTGTGCTCATGCGTGCGTTCGTGTGTCATGTTTCACTCCCACGTGCTTTTAAAAGCCAATGAATGTGAGATCAAACAGGGACGTGAGGTTGGAAGTTTGCATCCTTAGAAGTGAGCACATTCATTTAGCCAATACATGAATATGTATTCCAAACAATCTGTAGAATAACATAATGACAGATGGTCTGAGTCATTAAGTTGAATAAAATGGGAAAACTCAACACGACTCAGAGATATTTTCCAAGTCTCTCCGTGTATAGAGATTGAGAAGTTCACAGTCATTCCCTAAGGGATGTGACTCTTCTCAAGTGTTTGAGATAAATGGCACATTGAAAGTGAAATCCATTCCCCAGTGTCAAAAACAAAACAGTTTCTTTCTATGGGGCTATTTACAAATGGCTGCCTCTACTCAGCTCCCCTCCCATCTCTCTCATTTATCCATTAGCATACAGGCTTTATGTTACATCTCTTCCAAACGGCTGAAACTCAGTAACTAATGTCATCAGTGTTAAAAATAAAATAAAAAAGGCAGTGAGATGGCGGGGGGGGGGGGGGCAGAGGAGACAGAAAGAAGGAATGTTCCCTTGGTGTGCCATGCACACTCAGACACCTCCAGGTCCAATTAAGGTGAGCAGAAGATCACAGCTCTGTCTTGTTCACTCTGTCTGTGTACTGCTGCACAGTGGAGGTCAACGAGGTCAACTGCGCGTCTGCGTCCGCCACCGCCCGACTGTGCCGACCTGCCGTGAGCAATGCACATCCGGCGGGACTGTAATCTGGTTGAACACGGCGATTAAAAGGCAAAAGGGGACGCGGTTGGAACGCTCGCTCACGGCCCAAGGTGCCTTTGTAGCGGCCCGCCGTGGTACTGTCTCCATGAGGACAGGCTTAGGCGAGCCCCATTAGATAGACAGGACCCATGCAGATCTTGGAGATAAAGGATCTGACAGCTAGGGCCCTCGCTGGCGCAGTGATAAATAAACATGATCTTCCCATTGTTTAGCGTGGCTGGCAGGAGTGCTTCTCCACGCGAATCCCACAAGGAACACAAAGTCTCATGAATAAGCCACGAGAGCCGGGGTGACGTCTCCACAGCAGGGAGAAGTAAACATGTCTCAGTACAACAGGGAAACACCCAGACTACACCAGGAGAGCAGGAAGCAGAGACAGACTCTGAACTCTAGACTCTACAGAGCATGTCTTAAGCATATCATTCAGAGGATGACAGACAGGCAAAAAATACATTCCATGTTATACCCAGGCCAGTAGTATGTCAGTTAGAGGGATGGACAACCGTCAGTATCCATAAAGCTAACCATGGAAACTACACTACATGACCAAAAGTATGTGGACACCTACATTTGTGGCTATAGTGTATGTTGGTGCTCAGGTGTACGTGAGTGACCAAGCATGAAGGGGAGCATTACAGCATTGCTCATTTAAATCCCTTAACTGACTGAGATAGAGATACAAAGAGATAAGAGGATTGACCCCACATTACATCAAACCCGATCAAAGAGTTTGTGTTTGTCCCAGCTGGAGAGCCAAGTTTAGGTGTACTTCCCCCTCCTTATCCGACTGTGTGGCACCGACCGACCGACACATCCTCTGGCTCCTGGTAGCCCAGTGGCATGTGGAGAGTGATACCCTCTCCTGCTAACACACCTTGTCCTTGAGCTCCCACGCGGCGCTGCGCAGCTTCACATTCCAGCGAAGATAACAGTGTCAAAGTCAGCCTCTCAATAAGGTTGATTCAATTTGTCTGTTTGGCTCAGTGGAAAAGGCAGGGGGTTAGAAGCTACAGGAGAAATAGACAGAGGACAGGGGGAGCGAGATTAGATTTAGGGAGTGTGTGTGTGGATGGAAGAGAGAAGAGGATAAGGAGTTAAACAACCACTCCACTGCTGAGACAGAAGGAAGAGGAGGTTGAGGGGAAAGGAGGAGGAGAAAGGGTAGGGTAGAGAAAAAGGAGGATCGATGGGAGGCCACCCTCCTCACATGGTAGAGGCTTCCTTCACACCATGGGGCACTTAAACATATGCTAATGGTCTTGCTGGGGCGTAAAGCATAAGAGGATGGACAAGAGGAGCAGGGTCGTACAGCAGGGAACTCAAGTGACCTTGTGTGGAGGAGATGTTTGTTTGCCCTGTGCAGGGTTGAAAAGGAAGGGTATATTACTGGACACTTTTGAAGTTTACCAGTAAACTACCAGAATTTTGGTAACTTTCAAGGATTTTATGTCATTTCTTACAAGACATCTAGTGGCTCTTTTGGGTACTTCAGATTATTACAGGTATCTGTAATTTGCTCTAGCCCCCTATGTGGCCTTATCACGTGTAAAATATATTTAAAAATTAAATGACAAAGCTGCAAACATGATCGTAAATACAAACCATCAACTTAGTGAATACCATTGGTGATTAATATGAGGGTTTAACATTGAAATGTCCTTTCTATATTTTTTACACACTTTTTTTTTTTTTTCAATATGTCTTTGTTGTAAATGTTTTGGGCCAAAAGATGGAATAGTCAATAGTTGGAAGAGTTGCAGAGTTACTTGAAAATAATGCCATTGTTGATTAAATGCTTTTTTCATTAATTAAGCCATTTCATCTCTAACCTTTAGGTTTATCCATTAGAAACTCATGGACAATAATGTATACAGTAGTATTTTTGGTTTTGTTATTCAAGCATAAATGACCAAATATACCACAGATTACCTATTAATTAGGATTTTGGTAATATGACCAGTACTTTTGCAACCCTAAACTATGTTCTAGGGCTGTTGCCAACATATTTACTGTAGCTTTTGAGCAGTTTGAAAGCTAAAAGGAAACAATGGAGCTCACTGGTAGACATCACCTCTTCAATGAAGCATTGTGAGAACTGCAGAGATAGCTCAATGAAACAGTTGACTACAGACTGTTTTCAAGATTTAAGCACAAGATGTAACCATCATCAATCTTATGCTGTATCTAACAGATTGTATCCCCCTGACCCCCCCCCCCTCCCCCCCCCGAAATGCAAGTAGAATGCAGTGAGCTTTTTTATGGTGTCATTGATAGAAAGTGTATATCAGTTATAGGATCATGCCCCATGAGTTAGGTACTGTGAAATATAATACAGGAGGATGGAGCTTTTAAAAACAACGGGGCCACATCCTAGGTAACTTATTGGAGAGCTGAACGCTTTGCCCAGCAAGCACATAACGTTCTGAGAACCATATGTTTCTTAGAGCTTGGTGAGAGCATGGTTGTCTTATGGTTATTTTGCATACAACTTTCCCACAACTTTCTGGGAATGGTGCAGGATAGTTGCTTGGTTTTGGAACATTCCAGCACATTTAAGGAACTTGACAAAATAACATTATTTCCTTAGTATTTCATTACTTTAACAGAATGTTTCCTTAAAGTTTAAACATGGTTACATTTCGTTAAGATACAACCTTCTTCTGTGGGAATTTCAGTACTTCAGCATAACGTTTCCTCATGTTTCGATTGGAAGTCATGTTCCCAAAATGTTGTGAGAACGTTAAGAAAACGTTCCATAAAAAAAAACACAAGAAAAAGTTCAGAGAATGCTCTAAGAATGTTAATAAAAACATATAACGCTGGTTCTCAGCATCAACAAACTCTGCGTATCCTCTATCTTGTTAAGTGTGTTCACAGTGTGTTGGCCACACCTGATCTAATTGGCCACACCGTTTCTTAATGAGTGCTTGTTTCCTTTGAAATGCGGTCTGTTTGAATAGATTAAAATTAACAGCTTTGTAAGTGTAAAAAAACACGGCATGCAAGCTTCATCCTGGTGGCGCAGACTGATTCCATGGTTAGACAACAGAAGATTATAGGTTTGAATCACTGTGTTTGCCTGATTAATGCCTAAGGAAACAAGTGTTTCCAAGTGTTCTATCTGTGCTTGGAGTTCAACAAAGTTCAACCAAAATAAGTTAGAAGTGTTATTAAATATCTTATTAAAACAGTTTTCAGGAAGTTATTCAAAAACCTTCAAATAACCTACAATTTAAATTCTCAAAGTTAATAAAACCTCCCAGGAAAAATTCCAAGGAACTAAAGTAAAACATTGTCAGAACCTCCCTGCAATCTAAAAATAAACATTCAAAGAACAGGTGAATGTTTCACTATTTAAAGTTTCAGTTTTACTGGACTGGACCTTATGTCTTCATTCCTAGAACCAATGGGAAACCAAAAACATAAGTTCCCACAACTTCCAAGGAACCAAATGTGCTAGCTGGGTGGTGTGTTGGCGTGTCTGTAGGGGGAGTTGGGGGGTGAAGTATTGGGGTCCTTATTAGTAAACTACCTCCTACGCAGTTAAGAAGATATTTGGGACCTGTCTCCTTTCTCTCAGAGTTAAATAGCGTGCCAGTGTCTGATCTTGTCCTCATTGATCCGGCTAGCTTTTGAAATTGGCCAATTAGTATGCAGGGTCAACCTCCAGACAGAGCAGAGAGGGTGTTTGTGAGATGCTGCCGCTGCAGGAGACATTGACTCTTCCCCTAACACAGCAAGTCACCTTTAATGAGTGCTGACTCCTTTCTGATACAAACACAAACACTGGGTAGCCCACCCACCCACCTATTCCTACCAACCCTCGAACATTATTTTATCCTTGCGGTGGTAAGGCGCGGGGAAGTGGAGACAGACTGCAATGAGGAGTGGAACCACTGACTGATTGTTTGATTGTCTATCTGACTTTGGTGCGACAAGAGTTGTAACGTCTCACCTCCTCATCCTGTTTGAGAGACACCTTTCTGATCTGTCTGTATCTCCGTCTGTCTAATTTTCTCTCTTTTACTCTCTCTCCTTTTTCTCTCCCTCTCTCAGAGAGAGTTAGGGACTGGGTTGAAAGAGAGAAAAGAAGAGGGAACAGATAAAGAGAGAAGGAGAGGGGCCATCTGACAATATGTGCTCTCAGTCACCACATTTTATTTTTTATTTCACCTTTATTTAGGCCAGTTGAGAACAAGTTCTCATTTACAACTGCGACCTGGCCAAGATAAAGCAAAGCAGTGCGACACATACAACAACACAGAGTTACACATGGAATAAACAAACGTACTGTCAATAACACAATAGAAGAAGTCTATATACAGTGTGTGCAAATGGCATGAGGAGGTAATGCAATAAATTGGCCATAGTAGCGAAGTAATTACAATTTAGCAATTTAACACTGGAGTGATAGATGTGCAGATGAGGATGTGCAAGTAGAAATTCTGGTGTGCAAAAAAATTCCGACTGGGGATGAGGTAGGTAGACAGGATGGGCTGTATACAGATGGGCTGTGTACAGGTGCAGCGATCGGTAAGCTGTTCAGATAGCTGATGCTTAAAGTTAGTGAGGGAGATATAAGTCTCCAACTTCAGTGATTTTTGCAATTCGTTCCAGTCATTGGCAGCAGAGAACTGGAAGGAAAGGCGGCCAAAGAATGTGTTGGCTTTTGGGGATGACCAGTGAAATATACCTGCTGGAGCGCGTGCAGGTCCGGCGCAAAAATGCAAATGCTTTCCGTTTGAGTTATATTAGGTTTTATTTTCATCGTTATCGTTCATCGTCATCTGCTATGGTGACCAGTGAACTGAGATGAGGCAGAGCTTTACCTAGCAAAGACTTATAGAAGACCTGGAGCCAGTGGGTACAGCATACAGCCGACGAGAGCATACAGGTCACAATGCTGGGTAGTGTATGGGGCTTTGGTGACAAAACGGATGGCACTGTGATAGACTGGATGGATCCAGTTTGCTGAGTAGAGGGTTGGAGACTATTTTGTAAATTACATAGTCAAAGTCGAGGATCGGTAGGATAGTCAGTTTTACGGGGGTATGTTTGGCAGCGTGAGTGAAGGAGGCTTTGTTGCGATTCTAGATTTAATTTTGGTTTGGAGATGTTTAATGTGAGTCTGAAAGGAGAGTTTACAGTCTAGCCAGACACCTAGGTATTTGTAGTTGTCCACATATTCTAAGTCAGAATTGTCCAGAGTAGTGATGATTTAGTTTTACTTGCATTTAAGAGCAGTTGGAGGCCACGGAAGGAGTATTGTATGGCATTGAAGCTCGTCTGGTGGTTTGTTAACACAGTGTCCAAAGAAGGGCCAGATGTATACAGAATGGTGTCATCTGCGTAGAGGTGGATGAGGGAATCCTCCGCAGAATGAGCGACATCGTTGATATATACAGAAAAAAAGAGTCGGCCCGAGGATTGAACCCTGTGGTACCCCCATAGAGACTGCCAGAGGTATGGACAACAGGCCCGCCGATTGGCACACTGAACTCTGTCTGAGAAGTAGTTGGTGAACCAGGCAAGGCAGTCATTTGAGAAACCAATGCTGTTGAGTCTGCCGATAAGAATACAGCGATTGACAGAGTCGAAAGCCTTGGCCAGGAAGATGAAGATGGCTGCACAGTACTATCTTTTATCGATGGCGGTTATGACATCATTTAGGACCTTGAGCGTGGCTGAGGTGCACCCATGACCAGCTCGGAAACCGGATTGCACAGCAGAGAAGGTATGATGGGATTCGAAATGGTCAGTGATCTGTTTGTTAACTTGGCTTTTGTAGACTTTAGAAAGACAGGGCAGGATGGATATAGGGATCTCGGCAGCTTTCCAATCTTTAGGGATCTCGGGCGATACGAAAGAGAGGTTGAGCGGACTGGTAATAGGGGTTGCAACAATGGTGGTGGATAATTTTAGAAAGAGAGGGTCCAGATTTTCTAGCCCAGCTGATTTGTACGGGTCCGGGTTTTGCAGCTCTTTCAGAACATCTGCTATCTGGATTTGGGTGAAGGAGAAGCTGGGGAAGCTTGGGCAAGTAGCTGTGGGGGTGCGGAGCTGTTGCCTGGGGTTGGGTAGCCAGGAGGAAAGCATGGCAAGCCGTAGAGAAATGCTTATTGAAACATCTCATCTCACCGACAACTCCCACAGCAAGACCAGAAAGTCCCAAATGCCATTTGGATGAGCCCCTATCTCCCAATCCCTCTCATCACAGCACCCATCCCTCCCACTACACTTTCAAATGCATGCTATTAGGAGGTCAACAGGTATCTATGGGACTGTGCTTTCCCTCAGGCACCCCACCGGTTCTGCCATCTACGTGATAATGGCTCCAACAAAAGCAATAGGGCCAAATATGACCTACACATCATTGTCTCTGACCCAACTCACAGCTCAATTAAAGCAATTTCCCCTGGCAAATGCACTCAGAGAAAAAAAACGTTCATCGCTAATAGTTTAGCATTGCCTCACTAGTGTGCCAAGGAATGAATTAATGACCTTTCGATCAAGACTCAATAACTACTTCTCCATGTATCTGAACTGCTACGTTTTATTGACACAGATCAGACAGCTTATGTGCACAGAGTCAGTAGAGGGAACTTTAATCTAGCAAGTATGTCTTTTTAACTCGACTTCAGAGGCAGATTAACACATGTAAAATGAACAGGTTTTATGATGCCTCCTGCTATGGGGATGGGGCCCTACGGATAGACACTGTCTGCATGCCGTTAAAATTAGTTTAATCTTGTATCTTTAACAACTTGCTTTATGTGCCACACCGCTTCCTGAGTTAATTGTTAATTTATTCACCTTATTATGACTGGTTGTTAGTTCCTCAGGCAGAAAACAGTGTGTCTGCGTCTCTAAAACTGTATGAATAATAATTTAGAAACAGTTTCAGGATAGGCGCAGGCATTGCCAACACTCTTAGATAAAAAGGGTTCCGAAAGACCTATTCAGCTGTCCCCCATAGGAGAACCCTTTTGGGTTCCATGTAGAACCCTCTGTGGAAAGGGTTCTACATGGAACCCAAAGGGGTTCTACCTGGGACCAAAAGGGTTCTACCTGGAACCAAAAATTGTTATTCAAAAGGTTCTCCTATGGGGACAGCCGAAGAACCCTTTTAGGTTCTAGATAGCACCTTTTTTTCCTAAGAGTGTACGACAGTTGCACACCCTATGCAAATTGTGTCCATTTGAGTTTATCTGGTTGCTCGTTAATCAAAGACAAATAATGAAACTTAAGAGATACCTGTGGGTATTAAATATCCAATAATGAATGTGATCTCATTTAATTACAACCAACATTGAGATGAAAAGGACTATTTCCCTCCCAGCAGTGTAAATCAGTGTAAAAAAAAAGAGTGTTACATATCAACATCAACATCATTTGTGTTTTGAAAAACAAAGAAATACAAGAAAAGTTAACTGAAAAGGACTTTGACATCACTACCTAGTTTTACATGGAGGTATATGTCAGAAGTCATTTTGATATAAAAGCTTTGATATAAAAGCTAACATCTTGATATGAGACCTTTGCTGTTTTCCGAGAGGGAAGATATGGTGTGTGTGCATTCCACACGGAGCACATAAAAAGAAGACCTGAGGTGGATTTGAAGCTACAGTGAGGCAAACTTCAGGCTGAATCGATGGGGTGTCTCAAGGGTAGATGTAAAAGTTTGAGTGAAGGCTTACAAGCAAATCTGAGGTAATAAGAGTGTTTCACACAAGAGACTGCAATGACCCTTTGAAACTGAAATACATACAGTGGCTTCAGAAAATATCCACACCCCTTGACTTATTCCACATTTTGTTGTATTACAGCCTGAATTCAAAATCGATTCAATCGAAGAAGGGAAAAAAAATCACAACCATCTACACACAACTATGGGGTAGCATAATGACAAAGTGGAAACATGTTTTAGGAATTGTTTTGCAAATTTATTGACAATTAAATACAGAAATATCTCATTTACATAAGTATCTACACCCCTGAGTCAATTCTTTGTAGAAACACTACTTTGTAGCTGTCTTTAAGAGTTTTATACACCTGTATTGTGCAACATTTGCCCATTATTCTTTTAAAAATTCTTCAAGCTCTTTTAAATTGGTTGTTGATCATTGCTAGACAACCATTTCAGGTCTTGACATAGATTTTCAAGTAGATTTAAGTCAAAACTAACTCAGCCACTCAGGAACATTCACTGTCTTCTTGGAAAGCAACTCAAGTGTAGATTTGGCCTTGTGTGTTTGGCTATTGTCCCGCTGAAAGGTGAATTCAACTTCCAGTGTCTGGTGGAAAGCAGACTGAACCAGATTTTCCTCTAGAATTTTGCCTTTGCTTAGCTCCATTAGTTTATTTTTTATCCTGAAAAGCTCCCCAGTCCTTAATGATTACAAGCATACCCATACCCCCAAAAATATATATTTGTTATGCAGTATTACAATTATGTACCCTTTCTTCGTAGAATATGAAAGAATGTTTACTGATACCACTTTGTCTTGAAACCGAGCTGGATTTTTTGTGTTTTGGATTTAAATCAACTTGAAGCTAACCCAGGCTGGTGAAAGGACCCCACTGAGCACAGACATCAATTCAACATCAATTCCACGTTGGTTCAGCATAATATAATTGAAATGATGTGGGAACAACGTTGATTCAACCAGTGTGTGCCCAGCGGGACAGCAGCTGGATTGCCAAGTGGAGCAAAACCCCTACACATGTTTATATGACTGAGTGTTTTAGCAGAAACCATCAATCCTCAAATCCACATTGAATATCCTGTTCTAGATATGCAGAATTTACAGACCCTACAAACCATTGTGTTTTTTTATATTATGTGTCAGAGACAAAGTGGAGTGTAGGACATGACAATATCTGTCAGAGAGTCTGTCTATAAACTGAGAAATGTCTAACATGATCGGTTAGGACAGATGGCTAGTTTTCATTGCACATAACTCAGAGGCAGAAACAGTGGTGGTTCTCTTTCAGTGCAGACAAATGTACATGTCACAGGTTGGTTCAAGTATTGAATAAACCGTCCCCAGGCTACACCAACAAATTCTGAAATTAATTACAGTACAACAATCCAACAGTAAGATTATCCATTGTAACAATCTGTGATACTTTTACCACAGTTTACAAAATATGGTGTCAAGGAATGGACAATTAGAATGATAACCAGGAGTGTAATTCCACTACGATGGAAAGCCATCAGTGTCAGCTCACTGCTTTAAAATGTCCTTCTGTTATGGGTTGTAAAGGTGATACGTTCTTTGGATCTGGGTTGAGTAAGCAGAGAGAAATAGAGGCAAATCACAAATAATAATGCTGAATTATGCTCCTACGTCTTGTCCATCAGCAATCCAGACACACTCAGGCAAATATTGGTGAGGCCAATTCTGTTCCTCAAATTCTGTTTCTCTTTTCTCGTTCAGTGCCACTCAAAAACTCCTACACTCACTTAGGTCCACACCACGGTGATGACACCTGGCTGATTGTGGGGGATCAGAGCTGGTGATTCTATTCTAGAGATCACTCAAACCCAGTGGTGTAAAGTACTTAAGCACAAATACTTTATAGTACTACTCAAGTCATTTTTGGGGTATCTGTACATTACTATTTATATTTTTGACTACTTTTACTTTTACTTCACAACATTCCTAAAGAAAATGATGTACTTTTTACTCCATACATTTTCCCTGACACCCGAAAGCACTCATTACATGTCGAATGCTTAGCAGGACAGGAAAAGGGTCCAATTCATGCAATTGTCAAGAGAACACATGGTCATCCCTACTGCCACTCATCTGGCAGACTCACTAAACAAAAATGCATCGTTTGTAAATCATGTGTTGCAGTATACCCCTGGCTATCCGTAAATAAAAAAATCAAGAAAATGTATTTACTGTATACTTTTACATTTACTTTTGATACTTAAGTATATTTAGAACCAAATACTTTTAGACTTTTACTCAAGTAGTATTTTACTGGGTGATTTTTTCGTTTACTTGAGTACATTTCTATTAATGTATCTATACTTTTACTCAAGTATGACAACTGGGTACTTTTTCCACCACTATTCAAACCAAGGGGGCAAAAAGTAAGGTTTAAGGGCATGACAAAGCCAACACAGCTGCAACACCCAACTCATCACTATTCCACACACCAGAGTCAATTGTTCACCTCGATACAGAGGAGCAGTCACAAATAGAATTTAGCGATGTGGCAACCAGCAATCTTAGCTTTGAATACATTCAGTCGCTACGTCATTTTCATGACCAGAACTTCTCACAATGACCTCTTTCGTTGAGACACAAAAGCTGACACTTCCATACATACACTTTTTCTCCATCTAAAACAACTTTCCACCAGGGGAGCGGGAAGGCCTTCCTATGACAAAGAGAGAACGGGAGAGGTAGACTGTGACGAAGTCAAGTGCTGTGATAATAGAACCTTACAGAGGCCAGCCAGGTCAGAGAGGTTGCTGCAGGTTGCTGCCGACTTTGTGCCTTCTTGTAGGATCTGGTTGTTGTGTAATCGAAAGGAACTCTGGAGAGAAGCTTTTCTTTCGGTTTTGAAGAGCTTAGAGTTCGCTCCACTTAGAGGACCTTTCCCGATGTTACTTAGAACTACTGCGTTCCCTCAGATCGGCAAAAACTGAAAATGTAAGGGCTACATTGCACGTGTTTAATGCTGTTCCGTCAACAGAGCAGAGTTGTTAGTCATTTGAATTACAGTGTGTAAGCCCTCAGGTACATCATTCCCAGTGTGATAGCAGTGCCAGCGGCGCATTTCTCTATCCACAGACTGCTCTGTTGAAAGAGATGTTTGACTCTTCTTTTTCATCTCCTACTGAATAAGAAAAGAAGAAAAAAGATCCTCGCTGTAACACTTCCAGCTTTCTCCGCCCATCACAGGGGACAATTCATGTGGCAGCCTTATTCATATGTATAATTTTCGGAGATGAAAATGTTATGGCTGGGGAACTTCATCTGTGTGACAACAACTCAAACCAGCTGTTTCTGTGCATCTGGCAGAGCGGAATGGGTCACTGCGGCCCACAGATGGCAGCTTGTTTATGCGTCTTCACGCTCTGGGTCTGCAGATTGTAGTTGGGGTAATTCAGAGTGCACTTTTCTGAGCATTCAGAGTGCTCTGCACTCTGTGCCTCTGAGATATTCTGTAAAAGGTTGTTTAACCAAAGCCTAGAACAGAAGAGCAGCCTCCCCTCTCCCCGCCTGTTTCTGTTCCACAGTGAGGAGGGAACTTCCTCAGGGAGTTATTCCCTCTTTATCAGGTTTGTTGCTCAACACTGCAGCAGCAGTAGCCTAACCATCCATCGGTAATTTGTGAAGGGCTGCCTCCTGTGACAAAGGGATGAGTGCGCTGTAATTGTTATGAATGGGAAAAGAATCAGAAAAGAAAACAAAGAGCGTTGGGAGAAAACAAACCCAATATGCTACATGACAAGTGGAATTAATCTGACGCTCTAAAAAGCCACTAGCGCCACTGCAACCAGGAGTCACTGAGGGTCTGATTGACTGGCTAACTCTCCGTATTGCATATTCATTAGGATAGGACCGAGGGGCCCTGACGGACCCCAGTCAAATGGACAAAGCCTGTCCAACAGGTGTAAAGTCTTGTCCAACCCCTCCATTAGGAACGGCATCATGAATGGAGAAATCTCCACAGGGAACGTGTGTCCTCCTCAGCAGAGCTGCAAAGGAGCCATCTTGTGTTGGAGACGGCTGGATGAGCAGGAGAGCACGGAGCCTCTGGTGTCCTGAGCACATTCCCTGAGGAGAATGAGTGGAAGAACAGATGGAGGCGTGTAGAGATGCAATCTTTCACTCCGAGAGTTTAATGGCTGAGAGGAAAGGGATGGGATGGGCCTGGATAGCTACATAACAACTTCTGAACTCCCCCGCCCATGGAAGGAGTTGGACAACCTGGTCCCTGTCTGCATTTTAATGTGAAAATCAGACTGACAATTGGGAGTCAGTCCATGAAAAGCAACACTTGTTCACTTCTTAATTCGATTTTTCATCTTAATGTGGCTTATTTCTTTACTTTTGAACTGTCTAAAAACGGATTTCTAACAACTAGATTGCCCCAATTGAGATGCCTCAAAGTTCACTGAAGGGTTTCTTACGTTATTATTCGCACTTCTCTAACACGTGCAAAAGCATTAATCAGTTAAATCATTTGATTATAATTTTCTCACACACACACACACACATCATTATATCATGTTGCTGTGGCAACACTTGGATGAAACAGAATTCACACATTTAGTATAAGTTACTTAAATAAAAGAAAATAGACTCCCTGAGACCAAATCTTTTTTGGACACAAAAAATAACTATGGCCGAGACAATTAGAGTGGGCTTTTATTTCTAATATTTACTTGGCTGGTAATGATGGACAGACTGATCCATAGGTATGCTCATACAAAGTGACATCAAATGTGAATCTTATATAACGTACATAGTGCTGTGAACTCGTCTTAGCTCACCCCCCTGACTATGGATCTTGAATAACTGATTTAGCTGAAAATAGACTTAGAATTAGAAGCAGAGCAAACCAACAGCCATCCGAGTCTATTCACAGTGCCTATTTTTCTCACTTGTGTCCACAATGCCCCGAATGCATTGTGAATGGCTGGGGTCTGTTCATGCTGACTCTGAAAGATATTTCATTACTTATTAACTGTCCACTGTAAATGGGACATATAGAAGTTTGTTCTGGGGATTCGAAACCCTTAGAATGGTTCTATTCTATTGATATAGGCAGGATGACACATCCACTTCCGATTGCAATGAATAACAAGGATGTTTGGACTATGGAAATAACCTCAGAAGGTATCGAATTTGCCCTCAGTAGCTGTTATAATGAGACCCTTTGATTTAGTATATGACTGATACAGGTCATGTTCCCCATAAATAGGAATAAATATGTCGTGTGCCATGGCGTCCATGGTCAACAAATACTGTGGGTGTGTAGAGGAGATCAAATCAAATGTTATTGGTCACATACACATGGTTAGCAGATGTTATTGCAAGTGTAGTGAAACACTTGAGCTTCTAGTTCCGATAGTGCAGTAATATCTAACACGTAATATCTAACAATTCCACAACAACTACCTAATACACACAAATGTAAGTAAAAGAATGGAATAATAATATATACATATACATATATGGATGAGCAATGACCGAGAGGCATACATACATATGAGATGAGTAATGCAAGATATGTAAACATTATTAAAGTGGCATTATTATAGTGAATAGTGATCCATTTATTAAAGTGGTCAATGATTTCAAGTCTGTATTGAGGCAGCAGCCTCTCTGTGTTAGTGATGGCTGTTTAACAGTCTGATGGCCTTGTGATAGAAGCTGTTTTTCAGTGTCTTGGTCCCGGCTTTGATGCGTCTGTACTGACCTCGCTTTCCGGATGATAGCAGGGTGAACAGGTAGTGGCTTGGGTGGTTGTTGTCCTTGATTATCTTTTTTGCCCTTCCTGTGATATCGGCTGTTGTAGGTGTCCTAGAGGGCAAGTAGCTTGCCCCCGGTGATGTGTTGTGCATGCCGAGGAATTTAAAACTTTCCACCTTCTCCACTGCTGTCCTGTCGATGTGGATAGCGGGTTGCTCCCTCTGCTGTTTCCTGAAATCCATCTCCTTTATTTTGTGGACATTGAGTGAGGGGTTGTTTTTCTGACACCACACTCCAAGTGCCCTCACTTCCTAAGCTGTCTCGTCGTTGTTGGTAATCAAGCCTACTACTGTTGTGTCGTCTGCAAACTTGATGATTGAGTTGGAGGCATGCATGGCCATGCAGTCATGGGTGAACAGGGAGTACAGGAGAGGGCTGAGCACACACCCTTGTGGAGTCCCAGTGTTGAGGAACAGTGAAGTGGAGATGTTGTTTCCTACCTTCACCACCTGGGGAGGCCCGTCAGGAAGTCCAAGACCCAAATGCACAGGACGGGGTCGAGACCCAGGGCCTCAAGCTTAATGATGATCTTGGAGGGTACTATGGTGTTGAATGCTGAGCTGTAGTCAATGAACAGCATTCTTACATAGGTATTCCTCTTGTCCAGATGGGACAGTGTGATGGCGATTGCATAGTCTGTGGACCTATTGGGGCAGTACGCAATTTCAAGTGGGTCTAGGGTGACAGGTAAGGTAGAGGTGATATGATCCTTAAAGCACTTCATGATAACAGAAGGGAGTACTACGGGGCGATAGTCATTTAGTTCAGTTACCTTTGCCTTCTTGGGTACAGGAACAATGGTGGCCATCTTGAATCACGGGGGGACAGCAGACTGGGATAGGGAGAGATTGAATATGTTCATAAACACACCAGCCAGCTGTTCTGCGCATGCTCTGAGGACGCGGCTAGGGATGCCATCTGGGCCAGTAGCCTTACGAGGGTTAACACGTTTAAATGTCTTACTCAAGTCATTCATGGAGAAGGAGAGCCCACAGTCCTAGGTAGCGGGCCGCTTTGGTGGTACTGTATTATCCTCAAAGCAGGTAAAGAAGGTTTAGTTTGTCTGGAAGCAAGACGTCGGTGTCCGTAACATGGCTGGTTTTCTTTTGGTAGCCCATGATTGTCTGTAGACCCTTCCACATACGTCTCGTGTCTGAGCCATTGAATTGCGACTCCACTTTGTCTATATACTGACATTTCGCTTGTTTGAATGCCTTGCGAAGGGAATAACTTCACTGTTTTATTCGGCCAAATTCCCAGTCACCTTTCCATGGTTAAATGCGGTGGTTCGCGCTTTCAGTTTTGCGTGAATGCCACCATATATCCACGTTTTCTTGCCTATAGAAAGGGAGGAGTAAAATTAAGTCATGGTCAGATTTGCCGAAATGAGGGTGGGGGAGGGCCTTGTACGCATTCCAGAAGTTAGAGTAGCAGTGATTCAGTGTTTTGCCAGCACGAGCGCTAGAATCAATATGCTGATAGAGTTTAGGTAGCCTTGTTCTCAAATGTGCTTTCTTAAAATCCCCAGCTACAATAAATGCAGCCTCAGGATATATGGTTTCCAGTTTGCATAAAGTCCAGTGAAGTTCCTTGAGGGCCATCGTGGTATCGGCTTGAGGGTGATATACATGGAAGTGACAATAACTGAAGAGAATTCTCTTGGGAGATAATACGCTCGGCATTTGATTGTGAGGATTTCTAGATCAGGTGAACAAAAGGACTTCCTGTATGTTGTTACAATTACACCATGAGTCGTTAATCATAAAACATACACCCCCGCCCTTCTTCCCTGAGAGATGGTAGCGGGCGACAAAGAATCCCGGTGGCTGTACCGACTCCGACAGCATATCCCGAGAGAGCCATGTTTCCGTGACACAGAGTATGTTACAATCCCTGATGTCTCTCTGGAAAGCAACCCTTGCCCTAATTTTGTCTACCTTGTTACCTAGAGACTGGACATTAGCGAGTAATATACTCGGAAGCGGTGGGTGGTGTGCGCGCCTCCGAAGTCTGACCAGAAGGCTGCTCTGTCTTCCTCCTCTGCGGCGACGTTGTTTTGGGTCAGCCTCTGGAATCGGTTCAGATGCCCTGGGTGGTTCGGACAAAGGATCCGCTTTGGGAACGTCGCATTCCTGGTCGTAGTGATGGTAAGTTGACGTTGCACTGATATCCAATAGTTATTTCTGGCTGTATGTAATAACACTTGAGATTTTCTGAGCTAACAATGTAAGAAATAATACATAAAAACAAAATACTGCAAAGTTTCCTAAGGACTAGAAGCGAGGTGGCCCTCTGTTGGCACCACCTTAGTTGACTGCATAATAAAGTGTAAGCTGCATGCCCATGTTCACCTACAGATGTACGATCTTAATTTGGGCCAGATTGCTACAGCAACAACAACAAAAATCCGGCAGCAACATTAAATGTGAATTATTATGTGGATTATAATAAATGGACAATTTTGTAGGGGTTGATACATTTTTCATAAGGGAAAAGTCTGAAATGTCAAAGTAGAAATTAAGCCTTTTCAAACCTTAAATACACTACACATTTTACATTTCCTGCAATGCAGTACAATTCTCCAGCAACAGGGTGATCAAATTAAGGTCCCACTTCTGTAGACCATCGGTAAACAACACACTTTCTTCTCAATCTAGACTTAAACACAGCCTGGTGAGTCTTTCTCTCCCCTGTAATTCCCAATTACATCCCAGTGAGTAATGAGTCTTAGCTGATTAAACATCTTTATCCCTCGCACACACTGATTATGTAAGCCAAAGAGCGATATGCAGGGATGAGAAAACAATCACTACTAACATGAACATGCACACACACATGGATATGCACAGACACGCACACACCACACAGATGGGATCGTTCCTACAAGTCTTCCAAGTCTAAACCCTATGCTAGATGAAGGATGGTGGGGGGGGGGGGCTGGCATAGTTTCACAAAGTCCTCAGAGGAGTCCTTCAATGCCGGCGGTGTTTCATTAATGAATTAACGATATAGTCCTTTGTAAATTAAATACTGTTTTCAGTGAGATCTAATGACTTTAAACTTTGACAGCAAAAACAATTGCTTAGTTTTATTAAGCATTCCTATTTTTTTGGACCTTTTTTCTTCTTTTCCTGAGGGCAAATCGGTTGCAATATTATTTGTTGGCGCCAAGAAAGCCGGCACTGTCAATTTAGATTTGGCTGTGATTAAATAGCCTACCAAGTGAAATTCAATGTGACATTGCCCCTGCTGTTAAGAAGCCTAAGATTATTTTTATTTGATGGAGAGAGGAAGAGAGAGAAGAAGATAATGTTGGAGAGGGAGAAAATTGCCCTCACAAAAATATTCCATAAACCAAGGCTCTTGATCATGAAGTCAGCGCTTTGCCCAATTATTAAAACCTCCCTAATAAAAATGAGTTGTTCACTTGACTGGTGTTACCAGTTCTATGGACCAGTTAGGACATCTACTTGTCAACCTTTATAAAATATCCTAACCCCTGCTGTCTTTTTCTTATCCTTACTGTTTTACCCACTACTGCCTCATCTTCAATCTCACACAGTATCTTGCGTTCTCTTTTTTTTCTCCTTCCTTTCTATCTTTTCTTGGTCTAATATTCTCTGTTTATCCTTCCCCTCCTCTCCTCACTGTGTTCACCGAGGAGAGTTAGCAGCTCTGTTGGGGTTCTCTAGCTTGCACAGGGGGCCTGATGTTCCACCAGCCCTCTGCTTACACCAGTGGAGGAGATTCACATCAAACAGCAGAAAGGCAGAGCCACAGGCTGTGAGAGGATGGAAGGGGACGTGGAGGAACTGCATGATTCAACCTCCCCTCAACAGTGGCACCGGCCTGTTTCCCATCTATCCCACCTGTGCTTTACTACAGCCATATTCAGCAGACACGGATAGAGACGTATTCAAAGGCAACCCTGTTATTATGACATCAAAGGAGACCGTTGCCCTTTGAGCCATGTTTGTAGATGGAATGGCTAGTACAATTTCCCTATAGCTGTTGACATGGTGATGTTGCGGTTGAGGATGAGGTTGAAACACAAGTGTTTGATTTCTTAACACAGAGAGAGGGAGAAAAAATACAAAAGCCATTGAAATAAATTGGTCGAATATCTTTTTCCTGGAAAGGCTAGATTGTGCAGAAGTCATGATGGGGGCAGTGTTCAGGGGATAGGGTGGTAACCAGTGGCAACAGAGAATCAGACAAAAGACTGTATCATGGTTGACATGCATGCTTTGAGAGTAATGAATGTAAATGTTCAGAGTCAGACACAGACAAACAGTCACACAGGGAGCCGAATCCTCAATGACCCTTTTAATAAACTCTGCAGGACAAGAGGTACCACGCACGGCTTAACTAGAGGCCAGGAGAGACAGGTGGAATGGTTAAGTAGATGTCTTGCACGGGTCCACCTTGCCTTGTTCAGAAAATAGGGAATAAAGGTGATATGTGTGTGTGTGTGTGTGTGTGTGTGTGTGTGTGTGTGTGTGTGTGTGTGTGTGTGTGTGTGTGTGTGTGTGTGTGTGTGTGTGTGTGTGTGTGTGTGTGTGTGTGTGTGTGTGTGTGTGTGTGTGTGTGTGTGTGTGTGTGAGTGAGTGAGTGAGTGAGTGAGTGAGTGAGTGAGTGAGTGAGTGAGTGAGTGAGTGAGTGAGTGAGTGAGTGAGTGAGTGAGTGAGTGAGTGAGTGAGTGAGTGCTTGGAGCCCTTAAGATTTCCAGAGCCAGAACTGTTAAACTAGGAACATCAGCAGAAAGAGACGGGGCTTTCACACGAGGATGCTTGTGAGGGTTATCCTATTTATTCACTATTTGTTATCCTCGTGGTGCTTTCATTTGATACACAACCAATATCACAGACTGCATACGGGAGTTGAATGGCAGGTTTTCTGTGGACTCTGACGAGACAGTTTCCCAGCTCATATTTTGTATTGAGCCTGCTGTATATAAGTCCCCTCCTGCCGTCCACGGGATGCATAAACCCATCCTCCGTCAACAGTAATGAGACTCCAAGGGGAGGACACACACAGAGTCATTCAAATCCCCTCTGCAAGAAAAAGTCAGCACACTCATGCAAGCCATTAGCAAACAAAAAAAAAACGATGCACTATTTGTCAAATGATCCATCTGAAGCCCGTAATTGCCTCGACCGGATTTACATACTGAAGGATAATAAGTACAAAATGGATTCTAATGTGACAATGAGGGACCTGACATGGGGCTGAATAGCGATGAGTATTAGCGTTCTCAGGGAGAGTATTTGCATTCAGCTCAAGGCGTGTTGATACATGTACAGCAATCAGTGCTATGAGGGAGACCAGCGCCCTTTTGTAGAAAAGCTGCCCTCTCGTCCCTATTATGGCAATTATACAGCCAGTTTATTCCTCACTTGTGACAACAATTGGCATTGCTTTTTGGCAGTACTGCTGGGCAGTAGAGTTGAACGGAGAGAGCCATGTCAGCTCAGAAGGTTGTGGTGGTTTTATGACCCTTAAGTAAGAAAGTGGTAGGAGACCTAACCAAAACCCACTGTAGGGCTGCCTGACACTTGAGAACAGCAGATTGGCTTGTACTCATCACAGCCTGGGGAGAAAAAGGGAGATATAACAGTAGGAAGAGATTTTCATGCAGAGTAACAATATGTAACAATCAGAGACGGGGAGAAATGCCCTGTTGGAGTGCTATCTATGACCGTGTCTATTTTTTTTATGTTGCTTAGAAACTCAGCGACAACAAAAAAAACGCCCTCTCACTGTCAACTGAGTTTATTTTCAGCAAACTTAACGTGTAAATATTTGTGTGATCATAACAAGATTTAACAACTGAGACAAAAACTGAACAAGTTCCACAGACATGTGACAACCAGAAATGGAATAATGTGTCCCTGAACAAAGGGGGAGCGTCAAAATGAAAAGTAACAGTCAGTATCTGGTGTGGCCATCAGCTGCATTAAGTACTGCAGTGCATCTCCTCCTCATGGACTGCAACAGATTTCCCAGTTCTTGCTGTGAGATGTTTCCCCACTCTTCTACCAAGGCACCTGTAAGTTCCCAGACATTTCTGAGGGGAATGGCCCTAGCCCTCACCCTCCGATCCGACAGGTTCCAGGCGCGCTCAATGGGATTGAGATATGGGCTCTTCGCTGGCCATGGCAGAACACTGACATTCCTGTCTTGCAGGAAATCACACACAGAACGAGAAGTATGGCTGGTGGCATTGTCATGCTGGAGGGTCATGTCAGGATGAGCCTATAGGTAAAGGTACCACATGCGGGAGGAGGATCCCTGTAACGCACAGCGTTGAGATTGCCTGCAATTACAACAAGCTCAGTCCGATGATACTGTGACACACTGCCCCAGACAATGACGGACCATCCACCTCCAAATCGATCCCGCTCCAGAGTACAGGCCTTGGTGTAACGCTCATTCCTTCGACGATAAACGTGAATCCGAACAACACCCCTGGTGAGACAAAACCGTGACTCGTCAGTGAAGAACACTTTTTGCCAGTCCTGTCTGGTCCAGTGACGGTGGGTTTGTGCCCATACGCGACGTTGTTGCCGGTGATGTCTGGTGAGAACCTGCCTTACAACAGGCCTACAAGCTCTCAGTCCAGCCTCTCTCAGCCTATTGCGGACAGTCTGAGCACTGATGGAGGGATTGTGCGTTCCTGGTGTAACTCCGGCAGTTGTTGTTGCCATCCTGAACCTGTCCTGCAGGTGTGATGTTCGGATGTACCGGTCCGGTGGTCTTGTTACACGTGGTCTGCCACTGCGAGGACAATCAGCTGTTCGCCCTGTCTCCCTGTAGCGCTGTCATAGGAGTCTCACAGTACGGACATTGCAATGTATTGCCCTGGCCACATCTGCAGTCCTTATCCCTCCTTGCAGCATGCCTTAGGCATGTTCACGCAGATGAGCAGGGACCCTGGGCATTTTTGTTTTGGTGTTTTTCAGAGTCAGTAGAAAGGCCTCTTTAGTGTCCTAGGTTTTCATAACTGTGACCTTAATTGCATACCGTCTGTAAGCTGTTCGTGTCTTAACGACCGTTCCACAAGTGCATGTCCATTAATTGTTTATGGTTCATTGAACAAGCATGGGAAATAGTGTTTAAACCCTTTACAGTGAAGATCTGTGAAGTTATTTGGATCTTTATTAATTATCTTTGAAGGAAAAGGGACATTTTTTTTTGCTGAGTTTACATCAGTATCTATACATATCTGGTTATTTTTTTGTCCCTGTTTTTTTTGTGGTATATCTGTGTCTGTTTTCTCTGTCGATGGACTTCAACAAACCCATTTCTTTCCTCTACACCGTGGAGCCATGGTGCATCTCTAAGTTGATGTATGAGACGATTTTCTGCAACATTCCTCTCCTGCGTACAGCGTGAGAAACATGCAGCAGTGCAGGAGCAAGGGAATCATTACTCTTGATATCCAATGATGTGTCTTGACCTGCTTTCGTCAATGGGTAACACACACACCGTCTTTGTGTTCTCTACACATTTGCTCACGTCTACTCTTTTCGACCAAAAAATAGAAAAGCCTCTGGTGGAAGCTATTGTATCAGTGATTCCAT
Organism: Oncorhynchus masou masou; assembly: GCF_036934945.1. Taxonomy (NCBI): domain Eukaryota; kingdom Metazoa; phylum Chordata; class Actinopteri; order Salmoniformes; family Salmonidae; genus Oncorhynchus; species Oncorhynchus masou. Next base: position 40,720,650 of record NC_088213.1, read on the forward strand.
CTGTGTTCGGGTGTTGCGGAGATACCAGGTTTAATTCCTTTTTCATACTGTTGCTAGCCATAAAGACTAGTAGCCTATACAAAACTAAGATTTGGATTGGGAATTATAACTTTGTCCACTATTTTACTCAAACAACAAATATAAAAAATTCAAGGTTTATTGTTATTCCGTGTAAAAATTCTCACAATGCTAATGAAACTGACAAAGAACCTGAAAGATAAAAGCCCATAGAGACCATCAACATTGTTTTTTGTAAAAGGGGTAGCTGGGGGAAAAAAAATGTATGATGAAGTTCACTGCTTTCGTGTAGTTGAAGAAAACTTCAACTTCAAAACAGTCTCTTGATATTAGCTTTAAGCCATCAGTGCAAGAAAAGAGATGATGCCTGCCCTATCAGTGGTATCAGAAATAGGTTGGCAGGGGGCACCGTAGCAAGAGTTGACAATTACCCGTCTTTAATCCAGCCCAATTGAGTGGGACCCCCCCCCCCCCGCCTGGGCCTGTTGAGGATGACAGATGGTATGAGATATTGCAGTCATTAAATCAAGCAAACTGTGGCGGATGACCCACCAAGACTCCATCGATCTGCCTCCGCAGCAGGGTCTGGGTTCGACACACTCTGGACACCGATTCTGCCCCCCTGACTCCCAACAAAGTAGATAAGGGGCAACTAAAAGAGATGAAGCAAGTGAACATATATGGATGAAAGCTTTTGGTGTTAGCAGCAATACTCTGTAGCCTTACGACTGTCTGAGTGGAGGGACGTTATGGATCACAATTAACTGCTGCATCTCACCAGCTAAATATCTAACTTAGTTACACCGTCATGGATTTCCTGTAAAGATCCGGTCTACTTCACGTTTTAAAATAATTCATTAGCTCTCTCCGATCAGAGGTGGTCTATTCTTGAGAGTGATAATAATAGCCTGTTTCCGATAAAGGATTTCAAATAAAGCTTTCTACACAAAACTTTTCAAGGGCTCAATCCATCCATTTTGGCCTACGGATAATTGTCCGCCATCTGTGACAGATCTAACACACTTCTCTCTCCTCAAACGGAGCTGTCTCCAACCACATTGGCTCTCCTTTTTTTACTGATCAGGTAAAGAAAGGCATGTGTGATGGCAAATGAATAAGCTTATATGAATAGCTTATACACATTTTCTTCTCAGTCAAATCTACCTCTCACGCATGTCAAAGCCATTGGCCCCATTTCATGCTAGCTGTTGTGCCATGCCAAATGTGAGGTTTAGCTGAAGCCAATTGCTCCACAGATGGCGGCTGGTAGATCAGTTGAGCACAAACTTTATTCGGTAAAACAAAGCTTTTGGTGCTAGTTTGTCCATTGATTGTGTTCTAAGCACTTAGTGGTAATTTTATGCCAAGAGCTTGACTGGCAGGGAACGGAAACATATTTTGAGAACTTGCGCTAAACTTTGTCAGTAAGCGAAATGTGAAACATAAGAGATGAAATAGTACTACGGATATCTGTCTGCAGCACAGACATTTACTTTCCATGTTGTAGCTGCCCTGTAGCACAACAACCATATAAGAGCACAGCCTCACTCCCAACAGAGCACCTCATGATTATCATTGTCATGCTGTCAGCATACAGTCACAGATGTATCAATTTCAAAAATGTCAATGTTAGTATGTATTGATCGGAACTAGCCTGGTTATAGTCTGCTGACACTGGAGAACTATAATGGAAATAGACGGAAAAACAGTCCTCCTACACGCCTCCTCAACTCCCTTTTATTTATTTCACAGGGACCTCAGCTAAAACCCCATATATCCATTGTGCTGATGGCCGGCTATTTTAAACGATCTTCACTCATACAGTTGCAATTAGCCGCTCCAAAGGATTTAATGTTCGACCCACTAGTTGCCCTAAAGAGGCACATTCCCAAATGATCAAACCTGTCTGAAACTGCCCTAAAGCTGTTTGGCTCCTTGGCCGAGATGATTACCAAATGAACATGTGTGTGAATGTAAACAAGCAATCACATATACGCGCACACACACACACACACACACACACGGGGCTGGTTCGACATTGCAGCTGACATTGCAGGCGACTGCGGACTGACTGATCCATCAAACCTTGCATCGTAAATAACTACTCATTGTTATTTATAAATCAGTCAGTCAGCAACAATTTACCCACAATGCATCACAGATTTGAACATGGCTACACACACCCACAAGAGTGCATTCAGACTCACCACATACTTTTTGTCTGCCATCTTCAAGTCATGCAAGGACAAGAGACAAAAACCAGGACAGCAGACACAAGTATTTGTTGGACAGTATTCTGTTCTATATCATACTTTCCCCACAGAAATATAACTATTTCTATAGTTTTCCCCTTTCTTTTCCCTTTGCTTCATCTGAACAGCCTAGTTGGTTTTTTTAAACTGCCTTCCCTCAGATGACTTTCGGTTCCCTTCAATACCCCTGGCCAGCCTCCATCATGTTCAGAACAGATTTAGGTGCAACGGGTTGTGAGCAAAGATTTCAAATCCATTTGAGGTCCCGTTTCCTTCTCTCACATCGAGCTGCTGTGGTGACCGTATTACCACCACACTGGTGGTCATGGGTTGTGACCGTAGTCAAATTCCACGTGACCGTTGAGTCACAGTCATCTCCTCTTATGCACTCTAGACATGCTTTGGTAGTACCCAACTGGCCTGGTAATTAGGGCTCGACTGTCCCTCTAACCACGCTGACATTGCAAATGCGATCACAAATCACATCAAACACATATCAAAACAGTATGTGTTTTTAAAGATCACATCAATGTCAGTTATCAATTTCCAGTCACAACTTGCAGACTTGTTGACGTGTTGCTGTGCGTTTTGTTGGCAACCTTACTTTGCTACCTGACAACTATACATTTTTTACTTTTTAATTACCGTTTATATTTTTGTTTTTTTCCTCACTCAACTTTTTTTCATTCAACTTTTTCACTCCGGATGCTTTATCTGGACGTGGTTCGTCAGGACCTCCAACAGCCGAAGCTAAGTAGTAACATTAACATCATGATGCCTTCTAATTGCAGTCGCTGTACTCATAATATACAGGAGAACGTATGCCTTACGGCGAGGATAGCTGTGCTGCAAGCCCAGCTTCAGACGCAATCGTTAGGCAAGGGTAATTTCAGTGTAGGAAAGGATGAAACAGCATCTGTGCCACCAGTAAGTACAGATAGTAACGTTAGTATAAATCCTCTCGCACGGTCCCCACAGCCAGACAACTTTCTCATGGTTTCTGGAGGCAAATGCTGTAGGAATGCTCAATCAGTGTCGCTCATTCAGCCAACAGAAACTTTCAACCGATTTTCCCCATTAAGCAGCGAGTCGGAGTCTGAGGCCGAGCCTTCTCTTGTCGCTACTCCTCCCGTTACGGGGTCTGAGACGCCGAAGCTTCCCACCATTAGCTCTGACAAATTGAAAACCCTAGTCATTGGCGACTCCATTACCCGCAGTATTAGACTTAAAACGAATCATCCAGCGATCATACACTGTTTACCAGGGGGCAGGGCTACCGACGTTAAGGCTAATCTGAAGATGGTGCTGGCTAAAGCTAAAACTGGCGAGTGTAGAGAGTATAGAGATATTGTTATCCACGTCGGCACCAACGATGTTAGGATGAAACAGTCAGAGGTCAGCAAGCGCAACATAGCTTCAGCGTGTAAATCAGCTAGAAAGATGTGTCGGCATCGAGTAATTGTCTCTGGCCCCCTCCCAGTTAGGGGGAGTGATGAGCTCTACAGTCTCACAACTCAATCGCTGGTTGAAAACTGTTTTCTGCCCCTCCCAAAAGATAGAATTTGTCGATAATTGGCCCTCTTTCTGGGACTCACCCACAAACAGGACCAAGCCTAACCTGCTGAGGAGTGAAGGACTCCATCCTAGCTGGAGGGGTGCTCTCACCAACATAGACAGGGCTCTAACTCCTCTAGCTCCACAATGAAATAGGGTGCAGGCCAGGCAGCCACTAGCAGTCAGTGTAGTCAGCTCAGCTATCCCCATTGAAACTGTGTCTGTGGCTCGACCTGGGTTGGGCAAAACTAAACATGGCGGTGTTCGCCTTAGCAATCTCACTTAGAATAAAGACCTCCTCCATTCCTGTCATTATTGAAAGAGATCATGATACCTCACATCTCAAAATAGGGCTACTTAATGTTAGATCCCTTACTTCAAAGGCAATTATAGTCAATGAACTAATCACTGATCATAATATTGATGTGATTGGCCTGACTGAAACATGACTTCAGCCTGATGAATTTACTGTGTTAAATTAGGCCTCACCTCCTGGTTACACTAGTGACCATATCCCCGTGCATTTACGATAGCAAATTTCAATTTACAAAAAAAAATGTATTTTTTGTGTTTTGAGCTTCTAGTCATGAAATCTATGCAGCCTACTCAATCACTTTTTATAGCTACTGTTTACAGGCCTCCTGGGCCATATACAGCGTTCCTCATTGAGTTCCCTGAATTCCTATCGGACCTTGTAGTCATAGCAGATAATATTCTAATTTTGGTGACTTTAATATTCACATGGAAAAGTCCACAGACCCACACCAAAAGGCTTTCGGAGCCATCATCGACTCAGTGGGTTTTGTCCAACATGTCTCTGGACCTACTCACTGTCACAGTCATACTCTGGACCTAGTTTTGTCCCATGGAATACATTTTGTGGATCTTGTTTTTCCTCATAATCCTTAACTATCGGACCACCATTTTATTACATTTGCAATTGCAACAAATAATCTGCTCAGACCCCAACCAAGGAGCATCAAAAGTTGTGCAAATATTCACAGACAACACAAAGATTCCTTGATGCCCTTCCAAACTCCCTCTGTCTACCCAAGGACGTCAGAGGACAAAAATCAGTTAACTGAGGAACTCAATTTAACCTTGCGCAATACCCTAGATGCAGTTGCACCCCTAAAAACTAAAAACATTTCTCATAAGAAACTTGCTCCCTGGTATACAGAAAATACCCGAGCTCTGAAGCAAGCTTCCAGAAAATTGGAACGGAAATGGCGCCACACCAAACTGGAAGTCTTCAGACGATCTTGGAGAGACAGTACCGTGCCTTCCTGAAGACAAACATTGTATATGAAATGCTTCAGTCTGGTTTTAAACCCCATCATAGCACTGAGACTGCACGTGTGAAGGTGGTAAATTACCTTTTAATGGCGTCAGACCGAGGCTTTGCATCTGTCCTCGTGCTCCTAGACCTTAGTGCTGATTTTGATACCATCCATCACCACATTATTTTGGAGAGATTGGAAACCCAAATTGGTCTACATGGACAAGTTCTGGCCAGGTTTAGATCTTATCTGTCGGAAAGATATCAGTTTGTCTCTGTGAATGGTTTGTCCTCTGACAAATCAACTGTAAGTTCCTCAAGGTTCCGTTTTAGGACCAATATTGTTTTCACTATATATTTTACATCTTGGGGATGTCATTCGAAAACATAATGTGGGTGACAAACAGCTGTATATTTCAATGAAACATGGTGAAGCCTGTGTTTCAGACATAAGGAAGTGGATGGCTGCAAACCTTCTACTTTTAAACTCGGACAAAACAGAGATGCTTGTTCTATGTCCCGAGAAACAAAAAGATCTTCTGTTGAATCTGACAAATAGTCTTAATGGTTGTACAGTCGTCTCAAATAAAACTGTGAAGGACCTCAGCGTTTACTCTGGAACCTGATCTCTCTTTTGACGAACATACAGTATCAAGACTGTATCAAGGACAGCTTTTTTCCATCTACATAATATTGCAAAAATCAGAAACTTTCTGTCCAAAAATTATGCAGAAAAATGAATCCATGCTTTTGTTACTTACTACTTTCCGGCTACCCGGATAAAGCACTAAATAAACTTCAGTTAGTGCTAAATACGGCTGCTAGAATCCTGACTAGAACCAAAAAAACTGGCTTCCTGTCAAGGTAAGGGCTGATTTCAAGGTTTTTCTGCTAACCTACAAAGCATTACATGGGCTTGCTCCTACCTATCTCTCTGATTTGGTCCTGCTTCACATACCTACACGTACGCTACGGTCACAAGACACAGGTCTCCTAATTGTCCCTAGAATTTCTAAGCAAACAGCTGGAGGCAGGGCTTTCTCCTATAGAGCTCCATTTTATGGAATGGTCTGCCTACCCATGTGAGAGACGCAAACTCGGTCTCAACCTTTAAGTCTTTACTGAAGACTCATCTCTTTACATACGATTGAGTGTAGTCTGGCCCAGGAGTATGAAGGTGAACGGAAGGTGAACGGAAAGGATCTAGAGCAACGAACCGCTCTTGCTGTCTCTGCCTGGCTGGTTCCCCTCTTTCCACTGGGATTCTCTGCCTCTAACCCTATTACAGGGGCTGAGTCACTGGCTTACTGGTGCACTTTCATGTCATCCCGAGGAGGGGTGCGTCACTTGAGTGGGTTGAGTCACTGATGTGATCTTCCTGTCTGGGTTGGCGCCCGCCCTTGGGTTGTGCCGTGGCGGAGATCTTTGTGGGCTATACTCGGCCTTGTCTCAGGATGGTAAGTTGGTGGTTGAAGATATCCCTCTAGTGGTGTGGGGGCTGTGCTTTGGCAAAGTGGGTGGGGTTATATCCTTCCTGTTTGGCCCTGTCCGGGGGTATCATCGGATGGGGCCACAGTGTCTCCTGACCCCTCCCGTCTCAGCCTCCAGTATTTATGCTGCAGTAGTTTGTGTCTGGGGGCTAGGGTTAGTTTGTTATATCTGGAGTACTTCTCCTGTCTTATCCGATGTCATGTGTGAATTTAAGTATGCTCTCTCTAATTCTCTCTTTCTCTCTCTCGGAGGACCTGAGACATAGGACCATGCCTCAGGACTACCTGGCATGATGACTCCTTGCTGTCCCCAGTCCACCTGGCCATGCTGCTGCTCAAGTTTCAACTGTTCTGCCTGTGATTATTATTTGATCATGCTAGTCATTTATGAACATTTGAACATCTTGGCCATGTTCTGTTATAATCTCCACCCGGCACAGCCAGAAGAGGACTGGCCACCCCACATAGCCTGGTTCCTCTCTTGGTTTCTTCCTAGGTTTTGGCCTTTCTAGGGAGTTTTTCCTAGCCACCGTGCTTCTACACCTGCATTGCTTGCTGTTTGGGGTTTTCAGGCTGGGTTTCTGTATAGCACTTTGAGATATCAGCTGATGTACAAAGGGCTATATAAATACATTTGATTTGATTTCAACAACAGTATGACACGGAGTGGAAAGCATGGTAGTTGTGGATGTTGTTTCAAAGTCTAACACAACAAAACGGACACAGCTTTTTAAGGTGATGATTCATTTAAAACACCCATAAGCATATTCAAGCTTATTGCATTCACATAGGCATATGAGGCCAAGCATGAAAAAAACTGCATTAAAATTATGACGTTACAATACATAGCCTACCGCATATTAAGCATTGGCAGAAATATATATTTTTTAATTATTTAAGATGTCTTTGGACATAATTGGTCTGGCATATACTCCAAAATGCAACCAATTCTAGTAATTGGCTTTGAAAGTGGACTGTATTTTTATGCATACTGAATGGACTGTTACATTATTCTATGCTCCAAACTTTCTTTGCATGAGTCCGAGGGGAAACGTAAAGGCCTAGGCTATACTGTTGGTTCATTGATTGTGCAGGGGCAGCTTATAGAGTTAGCCTACAATTGTATTGAATTTGTTATGATTTTAAACAGCCTAGTAATAGGGCTTTAAATATTTTCATAAGTAATAGGCTGACATTACCTTCAGCTAGCTACAGAATATATCTCTCACACACACACAGTGTAATACACGTTTCCCTTTCTTACAATATATTCAGTGGAAATGGCAAATGTGAGGGACACCAGGAGAATTGCAGGCATGACAAAGTCATGGGGAGAGGTGGAACTACCCTGACACAGCTAACTGCCAACTGGAAGTCATTTATTAATTCAAATAATATGATTTCTCATAGCAAATTGAAAAAATGTATCATAAGAAGACAAGTCTCAAACTCCTCATTTAAAGACTGGAATAGTATTCATTAACAAACTGCGATTGTCACAAATTGTTTTTTTGATCAATAAGATTAGCTATTTTGCCATTCATTTGGCAAAAGGTCAGAATTGAGCAGACTGTGTGAATGCAGCCATTTAGGCCTATCAAACAATTCATAATACACTGTCAGAAAATGTATTTTTAACATAAAAGCTAAGAGGGAGTGGAGCTACTGACTTTGTGTATTTGGACAAATGTTTGAGATAAATAAAGTGAGGCTGAAAGGCGGCCAAACGGCTATCTGCCCCTCATATGACAAAGCACTGGTCTCACAGTAGTTTAAGGACAGACCCTTCCCTCTCCCCCAGAATGATGGTCACTGCTCGTTCCTGTAGACACTATTTATAAAGGACACTACTTCAAACAGCACTTTCCACTGTCCATCGCCCAGAGCTCTAGTTTTGGTCCTCCTTGAATTCTACTCTTTTGAAGATAAAACATTTGTCACAAGCCCTGCAATTTCTTTCTCCGACCATTCTGTTTTGACATCTCTAGCATGTCACTGAAACGTTGGGTAAAATCTATAATAATCCCCTGTATAGTTCTCAATACAAAACCACACGTTCCCTGGGCAGTGAGCAGTCCTACCAATAATTGGTTCCTAAATTTTGACAGAATGAAAACCCACCTGGACCTTGTTCATTTCCAATATCCAGTGTACAGACCTATTCTTGATAAAGTTATTTTTGGCATTAATCTCGCTTTTAAAAAAAAGTTTGATTGTCACATACACTGGAGCAAATGAAGGTTAAGTGCCTTGAAGGGCACAGACAGATGGTTCCCCTTGTCGGCTCGGGTATTCGAACCAAGGAACTTTTGCCTAATGCAGAAATTACAGATAGGCTCAAGTCATTCAATAGCAACAAGTCCTGCCGGGAATAAACAGATGGGGGGAGGGACGCCTTGACACATCCCCCACACACACACACAAAACACTGAAATACAAGAAACTATCAATCCCTAGGTTGTTTCTGGGTCAAATGTTTGTAAAAATATTAAATTCAACAAAAACCATTTCACATACAATTAGTCCCTTCTCCCAGTCAAATGCTGAACTAAATATGGACTTTTGTCAGACTGTACTCAACACCAGACTTTTTTTTTCATCCATCATTGGATGCAGTCACTGGAATAATGATTACCGGCAGCATTTAATTCAGTTTTGGATTTGTGGAATAAAAATGGTCTATTGAGGTCAGCCTGGGACACCTCATAAGAGGCAGTACAACGTGTATTTCACAGGGGCATGCTGGATTAGGCAATTCATCAAACTGCCTGTGGTGTAATGAGGTTTAACCAGCCCTTTAATCCCAAGGAAATTAATCAACTGGAATTAAACAATTGTGAGCATCTTATAAAAGGTGAAGCCTTAAGCTTCTTAATAAGTAGATTTCCCCCTCTCTCATCTGACCTGTGTCCAGTTGTAAAAAAAAACTAAAAAGATCAAAACGTATATAAACTCATTTTATTGGCTCATGATTTTGATTGTTTAGAGTGCCTTCAGCAACATTTGACAAAGGAATGACCAGAACTACAGGTGAGGGTGAGATACTAACTCAAAAGGCAACATGATTTCCCCAAACACAAAACAATTTCAAGCAGTGTCATCTTAATAATATCCATAAATATAAATTATACAATATCCAAAACAAAACAAATTTGCAAAGGACATTTGAGGCGCAGTGTCATCGTGAAAACAATTCAGTTTATTAGACTCAGGCATCCACAATATCAGTATACTAAAATGAGAATTGTGTTAAAAAGCCATGTTTTTAAAAAAGCATTTTAAAATACACATACCCACTCACTAGTCCCTGCAGCAAAATTTAACAACGAGGTTGGAATAAATGAAGTAAAAGTGTTTTTGCATGTATGCAATGCAGAACAGGAGGACGGGTCAGTTAGTCTCAGTATAAGAAGGTGCCGAAGCTGCCCATACCGTTCCTCCTGAACTGGTTGTCCTGTATGGAGACAAACATCTCCTGGGAGAGCAGGTTGTCATCTGCCTGGGTCACCCCCAGCTCCTTCAGCCTGCTCTTCTGGAGTCGCTGCTTCTTGGCTGACGTGGCCACCAGCTCCCTCTTGATGGCATCGTTGCCCTCCGTGAACTCCGGAGGAACGACGTAACAAGACGAATAGGAGACTGGTTCCTTCACGGAGCAGTCGTCCACCACGATGACGGGCACATCCACCTGCAGCTTCCCCTCGCCCTTCATCTCGTCTTTCCCCTCTTCTTTATCCAGTTGCTCATCTGGAAAATAACATGAATCAGTTCATGACAGGCTTGTCAACACCTCACTGTGACATTGACCTAATACCACCACTTCCTTCTCCATCATGACAAATCAGAATGTCATGTTTATGAAAACACCACATCTTCCTGTGAAATATTAATACATTCTGTTCAAAAATCACACTGACAGTATTTTAACTGAGTGCCCTTACGGATCAATCGCCGATAATTGCCATGCTCTTACAGTTTCAAATCAAAATGCGAGCAGCCTCATCGACGTTTAAAGGGGGGAATGTTTAATTAATCAACAGCATTTGTTTTGCTAATTTCCGGAAGATAAACAACATAATGGACATATCTTCAATAACAACGAAATGACAATTATTACCCAGTTGGCTTTGTAGTGTGTCTGAAAAACTGATGAATGCTGTATTTCACATTTTTAAAAGGTAATCTGAAAAGAGATGGCTTTGTTCATTTTTTTTATAAATTTACACACATTCCCCTGTCTGGGGTAGAGGTATTTATTCCTGTGTACTGGGGGTGGGGGGTCAAACAATAAGGGACATTCCGTTAGAGGACGCTGGAGAGGGCGAGAGATGGAGAGCACTCCAGATGTATTTTAAGCCATGCCACCTTCAGCTGCATCTTTTATTCTGCAGCTGCCCTGGACTGAAGGTCAAGCTCATTTAAACTTCCCAGTGAAACTAACTCTGCCTTCCAGAAACAGTAAGTCGATTTATGTGGGGAAACACTGAGTAAGACTTGGTTAGTACCTAGTCTCACGTGGCAATCCTTCCAAATCCTGTCTTGCTGATTCTAAAATTGGAAGTCTGGAGAACTTCAGTATTGGATTATGTGCTTGAATGGGAGCGCTGGCATTCAACTCTCAAATTACATTTGCTCGAAGTAGATATTACATTTCCCCTCAGATGCATTTCCCAGTTTTATTCCCTTGTTTCGTACATTCTCTTCCTACCGTGTCAGAGTTTCAGTAGCATGTGTGATGTTCGTATTGTATCTAAAAGCTTGTTACAAATCAGAATAATTTTCAGAAAGGCAAAACTCAATTTGGAACGCCACTGATGCAAAAATGTCAATGCATCACGAGTTTCCATCTAGACTCTGCTGTACGCCACCCCTTATCATATAACAACTTCCCAATGATTTGGAACTAGTTAGTACCTGAAGGGGTGTCTCCCTGTGCAGCGTCGCCCTGTGCAGCCTCGCCCTGTGCAGCTGCAGCGTCACTAGGTTTGACCAGGATCACTCCGTATCCCTCGTTGTTGTGGATCACGTTGTTCACCATGGTGATCTTGGGCATGGTGTCCAGCTCATCAGCAAAGTCCTGTTGGAAGATGGGATGGAGGAGGTTGACAAATTGAGCAACAGAGTTGGGGGGGGAGACGGGCATAAACAGAGTCATCACGTCCGTCTTCCTGCTTAAGTTGTCCTGGCCAAATCCAACGCATCGGGCAGAGACAACAGGAAGGAAGGCTCTGAGGGAGCGATAAAAAAAACACTGCCGTTCTAGCCTCAGGGAATGAGATAAGACCCCAGAAGTCGTCTGGAGGTCACGAGGAAAATAAGTCCATATTTGTTTTTTCGCTGTGTGTGCGCGCATTTTCTCCACTAAACTCAATTTCGGTTGAGGGAAAATAATGCCACAGGCTTAGAATTTAACAACCTAGAAAGAGATGAAGGTTGGATGTGCTCGTGCTGGGAGCAGTGATACACAGATTGGAAAACGACCAGTAGAACTTCAGTCTCTTACCTTGATCAGGATCCCTTCTTTGCAGTGATGTATGCCATTTCCCACCATACTGCAGACACTGCCCGGGTAAATCTCCACGCCAGCTCCCTACAGCACAACAGTTATCAGCATGTAGAGACACAGCTAGGCTACCGCACGGCCTCAGACACACACACAATGATTAACATAACAGCTAGATCTGTAGCAATCAAAAAAGAAAGCCACCATGAGAAGTGGCAATGACCTCTTACCTTAGAGCCGTAGAGGTCACACATGTTCATGGTCAGGTGGCCTGACGTCCGCACAATGACACCGGTCGTCTCGCACTGAAGGACACAGTTCTCCATCTCCAGCTTACCCTGACGTACGCCTGGAAACAAGAGGGAAATAAGACGAAAATCGACACTAGGGAGAAAATGAAGATGCCAGCTAGATCCTAGTATTCCGAATGGTTACACACACACACACACAACCCATTCTACTCCTAGCAAGTCATTGATATATGGCTGTTGCCGGATGTTAAGCAGCGCCAGCAGCTTAGGCAGAATTATTAATGCAGGCCAGTGAGTGGACTGATAGTAGAGCTGGGGGGAGCAGGGTAGATGTAGAGGCAGAATCACATTGGGAGGACGAAGACGACTCACAGAGGATGCCTTCGATAGCGTCGTGCTGGATGAACTTGACGTTGGAGATCTTCACGTCGGCTCCTGTTGACTCCACAAACGAGTCCCCTTTGTTCTTCTTCTCAATCACCACCTCATCAGGTAGACCAAACCCTGAAAATAAAGATTTAGCCTAAATCAGGGCCTAAAATGTACTTTTTGGTCCACCAGTCACCATAGCAGGTCGATTTAAAATTCTACCAGCCACTCAGGGACAAAACACAGATTAGCATGCTTTGTAATGTTTCTAAAACAAATGCATTACTAGTAAGAAGTAATATGGTATATTGTTAAATTTTTTGTGACCTATTTTAACCAAAATATCAGAGAAAAATATTCACCTGCCTCAAGGACAGGGGGTTACCATGGTAATGTGACTCCAGTCATGTGTGACTGAATGACTAGTATCTGCGTTGTCTTCTCTTCCCTAATAGTTGAAACTCAAACATTGAAAAACCTGGCGTGTGAACAAAACAGTCTACTGTAAATAGCAAAGAAACAGGGAACAAGTCTCACTTCAGTAGACTGGTCTCAAATAAATTAGACCAACTTGTGTCTGTGTGCTGCGCTTCTAAAAATGAATCATTCAGCTCTTCATGTGCGCACAGCCCCCAAGCCAGGCAGTGATGCAGAGCAAGGTGAGATAGGCTATAGGGATTCATAGTTTTTACTTTGTGCAATTACATTTACCAGCTATGAAACAAAAAGGCTAAAATACTACAGAATCTCTTTAACTACATATCAAAATGTTACAATTTTTATTCACAAATGCGAATGAAATGCTCGCACTGTGGAGCCCTGACCAATCCACCAACGCGGCTGGTGAAATAGACGTCTGAACAACATTTGGCAGGTGTTCATTTTAGGCTCTGGTCTACATGCATCTCTGCATGTGTGAGGTCAACACACTAGCTGTGTGCCGAACAAGACAGCTGATGACCACAAAACTACATGAATTGTACATAGGACTGGGAATTGCCTAGTGCGAATATTGAGATTCTATACAGTACCAGTCAAAAGTTGGGACACAACTACTCATTCAAGGGTTTTTCCTTTACTTTTACTATTATCTTCATTGCAGAATAGTGAAGACATCAAAACTACGAAATAACATATGGAATCTTGTAACCAAAAAAAAAGTGGTTAACAAATCAAAATATATTTTATATCCTTCAAAGTAGACACCATTGCATTTACACACTCTTGGCATTCTCTCAACCAGCTTCATGAGGTAGTCACTTGGAAAGCATTTCAATTAACAGGTATGCATTGTTAAAAAGTTAATTTCTGGAATTTCTTTACATCTTAATGCATTTGAGCCAATCAGTTGTGCTGTGACAAGGAAGGGGTGGTACACAGAAGATTAGCCTATTTTTGGTAAAAGACTCAAAGTCCATATTATGGCAAGAACAGCTCAAATAAGCAAAGCGAAACGACAGTCCATCATTAAGACATGAAGGTCAGTCAATCTGGAAAATTAACAACTTTGAAAAAGTTTCTTCAAGTTCAGTCGCAAAAACCAAGCGCGGATGAAGAAATTGGCTCATGAGGACTGCCACAGGAAAGGAAGAGTTATCCTCCACTGCGGAGGCCAAGTTCATTAGAGTTACCAGTCTCAGAATTCAGAAATTTACTGCACATCAGAGTTCAAGTAACAGACAACATCAACTATTCAGAGGAGACCGCGTTGAATCAGCCCTTCATGGTCAAATTGCTGCAAAGAAACCACTACTAAAAAGGACACCAATAAGAAGAGACTTGCTTGGGCCAAGAATCCCGAGCAATGGACATTAGACCGGAAGAAATCTGTTCTTTGGTCTGATGAGTCCAAATGTGAGATTTTCGGTTCCAACCACCATGTCTTTGTGAAGCTGTCATCAAGGTAAAGGGTGGCTACTTTGAAGAATCTAAAATATATATGCTGAAAAAAAAAGAAACATCCCTTTTTCCAGGACCCTGTCCTTCAATGATAATTCATAAAAATTCAAATAACTTCACAGATCTTCATTGTAAAGGGTTTAAACACTTTCTCATGTTTGTTCAATGAAACATAAACAATTAATGAACATGCAGCTGTGGAATGGTGATTAAGACACGAACAGCTTACAGACGGTAGGCAATTAAAGTCACAGTTATGAAACCTTAGGACACTAAAGAGGTCTTTCTACTGACTCTGGAAAAACACCAAAACAAAAACGCCCAGTGTCCCTGCTCATCTGCGTGAACGTGCCTTAGGGATGCTTCAAGGAGGCATGAGGACTGCAGATGTGGCCAGGGCAATACATTGCAATGTCCGTACTGTGAGACGCCTCAGACAGAGCTACAGGGAGACAGGACAGACAGCTGATCGCCCTCTGTGGCAGACCACGTGTAACAAGACCACCACAGGATCGGTACATCCGAACATCACACCTGCGGGACAGCTACAGGATGGCAACAACAACTGCCCGAGTTACACCAGATATGCACAATCCCTCCATCAGTGCTCAGACTGTCCGTAATAGGCTGAGAGAGGCTGGACTGAGGGCTTGTAGGCCTGTTGTAAGGCAAGTCCTCACCAGATATCACCGGCAACTACGTCGCCTATGGGCACAAACCCACCGTCACTGGACCAGACAGGACTGGCAAAAAGTGCTCTTCACTGAGGAGTCACGGTTTTGTCTCAGGAATGAACGTTACACCGAGGCCTGTACTCTGGAGCGGGATCGATTTGGAGGTGGATAATCCGTCATTGTCTGGGGCAGTGTGTCACAGCATCATCGGACTGAGCTTGTTGTCATTGCAGGCAATCTCAACGCTGTGCGTTACAGGGAAGACATCCTCCTCCCGCATGTGGTACCCTTCCTGACATGACCCTCCAACATGACAATGCCACCAGTCACACTGCTCGTTATGTGCATGATTTCCTGCAAGGCAGGAATGTCAGTGTTCTGCCAAGAGCCCAGATCTCAATCCCATTGAGCACGTCTGGGACCTGTTGGATCGGAGGGTGAGGGCTAGGGCCATTCCCCCCCAGAAATGTCCAGGAACCTGCAGGTGCCTTGGTGGAAGAGTGGGGTAACAATTCACAGCAAGAACTGGAAAATCTGCTGCAGGCCATGTGGAGGAGATGCACTGCAGCATTTAATGCAGCTGGTGGCCACACCAGATACTGACTTACTTTTGATTTTGACCTCCTTTTGTTCAAGGACACATTATTCCATTTCTGTTAGTTACATGTCTGTGGAACTTGTTCAGTTTGTCTCAGTTGTTGAATCTTATGTTCATACAAATATTTACACATGTTAAGTTTGCTGAAAATTAACAGTTGACAGTGAGATCACGTTTCTTTTTTGCTGAGTTTAGGTGCCAGGCGCACCGGTTTGTCAAGAACTGCAACGTAGCTTGGTTTTTCACACAACAGTTTCCCATGTGTACCAACAGTGGTCCACCACCCAAAAGACATCCAGCCAACTTGACAAATGTGGGAAGCATTGGAGTCAACATGGGCCAGCATTCCTGTGTAATGCTTGACAGGTAGAGTTCATGCCCTGACGAATTGAGGCTGTTCTGAGGGGAAGGTGCAACTCAATATTAGGTTCTTAATGTTTGGTATACTCAGTGTAAACAGCATGTATTGCAATTCGATACTGTGATTTTATTGCGATTTGATGTTCTAAACATATTGCTCACTATTTGTCTACGGCAGAGGGACAAGAGAGTTATGAAAAGAGTTATTTTGGTTGGTCATGGAGAATAGTGCTGAAAACACGTTCACATGTTTGTTTTTTTAAATGGCGAACAAGCTATAGAATGATGAGCTATAGGTTTTTGCGCATGTACAGCCGACTAGCGCTAGCTAATGCTAACTACCTAGCAACAATCTAAAACGTGGAGTCAAGGTATTTCGATAAGAAATCGGCAAAAATAATATTGCAATACTCTACTTAACGTACTGATTTTCTCACCAACTGTACATAGAAGACTTATCATATGGAATAAATTGAATTTGCTCTTTGCATGCTGACAGCTGGGACAACTAGCTCAGGGATCAATGGCCAGTGTTGGGTCTGAACACTCCTTCCGACCTTGCAGTGGTTTACATGACAAGTAGCGATTCAGCACAATCCCAGGCAAGCAGCACTGTACAACAGTGCAGAATGTGATGGACCGTGTTCTGATGGCTAGGGTTCATTATTCTCTGTTCCTTGACAGATGGCCTGGAGACACATGTTCCACAATGTGGCCAACAATTCTACAGCACTGGCTGGGTTCCACACGCTGCCATTGGAAAGGCCAAAGGCTGAATATCGATTGGTAAAGTCATAGGCCCATGCACACTTCCAGGAGAGGAAAACCATATTCCCAGTGGGCTTCAAGACTGGCAAAAATGTGCTGCTGCTTAGAGAATTAATTTTAATTTAAAATGCTAAAACCGGTGCACTGATCGCAGATCACAAATGCATTCTGTTCTTAACAAGTGCTGACCAACAACCTCCTCACTATTGAATTCTAAGGTCTCTTCAGGAACACAGACCGTTTGGAAATTCTCACAATACTTATGAAGATGGATCATATGCATTTCCCCCCTGTCTTTGATACAGCAATATCCCAAAAGCAATAAGCGCCTGTGTGCCTGGCTCCTCTAAATATCAAAGGCTCTTTGGTGGGAGGGAGAATTCTATTATGGTAATCCGGCGGTGGTCTAATTGAGTTGCTCATCTCCTGTCGTGGTACAGTGCCAGGCAGTGCTGCGTCTTATTTCCCCACCCTCTTTATCTCAGCTTTCAGGGGGTTCCTAGAACCACAGGAGGGCAAGCACATACAAACAGCCCCATGTCAAAAAAAAACTGCGCCTCTGCTCTGACCTCTCCTCACCCGCGCTAGCCTTCTCTATTAATTAATATCACCCCCCATTCAAACGCTTACCGCGCCATCAAGCTCCATTTGCTTTACGAGGACTCCAACTGTACATCCCGCATACTCTCTGCGATACATTTATTTCAATCCATCTACTGTACATTGAGGGGTGGTTTAACCTTCAAGAAAAGCATGAACACGGCCACATAGTGCAGCCAGTACCGTAAAAGTATCTGCAGGTGAACACTTGATTTCATATGGCCATAACAGTACTTGGCAGCACATTAGTCACAGCATAGCAACAGATTCCTTAGTGAGAGAAAAGGATGGAAGGATTCAGACTAGAGGTTGACCGAGTATGATTTTTCAACGCCGATATCGGCGGACCAAAAAATGCCAGTACAGATTAAAATCGGCCGAAATATATTTGTAATTACGACAATAATGAATGAACAATTTTAACTTAATATAATATATCAATCAAATCAATTTAGTCTCAAATAAATAATGAAATATGTTCAATTTGGTTTAAATAATGCAAAAACAAAGCGTTGGAGAAGAAAGTGAAAGTGCAATATTTGCCATGTAAAAAAGCTAAAGTTGAAGTTCCTTGCTCAGAACATGAGTCTTCAATATTCCCAGGTAAGAAGTTTTAGGTTGTAGTTATTATAGGACTATCTCTCTATAGAATTTGTATTTCATATACCTTTGACTATTGGATGTTCTAATAGGTACTTTAGTGTTGCCAGCCTAATCTTGGGAGTTGATAGGCTTAAAGTCTTAAACAGCTCAATGCTGGAAGCATTGCGAAAGAGCTGCTGGCCAACACAGGAAAGTGCTGTTTGAATGAATGCTTACGAGCCTGCTGCTGCCTACCACCGCTAAAGTTTATTCTTTCAGTGAAATACGGAACCATTCCGTAATTTATCTAACGGGTGGCATTCATAAGTCCAAATATTGCTGTTACATTGCACAACCTTCAATGTTATGTCATAATTATGTAACATTCTGGCAAATTAGCTCACAACGGGCCAGGCGGCCCAAACAGTTGCATTTTACCTGACTGCGTGCAATGAACGCAAGAGAAGTGACAATTTCCCTAGTTAATATTGCCTGCTAACATGAATTTCTTTTAACTAAATATGCAGGTTTTATGCAGGTACATTTATGCAACGTTTGGCGAAGTTGGCTGTCTGTTAGGAAGGAATGGTCTTCACACAGTTCGTAACGAGCCAGGCGGCCCAAACTGCTGCATATAACGTTACCCTGACTCTGTTGCACAGAACACAAGAGAAGATACACAATTTCCTTAGTTAAAAGAAATTCATGTTAGCAGGCGATATTAACTAAATATGTAGGTTTAAAAACATATACTTGTGTATTGATTTTAAGAAAAGCATTGATGTTTATGGTTAGGTACACATTGGTGCAACAGTGTTTTTTTCACGAATGTGCTTCTTAAAAAAAATAAAAAATCACCCGTTTGGCGAAGTAGGCTGTGATTCAATGATAAATTAACAGGCACCGCATAGATATGCAACGCAGGACTAGCTAGATAAACTAGTAATATCAACCATGTGTAGTTCACTAGTGATTATGTTAAGATTGATTGTTTTTATAAGATACGTTTAATGCTAGCTAGCAACCAGACATGTGAAACGTTACCTTCCACTGATATGGAGTCTGGGATACTGATGGAGCTGGTGACATTGTAGTGTCCTGGAAGGATGATGACCACGTCTCCCTCGTAGCAGGCACTCACAGCCAGCAGGGGCTCACTGTGAAACTAACATTTAACACAAGAGCAGTTCCAGTAGACAGTCGGTCTGTACAATACAGATCTGCACTCATGACTAAACAGATGGACACAGAAACACTTGTTTTCCCGCTTCGGACGTCTCGGTGGAATACAAAAGATACTAGAGCCGAGGCGTTCAGGCGAACAGACAGAGCTTCGACAAATCCTGGCGGAATGCCAGTTTACAGGAACTAGGGAGGTCATATAAAAAGACAGCCCAAGCGCCTCGGCAAATCCAAGCGCATTAGACCCTTACACAAGTGAGACATGGTTAGAGAACATAACCATTGGGTTTCATCTCTGGTCATCTCATTAAACAGGCCATTTGAAATGGAAAACTGGGCCAACTTAAATGTGATCAAAATACAATATGCTATGGATAAAACATTTAGAAATACCATTTTAATTTGTTTGCCATACCTGTACTTCAAACTCTTCCCCTGAGAATTTGGGCCCAAGCATGTCTGCCATCAGGCTCTGCAGCTGGCTAACTGTAGTAGAGAGAGACACGACATGGACCATCCGGCCGCCTGAGGCACGAGGCCCCTTGGCCCTGCACGACTGCTGCCCCGAGTTCACCTTGTATCCCAGCACATACCTGCAGTGTCAGGAGAGAATACATGTATGGAGACGAACAGAATGGTACAGCACTGGACAGAGCAGGTAAATGTTCCCCTTTCCCATAGACTCTCAAAGTATAGGCCCAAGTGTGCATTAGGAGCAGCTATAAAGTCAATTGCTGTGCCTTTTGTATTCTAACAAGAGGTCGACCTATTAATCAGGGTCCGATTTCAAGTTTTCATAACAAATCGGTAATCGTCATTTTGGGACACCGATTACATTGCACGCCACAAGGAGACTGCGTTACGCAAGTGCAGCAAGGAGCCAAGGTAAGAAGCTAGCTAACATTAAACTTGTAAAAAAAAACAATCAATCTTAAAATAATCCCTAGTTAAACTAGTAATATCAATCATGTGTAGTTATCTAGCTTGTCCTGCGTTGCATATAATCGATGCAGTGCCTGTTAATTTATCGAATCACAGCCTACTTCCCCAAACGGGTGATGATTAAAAAATTTTTTTAAAACACTGTCGTAGCACCAACGTGTACCTAACCATAAACATCAATGCCTTTCTTAAAATCAATACACAAGTATATATTTTTTAAACCTGGATATTTGGTTAATATTGCCCACTAACATGAATTTCTTTTAACTCGGGAAATTGTGTCACTTCTCTTGTGTTCTGTGCCAGCAGAGTCAGGGTATATGAAGCAGTTTGGGCTGCCTGGCTCATTGCGAACTGTGTGAAGACCATTTCTTCCTTACAAAGACCGTAACTAATTTGCCAGAATTGTACATAATTATGACGTAACATTGAAGGTTGTGCAATGTAACAACAATATTTAGACTTAGGGATGCCACATGTTATATAAAATACAGAACAGTTCCGTATTTCACTGAAAGAATAAACATTTGTTTTCTTCGAAATTATGGTTTCCGGATTTGACCATATTAATGACCTACGGCTTGTATTTCTGTGTGTTATTATTATAAGTCTATGACTTTATATTTGATAGAGCAGTCTGGCTGAGCGGTGGTAGGCAGCAGCAGGCTCGTAAGCATTCATTCAAACAGCACTTTCCTGCATTTGCCAGTAGCTCTTCGCTGTACTTTAAGCATTGCGCCGTTTATGACTTCAAGCCTATCAACTCCCAAGATTAGGCTAGCAATACTATAGTGCCTATAAGAACATCCAATAGTCAAAGGTATATGAAATACAAATGCTAGAGAGAGAAATAGTCCTATAATAACTACAACCTAAAACTTCTTACCTGGGAATATTGAAGACTCACGTTAAAAGGAACCACCAGCTTTCATATGTTCTCATGTTCTGAGCAAGGAACTTCAACTTTAGATTTTTTACATGGCAAATATTGCACTTTTACTTTATTCTCCAACACTATGTTTTTGCATTATTTAAACCAAATTGAACATATTTCATTATTTATTTGAGACCAAATTGATTTGATTGATATATTATATTAAGTTAAAAGTGATCATTCAGTATTGTTGTAATTGTCATTATTACAAATATATATCAATAATCGCTATCGGCGTTGAAAAATCATAACCGGTCAACCTCTAATTCTAACCAGAGTATGGTGCATTGAACTGGACTGTAGTGTTATTACGTGAGGTGTTTTACTATCAACTGGGGCAGTGTAGGTCAAACACACTAGCTCAAGGACAGAGGTGAATCCAATAGCTTTTACTCAGTCGTCTTATTTTCATCCTCCGTAAAGAGACCAACTCCATCAGTCACACAACTATGCCCTCAACACACACACACACTGCAGAGACACTGATAGCTCCTCTCAGTCTTCCCACCCCGTGTCCCCTTGGGCAGTTACCTGAGCAGCGGGTTCTCCATGATCCGGAGTTTGCGCTTCAGGGACTCCATCTGCTCGTACATCCTTAGGCCCTCCACCATGGACACGTTGTCCAGCTCCGACTCAGAGTCGCTGCTGATACCGTTCCGCAGGCTAGAGAACTCCTGGAACTTTTGAGAGCAGCGTGCCAAAAGAGAGTAATACTCTGCCACAAGTCCAGCAGGCACCCGATCTTCCAGAATATCATAAAACCTGCAGGATTGACAGCCACAGAGGGAGAGAAACGTATTTTTAAAAACACAATTGCATTATGGAGGTGGTCTTGAAGGAGTGTTGGGAACAAACTGTTCGGCAACATTGGAGGGCTAAGAGGTTAAGGTGAGATAACTAGTGGAGAAGATCAGAGCACAACATTGTTTTTTTTTTGATGGCCTTGTCCAGAATTTGAAACTGTTCTTAAACATTATTTGGAGAAAGAAAAATTCAGGTGAACATTGAGATTCTGAACAAGGAGGGTCTCGATTCTAAGGAGCCGGTCGTGAATGGGTAACAAAGACTGTCTTTAAAAGCAAATTGGCGACAGTGTCCTTGGTATAAACTAGGAGCTGATTGTTAGAGCAATAAGCTTTAGGATTTCTGCTGAAGCCAATAAGACGTCTTAAACCTCGTCTCCACCCGTAAATATCCACCCATTTAAAAAAAAAAAAAAAAAAAAAAAAAAAAGCCACAGTACGCTCAAAATCCCCAGGTACACACTGCCATCTATTGGCCAAATAACAATCTGCACCCTCTCACTGCAACAGCCTTGAGCATATCCAGCTCCAACAATTAGACATGGAGCTTGCTCAAGTGCGCCTGAACTGCAATGATTTGCAAAGCTCTACAGGTTCCTATGCCATATGGCCGTTCTGATAGTGGCATTCAAATAATGGGTTCAACCAAGCCGTGTCATTGGCAGATCTGAACCAATACAGCCTAAATGAGAAAGTGCCAATCAAGCCCACACACGGACTAATCTTCCCATTCCCCACACTATCAACCTTCTACACATACAGCCTGAGGCGGGGCTCCACACATCTGACAAAGTAGTCAAAGTCATCATCCTCGTCCTCGTCGTCCCACTGTCTCCAGATGTGTTTGTAGAAAAACCTAAAAAAGAAGAAAGGTTTGAGACAGTTCAGACAAGAGATTTCACAGCACAGAAGCAGAACCAGTTGTTCCACTGTGTCATCTCTCTTCAGGCTATTTCTCAGTGTCTGTCACACCACGAAATTTACACACCCTTGTTATTTAGTATCACATAGAAGAAAAACATTCTGCGGCTATAATATGACGGTTCTGTCTTGCCTGCCCATTTACAATCTTTTGACTGTTTGTCATATCGTATCTGAGAAAATGTATGTGCAAAAAAGTTAAATACCGCAGCTTTAACCACTCCAAAAAAAGAAGTTCCTTCACAGGAAAAAGTTAATTTTTTCTAAAGTTCTATCAAGCGGACCAAAAGACAAGAGGAACACATTTTCAGACACACATTAAGAGACGTTAAAGTCAGGCACACCCAAATTAAATGTCAGTTCCACCACATGCAAACTCCTACAACAAGAGGTTTCAATAATTGTTACGGGGGGGAATGGAACAAATCGCCTTCGGCACTTTTTCTGGTGCTTTCTCCTCTAACGTGGAAAGAAATACAGTTGAAGTCGGAAGTTGACATACACTTAGCTTGGAGTCATTAAATCTCATTTTTCAACCACTCCAAAAATGGTCTTGTTAAACTGTAGTTTTGGCAAGTCGGTTAGGACATCTACTTTGCGCATGACAAGTAATGTTTTCCAACAATTGTTTTTACACAGATTATTTCACTTATAATTCACTGTATTACAATACCAGTGGGTCAGAAGTTTACATACACTAAGTTGACTGTGCCTTTAAACAGCTTGGAGAATTCCAGAAAATTATGTCATAGCTTTAGAAGCTTCTGATAGGCTAATTGACATCGAGTCAATTTGAGGTGTAACTATGGCTGTATTTCAAGGCCTACCTTCAAACTCAGTGCCCCTTTGCTTGACATCATGGGAAAATCTAAATAAATCAGCCAAGACCTCAGAAGAAAAATTGTAGACCTCCACAAGTCTGGTTCATCCTTGGGAGCAATTTCCAAATGGCCTGAAGGAACCACGTTCATCTGTACAAACAATAGTACGCAAGTATAAACACCATGGAACCACGCAGCCGTCATACCCCTCAGGAAGGAGACGCGTTCTGTCTCCTAGAGATGACCGTACTTCGGTGCGAAAAGTGCAAATCAATCACAGAACAGCAAAGGATATTGTGAAGATGCTGGAAGAAACAGGTACAGAAGTATCTATATCCTCAGTAAAACGAGTCCTATATCGACATAACCTGAAAGGCTGCTCAGCAAGGAGGAAGCCACTGCTTCCTGGGAATGTGACGAAAGCTGATATAAAATATTCTCTCCTATTATTCTGGCATTTCACATTCTTAAAATAAAGTGGTGATCCTAACTGACCTAAGACAAGGCATTTTTACTAGGTTTAAATGTCAGGAATTGTGAAAAACTGACTTCAAATGTATTTGTCTAAGCTGTATGCAAACTTCAGACTTCAACTGTAACTGTGGTTAACCTGTTTACAATACGGTCTTACCGGAGGTGCTCAAGTGCCAGTGCAGTCTGGTCAAAGTCCCCAGACTCATCAAACACCACACGGAGCTCCTGCAGAGGAACTTTCTGCAGCGTGGCCTCTAGGAGAGTGTTCATGGCCTCCTCCGTCAGCTCGCAGCCTCTCGTCTCACACTGCAGGGGCACCACTAGCTTGACCTGGGCTTTCAGCTCCTTATAGTTCACATCCACCACCTGATGAAAAGGTCACAAGTATGAGGTTGTAACCTTCATATAACACTTTTCCCATGTTTGAATGGTTAGGCTACCCTGTTCAGTTACTTTTGCTTCGCCCATCAGATCTAACAATCTGCATAACATTGGAAAAGACAGCTGTTTCACACTGTTTAAACAGACCTCTGTATTCAGATTCACTATAAAACCAAATCCAAAGTGCAAGTGTTCCAATTCATTTCATGCAGTGGAGAAAGCAAAGCTCCTTTAGACAAGTCTCTTGCTGGGAAATCTTTCAGGTCGAAGTGACTTACCTCCACTAGCACATCAAAAACGTCTGTGCACCACTGTGCCTGCCAGTCACAAGGCTCCAGGACCTTCTCCAGGTAGTCAGCCGTGAAGGCCTTCACCTCGGATGTTTTACAATCACCTGTCCAAAACAACAGCACAGACAGCATCTGAGACAACCCCTCAAGTCAGTTTAATTTTTTAGCGTTGAAGAGCAATCAATATGGTTGTAGTAAACATCTTTTAACCACTTTAGCCAATAACCTTGACAACAATTGATGCAAGACCGTGGGAAGGTTACATACCTAGCATGTAGTCTTGATAGGCTTTGAATCTCTCGTAATAAAGCAGTTCATTTGTCTGAAAGGTGTCAGGTAGGGAGGCATCTCCTATGCGTTCGGCACGTTGCAACCGAGTACCAGCCATATCAGGGTTGAAGTAAGCTGTGCCGCTGTCACCATCATCATCATCATCCTCCTCGTTTTGGAAAAGTTCTGTGTTAGAAAATAAAGTTACATTAGGGTTGCACATTTTGGGGAATATTCAGGAGGTGGAAACTAACCATGGGAATTAACAGGAATTAACAGAAATATGTAAATTAATATTAATAGCATTTAAATGTAGAGGTTTTTCGCATTGGATATATTTACCATATCATATGGAGACAAAGTAAAAGGTTTGTTTCTATCATAAGTAGACATAATTGCAAATGATTAAATCATTCTAATAGTAATTTAAACAATTTAGTTACAAATTGAACTTTAATTAAATGAGTTCTTCACATGGGATGATTTCACTGAACAAAGGGAAAAATTGAATGACCCCAACGATCCATCGCAAGTCCCAAAAACATTTAACATACAGCTGTAAAATGAGTCTTGAAACTAAAGCTTCCTCGCAGGCTTCCATGTCTTCTCCCTTCACCTCCTCAATGTCCACCTCTTGAACATCAGACTGAGGCCTCATCACGGTCACTTTCCAACCCTGTTGAGGATGGCTCGTTGTCAGGATCAAAAAGCCTCACATTTGCCCGGATGAACACCAATTTTTCAACTCTTGTATTGGTCAGCCTGTTGCGTGATTTGGTGTGTGTTCCCAAACAAGGACCAGTTGCGCTTTGAGGCAGCTGATGTTGGTGGGATTTGGAGGATGGAGGCAACAGGGGTAATAGCCTCAGATCCAGAAAGTCCCTTCCACCAGGTGGCTGATGAGATATGTTGACACATCCTCCATATTGCATCTCCATCCCAAAGCCATGGCTTGGAAGTGTACTTTGCCAGACTTCCAAGAACCTTGCCCTTATCCAGGCCAAGGTGGCGAGACACAGTAGTGATGACAACATAGGCCTTGTTGATCTCTGCACCAGACCGGATGCGCTTGCCAGCATACTTGGGGTCCAATATGCACGCTGCAGCATGTGTGGGCTTCAGGCAGAAGGCTTCACGCTTTTGACGTATTTCAGAACTGCAGATTCCTCTGCTTGGATCAACAGTGAAGTGGGCAGGGGAGTACAGATTTCTCCTCTTACATCTGCAAGCAGAGTCTGAACATCAGACAGGATAGCATTGTCTCCCTCAATCCGCGCAATGCATACTGCTATAGGTTTCAGTAGTTTCAGGCTGCTTACCATTCTCTCCCAAAATAAATCATCCAGGAGGATCCTCTTGATGGGGCTGTCCATATTGGCAGACTGTGATATGGCCATTTCTTGGAGAGACTCCTTCCCCTCCAGAAGACAAACATGATGACAACACCACCCCAACGGGTGTTGCTGGGAAGCTTCAATGTGGCGCTCTTATTCTTCTCACTTTGCTTGGTGAGGTAGATTGCTGCTATAATTTTATGACCCTTCACATACCTAACCATTTCCTTGGCTCTCTTGTAGAGTGTATCCATTGTTTTCAGTGCCACGATGTCCTTGAGGAGCAGATTCAACGCATGAGCAGCACAGCCAATGGGTGTGATGTGAGGGTAGGACTCCTCCACTTTAGACCAAGCAGCCTTCATGTTTGCAGAATTGTCTGTCACCAGTGCAAATACCTTCTGTGGTCCAAGGTAATTGATGACTGCCTTCAGCTCATCTGCAATGTAGAGCCGGTGTGTCTGTTGTCCCTTGTGTCTGTGCCCTTGTAGAATACTGGTTGAGGGGTGGAGATGTGGGCAAGGAATAATTTTCTACAAACATTCGACCACCAATCGGAGATGATTGCAATACTCTGCTTTCTCTATGATTTGCTTGACCTTTACTTAAACTCTGCATGCAGCAAATGAGTAGACAAAGCACGTCTGGTTGGAGGAGTGTATGCTGGGCGAAGGGCATTCAGAAATCTCTTCCAACACACATTGCCTGTGAGCATCAGTGGTGGACCAGTTGCATACACAGCTCGAGCAAGTCATTCATCAGCATTTCTCTGACTACGTTCCTCCATTGAGTAAAACACTTCTGATTCAAGGACCATGAGCTGTTGCTATCGATTAGGTGTCCGATTCATCATTTTCACCTAGAATAGAAGTCGGAGGTTGCTTGTTGTGAGCGCTGAGGGAACTTTATGGACTTGGCCAGATGATTCTGCATCTTTGCTGCATTCTTCACATATGATATGGCACAGTATCTGCAAATGTACACTGATTTTCCTTCTACATTAGCTGCAGTGAAATGTCTCCACACATCAGATAGAGCCCGTGGCATTATCCTGTAAAAACTAGAAGTGTTAATTAAAATTTAAAAACTTAAAGTTCCATGTACAGATAAATAGTTACGCAGTTTTATTAAACAACTTCTTTGTAAGATAGTTTTCAACTGAAACATGTACAGAAACAGGTGAATTAACACTCAGTTAGCAGGCTCAAGCAAACTAAAACCCACAAAAAAAATAAAACGTCCCCTCACTGTCAACTGTTTATTTTCAGCAAACTTAACATGTGTAAATATTTGTATGAACATAAAAATTCAACAACTGAGACAAACTGAACAAGTTCCACAGACATGTGACTAACAGAAATTGAATAATGTGTCCCTGAACAAAGGGAGGAATCAAAATCAAAAAGTAAGAGTCAGTATCTGGTGTGGCCAACCAGCTACATTAAGTGCTGCAGTGCATCTCCTCCTCATTGAGATTGCCTGCAATGACAACAAGCTCAGTCCGATGATGCTGTGACACACCGCCCCAGACAATGACGGACCCTTCACCTCCAAATCAATCCCACTCCAGAGTAGAGGTCGACCGCTATGATTTTTCAACGCCGATACCGATTATTGGAGGACCAAAAAAAAGCCAATACCGAGTACTCGGGCGATTAAAAAAAATATATTTGTAATAATGACAATTACAACCATACTGAATGAACACTTATTTTAACTTAATATAATGCATCAATAAAAATCTATTTAGCCTCATAAATAATGAAACATGTTCAATTTGGTTTAAATAATGCAAAAACAAAGTGTTGGCGAAGTAAAAGTGCAATATGTGTCATGTAAAAAAGCTAATGTTTAAGTTGTATTTCATATACCTTTGACTATTGGATGTTCTTATAGGCACTTTAGTATTGCCAGTGTAACAGTATAGCTTGCGTCCCTCTCCTCTCCCCTAACTGGGCTCGAACCAGGAACACGTCGACAACAGCCACACTTGAAGCAGCGTTACCCATCGCTCCACAAAAGCCGCAGCCCTTGCAGAGCAAGGGGAACAACCACTCCAAGTCTCAGAGCAAGTGAGATTTGAAACACTATTAGCGCGCACCCAGCTAACAAGCTAGCCATTTCACATCGGGTACACCAGCCATTAGGCTCATTGAGCTGTTTATGACTTCAAGCCTATGCTTGCAAAGAGCTGCTGGCAAAACGCACTAAAGTGCTGTTTGAATGAATGCTTACGAGCCTGCTGCTGCCTACCATCGCTCAGTCAGACTGCTCTATCAAATCATAGAGTTAATTATAACATAACACACAGAAATACGAGCCGTAGGTCATTAATATGGTCGAATCCGGAAACTATCATCTCGAAAACAAAACATTTATTATTTCAGTGAAATACGGAACCGTTCGGTATTTTATCTAGCGGGTGGCATCCCTAAGTCTAAATATTCCTGTCACATTGCACAACCTTCAATGTTATGTCATAATTAAGTAAAATTCTGGCAAATTAGTTCGCAATGAGCCAGGCTGCCCAAACTGTTGCATATACCCTGACTCTGCGTGCAATGAACGCAAGATAAGTGACGCAATTTCACCTGGTTAATATTGCCTGATAACCTGGATTTCTTTTAGCTAAATATGCAGGTTAAAAAATATATAGTTCTGTGTATTGATTTTAAGAAAGGCATTGGTGTTTATGGTTAGCTACAGTAATCAAACGATTGAAAAAAAGCACACAAATGCGCTTTTGTTATATCATCCCCCAGCGTTGCATCGTTTATATGCAACACAGGACAAGATAAACTAGTAATATCAACCATGTGTAGTTATAACTAGTGATTATGATTGATTTGTTTTTTTTATAAGAAGTTTAATGCTAGCTAGCAACTTACCTTGGCTTCTACTGCATTCGCGCAACAGGCAGTCTCCTTGTGGAGTGCAATGAGAGGCAGGTGGTTATAGCATTGGACTAGTTAACTGTAAGGTTGCAAGATTGAATCCCAGAGCAGACGAGGTAAGAATCTGTCGTTCTGCCCCTGAACAAGGCATTTAACCCACCGTTCCTAGGCAGTCATTGAAAATAAGAATCTTTCTTTTGGTGTTTCTCAGTCAGTAGACAGGCCTCTTTAGTGTCCTAAGTTCTCATAACTGTGACCTTAATTGCCTACGTCTGTAAGCTGTTAGTGTTATAATGACCATTCCAAGGTGCGTGTTAATTAATTGTTTATGGCTCATTGAACAAGCGTGGGAAGCAGTGTTTACACCCTTTTCAATGAAGACCTGTGAAGTTATTAGGATTTTCACAAATTATCTTTGAAAGGCAGGGTCTTGAAAAGGGGACGTTTCTTTTTTTGCAAAACTCGTAGCAAAACTAACTAGCAGAAATGTTTGGGTTAGAAATGATTTAAACACACTTTGCTGTAGGCTACTATTTATTAGTTAACAAAAAAGTCTAAATATATTCACCCCACCCAGTATTGTAATCATAACTTACCAGAAAGAATGCGGTCCTTGGCTCAAACAGTGTAGTAGTGTGGGCTTAATAGCGTCACATTAATGTGCAAGATCTTGAGAATCAGCTGTACGTGTGATGGAAGAACGCACTGCGCATGCAGAGGGTTGCAATTCCATTAAATTGGGGTCTGTTTAACCAAAATATGCCACCAGACCTAGAATTGACTTGTGTATCCCACAAAAAGGTTCACTGTTAAGCTAACTTTTTTGATGAATTTAAACTAAATTACCTAAATTCCAGGGCTTAATTTCACATCCGACCCTTTGCAACCCTAAATTAGATGAGTATCTAATTTACTACTTTGGATGCATAGTGTAAAGTGGTTCACTTCTAATTTGCCATCTCCTTCATGATCACTCACTTATCGGGCATGGCCTAGAAGCGGGTAATGATCAAGGGGAGATTCAAAAATCATACGAATAGGTGCTGACACTTCTCTATTCCTCTAACAGTTCTTTGAAATTAAGCAAATAGGTTAATGATACATACCTAGCATTATTTGCTGTTATGAGTCAACAGTTGGTGGCATTGCATGTTTAGCTAGTTAGAGTAGTTAGCTAGATAACGTTACTCAATGTTCTTAGCTAATTAACGTTAGCTTGCTAACGACGTTATTAGCCAGTTAGCTAGCTGCACGGTTGAAATGAGCAACAATAGTTAAACAAACCTTGTCTGACAACATCTTCTTGTCGCAAATTAAAATATCTGACATCCTCTTCTAATTCGACATTTGACTCCAAATCCACTTTGTCTGTCTTGTTCTGTCCACTTTCACAAGAAATTGAATCTGCTGTCGAAATCATTCCATCCGCTGCCGTTTCTCCTGCTTCAAACTGAGACTCCATCATAGATGAACAACCGTCTTCTTCAGCCATTGTGCAACTTTCAAACTAGCCACGGCAGATGTCCGAATGTACAATCCAGCCCTGAGTAGTGAAATGACAGGTGAGCTAGCTAACTAACAGTGCCTTTGGTAAGAAATGCACTTTCACACAAACATCATTGTTGCAAATGCTCCTTTCAAAATTTCCCCGGTTTACGGAGTCTCGTCCAATGAACATTGACGTTGGCTGAACGTCTGGGGTGGTTCTATTGATGGGCGTTCCCAATAATAAACCAGTTCTTTTTTTTTTTACATATGAGGGCAAATGTCAAATAAAATAAAATGTTCTTTGACACATGCGCCGAACACAACAAGTGTAGACATAGTGGTATAAAGTACTTAAGTAAAAAATACTTTAAATTACTACTTAAGTAGTTTTTAAGTAGTATTGATATTTTTGACAACTTTTACTTCACTACATTCCTAATGAAAATAATGTACTTTTTACTCCTTACATTTTCCTTGACACCCAAAAGTATTCGTTACCATTTGAATGCCAGCATGACAGGAAAACTGTCCAATTCATGGACTTATCAAGAGAACGTCCCTGGTCATCCCTACTGCCTCTGATCTGGCAGACTCACTAGTGCTTAGTTTGTAAATCATTTCTGAGTGGTGCAGGGTGGCTCTGGCTGTCTAAAAAAATATATAATAATAAGGAAATAGTGTCGTCTGGTTTTACTTTTTCCACCACTGTTCTGAAGTACATTTAAAACCAGATACAAGTACATTTAGACTTTTACTCAAGTAGTATTTTACTGGGTGAGTTTCACTTTTACATGAGTAATTTTTTATTAACATATCTTTACTTTTACTCAAGTATGACAAGGGGTTACTTTTTCCACCTCGGTGTAGACCTTACTGTGAAATGCTTACTTACAAGCCCTTAACCAACAGTGCAGAAAGAGTTAAGAAAATATTTACCAAATAAACTAAAGTAAAAAATTATAAAAAGTAACATGTATCACAAATTGTCAAGAATCTTTGATAATATGTTAAATAAGAGACATGTATATACAAAGGAAATGCCTGGTCTTCCTTTGACTATTGACATGCAGAATTAAACAAATGTAAAATACTCGAGATGCAGCCCTAGTCCCTGAAGTTCATACTTTTGTCCAGTAGGTGTCAACAGAAACATTTAAGAGTTTTTCAAGTGAAATCAACTTGGTCAGCTAAAAAACAGATATGGTATCTAGATTAATTGGTTAATTTATATTTATTAACAATTACATTAGACACTACTATCAAAGATTGATTTTATTTTCTAAGGGGTAATGTGAACTTGCTGGTGATGTAGAAAATAAATCCTCAGTAAGGAGGCATATAGAGGCCTTTTGAGTTGAAAGATAGAATGTTCATATCTATTTTCTTGAGAATTTGTCATGGGATTTTTTAAGAATAATGACTAAATTATGTATACATTTAACGTAGAACTATAACTAAACAGAATACTACTCGGTCATTGTATGAATCTTATTATAATCATAAGATTGAATATAATGTGTGTAGTTTCAGTCAATAATTAGAACAAAGACTTTCTGTTCCTTGTTAGAAACGAATGGAGCTATCGTCAGACCGGCTGGAATACTGTGTTCCTTACAGGACATTCTGTCCACACCCAGGGAGGGGAGGGACCTTGGGCTTGTAGTAGATTGTTTAACAGGTGGCAGACAATGTGAGAAGGCTTGTGAACTATATTGCCATTGTATCTGAGAGGAGGAGGGACATTTATGATGAAATATGAGGTATATAAACCAATGTACATGGTATTATGACCAGAGCTCTCGAGAATAAACGCTATTGGCTAAGTTTGGTGACTGGTCTCTGTCCATTTTATGCACATAAGAACCTTACAAATTCTTAGAAACAGACAGAGTGTTTTAATTGAATTGGTTAATGAACACATAAGAACTAAATTCATCTAACAGAATTATAAACCCTTGTGACAATATTCCAGTATGTGTTAATGATCGTTTTTTTGAGACCTTAATGTGTAAGGAACACATGTTCTGTGGGCGTTCACAGATGGGCTGTCATTTAGGCTGCTTCAGCCACCTGACAGCATACCCAAGTAGCCAACACTAAAAAAAAAATGCTTGGTAAGAAACAACCCAATTATTTATTTATCTTTGGTAGCCCAGCGCAGGGTAAATACTGGACAGAACACAAGCTGGGTTATTTTAACCCAGACAGTTGGTTTCCCAGCCAGCAATGAGGAATCGGCCCAGAAGCGGCCTTCTTCTGGGTGGCCGGAACTGAAACAGTCCGGTATCGGGTGTCGCAATCCAAATGAATGACTGCTCAGAATCAGCCAAAGTGCTGATTTTGCCTGCATTTTACCAAAATCCCCCCAGAAGTGGCCCGATGCAAATGTTAAGAAATGTATACAAAATTACCCGATTCTGTCATATTAAATATTACTATTATACATTGTATACATACAAATTATACCCATCCACAAAGTGTTTGTTTTTTTACACCCCCTTTTCGTCATATCCAATTGGTAGTTACGGTCTTGTCCCATCACTGAAATTCCTGTACAGCCTGCTGCTCTGCAGGATGTTTCAAGGATGGGGTCCAACAAAGCAACAAGAGAGGCAATCCATGTGCTGGAGAATTTCACCTCCTACAATTAGACACCCTATTAGCTACACACACGTCTCAATCTGATTGATGGATTGTGTTGTGCAGTAAGCAGGCTCAGGTGTATTACTGTGCCTCCTTCCACCTTCAAAGAATAGAATAGGACCAACCATGGAGAATAGTAAGACACTTAATTATTTGTTTAACTACGCTATATTTCTTTGTCCTCGTGTGTCAGTTCATGTTTTTCAGCATAAAGTACTCCACAGCCGCAGATTCCTGTTTTCCCTTTAACTACCTTATTTTCTCAAGAACAGTCTCTCTCCTTCACTTCATCCCTCCTCTTCCTAAATCCTCTAGGTTATATCAGGTGTGTTAGTTTTGCATTTCACCTGATTAATATAAGTAACAATGTTAGAATAAAAAAATAAAAAACGAGGCTTAAACATGCTCTCTCGCCTTCGGGCCGACAAGACACTACTGTAATTGTGATGCACTGAGAGAATATTTGGGTAGCACAGTGGTTCATTAATCATACCTCTTTCCCTTCCTGTCTTTTACACCTCTCTTGCCATCATCTTTCTTCCTTTGTCTTTATTATTCTCAACAGATGTGTATTGACGGACAGATTGAACTTGGATTTATAAAATTACAAATTATAATATGAATGCATGTATTTATAACACTTGGACAATTAACTTCTTTCAGTAAAGTGTTTCACATTCTCTACTGGTTGAAATTAAGTCTCTCATTTGATGAAATACTACACCTGTCCTGTGTTTATCAGATCAATGCAGATGAAGAGCATTAGATATTGAGATGAACCAGTTTTAGAGTATTTACATGATGCATAGGAAGTGTTGTGTACTGTTTAAAACAAATCTATTTCTGAATATATGAATTACAAATCAGCCTTTAACTAGTTAAATGCTGTTTCTAGTCTGTTAGCTACAATGTGTAACCATTGATGTCCCAGGACCAAGATTGGTAAACACTGTTGAAGTGTATGATTGTAATGCACACATGCAGAAAGTGCATCATTCAAAGACTGGAATTTGATACTCCTGGTATTGGATATGACTGAACAATTATCTCAAAGACATTCATACCCGAACTGAACCTTTATTTGACAAGGTAGAGTACATGATCAGGGAATATATTAAATGTACAGTCTACAATATATATATTTTTTCACCTTTATTTAACCAGGTTGTCACGGCCGTGGCTGGAAGAAGACCAGGGTGCAGCGTAGTGAACGTACATTTTCCTTTTTATTTCAAAATGTCGCCAACAAAGCAACAAACAATAAAGACAACTGGGAAGCTTACAGGGCATTAGTGCCACAAACAAAGATAACTTCCTACTCTGAAAGGAGGAAAGGGGCTACCTAAGTATGGTTCCCAATCAGAGACAACAATAGACAGCTGTCCCTGATTGAGAACCATACCCGGCCAAAACATAGAAATACAAAATCATAGAATACCCACCCCAAATCACACCCCGACCAAACCAAATAGAGATGTAAAAAGGCTCTCTGTGACACAGGTAGGCCAGTTGAGAACAAGTTCTCATTTACAACTGCGACCTGGCCAAGATAAAGCAAAGCAACACAAACAACAGTTACACATCGGATAAACAAACGTACAGTCAATAACACAATAGAAAAATCTATATACAGTGTGTGCAAATTTAGTAAGATTAGGGAGGTACAATTTAGCAATTAAACAGTGGAGTGAGATGTGCAGAAGATGAATGAGCAAGTAGAGATCTGGGGTGCAAAGGAGCAAAAGAATATATATAGATATATGGGGATGAGGTCGTTGGGTGGTCTATTTACAGATGGACTGTGTACAGGTGTAATGATCGGTAAGCTGCTCTGACAGTTGGCTTTGGGGATGACAAGTGAAATATACCCACTGGAGTGCGTGCTACGGGAGGGTGCTGCTATGGTGACCAGTGAGCTGAGATAAGGCAGGGCTTTACCTGGCAGAGACTTAAAGATGACCTGGAGCCAGTGGGTTTGGCGACAAATATGAAGCGAGGGCCAGCCAACGAGAGCATACAGGTCGCAGTGGTGGGTAGTGTATGGGGCTTTGGTGACAAAACGGATGGCATTGAGATAGACTACATCCAATTTGCTGAGTAGAGGGTTGGAGGCTATTTTGTAAATGACATCGCCAAAGTCGAGGATCGGTAGGATAGTCAGTTTTACGAGGGTATGTTTGGCAGCATGAGTGAAGTATGCTTTGTTGTGAAATAGGAAGCCGATTCTAGATTTAATTTTGGATTGGAGACGCTTAATGTGAGTCTGGAAGGAGAGTCTACAGTCTAACCAGACACCTAGGTATTTGTAGCTGTCCACATATTCTAAGTCAGAACCGTCCAGAGTAGTGATGATTTAGTTTTACTTGCATTTAAGAGCAGTTGAAGGCCACGGAAGGAGTGTTGTATGGCATTGAAGCTCATCTGGAGGTTTGCTAACACAGTGTCCAAAGAAGAGCCAGAAGTATACCGAATGGTGTCGGCTGCAAAGAGGTGGATCAGAAAATCACCAGCAGCAAGAGCGACATCAATGATGTATACAGAGAAAAGTGTCGGCTCGAAAATTGAACCCTGTGGCACCCCCATTAGACTGCCAGAGGTCCGGACAACGGGCCCTCCGATTTGAAACACTGAACTCTATCTGAGAAGTAGTTTGTGAACCAGGCGAGGCAGTCATTTGAGAAATCAAGGTTGTTGAGTCTGCCGATAAGAATGCGGCGATTGACAGAGACGAAAGCCTTGGCCAGGTCGATGAAGATGGCTGCACACTATTGTCTTTTATCGATGGCGGTTATGATACCGTTTAGGACCTTGAGCGTGGCTGAGGTGCACCCATGACCCGCTCAGAAACCAGTTAGCATAGAGGAGAAGGTACGGTGGGATTCGAAATAGTTGGTGATCTGTTTGTTAACTTGGCTTTTGAAGACTTGAGAAAGGCAGGGTAGGATAGATATAGGTCTGTAACAGTTTGGGTCTTGAGTGTCTCCCCCTTTGAAGAGGATCTCATGCATAGTAATAACTACATGTATATACGACTTGCATCCTTTGCACAAAAATATTATATCCTACTCAATCCATAGGCTTCATTAATGTCATTCAGACATTTTTTTATTTGATACAACTGGCTATGATAGCTGAGGTTCATAGCTAGGCTCTGAACTAATGTATACCAAACGTTTGGTTCCATACACAGATCGGCTACATAGCTAGCTACACATCCATAGGCTTACAGGTATTTTTATCCTCCACTGCACAGTAAGCAAGAACATAGTTATAAAGCAAGAACATAGTTATAAATAACTAGGTTACTTAATCTATCTGCATGGCAAATATCAGCAAGACAAGCTTACAAATTTGAACATTCAATTTGCAGTAAATGCTTTAGCTAGCTAGATTCTGTTTCACAAGATGACAGCCTGGTTTGCTGGTTGTTTCAGGAGTCCCTAAAACATTAAACAACCAGAATTACAATATCATACCAATGTCACAACACCCATAAAGCTAACCAGCTATCTGGCTAATGCTAGCTGTACAGCTAGCTTGCTAAATCGCGATTTTTGTAAATTAACTTTATGATTTTAAAAAAATATACATAATCGTTTGTCTCTACATTAACTGACATATTGCTCTCAATTGTACATTTTTTGCATGATTCGTTATGACGTTATAGTCACTTACATGTACTACCATCATAGCATTTTTGTCAGCCATCTTTGCTGAAGAACGTCTCTAGCCTTGGGTCGCGTAGAGTCAAATTCGTCATGGGATCCACTCGAAATGATTGGTCATCATCCAGCATCCATTCTTTTTCACCGCCTCCCACGCCACCCACAGGTGCCTCGCACTCTCCGCCTCCCTTCCATTGATTTGAATGGGAAGCGGTGTTTCACTGCGCGGCAGCCTGTGCTCGTGTATCATGACGGTGGTGGGTTTCCAGGGCGCACCGGTTGCGACACATATGGGTATCAAACCAGCATCTGTAACACCGCAGGTTGCACTGCCATGCAGTGTCTTATTGACCGCTGCGCCACTCGGAAGGCCCCATCCACAATTTTTTTAACGCTCAAGAATTGCCTTGCACAAAGTATCAAAATACTAAAATACTACTTAAACAGGAAAGACTCTTAAATAATTGAATTTAAAGTAAAACCAATTTGTTTAATCACAGTATGTATGGTTCTCAAACAGAGACAACGATAGACAGCTGTCCTTGATTGAGAACCCTACCCGGCCAAAACATAGAAATACAAATAATAGAACATAGAACACCCACCCCAAATCACACACTGACCAAACCAGAGACATAAAAAGGATCTCTAAAGGTCAGGACATGACATTAGGAGACGGTCCTGGCGTTTGCCGGACTTTCTTGGGTGCCCTGAAGCCATCTTTACGGGAATTGAACCGCTCTCCTTGAAGTTCTTGATGATCCGATAAATGGTTGATTTAGGTGCAATCTTACTGGCAGCAATATCCTTGCCTGTGAAGCCCTTTTTGTGCAAAGCAATGATGACGGCACGTGTTTCCTTGCAGGTAACCATGGTTGACAGAGGAAGAACAATGATTCCAAGCACCACACTCCTTTTGAAGCTTCCAGTCTGTTATTCGAACTCAATCAGCATGACAGAGTGATCTCCAGCCTTGTCCTCGTCAACACTCACACCTGTGTTTAACTAGAGAATCACTGACATGATGTCAGCTGGTCCTTTTGTGGCAGGGCTGAAATGCAGTGGAAATGTTTTTTGGGGATTCAGTTAATTTGCATGGCAAAGAGGGACTTAGCAATTAATCGCAATTCATCTGATCACTCTTCATAATATTCTGGAGTTTATGCAAATTGCTATCATACAAACTGAGGCAGCAGACTGAAAATTCCTATTTGTGTCATTCTCAAAACTTTTGGCCACGACTGTACACTGCAATTTTAAACGTTTCTTATATATTTTAGCATATTACATATTCTAATATAATATTAATAATATTTTGATTATTTATTACATATTGTAATAAACTGGTAACTATCCCAACATTGGGACTTGCATTATCTCTTAAGGAACATATACACTTCTGTAAGCCTGATAAAAGCTTCAAAACTGTCTGAAATATAATTTTCTTTGAAATTATGCAATAGGAAGAGGGGGAGGGGGTAGAGAGAGAAGTAGAGGGACATAAGTTAATTTTACTATCTGAAATTGTATTTTCTTTGATGTTTTACGATAGGAAGACGGGGAGGGGGGACATAAGTTAGTGCCAACAATTTTTCATGTGCTAAGAATAAAACAGAACAGAGGAACAGCAATGACATTTACTCTCACAAGTAGCCAAAAATAACATAACAATATCTGAAAGCCACGTCCCTACGAAGCTATGCCTACCTTCTTATCTGACCCACTGGATCATATCTTAATAATAACACAGCATCAACAACCCAACGTTGCTCTTTTTTAAAGAATACAACCCCACTAAGTTGCCCAATGCAGTTGGGTCATCCAAACATTTTTTTTAGAGTGTACTCATGTATTTCATCTGTCAAAATCACACTTTTCATTGCTGCTTGCGGTTCTGTCAACAATGTGACACTTTTACATATATTTTGCTCTTAAGTTGTTTCATGTCGGTCACCAGCAGTGGTGTAGTGCTGTGTCGTGTCTGTTCCAAAGTATTCCCACAAATAAAAAAAGATATATGTGATTGTGTCTCAA
The DNA here is from genome assembly GCF_036934945.1 of Oncorhynchus masou masou. Lineage (NCBI taxonomy): Eukaryota > Metazoa > Chordata > Actinopteri > Salmoniformes > Salmonidae > Oncorhynchus > Oncorhynchus masou. The sequence goes on from NC_088213.1 coordinate 40,759,920, forward strand.
AGTAATCTAGGTATGAAATTATTATTTTCAAATACAATTTGCAGTGTACAAATTATTATAATTATGTTCCGGCCTGACCATCCATCCCGCAGCTAAGTCTAGTTGCCTACCACTGGCCTAATTTATAATAAGGTAGACCTAATTTGGTGTTTTAGGATTTTATAAAAACAGAAAATTAGCCCTATTTGAGCCACTGTGTGTAAGCATAGACAATCTGCAATTTGGATGATGCATTGTATGTCCATTCTAAAAAGGATGCTGGTTAATTGAGAAACGATGATAAAATAAAAATGTGAAATTCACTCCGGTACCTACAAAAATAGCACTCGACCACTGGTCCCCATGTCAGGTCAAAGCCGTGCACTCCAGCCCCCTTGTTTTTTACTCTTTCTAAAAAAAACTAAACCTGTCTCCATTCAATAGCACACAGATGAAAGCTGCAACGGTCCTCCTGAGTTCCAGTCTGAAGCTGGTCCATAAGCTAAGGTTTCTGTACCTCAATGTCCCCAATGTCACTGAGCATAGAAAATACTGTAATTTACCATGCACTTTGAGTGTTTCACCATATGTGGAGAACACAATGAATCTACACGGAACAAAAATATAAACTAAACATGTAAAGCATTGGTCCCATGTTTCATGAACTGAAATACAAGATCCCAGAAATGTTCCACACACACAAAAAAGCTTTTTTCTCTCAAATTTAGCCCCCAAAAATTGTTTACATCCCTGTTAGTGAGCATGTCTCCTTCGCCAAAATAATCTATCCACCTGACAGGTGTGGCATATCAAGAAACTGATTAAACCGCATGATCATTACACAGGTGCACGTTGTGCTGCGGACAATAAAAGGGCACTCTAAATGTGCAGTTTTGACCCCGGCCCTCGTGGAAGGCGCCTCTGGAACGGAGTGCACCTCTGGAACAGAGGGCTGCACTGCAGGCTCTGGACAGGCGGGAGACTCTGGCAGCTCCGGGCTCGAGGGAGACTCTGGCAGCTCCGGGCTCGAGGGAGACTCTGGCAGCTCGAGGGAGACTCTGGCAGCTCCGGGCTCGAGGGAGACTCTGGCAGCTCCGGGCTCGAGGGAGACTCTGGCAGCTCCGGGCTCGAGGGAGACTCTGGCAGCTCCGGGCTCGAGGGAGACTCTGGCAGCTCCGGGCTCAAGGGAGACTCTGGCAGCTCCGGGCTCGAGGGAGACTCTGGCAGCTCCGGGCTCGAGGGAGACTCTGGCAGCTCCGGGCTCGAGGGAGACTCTTGCAGCTCCGGGCTCGAGGGAGGCACAGGACTCACCGGCCTAGGGATACACACAGGAGACCTGGCTCTGGGAGCAGGCACAGGACTCCCCAGGCTGGGGAGACATCCAGGAGGCCTCTTCCGTGGCCGAGGCACTGTATACACTGGACCTTGGAGGCGCACTGGCGGTCTCGAGCGCAGAGCTGGCCCCACCTGTTCTGGCCGGATGCCAGTTTCCACCCGGCAGTTTCCACCCGATGCCAGTTTCCACACACTGGCACCGAGCATACCTGCCTGTGAATACTCGGCCGAGACACAGTGCGCATCACCCCATAGCACGGAGCCTGACCAATCCCATGCTCGCCACGGTAAGCACGGGGAGTGGGCTCAGGTCTCCAACCTGACTCTGCCACGATCACCGTGTGCCTCCCCCCAAAAAATAATGTTTGGGGGGGGGGGCTGCCTCTCGGGCTTCCTTGCCAGCCGTGTTCCTGTTGCCAACTCCATTCTCCGGTATGCCTCCTCGCACTGATCCAGAGAATCCCAGGCGGGCTCCGGCACTCTCCCTGGATCGACTGACCACCTTTCTACCTCCTCACTGGTTGTCTCATAGTCCAAATAGCGCTGCTCACCTGTCCAGGAGTCCCTTTCACCATGCTGCTTGGTCCTTTGGTGGTGGGTAGTTCTGTAACGGCTGTTGGTGGAAGAAGGTGAGGACCAAAGCACAGCGTGATACATGTTCATGTTTATTTATTAACACTAAATACAAACATAACAAAGAGAATAATTGAAACAGTCCTGAAAAGTGAAAAACACTAAACAGAAATCAAATACCCACAAGACACAGGTGGGAAAAGGATACCTCAGTATGGTTCTCAATCAGAGACAACGATCGACAGCTGTCCCTGATTGAGAACCTTAACCGGCCAAAACAAAGAAATACAAACACATAGAAAAAGAAGATAGAATGCCCACCCAAATCACACCCTGACCAACCCAATAATAGAGACATAAAAAGCTCTCTACGGTCAGGGCTCATGTGAAATCCGTAGATTATTTCCGTATGAACTGTAACTCAGAAGAATATTTGAAATTGTTGCATGTTGCGTTTATATTTTTGTTTAGTATAGCCAGATGCTCTGACACAATATTAATATTAACATGAAATTAGATTTTTTTTAAATAAAAAATCCAGGAATACCTTTCAGAAATTTTCATTTCTTTTTGCTTTGGAAATTCATATTTTCTAAAAGCAAAAGTTATGTTTAGAAAGAAATACAGAACACCAATATGCTTTCAAATGTTGTGTATTCTAAGGAATTCACAATTCTAATCTTTATTTCACGGTCTTTATAAAATGTCTGCTCAAACAGACGTAGGAGATAGGCATCATATGTCCTGTTTTTTTTTCAGTTCTCACATGCACTGCAAAACAACCAATAAAAACGCAGCTCTCGTTTTATGTAGGCTGCAGCCTATAAAAACGGTATTTTCCTCCTCGTTTTGTCTTCACGCGAACATGTAAGATTTAACATGTTATTGAAGTTGTCTGGTTAAGCTAATATAATTTTAAAAAATGGGGACCATGCAACCCGAATCTTTATTGATGGGTGCTGGATCTTCCAGGGCCGTCACTTCGCATTGGAAATCGAATGAGATGCTCAACTGGTCTGTGGTTACCCAGGGAAACGCCACAGCTCTTGGCGATCTGGAGATGCCTGCGAACCCGCGTTCGCATTATGGACAATTCTCTCCGTCTACCTCGGTGTTCTTGGCCGTGCTCATGACGCTTCTGGTCTTCACCACTGTGCTAGGCAACGCACTTGTGATATTAGCCTTTGTGGTGGAGAAAAGTTTGCGAACTCAAGGGAACTTTTTCTTTTTTAATTTGGCCATTGCCGACTTACTCGTTGGTGAGTGCGTAAATGTGTTGCGTGAGCAAATGCATTGTGTGCCACTGTTGTAAAGGTATACATACTGTTGTGCATGATTCATAAGCAACTGCTGCCCATACATATTTTCTCTCTGTAATGTTCTATATTGCCTAAATATTTTAAAACGCGTTTCATATGCGTGTTTAATTAATAGTCGTGCGTAACATTTGTGTTCCATCCCACCTGCAGGAGGCTTTTGCATTCCTGCGTATATCCCCTATGTCATTACCGGCGAGTGGGGACTCGGACGAGGTCTGTGCAAGATATGGCTGGTGGTGGACTATACTTTATGCACGGCATCAGTGTTCAACATCGTCCTGATCAGCTTCGACAGATTTATATCTGTCACCAGAGCGGTGAGAGCATTTAGGCACGGGTTATCCTTTCCTGCAGCAGGTTTCCCTTTCAACTGCCTGCTAGTGATGGGAGTAATGAAATTTAAAGCCATATCAAAAATGATAACTGAAATATTTTATTTAGTGCACCAAGAACCTGTGTACACTCCATTTCAAACATGCCACCATTCCTTTCTTTCTGTATCAGGTGAGCTACAGGTGTCAGAAAGGTGTGACCCGGGAGGCTGTTCTGAAGATGCTGAGTGTTTGGCTGGCTGCTTTCCTACTCTATGGGCCAGCGATCATTATCTGGGAGTACATCGCTGGTAGTAGCGTGGTGCCTGACAAAGAGTGCCACGCAGAGTTTTACTTCAACTGGTATTTCTTGATGACAGCATCCACTGTTGAGTTTTTCACCCCATTTGTTACTGTCATGTACTTCAACATCAGCATCTACATCAACATCAGGAGGCGGAACCAGGTGAGGGATGAGCAGCCCGTCGAGGGGCCTGGGGACAGTGAGATGGAGGCCCTGAAAGCTGGAGTTACGCGTGTATTCTTCGTCAGACCAGTGGACGGTGAAGCTCCAAGTATCCCAAACAATGCTGCCAGGTTAGGAGGTATTCTATCTACTGCTAAAGTGTCAGCAGTAACTGGGAACAGCAACAATGAGACAAGTAAGGACCGCAGTATTCTGGACCTTCCTCCACTGCAAGTGGGCGATGTGGTCCAGCATTCCAGGAGGACGCGGTTCCAGGCTGCGGAGCCCTCGTTCAGTAAACAGCGCAGCCGGTCTGAAGTAGCTGCCAGTCGTTTCCGTCTCTCAAAGGACAAGAAAGTTGCCAAGTCCCTGGCAGTGATTGTGTGTGTATTTGGCCTGTGCTGGGCTCCCTACACACTTTTAATGATCATCCGTGCCGCGTGTCATGCCCAGTGTGTCCAGCACTACCTGTATGAAATCTCTTTCTGGCTACTGTGGGTCAACTCCTCCATCAACCCTGTCCTTTACCCGCTGTGTCACACTAGCTTCAGAAAGGCTTTCAGAAAACTGCTTTGTACCACCAAGATTAAAATTCAGCCGCAGTATATGGAACAAATGTATTAAGCATGACCAATTTGCACGGACAACTATGGCCTCGTTCTGACAGTTTTACACTTGATCAGTTGTCTCATGTCAACGTAGGTGGACAGGTCGTATGAGTGTTGCACAACACTGGGTACAGATGGTCAAAATTAATATTGTCTTGTATTGCTGTGTAGTATGTGCGTGTTTTCAGATCTTACAACGTTTATTAGTCATTTTAGAACATGTAATGTCTGTTTTACATTGAACAATAAATAAATACATGCAGCCACTCACCTCCACTGTTTATTTTCATGGCATCTACTTTAGACATCTGGCACCAGTGTTCAAAACCTTGTGTAACAGAGTATGTTAGCCTTTATATAGTATAGGCACAAACTCTTAGCTTAATGACAAAGAAAAACATGTTGCCAGCTGTGAAAATGATTCCTCTGGCCACTAACAGCCTGTCTCCATTGAACAGTCACCTAGCAACGGATGACATAAAACGGGTTAACAGCAGCAGTCAGTAGATAGCTAATTGAAACTCATTTGTTAAGCACGAGTCACAACTAAATACAACATTGACCATACTGAATGGTAGAAAACAAAACCAAATTAGTGTTTCTAAAAATACACCCTTAATAATAACCTTGTCTGTCTTTCATAGCACCCTGTGAGTCATTCTGTAAACAAATGTGAATCTCCCCTCATTTGCACTTCAGTGCACCGACTCAAAACTACAGGCTAGTAATCTGCAGCATAACAGAAGATGGACGACATGTAGGTTTAATAACAATTTGTTTATTTGTGCAAATGACATTGATGATACTTATTCTGTTTTTGCTGATTTACAAGTAGGTCATACATACAATACATAGGGTTCAAAATCCAGAAGACAACAAGCTGAATAGAACCCACCTCCAACGAAGATCTTTTAATCAATGTGGACGTCAAAGAAATGAAGGTTAGCCGCCACTGTATAAGCTCCAGTGACAAAAAGGGCAACATACACATCAGTTTCTCCTACCACTCATGGAGATAGCCAGAGCAGGTCTATGTAAAAGCATGCACCAACACACGCCGCTTAACTCTCTACAAATGGCTGCCAACCACAGAAGGCTGCAACCAGAAAAAAAAAAAAAAAAAGCTCAAGCCAAATGAGTGAAGCCGTTGAGAGAGAGAGAGAGGAGGGCAAAGGAAAATCTACAGCCCAGGTGTTAGTCCGTGGAGAAGGGGTTGTTGGGTCACAGCGTGAGGTCAATGGAATAACTCTCCCCAGTACGACCTCATAATGACGCGACATTCTCTAAAAACAGGCATTATTTCATTCTTCTGCGTGACCATGAAATTATGACATACAGACAGAGGGGAGGCGAGTAGGGGTCAAAGTTTAAACATGTGCTTCCACTGGCTATATAATCTCCTTCGGAGGGTGACGACGGACGACAGAAATGGTCAAATATGAAGGAATGACAACACGCAGGAAGTGCAAGGCAGACCGCAGCCTGTACACCATGTATTCTCAAAAGCAACACCATTAAATGCAACACCTTATGCTAAAAATGGTAACATGAAATAAAGAGGGATGATAGAAGGAAGAAGAGTGAGGAGAAAAGGATAGAGAAAGGGAGATGGAAGGCAGGTGTTGTTGGTGGGAATGGCATTTTTCCCTAATGGATGGAATCCCCTGGTGTGAGTGTACATGTGTCTGTGTGTGTGTAAATATATATAGATATTTTTTTTATAAGTGTAGCGAGCCCTACAGCACCAGGCCCTCATAAGCAGGTCCCTCGGCCTCCGGCGACTCTCTCTGCAGACGCAGGTGCTCCAGTGTGTTGTGGAAGTGTTTGTTGATCTGCTCCGTCTCCTCGCTGGCCTCCAGGTTTGGTAGGTCCTCTCGGATCTTCTGGATCAGCTGGTTCAGAACCTGGACCGTCACCTACAGGGGATCAAGACGTTTCATGATCTTAAATAATAATTTCAAACAGGTTGAAATTAGTTAGAAAAAACAACAATGTGTTACCTACTGTAGATATGCATAAATATACTCAGTTATAAAACAAATGTTATACAATGATTAAGCGGTAAAAATTATGTTAGTGTCTGAAATTGTCATGTCTATGGAGCCCCTGTTCTCAGTCCCTGGAGACCTAGTACCCTCTCTAGCTGTTAAAAAGAACCCCCTGATGCAGATGGGGTGTCTATCTGAGGAGAGTGGGCGGGTGAGCTGTAGCCTCCTGTCCTTCCCGCGCTGGTAAATAACCACCAACAGTGGGCGTCGCCTTGGAGTCCTAGCAAGTCCTAACACTGTTCCAATAAACTCAGAGAACAGGGGAGATTGGATGGCACCTCTCCAGGGAGCTCAATGTGACCCGGCTGCACTTGAAGTGCGTTGAATAGACATCAGGATTTCATAATGTAGGCCTGGTTCTGAACAAGCGTGTCAGGAATGAGTGGTAGTCCAGACGAGGAGGACGAGGGGGAAGAAATGTGCACATACCGCATCATTCTCTCTTTCGTAGAAACAGACGTATCGGTTCAGGATCTCAATGAAGAGCTGCACTTGCAATGACGGGTCCATGCACTGGTTGGCGATTTTCAGGGCCTTCTTTAAGCACTCCATCACCCTCTTCCCGTCACGAATCTGAGGACAGAGACACAGGCGAGGTGTAAAACTCTACCACGCATTCACACACATGCCACCTGTAATGAAGAAAGAGGAAGATGAAAGTGCTACGTGTTCGTAGTCACTTCAGCAGCAACCAATCATAGAACAAAGAGAACCTCGTCCTGCATTTCTCACGCTTCAATACTCTGATTATGTATGTCATTATACACAAGGAACCTTAGAATTACCACCCCGCTTTTTAAAAAAGTGGTTTTTTTAACCTCTCATCGGAACAGAAGACAAAGCATGGCAATCAGTCTTAAATAAAGTTTAAATAAAATAAATATGTCTCAAAACTTGGTTACTAGACTGTTACTGCATGTCCTGTTACTATGGCGACACCATCTTTAGTACTGCACTGTTTCTACACAATAATTATATGTATTCCTCCTCTTTGTGATCACAACCCCCACCTCCTCTCCATTCTTTTCAGTGTTGCGTCCGGACCAGAAGAGGTGTGCACAGATGCTGACGGCCCGACACTGGTCTGGCTTCTTGAGCAGTTTGGAGGCGGCGAGTGCACACTGTGTCCTCAGCGGTTCGTGGTTCTCCTCGCTGAAGCATTTCATTCTCTCAAACGTGCCGATGATCAGCGTGATGGCTGCTAGCTGAGCCTTGGAGTCGCTGATCTCATCCTCATACAGGGAGAAGGCCTGGGTGAGGGAGGGAGGAGGGGGTTCTCAGAGAAAACAGATATAGAAAAATTCCTCACCAAAATCAGTGGATCATTGCTACCAACACAGGGCACAAGTAAACCTAAGGCAAAGAGGGGTAGTGACCTCCCTCCCTCTTTCCAATATGTCACATTCTCAACCCATTTTATCCCCTGTACCTGTGACATGAACTCGTATGCCACAGTCTCGTGGTTCTCGAAGCCAATCTCTCCTGCGGCCAGCGCCCCCTGTAGGAAGAGTCTGAGGGGCAGCTCAGCCAGCTCAGCCTTGATCAGAGCACTGATGGTTTGGTGGGCAAATGAGAAGATCTTCTGGCACTTCTTCTCCCATTTATCATCCTGTGGGACGTGTTCAACAAAGAGGAAACAGTTCAAATCCACCTTCCTGTTTATTATAAATCATCCTCTTCCTAAAAAACTATATGTATACGGAGCAAAAATATTTTAAAAAAACGCAACATGCAACAATTTCAAAGATTTTACCGAGTTACAGTTCATAGAAGGAAATCAGTCAATTTAAATCAATTAATTAATCTATGGATTTCACATGACTGGGCAGGGTGAGCAGCCATTGGTGGGCCTGGGAGGGCATTGGCCCACTGACTTGGGAGACAAGTCCACCCACTGGGGAGCCAGGCCCAGTCAGAATGAGTTTTTCCCCACAAAAGGGCTTTAATTACAGACAAAAACTCCTCAGCAGCACCCCCCCCCCCCCCAGATGATCCCGCAGGTGAAGAAGCAGGAGGTGGAGTTCTATAGTTATGGTCGGCAGTTGTGAGGCCTGTTGGATGTACGTCCAAATTCTCTAAAACAACAGCTTAAGGTAGAGAAATTAACATTAAATTCTCTGGCAATAGCTCTGTTGGACATACCTGCAGTCAGCACCCTCCCACAACACTTGAAACATTGGTGGCATTGTGTTGTGTGACAAAACTGCGCATTTTAGAGTGGCCTTTTATTGTCCCCAGCACCAGTGTAACGATCATCCTGTTATATCAGCTTCTTTATATATCTCACACCCCTCAGGTGGATGGATTATTTAGGCAAAGGAGAAATGCTCAGTAACAGGGATGTAAACAAATTTGCATTTGAGAGAGAAAAAAAGCTTTGTGTGTATGGAACATTTCTGGGATCTTGTATTTCAGCTCATGAAAAATGGGACCAACACTTTGCGTTTATATTTTTGTTCCGTGAAGTTAGGGGAAGGGTTACGTACTGATGAAGAGTTCTCTTTGTAGCGGAAGGCCAGCTGATAGGCAGAAAACACCAGCGGTGGAAGAGTGTAGCGAATCCTCTGGTTCCCCCCAGCACCAAAGTGCTTCCTGGCTGTATTCAGGATCTGAAGAACATGACGGAGACCTCCATTAACACATAAAACACATCTCCTGAAAACACATGGATACTGTGCCGGAATTCAACTGTACGGTGAGCTAGGCTTACCAGATACTGTTGGTCGGGGTCGTCGGAAAGCAGCAGATGGATAAAGCGACCCACAAGGCTCTGCTCCTCAGCAAAGTCCTCTGGGTCGGGGTCTTCAGCGGGCTGGTCTGGCTGGTCCTGGATCAGTGTCGACACCAGGGTCAAGATGGCATCCACCTTGAGGGAGAGAGAAAGCAGTGCTTCAGCAGTGAGATATTTACAGTGCTTTCAGAAAGTACTTTTTCCACAAAATACAAATGGATCAAATTGAGACTGTCACTGAGGCCAATGGTGATTTTAAAGCAATTACAAAGTTTAATGTCTGTGATAGGAGAAAGCTGAGGATGGATCAACAACATTGTAGTTACCTCAGAATACTAACCTATATGACAGTGAAAAGGAGGAAGCCTGTACAGAATAACAATATTCCATATCATACATCCTGTTGACAATAAGGCACTAAAGTAATACTGCTAAAAATGTGGCAAATAAATGCACTTTTTGTCCTGAATACACAACGTTATATTTGGGGCAAATCCAACAACACGTCACCGAGTACCACTCTTCACATTTTCAAGCATGGTGATAGCTGCATCATGTTATGGGTATGCTTTGTCATCAGGAAGGACTAGGAAGTTATTTAGGATAAAAACAAACATAATAGAGCTAAGGCAAAATCCTAGAGGAAAACCAGGTTCAGTCTGCTTTCCAACAGAAACTGGAAGACAAATTCACCTTTCAGCAGGGAAATAAGGCCAAATCTACACCGAAGTTGCTTACCAAGAAGACATTGAATGTTCCCGAGTGGCCTAGTTACAGTTTTGCCAAATTGGCTTAAAACTCCAAGGCAAGAGTTGAAAATGACAATCAAGTAATGACCAATAACCAACTTGACAGAGCATGAAGAATTTTAAAATAAATAAAAAAGTGCAAATATTATTCAATCCAGGTTTGCAAAGCTACTTAGAGACTGACCCAAAAACACTCACAGCTGTAATCGTTGCCAAAGGTGATTGTAACATGTATTGACTCAGGGGGTTGAATACTTATCTAATCAATTTCAAAATAATAGAATTTTCCACTTTGACATTACAGAGTATTATGTGTGAACCGTTGACAAAAAAGACCACTTCGTAACATAAAATGTGAAAAAAGTAAAAAGGGGTGTAAATACTTTCTGAAGGCACAATCATCAACACGCTTTCTTGAGCAGACTGGAAAGGGCAATAAGCAGCGAAAAAATAAAATACATATTTTTTAAAGAAAATAAATATCAACAAACGGCAAGTATATTGTAATAGAGTTGAAGTTATATCACAGTCAAAAAGGTATGGGTGAAGATCGTTATATACGTTTGAGAGAAAGGCTTTTTTTTTTTAAAGGCCTCTTATGGCATTAATGGGAAATCAACGTTTTCTTGGAGTCCCACTAAGAGCTCTCTTAGAAAAGACGTGCTCTGAATCATGGTTCACATTGACCTTTTCCAAATAGAAAAGTTAGAAAAGGTTAACGTGCCTTGAACAGCCAATATCTTGAAGAGAATTGATGAAAATACGTAGGCAGACTGCTTGGAAGTATACAATACAAAGAGCCTTTTGTGGATGCTTACCTAAACAGATAAAGTAAGGTAAAAAAAAGCCCAACAAGAAAACACTTGTGGGAAAGAACACAGCTCAATGTGTAATGTGCAAAAATGTAAGTAAGTAGCATATATCAGTGTATGTGTACAGTGCCAGTCAAAAGTTAAGACACCTACTCATTCAAGGGTTTTTCTTCATTTTCAAAATTGTAGAATAATAGTGAAGACATCAAAACTATGAAAAAAACACATATGGAATCATGTAGCAACCAGAAAAGTGTTAAACAAATCAAAATATATTTTACATTTGAGATTCTTCAAAGTAGCCACCCTTTCTTTGTCCTGATGACAGCTTTGCACACTCTTGGCGTTCTCCCAACCAGCTTCATGAGGTAGTCACCTGGAATGCATTTCAATTAACACGTGTGCCTTGTTAAAAAAGTACATTTGTGGAATTTCTTTGGCTTTTGAGCCAATTAGTTTTGTGTCAAGGTAGGGGTGGTATACAGAAGAAAGCCCTGTTTGGTAAAATACCAAGTCCATATTATGGCAAGAACAGCTCAAATAAGCAAAGAGAAATGACAGTCCATCATTACTTTAAGACATGAAGGTTAGTCAATCTGGAAAATGTCAAGAACTTTTAAAGTATCTTCAAGTGTAGTTACAAAACCCATTAAGCGACATCATGAAACTGGCTCTCACGAGGACCGCCACAGGAAAGGAAGAACCAGAGTTACTTCTGCTGCAGAGGACAAGTTCATTAAAGTGAACTGCACCTCAGATGGCTGCAGCCCAAATAAATGCTTCACAGATTTCAAGTAACAGACTCAACATCAACTGTTCAGTGGAAACTGTTAATCAGGCCTCATGGTTGAATTGCTGCAAAGAAACCATGACTAAAGGACACCAATAAGAAGAAGAGACTTGCTTGGGACAAGAAACACAAGCAATGGACACTAGACCGGTGGAAATATGCCTTTAGGCTGATGAGGCCAAATTTGAGACTTTTGGTCCCAACCGCTGTGTCTTTGTGAGCCGCAGAGTAGGTGAACGGATGATCTCTGCATGTGTGGTTTCCACCGTGAAGCATGGAGGAGGTGGTGTGGGTGTGCTTTGCTGGTGATGCTGTCAGTGATTTATTTAGAATTCAAGGCACACTTAACCACCATGGCTACCACAGCATTCTGCAGCCATCCCATCTGCTTTGCACTTAGGGGGACTATCATTTGTTTTTCAACAGGACAATGACCCAACACACCTCCAGGCTGTGTAAGTGCTATTTGACCAAGAAGGAGAGTGATGGAGTGCTGCATCAGGTGACCTGGCCTCCACAATCACCCGACCTCAACCAAATTGAGATGGTTTGGGATGAGTTGGACCGCAGAGTGAAGGAAAAGCAGCCAATAAGTGCTCAGCATATGTGGGAACTCCTTCAAGACTGTTGGAAAAGCATTCCAGGTGAAGCTGGTTGAGAGAACGCAAGCATGTGCAAAGCTGTCATCAAGGCAAAGGGTGGCTACTTTGAAGAATCTCAAATATATTTAGATTTGTTTTACACTTTTTTGGTTACTACATGATTTCATATGTGTTATTTCATAGTTTTGATGTCTTCACCATTATTCTACAATGTAGAAAATAGTAAAAATAAAGAAAAACCCTTGAATGAGTAGGTGTGTCTAAACCTTTGACTGGTACCTTTTGTGTGCGTTGGGGTGTGTGTACTGACCTGCTCCTGGGCTATAATGGTGGTGTTGTAGTCCAGAGTGTTGCTCAGAACGTAACAGCTCATGCTTTTGCGGGACTCATAATCAAAGTACTCGAAGAGCGGAGGGAAGTGCTTGAGCTGCAGAACAGTCAGAATGTTGTTGTAGGTGTCCACTGGGATCTTCAGCAATCTAGTCAATTCTTTTGAGACAGCGCTACTGGTTGCAATGCTTTGAAAGGAGGGAGACAATAGTTGAGAATGAATATACTGCAGTAGCAACGGCAGTTCTTTTCCAGCTATCTTTGAAAATTGGGAAATACAATAAACTTCCAACTATCACATGCTGGCAGCAAAACAAATTCATTATTATCTATTTGTTGTCTAAAGCAAAAAGGGAATTTCATTAAGACATTACCTCAAACTTCTTACAGAGATTTGAGATCATAGACATGGACAATTTGCTTGAAGTTAAATTTTACCATAGAAAAGAAGGTTAAGACTGCACCGATAAAGGTAGCTACACATCAGTTAGAGCGCTGTCTGCTGCTAGAATGCCCGTTCATTCATTTTTATCAGTGGAACTTTTTATCAGTGCAACTAAATTACAAAATTAGTCTGATGAGCTGAAATTACAATAAGAAGCATTTCAGATCTGCGTTTATAAATGCAGCAAGATATGTCTTACTCGTTTTAGCATATTTTTTTCTTCCCCTGCGTGAAAAACACAGAATTCTGCATTAACACAACCCCTGCTAATATAATTTGATTTTAATTTCCATTCATGTACATCTTTGGCCTGATGCAACGTTGAATTCCTCTACCAAACAAAGGAGAAAAAGAACTACCCAGAAGATTGACTAATGTAACACTGAGACATGGTAGTGCTCTTACTGTTCCAGGTTGAGCTTGTTGAAGATCTCCACTGTGCTCTCCAACACCTTGTCCACATAGTCCACCCGGTCAGGGTAGCACTTCATTGCCAGGTTGATGAGGGACACCTGTAATGAGACAACATCCTCCGAAGGCATGTCCTGGCGGGACTGTGGGGGGGGGGGGAGATAAAATACAAAATAAGGTAATAACGTATCTAAAGGAAGACTACTTCAGTTTAATTTCTTAAACTTAAGCATACATCAAGGTCATGAGATTGAGTCGATGAGAGGAAAATTAGACCTAGATTTTGTGCCAGAATTTGTTTTTTGAGTGAGAGAACAATACAGCAATATAACATGTGCAGGGGAATTTTAAATGACCAAATCAATGGGAAAATGGATTGCAGGAGAAAGACAGGAGAAGAAAAAAAAAAGAGTAAAGTCTTTCTCCATCACTTACCTGTATAACTGTGGCTACTTGTTGGGAGAAAATATCAAACAGTTTGATTTCAGCAGGGATTCCAGGTCCATCTTCTCGGTGAGCAAACAAAGCCAGTCTAAAACAGAGAAGACCAATTGTGTCAGTCGGTTCCCAGCACAACACCAAGGGAAAATGGAAAAGTGCAATCCCACGTGTAGTATACTGATTGAAATTGAATCATGTTGCAGAGTTATGTCACCTGTCAATGAGAGCGATGATGATGTTTTTGACATTGACGTGCTGATGCAGGTCGGCACAGGAACGAAGGAATAGGTTCAGTGTCTGAAGGTGGAACTCATCAGGGAAGACCTATTAGAAGAGGAGAAGGGCCAGAGACAGCAGAGTAGGGTGACACCTCCACCATGTGACTAGTCTGTGATGAATCAGTAATAAACTTTGTTTTTTTAAACATAATCCCCTTTTCAGGACCCTGTCTTTCAAAGATAATTCGTAAAAATCCAAATGTCACATATCTTCATTGTAAAGAGTTTAAACACCGTTTCCCAATGAATCAAACAATTAATGAACATGCACCTGTGGAACGGTCACTAAGACACTAACAGCTTACAGACGGTAGGCAATTAAGGTCACAGTTATGAAAACTTAGGACACTAAAGAGGCCTTTCTACTGACTCTGAAAAACACCAAAAGAAAGATGCCCAGGGTCCCTGCTCATCTGTGTGAACGTGCCTTAGGCATGCTGCAAGGAGGCATAAGGACTGCAGATGTGGCCAGGGCAATAAATTGCAATGTCCATACTGTGAGACACCTAAGACAGCGCTACAGGGAGACAGGACGAACAGCTGATCGTCCTCGCAGTGGCAGACCACGTGTAACAACACCTGTACAGGGTCGGTACATCACACCTGCGGGACAGTTACAGGATGGCAACAACAACTGCCCAAGTTACACCAAGAACGCAAATCCCTCCATCAGTGCTCAGACGGTCCACAAATAGTCAGAGAGGCTGGACTGAGGGCTTGTAGGCCTTTTGTAAGGCAGGTCCTCACCAGACATCAACGGCAACAACGTCGCCTATTGGCACAAACCCACCGTCCCTGGACCAGACTGGCAAAAAGTGCTCTTCACTGACAAGTCGAGGTTGTCTCACCAGGGCTGATGGTCGGATTCACGTTTATCGTCGAAGGAATGAACGTTACACCGAGGCCTGAGGTCTGGATCGAGGTGGAGGGTCCGTCATGGCCTGGGGCGATGTGTCACAGCATCATCAGACTGAGCTTGTTGTCATTGCAGGCAATCTCAGCAAGACATCCTCCTCCCGCATGTCCTTGCAGGCTCATCCTGACATGACCCTCCAGCATGACAATGCCACTAGCCATACTGCTCGTTCTGTGCGTGATTTCCTGCAAGACAGGAATGTCAGTGTCCTGCCATGGCCAGCGAAGGGCCCGGATGTCAATCCCATTGAGCACGTCTGGGACATGTTGGATCGGAGGGTGAGGGCTAGGGCCATTCCCCCCAGAAATGTCTGGGAACTTGCAGGTGCCTTGGTAGAAGAGTGGGGTAACATCTCACAGCAAGAACAGGCAAATCTGATGCAGCCCATGAGGAGATGCACTGCAGTACTTAACGCAGCTGGTGGCCACACCAGATACTGACTGTTGATTATGACCCCCCTTTGTTCAGGGACACATTATTCCATTTATGTTAGTCACATTGTCTGTGGAACTTGCTAGGTTTATGTCTGTTGTTGAATCTTGTTATGTTCATACAAATATTTAAGTTTAATATTTAAGTTTGCTGAAAATAAACGCAGTTGACAGTGAGGACGTTGCTTTTTTTGCTGAGTTTAGTTCTTGTGTATGCATTTCCTACTACAAACCTTGACGCAATGACAAACTGGAAACAGTAGTTACCTGAATGATGCACTCCATGAGATATTCTTGAGCCAGGGAATCTCTGCAGTTCACTACCTGCTCTAGGACACCGGACAGCACAATCTGGGGAGAGAAATAACCCAAATACAATGCAACACAATGGGCAACCTCACTAGATATACGAGACTTACTTATTTGTGTATTTTCTGCACGTTGTAATACATATTCAATGTAATATTTTATCCAATACCGCATCCCTATTTGACAAACATAATTTCTAAGGTAAAGTAGATATAATAGCAGACATAAAACATCAAAAGAGGTGCTCAGGGTTAAGAACCCCTCTCTGAGCTTGACAAGGATCATCTTCTCTCGTCTCCACTCCCTCAGCTAGACAAACAACAAAGGCTAAACCCTACAGGTGCTCTTTATTCTAGAACAGTGCATGCTGTGTTCCTAGTCTCTTCTGTATGGCATGACGCTCTCAATTGAAATACATGAATACATTTGCAAGCCAATATCTGAAAAATGGCAAACAACCATACTGATTAATATTAACTACACAGTCTTCACGGAGGTTCCAGATGACTCATACATCAGCATTTAGAGTTAATGTCAAAGGTTCCATTGTACTTCCAGTACACGCAAATGTACAGCTCTAGACGTTGAGATAGAGATATATATCTCTATATGCAGACATGCAATCACAAACCTGTTTATACTTTTCCACGTTGACCCCCTCCAGCTGGCTGAGTCGAACCAGGTTGGTCCCGACCAGGATGCGCAGCTCCTGCCTCTCCTTCTCCCTCTTCTCCCTGTCTCGGCTGTGGCCCTGGTGCTGCATGCGCACCCACAGCTTATTCATCTCAGCAAAATTCAGCAGCACAAAGTCAATGGAGTCGTTAATGTCTCCCGTCATCGCATCCTCCCCTCTGGAAAGAGGTTAGAGATGAGATCCTCATTAGGTGGAGTATGATATATCAAAAGGAAGTATATAGGCCCTTTCATTAAATCAATAATTGAACGGTCACATTTAAAACTTCTGGGATGATTGCTAAACAACGAGCTCAAATCTTCATTCAATCAGAGGAAGGAAACAACATAACGAGGATGTCTGGTTAACACACAGAGGCCTGGATTGCGAGTGGGAATCGGTCGATGAGAATGAGCGAGGGGCAGCTCAGGAGGGGAGCCGTGTGAGGAGAGACTGAGAGGATCTCAATTACATATTCCTTGCATCCTCTTTTTCCTCACCTCCTTCTCAAAACCTTTGGATGAGAAAGCCAGAGGTCCCTCCCCTCTGACCTTTTACTCCAAAAGGGTTTTGTGAAAGAGGCGAGAGGACACAAGGAGTATGTAATTGAGATTCTCCCTTTGTTCTTACTCTAGCTGCTCCCCATCATCAGGCAGGATGTTGCGGGTGCACTGCAGCAGGTAGTTTCTGAGGAACAGGCCTCTCAGCGGGTGCTGTACCCCACGACACATCTCCACCAGGTCCTTTAGGATGTCCTTACGCGACTGAGGGAAGGAGCGAACATACACCACCCCCACAGTGATCAGCAGGTAACTGGGGAGAGAGGGGGGGGGGGTCATTACTTGTCCTGTTTCCTATTCCTCTAGAGTCAAGCTGCATCTAGTTTGCACTGCCTAAAGAGGACATTGTTGTCACATGATTGATCACATGTACAAGTAGGCTAGTCCAAAAGAACATGTGCAGCTTTCCATTTACACTTCACCTTATTCACGAGCTGACACAATCATTAGGGTGCTTGAGTACTCACAGTCTGGGGATGATGTTCCCTGCATATTGAACCAGCTCATAGAGGTCAGCCACCTTCCTGCCCTTGGCAAACTCATCTGTCAGGTACACCTCCAGGTAGTGGAGCTCGTCAGAGATGGCCATGTCTGCACTCAGAATTAGGGACTCATAGCCCAACTGTAAATAACACCAAACCTGGACATGCCTAGAACAGTCAAATGATCTGGAGAATGAAACAAGTCATTTATGTCTAGACCAGAGATCCATAGGTTGCAGCAGGTAAAGGATACAGAGTTCATAGTAGCTCTTTGGCGATAACATGGAGGTCCTGAGTTCACCCAGCATGTTAGATGCATGTTTCAATGCATCCATCAGCTTGTTCTTGTCCTACAGATGGAAGTGTAAACAGTACAGTTACGTTAATCTCTGATACACTGCTCCAAAATATGCTGTAGTGTAACTTGTGGCTAGGAAACAGTGTCTCTCTCATACACTAATGAGTGTCAGAGAACACAATACACATTTGCTATATTGTTAACAGAAAAGACAAGGAAGTCAAAGGGCCCCCCACAGAAGGATATAGGCAGATCTTACCAGGCAACGTTTCATCTGAAATGACTGGACCTTGACAGCCTGCACGGCTTCATCAAGTAGCTTTTCCTGCTCGTCCTGGGGTGACTGCTGTGTGGTAGGCTGAAAGACAGCACACTGAAGCTCAGAGGAATGCCATGCATGTTACTCTCACATACTCCACCATTATAGCTACAGTGGTTTACAGTTACAGTGAGCCGAGACATGACATTGACTCAGATGCCCAGTAAACTGGCTATGCCCCAAGGAAAATAATGAAATGATTGATGGTACTGTACTGGCAAACATAAACATCGATTTTGCTCATTTATTGTTATCCTAATGTCAGCGTTCTGGATGGCCTGAGATTAGAAATGGTAAAAATATTAACTTTCCTCATCAAGACTGTAATAGGTGCAGACTGCAAGCTAGCACTGAGTCATTAGACTATCAAGTGGTTTTAACTACTAATTCGTATATGCAGTGTTCACACTAACCATGTTTATGTCTAGCTATACTGACATCACCAGAATGAATGATCAATGACTGACAGCTGATGGCTAACCTTTGCTTAGCCATCAACTATCTATTGAAGTAGCTAGGGAACGTTAGTTGTGGTGGCCAGGTTTGTATATTTGGCCCTGTCACGGATAACCCATTTCTAGCTTGTTCGCTAGTTAGATATGCCAAGTTAAATCGATATACTCTCTGATCTTTACTAGCTCCGTTAGCTAGCTAGATGGCTAACTGGCTACAGTCTAGACATTTCATGAAAATACTAACTATCAAACTGCACTCCTTTGACTTTGTGAAATGTGTGCTTTAAAAGTAAGAGACAGAAATAATAATAAGACAACAACGAATCGGTCGATTCTTCAAAAATGAAATGTGTTGACAGTTAGCCTACAGTAGCCTTAGCCAGTTACTAGCTGGTAGGTAGCTATATCGTTTTTAGATAGGCCGTAGCTAGCTAGCGCCACACACAACTTGAGTCTGTTTTCGAGTATCAGCCATACAGCAATAACAAAAAAACAATACCTAAAATGAATGACTCAAACAGAAGGATTGGATGGATAACAATCACACATATAAAGAGTAGCTATATTATCCGTTTTACTTACCATGATTATCAAGTTTGTATCAGCAAACTGGTAGCTAACCCTGAAATCGTTTCCCAGTCATGTGACTGCTATCAATCCACCCAGCTACCCAGTTTCCACTAGTTATCACAGTCACAAAGTCAACTCGTAATATATCGTAAAAATGAATAAAAACAACAATTTGCTTTTTGTTCTTAATTTAAGGTCAGGGTTAGGCTTAGCAGTGTGGTTAAGGTTATTGTTGAGGTTATGATTAGGTTTAAAAAAAAACAGCTTTTAAGAAGATAAGTGGTAGAAATGGGCGGGGTTTATACTTTGTGGCTGTAATAACTCGTGACTACCAAGCTTGCCTTTCTACAGATTCGCCCGCATTGGCTGAGCCGAAAACAAAGTGTGGGAATACGTCTCCTATTGGCTAAATTACAGTTTACAATAGTGGTAACGCAAATATTTAGACAGCGGAGATCCAATTAATACAATGTGATGTATGTAAATATATTGTCTTTGTAAAAAAAACATCAATATATATTCTCTTTGTAAAAAAAAAAAGTGTGTGTATTCTGTTGTTATTTTCAGCAACAAGGACGCAAACAGACGTCGTATCGTCATAGCCAATAGAATGTCGAAAGATGGCTGGTGGGCGTGATGGCGTCGGACATTTTGGCGGCGAGGGTCTGGCAAGTTTTTGTGTCTGACTACTCGACTTGAGGTGTTTGTTTTTTATTCTCTCGTTGGCAGTCACGAACATTTGTTATTTACTGGAAATGGAAAAAGAACTGTTTACTAAACTTGCATCTAAAATGGGTATAACCTCTGCAAGAATTCTAAGGTGAGTCTGTAAAACGATCATATTAGCTAGCTAGTATACTTGAGACGGGACCATAGTTCAAAGCTAACGTTAGCTCGGTAACCTGCTTACCAACAGCTGTTAATATTTTGTTTCTTGATGTTTCCTAAACTCTGTTTTGCATCTATATTACAGCCAAGCAGAGGAGTACATGCGGTTATCCCTGGTTAGATGCACAGGACTCAAAAATACTACGGGTACAAGCAAAGCAATAATTTGTCTTGAGCTGGCAGCAAAATCAATGAAGTTACCCCTGGACAAAGTACGTTTTTTGTGTATTTTCTTTAAAACATTTAGCTTTGTGATGACAAGGCAACTCGCCTCTTAATCAAATAACTAAATACCATGGTATTGCTCCGCTAACGTGCCCTATGAAAACTGTCTTTGTGCTATGTTTCTTCAGGAATATACCGTCAAATTATCCGGGTTGAAAAATAAGCAGTATCAAAGCACTCTGAAGGCCATAGAATGCATGCTTGGCCTTGATTCTCACCTGGGACTCCGAGACCTTGCTGTTCAGTTTGGGTGCATGGATGCAGTCAAAGTAGCAACCAAAATACTAGAACGGTGAGGACTTGAGGAGTAGCCTCCATCTGGCCAACACAACTATTCTAGAACTCTTTTGGAAGCTACTATATTAAGCAAGTATTCTTTCATGAGCAAGATAGTCCCAAATATCGTAATAGTTTATCAATGTAAATATGTTAATTTATTAAGATTAATCCATGTTTGTGTTCCAGGTATGAAGCAAGCCTGCCTGCTGCTCAGCAGAAAGATGTGGACCTGTCAAAACCACTCTTCACTACAGCTGCTTTGAATGCTGCATGCAAGTGAGTGTTAACAGTGTTCTGTTTCTCCATATACCATTCGACCTGATAATTAATCAAATCTAATCACTATCCCCATATCCCCAAATCTCTCCAGATGCTTGAAGATCAAAGTGGACAGGAAGCTGGTCACATCATCTGGTGCTAAAAAGGGAATCTTTGACAGGCTGTGCACCCAGCTCCAGAAACTGGGACAGGACATCTGCAGTAAGTCTGCTGTCAAATGATAAAGGGGTTTGACTAACATATGGTGGGAAAGGCCAGGAAGGGCCTTTGGATTTAAAAACGTACTTCTGAGCCATAATGTTCTGTTAGCTAACGATACCTTTTTCTTGCGACATATGCTTCAGAAAGCTGGTGTGTGAATTATTGTGACCTTTTTCCATAGTGGCCATTTGTACTTTTGCCCCGGGTGTGTAGATTTTTTCTTTACTGGGTGAAAAGAGAATGTTGGTCATTCCTCTCTCCTTGTTGTTGTGGTTACAAGGGAGAGAGTGGATGTTCTATTTTAGGACTGAAAACTTGATTGGATGTCCCTATCGCGGCATACAACATGCCAATTACAAGCAATCTCTGAATGTTGTGGCTGAAATCAGTGCTGGCAGTAGGTAGAGTGAGTTCAGGTATGGCCCTCTCAGGTATGATCTTTAAGTATCTCTTGATTTTTTTTACTCTTTTTTTATTTATTTTTTTTTATTAGAAGAAGCCACTCCACTGAAGAATCCAGTTAAAATGTCACAGAAAAGACAGAACACACTCATGGAAAGTATTGAACAAAAAGAGGAAGGTAAATGTGACCAAATAACAACCATGCCAAATTCCTGATTATGTCCTTAGAAGTTTGGAACTCTTAATCTTTGCTGTTGTGCAGAATTAAAACAGTGTTGGAGGGAATATTTTCTGCAGTCTATCAAGGCCTTTTCCTCCTCTATTTCAGAGGAAGATCTGCCAATGTCTCAAAAGCAGCTGAAAGTGGACTCTGAGGAGAGTGCAACAGAGGATTACGAAGAGTGGAAGCGAAGAATCTTGGAAAATGCCCTTAAAGCCAAACAAGCCGATGCATGAAAGTTAATTTGAAATTCATTGCTGTTTATATATTAAGAAAGAGTGTCATGGCTGAGCTGATTGAGGGGAAAGGTTCTCACAAGCTTGGGCATGTGTTCAGTGAAAATGCTGTATACAGTGCTGAGTAGTGAGGCTGGAGCTTATCTTTGAATGTGAACGCTAATGAGCAGGTACAAGTCTGTTAAGGAAGCACACAGCAGCTCCATATCTGATTTATATCAGTTTTTGGAGAAGGTTAACTGAACGGGGTGTTTTGTATTAGTGTTTATTTTTTATTTGATCATTGTTTGTTTCAACCATGGTTATTTTATGCAATAAGCAAGCATGATCTGTTTCTATTCAAACAGTACATTGACTTGTCTGCCCCTCAGTGGTCGTGTGTGAGATGTACTCTTAAGAGAATTCTGCTGGTCTATGTGTTGGATTTGTTCAGTTTTAAGATGAACATTCTGTGGTGTTTTAGAAACGGCTAACTACAATTTCCCTCATTTTGTAAAATCACAATTTATGGTCGATTATAGACTGTTTTAACAGTTGGCATCTGGCATTATCAACTGTTTTTTTATTTTATTTAGACCACATTGAGTTCCACAGTATGAGTCGAATGGTTCAAATTGTTTTTGTTTCCATCTGGGATTTTAGAAATACTTAATATAAATTCTGTGTTTCGTGTAGGCTTACCCCAGCCTGACGTTTTGATAACTACACAAATCTCTCTCGGACAAGGTAATGTATCAATACTTAGCATTGCGAAAATTGAGGCAAATGTATTGATTAAAACTCACCTTGTCCGAGAGAATAACACAGCTATCAAAACGGCACGTAAAGGTAAACCTACACCGAACACAAAATGAATTAGAATTTGTCAAATTCACGATGTGAAAAATGAATGGTGGGAAAAACCATTGTAAACATTTTTGTGTTTATGAGTGTTATGACGCTTCTGTGTTGGGACTATTGACAGTAGTAGAAGTCCGTATCCTTTCGTGGCTTCACCTATTTTAATAAATTAACATTTCTAGTCATTGAGTTATTCTTGCTGATTTCAAGTGGAGGTGGGGACACTGTCACAAAACAATGCTATATGGGAACACCGTACAGTCAGGTTGTGTAGCATGCAAACAAGTGGCCTATTCAAAGCCTTCATAGAAGGAAAGATTGACAAGACAAGGCCATCTGTGTGATTGTGAAGATTCACTTATCATATTAAAATAACCCCCAAAAATAGAAAGCCTTGCGAATAATGTGTCATTGTGATGTCAACTTGATGTGCATTCAGTAAAGCAGTTCAAACATATGTCAGTAAGATTTGTCATTAAATAAACAATTACACCTAAGTAAGTAGTAGGCAACCTGCTTGAAGCGCACTGTGAGCCCCAGATAATCACCCACAGGAAGACTGCACAAAGTTGTGCACTGTACCGTATAAAAAGTGAGTAGAATACTACAGTACATTTCAATAAATGTCCATCATTGCAATTTGCATACCAATGCCAGACACTATTGCAGGTCACGTCCTGTTCTGTTGCCTCAGTCCAACTAGCATAAATGGCAGGAATGCCTGCCATGGAGGTGCAGCACGACAGCAATACACGCGAGGGCACAACTACTCAGTCTTTGACAGCAGTCTTCTCACTGCTATACAGTGTTTATGGGATGATGCTGGCGAAACCTCTTCAGCCTGTTGGCTGCAGCAACCACGTAGAAGTGTTTCTGCAAGGAAGTAGAATCATTGAATTTCGATCACTTTTTAATAAAGACTTTATTCTGACGATTCACTAACACAGATGCAACGTGACCTATGATGAGATTGCATGGGAACATGCGTAAATGGCTTCAGTTCTCACCTTCCACTGTTTATGAGCGGCCAGGTAGCGCTGGAGCTTGACTTGGGACTTGAGCCGCACCTGGTGCAATTTGGCTTTATCCTCCAGATTGTTCAGCCAGGCATGCTTCATGCAGCCAGTTGCACTGAGTCGACTGCTACAATACAGACCCAGGAGTATCAATACACACAGGTCTACAGCCCAAATGGACATTCAATCAAGAGACTTGGTTGACTATAGTTTTACACAATGTGGTACAACTCCCAAATATTGACAACTTCCAAAAACGTATTTCCACTTTCTGTTTCTAAACTTAGTTTTCAATGCCTCTGCCATTATGGGGTGAAAACATTCTCCGTAACCCATGCCTCATCTAATGTTGTTAGCCTATAATGAAATAGCTGCTGCTAACCCCTGAGATGTACCCGTTCCCTGGAAATAAAAGTAGCCTACAGAGAGAGGCTAATGATGAGCCCACTATGATCCTTTTCACCATGGCTGATAGTGGGTGTGGGGGTGAATAACACACAACTAAGTACCCCGATTAGGAATGACCAGATCGTTAATGGTGACACAGCACAGAAAGAACAACAAGGTGCCTGTTGCCATCTGCAATACGAGCTGCCGAGCTGCCGTTGTTTCCTGCCAGCTGACCACTCAGTGAACAGTCCAGTGTGGGAGTATACACAACTCACTCAGGCCCTGGCAGTGTAGTTTGCATATAATGTGACTCAAATGTGCTACTTTCTATTGACCTTCTATATCCTGTTTACTCAACTCGTTTGGATTTCATGGCACATATTCAAATAACCCATTTAGACAAATGGCCAAATGAACCATCAACAGTCTGATTGTGATTAAGTGGCAATGAGGTGCATTCAGTTGGAATATTCCTGCCTTAGGCAAACAATAGGCCTTTTCATTTGATTAAATGAGATGGTGCTCTGGCCATGATTGAGTGGAGAGGACAAAGAGGGAGAAACAATATAGATGAATAGACAATCAATTGTAAGGAAGATATGAAATACCATTTAGTTGGAATCAGCAGTCTGGTAACAAAGTCCTTAGCTTCCTCTGTGACATTCTCAAATGCCTCTGAATCAAAATCCCAGTTGGCGTGAAGGATGTTGTTCATAGTCTCTGCATCGTTGTCCCCCAGGAATGGAGACAGTCCACTCAGACTAATAAAACAGGGAGATATTCTGGGTTAGTTACATTTTCATACAGTCCTTCTATACACTGACTCATTAGAAAGACAAAGCAGTCATCAAAGTCATGATGCTACAGAGAGCTCTGCCTCAGTGCCCTGTTGCATGGAATGAAAAGTACAGGCCAGCTATGTAAATATGAAGTTTGAGAATATGAATCTTAGACCCATAACACACTTCAACACAAAAGACTGTGGGCAATGGTTACGAAGGAGCAGAAGTGTGTGCCACATTCCAGAGAAATTGAAACAAAACACACTCACATGCTGACGCTTACTCTAAATAGAATAGAATAATTCATTTAGCACCATGGAGCCCTGGGTAGTGCTAGGTATTCAGGCAAGCTGGCGGGCATAGAGTGTGACAGCCACACATTCTTATTTTGGGCAAACCCTCCTAAATCTCCTTGGACAGCTGTCAGTTTATTATCATTCATTGAATTTGCCGGGTCCTGCGAAAAAACAGACGGCCATTGGGATGCACACAGTTCATTCAGGGCCATGGTTGAGGCTGACAGGCAACGTTGCAAGGGGGCAGCAGTGGGTATGAATTTAGTCATAGCTGAACAGTGTGCTAGTGTGGGTGACACGAGACAAATGTGCATTTATAGATCGATTGCAAGCATGTTTCCGGTGGCTAGGATACCATTGGTTGACCCTTTACAACAGATCAGATCCTCATGTTACACACTGTGTCCACTGTGTTACAAGGTATGACTGATGCTGCTGCCTTGCAGAGGTGTGTGGTGAGTATATTTGTCAAGCGGAGGTGGTTCTCACTCTCTGTGTGTGTGTGTGTGTGTGTGTGTGTGTGTGTGTGTGTGTGTGTGTGTGTGTGTGTGTGTGTGTGTGTGTGTGTGTGTGTGTGTGTGTGTGTGTGTGTGAGTGAGTGAGTGAGTGAGTGAGTGAGTGAGTGAGTGAGTGAGTGAGTGAGTGAGTGAGTGAGTGAGTGAGAGAGAGAGAGAGAGACTCACAGCATATAAGTAATGACTCCCACACTCCACATGTCCGTTGGGAATGAGACAAAGTCGTAGTTGACCACCTCAGGAGCCAGAAATTCTGGGGTGCCAAAATTGACCTTTAGTTTCTCTCTGGGTCTGTACCTGAGGGGAGACAAGCACAGTTGAACTATGGGAACATAAAGATCCCACGTCTTACAACAGAGCTTCATGGGTGGAGACTCAGAGTTACAGAGATGGCCAACTTTTTACCAAGCTGTCTACTGGGTGACTGTTACCATGACTACCTCATTGGCTACTCAATTGAGAATGATGGGAAAAGGGGGATGTCAGTAGATGAGATTTGTAGATTAAAACAGTTATGGTCACTGACTGGAGAAAATACTGAGAAACATACTTTCTGGCCAGACCAAAGTCTATTATCTTGATCTGGTTCCCTGTGGAGTTGACACAAAGAATGTTCTCTGGCTGAGAGGAAACAAGGAGAGCATGTAAGAATCCTCACACCAGGGTGATACGTAATATAATTCAAATCCATGTCAAACTAACAAGTCTTGCAATATATTCTATGTATAGGTTATGCTTTTTACCTTGAGGTCTAAATGAAGAATATATTGCTGATGGAGGTACTGTACCCCCTCACAGATTTGTCTCATAAACACGATGGCATCCAGCTCTGTCAGCAGGTAGTTCTCGTCAACGATCCGGTCAAACAACTCGCCACCGTCCACACTGCAAAGACAGGGAGCTGGTCAGTGCCGGAAAAGTGATATTGTGCTACTGTGCAAGAAGCAAAGAAGAGGTGAGGAAATTAAGTGGCATAGGGGTTAATTCCACTAAAACATTGCTTTATAGCCTGGAACAGTGTTTGCAGGTCACCCACATGAAATGCAGATAGGTGGTGCTATTAGAGTTGCAATTTCTAAATACTGACTTAATGCGAATAATGACTTACTACTCCATAATAAGCGTAAGGTTTGTCCGTGACTCAAAGGCATCATAAAGCTGAATCAGATTCACATGGTTAAGTTGGTTCATCACTCCTATTTCATTCTTCACTTCCTCCTTTGTTACCCAGTGGGAGGAAGGACAGAGAGAGAGAGAGAGAGAGAGAGAGAATAAGGAAATAAGAGAAGAGAGAGCAGGAAGTCACTCAACCTCAGCAAAAAGGAAAATCACAATCTATCACATTTCATGATTCTAGAGAAAAAAAGAATCAAACTACTCTGGAGGGTGCTTATACCCATACCAATTATACGTATATGACACTATACCTTAAACATTCTCATTGAACAATGTATTATGCAGACCTGGGTTCAAATCAATGATGTATACAAACCCTGGATTGCTGATGCTATTTATTGGCCAGTGAGAGGCTTTGAAGCCACCGGTCGGCCATATTGGCACTCCCCAGTAGGCACAGTCCTCCATACGAATGAATGGAATTCTACAGTATTTCAATTAAATGTTCAAGGTCAAAATTACATGTATTTAAGTAGTTTTGCTGTTGTAGTGGGGACAGTAACATTAGTAATCTAAACAAATTCTACTATGATTTAAAGGTATACATTAAGGTGTCTGTAATATAATAAATGTTGCAAAAACAAATGTAGACATTAGTAAATGCATTTCTATAGCTTCCAAATTTTTTTTACAATGGTGGGGGAGTGACAGAATGGAGGCATGGTGGCTTCAACACAGCGCCCCCCCATCCGTCATCTAATAATGTGGCCCCAATAAACTACGTATATTGAAATTATTTAAAAGTATTTTCAAATACTTCTTTCCAAATACATTATTTCAAATACATAACCGACCTGGGCTAAATGCATGGGAGTGTATTTGAGTCAGTGTATTTGACTATTTTCAAATACATGCAAATGTATTTCCAAACACATTCCAATATTAAAATACTTATCTTTTACAATAACAATTTGTAAAAGACAAGTATTTTAATTTGGAAGTAATTGAAATATCCTAAAAATAGATTATGTTATTATTCTAGTAATAAACAAATTAAAAGTGGATGTTTCTGATATTTAGGAGTACAAAAGAGCCATTTGCCATTCTGACCAAACAGAAATGTATTACCTCTGAACAAAATGCATACATCACATATTGGACATGAGAAACATCATACTTTGCTCAGTGTATGATTGATTAAGAAATGCATTATTAATCACAAATTCAATATCAGCTTTCTGTACCAGCTTTCTGTTGTACTCATTCAATGTGTCAATAAAGGCAAGGTCAGAAGAGAAGCCAAAAATGCATCATTCAAAAAAAAATGCTTATAAAGAGAGTGTGGTGATTAGCAGGTGTAAGAGGAGGCGAAGGATGTGAAATGAATCCTGACGGGAGCCATGATGGATTTTGGGTAAAAGAGACACAGGTGCGTGCTGTGTGCGTTCTCAGCGAGTGTGTGTCTGTGAGTGTCAAAGAGAAATGGAAAGAGTAAGAATAGAAAATGTAAATATGTGTAAAAATATGCAGAAATCAATCTGCCATTTCCTGGAAATATCTTTTCAATAACCAAAAATATTGTTTTTTCAGCTGTTTGAAGCTGGTGTACAGATCCGAAATTAAAAGATGCAAATATGAAACTTACCAACGGGAAGCATAGAAATAGTGCACATAGAACAGATC
Source organism: Oncorhynchus masou masou (assembly GCF_036934945.1). Taxonomy (NCBI): domain Eukaryota; kingdom Metazoa; phylum Chordata; class Actinopteri; order Salmoniformes; family Salmonidae; genus Oncorhynchus; species Oncorhynchus masou. Next base: position 40,788,529 of record NC_088213.1, read on the forward strand.
TACTGCTTCTTATGCCGGGTGTACACTACACGACTTTCAAAATCCAAACATCGCTGAACCTCTCGCATTAAACAACCGCCTTTCCTGTGGTGATTTGTCTTGCTTGCCGATCTGGCACAGATGGGGTGTCACACACTACAAGATTCTTCACTTGGTCATGAGGATTCTCCACACCACCACGCTGTCTTGTGAAAACAATGACGTGATGATGTGATTAGATTATTAATGTAGCTAGAATGAGCTGTGGCTCAAAGCAGGCTCATAAAAGTTTTCAGTCAGACATTCACGCTTGCCATACAGAGTTGAAATTTGTAGCCAACATTTTGAATTCAATAACATTGCTTCTGAACTTCATAGCTGAACTTCTGAACTTTTAACATTGCTTCTGAACTTCATAACGATTTGACACTTTCGCTTTGGTCAAAGGCATGTACAAATGCATATCACCCTGCATCCCACTGCTGGCTTGCCTCTGATGCTAAGCAGGGTTGTTCATGTTCGGTCCCTGGACGGGATACCAGATGCTACTGGAAGTGGTGTTGGAGGGCCTGTAGGAGGCACTCTTTCCTCTGGTCTACAAAAATATCCCAGGGTAGTGATTGGGGACATTGCCCTGTATAGGGTGCCCTCTTTCGGATGGGACATTAAACGGGTGTCCTGACTCTCTGTGGTCACTAAAGATCCCATGGCACTTACCGTAAGAGTAGGGGAGTTAACTCCGGTGTCCTGGCTAAATTCCCAATCTGGCCCGCATACCATCATGGCCACCTAATCATCCCCAGCCTCCAATTGGCTCATTCATCCCCCTTCCTGTCCCCTGTAACCATTCCCTGTGTTGTTGCTGTAAATGAGACTGTGTTCTCAGTCAATTTACCTGGTAAAATAAATAAAATACTAGTGGTAGGCGTGGCTCCTGCTGGAGAGTCTACACATCCTGGGTGATGCGGAACAACGTTATCACCTCACTGGCTTCTTCTCTGGCGAGCTCTCATTGACCTATTACTGACCACCGTTCTCAAAAGTTGTCGTTGCACATCTCACACAACAAGAGCGTCGCAGATTTTGTGCCGATAAAATCAAACGCGTTTGAAAATATCGGGACGTCTGGGACTGCTCAAAGATGAGATCGGTAGCCCTCAGTTTGTTCCTCTGACACACTCACGTTAAATGAGTTGGTGACGGCTGCGCTCCCTGAGTAGGCAACGACATGGGGATTTTGTCTCTGATCTCAAAAGCTTGTCTGGGATAGCTAAATCAGGTCCAACATCGTGTAGTGTACTCAAATTTGGTCAGGTCACAGAAAAAGTTAGATTTTACAGCTTTAACATTGTTGCGTAGTAATTTTTTATTTTGAGATAGAGAGAGAGCTAGTGTGTGTGTGTGTGCGTGTGTGTGTGTGTGTGTGTGTGTGTGTGTGTGTGTGTGTGTGTGTGTGTGTGTGTGTGCGTGCGTGCGTGCGTGCATGCGTGTGTGTGTGTGTGTGTGTGTGTGTGTGCGTGCGTGCGTGCGTGTTTGTGTGTGTGAGTATCTCTTTAAGCTGCGGCTAGAGAATTGCTCACATAGAACCTCATAAATAAACTTGACAGGAACATAGAGAGAGGTCAGGGTGGGTGGTGAAAGGTTGGGAGTCAGAGAGAGGAGGGGTACAAAGACCACAGGTCTGTTGTTGTATATCCACTTACTCTCTCCCTCATTCCCTTTACTTTGATCAACTTCGCCGCGAGGATTAGGCCCGACGACAGTTCTGCACACTTATGGACCTGCCCAAAACGTCCCCTGTGGAAACACGGACACATATGAGTGCACAGATACTTTACATACATGCTAAAGAGACAGGTGAGAACACAAATATTTGTTCATAGACATTGATGAACACACATACGCCCTAGCCGCGCAAGCACAGTCTCAACGCGGTATTCTCAGAATCCGAGCTTCAGGTTATGCAGAACCTTTAAAATGCTAGAACTCAAGGCTACAGACACCCTGACAAAGGCACCAAAGGGCACAGACCCACAAGCAGTCAACCTTGAGGGGGTATCCTTTGCGTTGACCTCTGTCAGGGCTTTGCTGACACACTCCAAGGACCTGTTTTACTCCTCTGGTTTCATTGGAAGTACATCATCATCCGCCACACATGGAGAGTCTACTAAGCCAACTTCTTGATGTAGCGAGAGAGCGCCTCCACTCGACATGGACCACGGAGATTTAAAAAGCCCCTATGCAAATGGGAACTCAACACCTGCCCAAAATAAACCCTGTCCATGACAAGCATAAAAGAAGCCGGTGCTTATTTGCAGACTCTGTTGGGGATTAGCCATGTCTGCGTTGCCAGTTGTTCAGCTCTGCGGCTACGTACCATCTCTCCCTGCTTTGCCCGTCGCCTGCTATCATGCTATACTGCTCAGTCTGTCAGTCTGCTAACCTTGTTTATCTGCTAACGCTGCGCCTGGTTACCGCTGCTGCAGCAAACGGCTCCTCATGTGTTTTCTACGTCGCTATTGTCAGCCAACATCATTGGGTAGACCTGACAGTGTGCTTATAACAGTAAAATAACAGTTGGCAACCCTCACTTTCAGTAAGTATGTTGTGGTTTGGGGGGGTATCAATAATGTGAATAATATATGCGACACCACAGTCTTATGTGTACGGTAAACACATTCTCGTTGCCCTGAAGAATTAGGACTCACCCTCCGAGAACCTCGTTAGGCTTTACAGCGTAATAAGAACCCATCGGGACTTGCTTGGCACTCACAATGCGGTGCTCAAAGGGGGCGGGCAAGGGTGGGCAGTCATCTGGAAGAGAAGAGCACCGGAGCATGATTTATTATATGCTTGGTGGTATGGGTAATGATCTGTGGACCTATTGGAGGACTGACAGACCATGAGGAGCAAATTTCATACTGCATTTCACCCAGTAACATACCGTTGTCCAATCCATATTGTGCTGAAATTGACATTGATATTGCCCTTCTCACCTATGACCAATTGTTGTGCATCCAGAGCTGCCCCCTGTGCAGTTGCTGTAGGGTTTTTAACAACTAAAGGGGGAGTTGGCTGAGGGATAACTGGTTCCGCAGAATCTTTCACTGTCTCAGACTCTGGTTGAGGCGGATCAGGTTTTCGCTGCTCTGTGGCCGACACCGGCTCAGGCTGGACCTGAGGGACCATCGTTACTGACTCTGGTTCCGCTTTGGTGACCACATCCAGTGGGCTTGTTAGCGCACTGCTGTATGGGGTTGGTGGTGTTACAATGATAACTGGCTCACGAGGACTGACCGCAGCCTTTGTAAATTCCTCTTCCGGGAAAGTGTCCTCCTTGGAAGGAAGAGGGAGACTTTCAGCGGCTTCCCCCGGGGGTTGCTCTGGCGGTTGCTCCGGCGGTTGCTCTTCAGTGGTGGAGGTAGGTGGCTGAGATGCAGTGGGTTCTGGATCTGGTGGAACCTCTGTCTCCTTAACGTTGACGTACTGACTGTCTAACTCACTCCCCACCGAAATCAAGGTCACATCAGGAGTCCTAGCAACACAGTAACATTACAAAACAGTCAATGTTTGAACACAGACCTACACTTTTTCTTCATTAATGAAACAGAATATACATGTAACTAATGAAAACAAGGTGACGGCAATATATTAGGTTACATTTTAGATTGTGTTTATTAGTCACATATACAGGGATGCAGATGTAATTGCAGGGTACAGTGAAAATATTATGCTCCGGGTTCCACTACTGCAGGTCAAAATATGGATAGTAACAATAAAAGTTATAGGCTATGAGTAGAGATAGATGCTGATTTTCATGTTAAGTACCCCCATTCTTGCTATACCACATAGTAGGCATGTACAAATTGGCAACAGAAGAACCCTTTGATGTTCTGTATTCCCTTTAGCATGTACCTCATGTTGCTCACCCTACTCACCCTACTCACTAGTGAGAGCCCACTGCCACTTGAAAACCTTTCACTAGAGACATGAAAAGGCAGCAGTGGGGTTTATCTTGAGGATCATTTATCATATCCTCCCGTGCTTTCACATTTCTAGCTGAAAGTGTAGGTCAGTGTGTGCAAGTGCTTTGTTATCTCTTCAATGACAATTGACGTCAACTCAACAGCTCCACCTGTCACACTTTTCATAACCCTGTTGGGAGTAATGGTGCTGCTATTTGTTGACAAAAAAAGCACTTAAATAAAAAGAGAGATTGCCCTTTGGAATTCTGGTATTTTCTTTTGGTTATGAATCAGTGACAGCCTACCTCCTCAGCTCAGAAAGCACTTCGATGGTGACCTCCACCTGAGCTACGACCACATCAGAGGCGAAGGTCTGGACTCTGGTGGGCTCTCTGCTCTTTAAGGTGACCTCTTTGGGCTTGCGAGAGCCTTTACTATTGGTAGATTGGAATAAGGCCTCGTCGACTGCAGGGCCCTCTGTGAGAGCTTCTGATAACCTGCAGGGATCATGCTCAGGACGATTTGGGACTTCCACTTCATGGTCTGTGGACTTCGCTTCCTTTACAGTGAGTTCTGCCACCGGCTTGTCACCTGTGGGGAGAACAGCAACAGACGTACGAGAAGAAGTTAGCTCAAATAATCACTAATTTACTTTTAAATTAACAGGTGTGCCTTGTTTGTTAAAGACCAAGTCCATATCATGGTCAAGAACAGCTCAAATAAGCAAAGAGAAATGACAGTCCATCATTACTATTAGACATGAAGGTCAGTAAATCTGGAAAATTTCAAGAACTTCAAGTGCAGTCGCAAAACCCATCAAGCGCTATGATGAAACTGGCTCTCATGAGGACCGCCACAGGAATGGAAGACCCAGAGTTACCTCTGCTGTTAAACAAATCAAAATCAAAATATATTTTAGATTCATCAAAGTAGCCACCCTTTGCCTTGACGACAGCTTTTCACACTATTGGCATTCTATCAACCAGCATCATGAGGAATGCTTTTCTAACCGTCTTGAAGTAGTTCTCACATATATTGCACACTTGTTGGCTGTTTTTCTTCACTCTGCGGTCCAACTCATCCCAAACCATCTCAATTTGGTTGAGGTCGGGTGATTGTGGAGGCCAGGTCATCTGATGCAGCACTCCATCACTCTCCTTTATCGTCAAATAGCCCTTACACAGCCTGGAGATGTGTTGTCATTGTCCTATTGAAAAACAAATGATAGTCCCACTAAGCGCAAACCAGATGGGATGGCGTATTGCTGCAGATTTATTCTAAATAAATCATGGAAAGTGTCACCAGCAAAGCACCCACACACAATCACACCTCCTCCTCCATGCTTCACGGTGGGAACCACACATGCAGATATCATCCGTTCAGCTACTCTGCGTCTCACAAAAACACGTCAGTTGGAATCAAAAATCTCAAATTTGGACTCATCAGACCAAAGGACAGATATCCACCGGTCTAATGTCTATTGCTCGTGTTTTTTGGCCCAAGCCAGTCTCTTCTTCTTACTGGTGACCTTTAGTAGTGGTTTCTTTGCAAAAATTGAACCATGAAGGCCTGATTCATGCAGTCTCCTCTGAACAGTTGGTGTTGAGATGTGTCTATTACTTGAACTCTGTGAAGCATGTTTTTGGGCCGCAATCTGAGGTGCAGTTAATTGCCGATTTCTGAGGCTGGTGACTCTAATGAGTTTATCCTCTGCAGCAGAGGTAACTCTGGGTCTTCCTTTCCTGTGGCGGTCCTCATGAGAGCCAGTTTCATCATAGCGCTTGATGGTTTTTGCGACTGCACTTGAAGTTCTTGACTGTCATTTCTCTTTGCTTATTTGAGCTGTTCTTGCCATAATATGGACTTGGTCTTTAACAAACAAGGCACACCTGTTAATTAATTTAAATGCATTCCAAATGCAAGCTGGTTGAGAGAATGCAAGAGTGTGAAAAGCTGTCATCAAGGCAAAGGGTGACTACTTTGAAGAATCTCAAATATAAAATATATTTTGATTAGTTTAACACTTTTTATGGTTACTACATGATTCCATATGTATTATGTCATAGTTTTGATGTCTTCACTATTATTCTACAATGTAGAAAATAGTAAAAATAAAGAAAAACCCTAAACTTTTGACTGGTACTGTATAAATGATATTTGATTGATTAATTGATTGATTGATTGAAAAACAACTGAATTTTTTAAAATCAATGCCAACCGATAACACAGAGACAAGTCCAGCTTACCTGTGGCGATTCGTAAGCCCTCCTCTTGGACCTGAGTCCCCTGGTCGCAAAGAGTGACTTTAGGCTTTATGCTGCTATCTTCTGATTTAGTTTTCTGAGGGAAGAGAACATCCTTCATATATATTGTTCCTTACTACTTCCTCACATTCAGGTCTAACAATCCTTCTTCCACCAATGTGGTATAGTAGCTCAATTCCAGGAGTATGTATGATATCAAGTTTGAACAAGAAACCGCGTATAGCAAACAGGAGAAAGAAAAAAACAAGTTAAAGGCTGGAATATCTGATCTAAATGTTTGTTCACATCCACTCATCCACTAACATCCACTCACATCCACTCATCACCACATTGCCAATACTTCAGGCATGGACTTGAGGCATGGAGAATGATTGAGGCATGGTCTTTTTAGTATTAATGATGAACTAGTGTGACATATTTGAAATGACAACACATAACTGATAACAGATGCCTACTGGGCCGACTCAGCTGGACTCTGTTAGTAGTTTACTCTAAGCCATGAGCAACTGGGAGATGCCAACAGGGGATCTGGCCTGGAAGTACACCGCAGGGTCATAGCATGGGTGGGCAACTGTGTTCGCACGGCATACCTTACTGGCTCTCATTAGAGTCCATCTGTCTGCCTAACGCGATCAGACTATTTACTAACACTGAATTTAACTACACTATCTCCACCCCCCAAAAAAGATCTACATTTCAATCTATTAATCAAATGTATTTTATAAAGCCCTTTTTACACCAGCAGTGACAAAGTTTTTTTTTGTGAGCCTCAAACCCTTAAGAGCAAGCAATGCAGAGGCATTAGCACAGTGGCTAGTAGCCCTTGACTGTCAGTTCCATTTCATGGCACATAAGAGTCATTGGACGAAGGCGTCTTCTGTAAGGAGGATTTTTGTCCAGATCCGCGACCTTATCTTTCATTTAATAATTTTCCAAAAGCAGAATGAAATCAAATGTTATTTGTCACATACACATGGTTAGCAGATGTTAATGCGTGTATAGTGAAATGCTTGTGCTTCAAGTTCCGACCATGCGAGGTTAAATTGATACTCACTTTTTTTGGGTTAGGGTTCCAACAAGGCCATATTAGGTTACAGTGCTTGTTTACCGAAAACAGACGGTAGACAGAGTGAACTACCTGTGCTAATTTGCTAGCTGCATCTTCGAACAGCTGTGTGCAAACGGAAGACAGACGCCACAAACGTGTTGTCACTGAAAAATAATGTTGGCTGCAACTGTGTTAATACAGGTTAAAACACTGTATAGTAAGTGTGTATTTTGAAGTGATGTGAAAGTAAAGGATTTATATTTCTAGAACTTTACCAAAATAGAGACTCGATTCATGTTTAGATGGAGTATTTGGCTGTTTTGGATTCTAGAGCCAATTCGCCCTTTAAACAGAGCATGGAAAAGGACAAAGGAGTAAAGTTAGCTCCTTTAGTCCAATATTGGGCTAAGTGGCTCCTCTTCTGGCTGTACCAGGTAGAGATTTAAGAGTACTTGTGTGGCCATTGAGGCCACATTGTTTTACAAGACTTATATTGGTGCTATATCTGAGTGTTTAACACCTTTTCTGTCTTCGGAATTGGGTCATTTTAGGGGATTTGAATCTGAATTGGCTATCCCTGGCCTCAATGCATATGCATTGATTTTAAACTCACTCAATCGATCTCAAAACCCACATGGCGAAAAGTGAAAATTCCTGTTAACTTGATTGATTTAATTCTTACTAACCCGCATAAATATTTGTCTAGCGGAGTATTTACACATGATATCAGTGATCATTGTCCCATAATATGTATTAGAGATACAAAACAGCAAAATACTAATTCTCATTTAATTAAGAAGACACATTTTAAAAAGTTTTCCCCTCAAGGATTTTTACATGACATGTTCTACTCTGATTTAGCCACCGTCTCCTGTATGCCTAACCCTGAGTTGGCTCTAGAAAATGTATCCTCCAAATGTATTCCTCTGGCACAGTGGTTCTCAAACTTTTTATAGTCCAGTACCCCTTCAAACGTTCAACCTCCATCTGCGTACCCCCTCTAGCACCAGAGTCAGCGCACTCTCAAATGTTGTTTTTGCCATGATTGTAAGCCTGCCACACACACACTATACAAGACATTTTTTAAACTTAAGAATGAGTATGAGTTTTTGTCACAACCCGGCTCGTGGGAAGTGACAAAGAGGACCAGGGCACAAATAAATATACATGAATCAATAATTTTGCTCTTTATTTAACTATATTACATATAAAACCTTATTTGTTCATCGAAAATTGTGAAAAACTCACCACAGGTTAATGAGAAAGGTGTGCTTGAAAGCATGCACTTAACTCTGCAATGTTGGGTTGTATTGGAGAGAGTCTCAGTCCTAAATCATTTTCCACACACAGTCTGTGCCTGTATTTAGTTTTCATGCTAGTTAGAGCCTAGAATCCACTCTCAAAAAGGTACATGGTTGCAAAGGGCATCAGTGTCTTAGTGTGATTTGCCAAGCTGGATGCTCTGAGAGCAGCCCAATCCAGAAATTTGGCAGTAGCTTCTGATTAAATGAAACTTTCACAGAACCGCTTGTTGCAATTTTGATGAGCCTCTCTTGTTCAGATATTGGTAAGTGGACTGAAGGCAGGGCCTGAAAGGGATAATGAATCCAGTTGTTTGTGTCATCCATTTCGGGAAAGTACCTGATGTTAATTATTTGATTAGGCTACCTGTAATTTGACATTGTGTTGTTATTTCGCTGATGGTTTAATTTTATTTTTGGCAGTGAAACGATGCTACTCAGGCAAGAAAAAAACCTCACCCAAATGTATAATCCCGTTGGAAAATATAAATGGGCTGTTTGAAAATGTGAAGAAGATTTTTTAAAACATTTTTACAATTGAAAAATTGTATTTTTGAAAATGTGAATCACGTTTTTATTTGGCGTACCCCAACGGCATTGCGTGTACCACCCCCAGTTTGGGAATACCTGTTCGGGCAGATAAACATGCCCCTTTTAAACAATTCAGATTCAAAGATAGCTCAGAAGAAAACCAAGAGTTAGATCTATCTCAGCTCATTCAGGTGAGAAATCAGGCCTGGGCCAAAGTAAGGAAAACTGACTCTGTAGTGGACTGGCAATCTTTGAGGCAACTGAGAAACAGATACTATCTCGATTAAGAAAGTTTAGTCAAGCTACTTTCTAAGCTCTATCTCTAACTCTGCTGGTGATCATTTTACATTTTGGAAAACAGTAAATGCTCTGAAGTGTACAAATTCCTCTTCATCCCTGCCTAAACAAGGTCTGTCTGACTCTGGCATCATAACTGTGAAGAATGGGATAAATTAGGCTTTTAGTCCTAATTGTATCTTGACAGGATTTTTATTTTAGAGAAATGGTGGTTTAACTGACCCTGGTCAGTCAATCTACTGCTCTTCTCTTTGCCAGCCTCTAGCTCCACTGAGGCTGATATGCTTGATCCATTTTTTGCTGCAGCTCTCTGCCGCCTTGATAGCTGAATAATTAACCCAGATTTTTTACCGGACTGTTATATCTGGTACTATCCCCAAGGTTTAGAAGACAGCCCATGTACTCCCCCTTCACAAAGGTGGCCTTATTTCGAAACGTTCTTGCCCAGCTAAAATATCAGCTAAGATCTTTCTTATCTTTGAAATGCAAATGTACATCAGTCAGGTTTTATACCCAGTCATGATGTGGTTGACTGTATGGATAAAAGGTAACATTGTGCTGCCCTCTTCATTGACCTGTCAAAGGCTTTCGATACTGTTGATCACTCACTGCTAATTCAGAGGCATTCTTCAATTGGCCTAGACCAGGCTGCATGTAACTGGTTAATAAATGACTTGACAGATGGAACTCAATGTGTATCTACTGGTGGTGTTAAATCAGGATAATATGAAGGGTGTCCCGCAGGGTTCTGGGCCCTGTATTTTTTTACTGTTTACATTAACAATATTGACATGTCTGTAAAAAATTGTAACCTGCACTTGTATGCCTATGATACTTTTGTGTATGCTTTTGCCCCCATGGATGACCATGCTCTACCTGAACTACAGGCTGCATTCCTTGTATTACAGAAAAACTGTATTGCCCTGAAATTAACATTGCAGGTAAAACTAATTATATATTGTTTACATTTACGTCATTTAGCACACACAAGACTTACAGTAGTGAGTACATACATTTTTTAGTGGCCCCCCCCATGGGAATCAAACCCACAACCCAGGCATTGCAAATGTCATTCTCTACCATCTGAACCACACAGGAGGATGGATAGTCACTCGAGTCTAGAGCATAAAAATAACGATTTAAGCATATGCACTTTTGATGGTGTCCATATTGATCGTGTCCCGGCTTATACATATCTGGGCATCTGGATAGATGAAAAGCTGTCTTTTAAAAAGCATATTGACCAGTTAGTTAAGAAGCTGAGAATAAAAATGGGCTTCTATAGAAATAGACCCTGGCTCTTGCTAATTAGTAGAAAGCAGATTATTCAGTCGACGTTCCTATCGGCCCTAGACTATGGCGACATGATCTATGTCAGGGGTGGGCAATTTGCTAGGGATGTAGAAAAAGTGTGACACCAATCGGGCCCTCGGAGGACTGGAGTTGCCCACTCCGGATCTATGTGAACGCAACTGCCACTTCATTAGAGCCACTAGATGCAGTTCATCATTACAGGGAACAGTTTTAGTGCTCATCACTCCATTCTCTACCAGAAAGTTGGTTGAACCTCTTTGATATCGCGTAGGTTGATACATTGCTATGTCTTAATTTATAAAGCCCTTTTACAAAAGGTCCCACTGTCGCTAACATCTTTACTAAACTTTAGACATGCGAGTTACCACATCCGGTCTCAGGGATAGTTAACTCTGGAAATGCCTTTGGTCTCTACTGAGTTAGGTAAATCAGCTTTTGGTTTTCCTGCATCTTATTTGTGGATCAATCTTCTAAATGTTCTTTAAATGTAACGTTTGGATGTCTCTAGGACAATTCAGAAAGATGATTGAGGACCTTATTACTGATGAATGTGTTTGTTTTCTATCACCATGTTATTATCAAGATCGGGTTTTGTATGCAGCCTGTTGTCAAAAATGGATGGGATTAGGATTTGGGCTAAATCAACTGATGCTGATGTAATTGTGTTTTCTGAAACCTGGCTCAGCAAGTCTGTTTTTGAGAAGGATATTTGTATAAGTGGTTACAATGTTTATCGCACTGATTGGGTTAAGAAAGGTGGGGGTGTGGCTATATATGTAAAAATCTAAATTCCATGTAAGTGTGGCAAAGTCTGAAACTATTTGTAAACAGTTGGAATTTCTTGCTTTCAATGTTGAGGTTTCAAAGGGTCTCTCTATAACTGTGATTGGCTGTTATAGACCCCCCCTCTGCTCTCTATAACTGTGATTGGCTGTTATAGACCTCCCCTCTGCTCTCTATAACTGTGATTGGCTGTTAGAGACCCCCCCTCTGCTCTCTATAACTGTGATTGGCTGTTATAGACCACCCCCTCTGCTCTCTATAACTGTGATTGGCTGTTATAGACCTCCCCTCTGCTCTCTATAACTGTGATTGGCTGTTATAGACCTCCCCTCTGCTCTCTATAACTGTGATTGGCTGTTATAGACCTCCCCTCTGCTCTCTATAACTGTGATTGGCTGTTATAGACCTCCCCTCTGCTCTCTATAACTGTGATTGGCTGTTATAGACCCCCCCTCTGCACTCGGTGATGCATTTTCTTATGTGACGCACCTCATGTCTACACTTCTTTACAGTGAAATGATCTCAACTGGTGTTGGTTAAAGCTGGTGTCTGATCATTTAAAAATGTTTTGTAATTCTATGAATCTTACCCAGTTGATTAACTCACCCAAATCATAAATGCCCAGATAAATCTACCGGGATTGATTTTATATTGATATTATTTGATTATTGATTGATTATTATTTGATATTGACAAATGTTCCACATAAATATTCTGCGGTTGGTGTTTTTTGTAATGATTTTAGTGACCATTGTGCTGTTGTTGCTGTTAGAAATACTAAGGTTCCTAAGACAAACCCACGTTTTATTCGTCAGAGAAATTTGAAGTGTTTTAATGAGCAGGCTTTCTTTCATGATTTGTTTTATTTTGACTGGAGCATGATTGAGCTTATCCCTGATGTGGAAACTGCCTGGAAATTCTTTCATGATGGTTTTTCCCAAATAGTAAACAAACAAACAAACATACCCCATTCCGCAGGTTCAGGGTTAAAGGGCGGGATAATCCATGGTTTTCTTCTGAGCTGTCTTGTATTATTCACAACTGTAATCTAGCCTGGGCTAAAGCAAGGAAATCATGTTCTGATGCTGATTGGCTTATTTTTAGGCAGTTATGAAACAAGTTTTCTTTTCTTCTCAGGAAGGCCAAGTCTGAATATTTTATGTCTGTTACCACTGATAACCTGAATGACCCTAGAAAGTTCTGGAAGGCTATTAAGTTTATGTCTGGTAACAGTAATGTTAATGAATTACCGTCATGTGTTTTGAAGGACTCTGTTGCTATATATGACAAAACTGAAATGCTGAATTGTTTCAATGTTCAATGAGCACTTTGTATCATCTGGTAGGCTGTTTGATTCAGTGTCCTCTGTCTCTGTACAACCCTGTGTGGATGAACCAGTGAGAGCTGGTCAAACTTTTAGCTTTTTGCCATTCTCAGTGCAGGTGGTACATAAAGCCCTGAACTCCTTAGATCAGAGAAAGCCTGCAGGTCCTGATCTTTTGGATCCCTACTTTTTAAATCTGGCAGCTGATTTCATAGCTGAACCACTTACATCTCGGTTCAATCTAACCCTGGAATGTAATGAAATTCCAAAGATCTGGAAATCAGCATTTGTCCTACCACTTTTAAAAGGGGGAGATCCAAATATTTTAAATAATTATAAGCCAATCTCAAAGCTCTCACCCCTGGTGAAAATACTTGAAACCCTTGTAAGTGAACAGCTAAAAGAGTTTTTATTTACTAACTCTATTTTATCAATGTACCAATCGGGCTTCAGGAAGAAGCATTGCACAATTACAGCAACCATGAAGGTTTTAAATTATATCACTGAAGCGATTGACAAAAAACAGCACGGTGTCTCACTTTTATTGATCATTCTAAGGCTTTTGATACAGTTGATCATGCTATACTAAGGCAGAGATTGTCGAGTGTAGGTTTTTCGGAGCATGCAGTTGCATGATTTGCTAACTATCTGTCTGATAGAACTCAGTGCACTCAATTTGATGGGCTTACGTCTGTTAAATTGTCTGTCTTGAATGGTGTGCCCCAAGGCTATGTACTTGGTCCTCTCTTATTCACTATTTATATAAATGATTTAGACAAAAAATGTCCAAAATGCACAAATTCATTTTTATGCTGGTGATACTGTTATTTACTGTTGTGAATCGTCTCTTACAAAAGCTTTCCAGAACATGCAAACTGTTTTTTATACTGTTCAACATACCTTGTGTCAATTGAAGCTTATCCTCAATATTGACAAAACTAAACGAATGGTGTTTTCTAAAGCAATAAATAGACCTCTGAACCTTTCACATATTACTACCTGTCAGGGCAAGGAGATTGAGGTTGTAACCTCATAGAAATATCTTGGAATTTTAATTGATGACAGCCTCTCTTTTAAATTGCATATTCAACAACTTACACAAAAATTGAAGCTGAAATTGGGATTTTATTTTAGGAATAATGTTTTTCTTTTGAAGCCAGAAGGAGGCTAGTATCAGCTACATTTATACCTTTACTAGACGATAGGGATATTTTATATATGAATGCTTCTGCTCAGTGTTTGAGATCAATTGACACTCTTTACCATGGCACTTTGAGATTTATTTTAAACTGCAAAACCCTTACGCACCACTCCACGTTATATACCAGGGTTGGCTGGCCTTCTCTAGTCACTCGTAGGCTCAGTCACTGGTATACTTTTATTTACAAAGCCATTTTGGGTTTACTACCTTTTTATTTGTGCATTTTTATTGTTCAGAAATGTGGTGGGTACTCTCTTCGTTCGCTGGACTTTATCCTGCTAACTGTTCCAAATGTCCGAACTGAATTTGGTAAAAGGGCATTTATGTACTCTGCGCCATCGTCTTGGAACACCTTACAAAATACTTTTAAACTGGAAGAACTTGTCCCGATTGGTGTTTTTAAATCACTGATGACGGATTTTGAGGCTGATTCCCTGACCTGTCAATGTTTTTAATTTGCTGTTTTATACTCTTGTGAATTCAATGGTTTTTACTAGATTACTTGTAGTTTTTCATGTTGTCTGTCTGTAATTTTTTTGTAATGACTTGGTGCTGCCTATCTTGGCCAGGGCGCTCTTGAAAAAGAGTTTAATCTCAATGAGCCCTTCCTGGTTAAATAAAGGTTAAATAAATAAATAAAATAAAAATTATTTTTACTTGCATTTTGTATTTATATTTTGTAGTGTGTATTTTCTGTAATTTCTATAATTCAGTACTCATCTGTAAAAGAGACCTTGGTCTCAGTACGACTCAAATAAAATAAAGGTTCAATAAATAAATAGAGATCCTATTGAATTACTATTCTAATTCCTAATTCTATGTTCAAATGAATAGATGACCAGCATTTCGTTCCATCTGCCTTCTAATAGTTTGTTAGTAGGCTACTTTATGTTGTAGCAAACATTAGTATTTAATGTCAAGATTATCAAGATGCCAGTGATGAGATTCTTCATACATTATAATCCAGATTATTTACGCTAAATTGTCATGAGTTTGGGGGAAAAGCATACAGTCAGTGGAACAAATCCCTCTCACTTCATTTTCACTTTGGATTTTATGCTAGCAAACAGCCTTGTCTTGACAGTAACATGATTGAAACAGCTCACATTGTTTCCCAACAGCTGAAGAAACATTTTAGAGACAGTCAGACAGTGACACAGATCGCCAGGTTCAGTGACTTTGCACAAGGCTACTCTGTAGCAACACTTTGCACTGGGGATTTCAACGGACATTTTGCTGGACAAACGCCCACCTTCAACTTACACTTCCTCATGATGTTAGGTCATTTGAATGAGAAGTATTTAAAAGTGTAAGAACAAAACAATGATAGTGTACACTGTACACTATAGAGAATGCACTGCGCTCTTTACAATTATTAAATTAAGTGGGTAAGGGTGAACCGGAGAGTCATGGCTCACAAAATAAATGGAAGCAGATGTTAATACCATAACTCAAAATAACTCAAACATTTTTAAGCACCTAAGGACATCACATTTAATGAAATGGCAAAGATGTGCCAGCCTGCTTCAGGATGACCTCACTGACCTCCTCTTCCTCTTGGATGTACATTAGGCCCTGTTTCCTCCAGGGTACGATGCCTTTCAAGATGAACTCCACTATCTTGGAGCTTCGGAAGACTCCCCCCACGTATCCCCAGAGCTTGTCCATGGCCGAAACCGAGCTCTCTATTCCCTCAATCTTTTCCCGTTGCCATTTACCCTCCTGCTGCAGGTTCTTCAGCAGCGCCACAGTCTCCCCACACAGTACCTTGACCTCCGAGAACAAAGAAGGGTCCCCTCCACCTCCGCGAGAGCCCCTGTCCCTGTCCTTTCTGAGCTGGGCCAGGTCCTTCTCCAGCGTCCCCATGCCCTGGCACACCATGTCCAGCCTCCTGAGGACCTCTGTCTGGCTACAGGCTATCTGCTTCACCTTCACCTCCAGATGATTCAGCTTGACCTCCATGCCTCCCAGGCTGTTCAGCAGGCTGTTTGTTGGCTTTTTCATTGCTCCAGAAGGGGCCCCAGCATTGTCCAATTTACCTCCCTCGTACATCTTGGCAATGCAGGAGGCCAATGTCTCTGGTTTACTCATAGTTCCACGAAATTCCACACAGCGGGGAACAAGTGTCAGGTGAGACAACGGAAGCTGTGCTAATCCACCTTGCTCCAAGCTGCATTGGATCTATTTTAGTTGAAGCTCCCGAGGTGTTGTTGTTCCTCTCCCATACAGGCAGCTCTGTCGGACCCTGTTGTCTGTATGTGCCAGAGACATGACACCACTTAAATAAACACCAACTCTTCGCTATCTTATCTTTCCACTTGTCTCCCCCCTCCCCTCTCTCTACCTCTCTGTCCTAAAGTTTTTATATAGTAGCCCCGCCACTGCCAAAATTCCAATGGCCGCTTGACGTCACCAAAACATTTAAACTCAACCTCAGAAGATGCTATTGACTGGTGGGCATGCACGGAATGACCTTTTGATTATGGCCTTTTGCCAGTATTAAGAGAGAGATGTTGTGAGCTTTGAAAATGGTGTTGTTTTAAAATGTTGACCCATTGTCATGTTGCCGACCCATTGGGATGTACAGGTTGTTTGTTTGCTTGTTTGCTTGTTTGTTTGTATATGTTTTAGTGTGTTTACTGGTGCTGATAGAGTGAAGTGAACCATTGGTGGATCTAAAGGTTCTGGTCCGCCCAGCACAACTTCTCTGATTGGGCTGTCCCCCATCATCGCTCAAAGGAACGTGACTTGACATTGGCTGACACCTCCCTTTAAAAATAAACCTCTGTAGACAGAGGAATGATGATGAAGTGTAAGCAGGAATCTAAGTAGTTGCCCTCTCCCTCTGGTCCAGGGTAGGGGAGACTGGGGTTGGTTGTCTCGTGGGTTGGTTGTCACAGTGCTTGTTACTCCCAATCTAGAGTGTGCTGTGTAATAATTTTAAGATTCAAATGTGTGAATTCTTTGAAAGAACTCAACCACCTAGTCAATTCATGTCAGCGTGACAAAACATTGAGGTGAGTGGAATGTATGTGTTTCTCACAGATCAAATGAAAAACATAAAGTATGTCTTGTTATTTTAGTTTATAAATGTTTGAATTATGGGATTATACATGAAAAATTATGTTTATCAAAAAGAGGGAGAGCTATTTCAAACCTATTTCTGAGTTGCTAAGTCAAGCCATGTGGTAACGAGCATTGGTGGGGTAGTCACTATTAACTCCATTGTAACCATACTGTTCGGGGACATTGCCACTGCCAGTATACAATATATCCCAAGCTATTTTGTGCTGTTGCTATAAAGACATCCCTTCCCAGTAAAAACGAACAACTTTGGCCGACATATCAAAATGTGTTGGGAATATGTAGTGTGGAGAGCGTGTGCAGATTGCGAAGACGTCACCGAGACATCAGAATAGAATGTTGATGCCTGGCAAACGTATAAACGATGTAGAACTCTAGAATGTAGAATGTGAGACGTCTTGCTAATTAGCAAACGATGTCTAAACTGCATCTTCCCAATGCATCACGTATACATCTGTTGGACAGAGGTGTCTGTGCTATCTGGGAGTGTTGTCTCTCTCACACATATCTTTTTTATTTCACACACCCACACATGTACACATGCGTGTGCAAACCTACGCATGCACGCACACATATAAGAATTTCACTGTTGTATTCGGCGCAAGTGACAAATAAACTTTTGATTTGATATACAAAAAACATCATACGTTATTCTCAAGGTATAAAATGCTGAATTCTGTTAGGAATATCGTTCCATCAAAGAAAAGCTATTTCTAAGACTGTGTGCTATATTGCATTATTTCCTATTACAAAAAGAATAAGCTACAAGCAAACATTGTGACAACCCTGTGATGGGGCTGGTTGTCACAAGTGGGCAGAGTGTGTTTAATGGCGTATAACTTCATGTTGGAATAAAATATGAGAATAAAAAGAGTCCCTATTACCACCCAAGACCGTTGTCTTTCTTTTAATGTTAAAAAGAGTCTTGTAAGAGTCCCTACCGTCTCCCCTACTGTCCCATTGGATGGGAATGTTTTCTTGTAACATCCTGGCATTTTGCACTGCATGGGTCTTTCCCATCTCCCAGTCATTAGTAAAGTATTCAGGTATTGCAAATACTGTTTGTTGTTTAAACTATTATTGAAAAGACAGTTCTATGACAAATGGACCTCAATGATGCAATCTGTGATTTTCAAAGATTCAACAAGCTAGACCTTAATAAAATATGTTTAGGCTAACATGCTCAGCTGTTGACAAATGAGCTCTAGAAAACAATTTGAAAGCAAAATCCTCCTGGTAAATATGTGTTACGGCCATTTCTGAGAAGACAAACGTGTTGTCTCCTAATCCAGTTATCATACATTCTGAGGATACTGCATGTCTTCATCTCAGCGCTGTGAATAGTGATGCGATGATTTGCTGAAATGATGGGTCCCAGTCTCCTGGTCCGGAGAGCAGAGGATGGCCCATAGAACCATCCATATGCAGCTGTAACACCGCCAAGTAGTAGATTTGAGTCCCTTAGGCCCAGTCTAATGGGGAGAATGTAAACTGGGTTCTTTATTTATAAAGCTCTTCCCAATGAGACTATAGGCTAGTTCTCTGCCTTGGGCCTATGCCAGGAACCATCCCACTGAAATGTAACCACATTATGCAATGGAGTGGCAATGGAAATCTCTGGCAGGATGCTGGCACACAAAAGAAATGTGCCTCCACTGTGGTTTTCCACAAGGGGTTTGTCTGACTGGGGGTGTGCCGCTCAGCAGCTCTGAACCATCATAACAACTCTATTTACCACCCCATAACCCAGGGTAGGCTAGTTAGCTAGCATCCTAGCATATCAGAAAGTAAGCGTTGGCAGTAGCAGCACTCCTAAATTAATGTATACTCCCCCAAATGGGCAGGGCCAGCTGCAATGAATAACAGGAAACAATAGATAATGAGAGGTGAAGTGACATGGGATCAGGCTAGCGATTATGATGTCACCCAATACATATGGGTAATGTAGGATGGGCCCTTAATACCAAGACCGCAACAACATTTAAAATATAGGCCGTGTCACGTCTACTCCCGCTCCTCCCCTCCGGCGTTCGACGTCGCCGGTATACTAATCACCTGACCTGGGATCCATCATTACACACACCTGGCATCAATCATTACACGCACCTGCATATCATCATGAGGCACACATGGACTCCATTACCTCACTTATTACCTCCCCTATATCTGGCACTCCCTTATGTTCCTTCCCCAGTCAGTATTGATCCTGTGTTTAATGCGTAGAGGCTACTGTTAAGTTGGCTCGTTCCATGTTTGTTGTTTTATTAAACGTTTCACCTGCACCTGCTTCTCGACTCTCAGCATCTCCGTTACAGAATACTGACTCCAACAATGGAAGGAGCAGGAAAACAGAATATCTCCCAGATGGTCGACAAGCAGGG
Organism: Oncorhynchus masou masou; assembly: GCF_036934945.1. Taxonomy (NCBI): domain Eukaryota; kingdom Metazoa; phylum Chordata; class Actinopteri; order Salmoniformes; family Salmonidae; genus Oncorhynchus; species Oncorhynchus masou. The sequence continues at coordinate 40,808,001 of NC_088213.1, forward strand.
ATACCTTCTACATCAATACCATGTCCAGCTGGCACAACTAGGGATGGTTATGGAAGAGGTTCTTTGCAGTGTGCAACGTCTCGAACATACCCGGAAGGCGTTGCCGTCAACTAGCGGAGGATACTCTACAACCAGTCAACCCAGCGAGCCAGCACAACAGCCCATTCAGCAACCCACTCAGGTCAGCAATGTCCCTCACGGATAAATATGACGGCACCCCATCTAAATGCCGTGGCTTCCTACTTCAGTGCTCCCTCTACTTAACACACCAGATGGGAGCCCCCACCACCAGGAGGTCCAAGGTTACCACGGTTACCACGGTTATTTATCTGTTGACTGGGTGTGCGTTGGAGTGGGCCACGGCCATCTGGGAGAGTGGAGAGGAGGAGCTAGATTCATATGAGGGGTGCATGGCTCTGTTAACTTCTTGGAACTCTAGGGGCGCAATTTCATTTTTGGATGAAAAACGTTCCCGTTTTAAACAAGATATTTTGTCACAAAAAGATGCTCGACTATGCATATAATTGCTACTGTTCGAAAGAAAACACTCTGACGTGTCCAGAAATACAAAGATCTTCTCTGTGCGTGCCCTTTAACGTGAGCTTCAGGCAAAACCAAGATGAGATGGCATCCAGGAAATGACAAGGATTTTTGAGGCTCTGTTTGTCATGATCTCCTTATATGGCTGTGAACGCAAGAGGAATGAATCAACCCTCTCTGTCGTTTCCCCAAGGTGTCTGCAGCATTGTGACGTATTTGTAGGCAGATCATTGGAAGATTGACCATAAGAGACCACATTTACCACGTGTCCGCCCGGTGTCCTGCGCCGAAATTGTTGCGCAAAAGTCACCTGCCAGTATTTTTCCAAGGAATACAGAGAGGAAAGCAAGCTTCCACGAACTGCATGTCAATGAAGAGATATGTGAAAAAACACCTTGAGGACTGATTCCAAACAACGTTTGCCATGTTTCGGTCGATATTATGTAGTTAATCCGGAAAAAGTTTTACGTTGTAGGTGACTGCATTTTCGGTTCGTTTCAGTAGCCAGGCGCAATGTAGAAAACGGAACGATTTCTCCTACACACAGACGCTTTCAGGAAACACTGCGCATTTGGCATGTGACTGAGAGTCTCCTCATTGAAAACATCAGAAGCTCTTCAAAGGTAAATGATTTTATTTATTTGGTTATCTGGCTTTTGTGAAAATGTTGCGTGCTACATGCTACACAAAATGCTATGCTAGCTTTGCATACTCTTACACAAATTAGTCCATTTCTATGGTTCAAAAGCATATTTTGAAATTCTGAGATGACAGTGTTGTTAAGAAAAGGCTAAGCTTGAGAGCAGATGCATTATTTTCATTTTATTTGCTATTTTCAGAAATCGTTAACGTTACATTATGCTAATGAGCTTCAGGCTATAACTGTATACAGGTTTTTTTCATAGCCAAACGTGAACAAAACGGAGCGATTTGTCCTACACAAATAATATTTTTTTGAAAAACTGCACATTTGCTATGTAACTGAGAGTCTCCTCATTGAAAACATCCGAAGCTCTTCAAAGTTAATGATTTTATTTATTTGGTTATCTGGTTTTTTTGAAAATGTTGCGTGCTAAATGCTACTCAAAATGCTATGCTAGCTTTGCATACTCTTACACAAATTAGTCCATTTCTATGGTTCAAAAGCATATTTTGAAAATCTGAGATGACAGTGTTGTTAAGAAAAGGCTAAGCTTGAGAGCAAACGCATTATTTTAATTTTATTTGCGATTTTCAGAAATCGTTAACGTTGCGTTATGCTAATGAGCCTGAGGCTTTAGTCACGATCCCGGATCCGGGATGGGGAGTTTCAAGAGGTTAAAATGTATCTTTGATCATCCCCCGGAGGGCAGAGAGGGGGCAGGGGGACCAAACGGCTGCAGAGTATGCGCGCACCTTCCATCCGTCTGGATAACCTACTGCAGGAACGTAGGTACTCTCATCGCTTCTCTCCCTCCCTCTGTGAACACTCTGGATCAGAGCCTGAACCCATGAAGGTAGGGTGTCACACGCCTCACCGTGGCGGAGCGATGCAGGACGAGACAGCTGGGGCTCTGTCTGTATTGTGGTCAAGGGAGGGCACCAGCTCCAGCGGTGTCCGGCACTTCCTAATCCAGGATCTACAAGAGCAGAGGGACGGTCACATGATCTTCCACCTCCTGGGGCAGGAGTGAGTATCTCATCTTAATCACTTTCTGCTAAACTCTTTTGGTGTCCATCACACTAATTGACTGTCCCTCGTGTACTGTGTCTACAGTGTTAGTGGATTCTGGTGCCACGGGGAACTTTATTGACCAGGTCCTTGCCTCATCCCTTAACATTATCTCATACCTGCTCGCGTCTCTTTTCCCGGTTCAAGCCTTCCATAATCGGCCACTAGGATCCGGAACCATCACACACAACCACTCACCCTCACTGTGGAGTCAATTCATCAGGAGAACATCCCCTTCATCACCAGTGCACCAGTTTACATGATCACCACCTTGGCCTCCCTTGGCTTCAAAGTCAAGGATGAGACTCACAGACTAGTTACCCGAATTCCAGAGGACCTGCTTCCCCATCCCCTGTGGTTCACATCGGTTGAGAGTCATGTGGTTGCCCTTCAGCCCAATATCTCGGAGGTGTACCAGGACCTGCGGAAGGTATTCTACAAGACCAGTGCCATCTGTCTTCCTCCTCATCACCCCTGGGACAGTGTTATCGACATGCTGGCAGGGTCTACGCCTCTGCATCTACCCTCTGTCGGTGGTTGAGACCCAAGCCATGGACGATTACATCCAAGAGGCGCTCCAACAAGGTTTCATCCTTACGTCCACTTCTCCTGCATCGGCTAGTTTCTTCTTTGTGGTCAAGAAGGATGGAAGGTTACATCCATGTATTGATTACAGAGGACTCAATGAAATCACCACGAAGTACCGTTACCCTCTCCCGTTGATGCCGGCAGCCATCGAACAGCTCCGCGCAGCCTGGTTCTTTACCAAACTGGACCTGCAGAGTGCATATAATCTCATCCGCATCTGAGAGAGGGGTGAATGGAAGACTGCGTTTAGCAAGATGTCTGGCCACTGAGGTACTTGGTGAATCCATTTGGCTTAGCCAATGCTCCGTCAGTGTTCCAGGCATTCATTAGCGAGATGTTCAGGGACATGCTCGGACGCGAGGTGGTCGTGTATATTGATGACATCCTGGTCTACTCGGCTACTCTGAGGGATCACATCACTCATGTCGAGCAGTTCTGGAACACCTTCTGACTAACCATCATTTCATCAAGGCTGGGCGGCAGGTAGCCTAGTGGTTAGAGCATTGGGCCAGTAACCAAAAGGTTGCTAGATCGAATCCCCGAGCTGACAAGGTTCACATCTGTTGTTCTGCCCCTGAACAAGACAGTTAACCCACTGTTCCTAGGCTGTCATTGTAAATAAGAATTTCTTCTTAACTGACTTGCCTGGTTAAAACATTTTTTTTTAAGGCTGAGATGTGCTAATTTTAAGGCAGTTTCCTTCTTAGGCTACTAAATCAGCATGCAGGGAATGAGGATGGCCGACAAGGAGGTAGATGCGGTCAGGTCATGGCCAGTCCCAACCACAAAAAAAGGGGTTACAAAGGCTTTTGGGATTTTCCAACTTCTAAGGCCATTTCATCAGGAACTTCAGCTCCGTCGCCGCCCCTCTCACCTTTCTTCTCAAGGTTGGTCCCCGTATGTTGGTGTGGAGCCCAGCAGCCGACGGGGCCATCTGTCTACTCAAGGGACGTTTCACCTCCGCCCCATTGCTCAGACTGTCACGTCCTGACCTTAGTTCCTTTTTTATGTCTCTATTTTGGTTTGGTCAGGGCGTGAGTTGGGGTGGGCATTCTACAGTGCCTTGCGAAAGTATTCGGCCCCCTTGAACTTTGCAACCTTTTGCCACATTTCAGGCTTCAAACATAAAGATATAAAACTGTATTTTTTTGTGAAGAATCTACAACAAGTGGGACACAATCATGAAGTGGAACGACATTTATTGGATATTTCAAACTTTTTTAACAAATCAAAAAATGAAGAATTGGGCGTGCAAAATTATTCAGCCCCTTTACTTTCAGTGCAGCAAACTCTCTCCAGAAGTTCAGTGAGGATCTCTGAATGATCCAATGTTGACCTAAATGACTAATGATGATAAATACAATCCACCTGTGTGTAATCAAGTCTCCGTATAAATGCACCTGCACTGTGATAGTCTCAGAGGTCCGTTAAAAGCGCAGAGAGCATCATGAAGAACAAGGAACACACCAGGCAGGTCCGAGATACTGTTGTGAAGAAGTTTAAAGCCGGATTTGGATGCAAAAAGATTTCCCAAGCTTTAAACATCCCAAGGAGCACTGTGCAAGCGATAATATTGAAATGGAAGGAGTATCAGACCACTGCAAATCTACCAAGACCTGGCCGTCCCTCTAAACTTTCAGCTCATACAAGGAGAAGACTGATCAGAGATGCAGCCAAGAGGCCCATGATCACTCTGGATAAACTGCAGAGATCTACAGCTGAGGTGGTATATTGCACAAATCTGGCCTTTATGGAAGAGTGGCAAGAAGAAAGCCATTTCTTAAAGATATCCATAAAAAGTGTCGTTTAAAGTTTGCCACAAGCCACCTGGGAGACACACCAAACATGTGGAAGAAGGTGCTCTGGTCAGATGAAACCAAAATTGAACTTTTTGGCAACAATGCAAAACGTTATGTTTGGCGTAAAAGCAACACAGCTCATCACCCTGAACATACCATACCCACTGTCAAACATGGTGGTGGCAGCATCATGGTTTGGGCCTGCTTTTCTTCAGCAGGGACAGGGAAGATGGTTAAAATTGATGGGAAGATGGATGGAGCCAAATACAGGACCATTCTGGAAGAAAACCTGATGGAGTCTGCAAAAGACCTGAGACATGGGATGGAGATTTGTCTTCCAACAAGACAATGATCCAAAACATAAAGCAAAATCTACAATGGAATGGTTCAAAAATAAACATATCCAGGTGTTAGAATGGCCAAGTCAAAGTCCAGACCTGAATCCAATCGAGAATCTGTGGAAAGAACTGAAAACTGCTGTTCACAAATACTCTCCATCCAACCTCACTGAGCTCAAGCTGTTTTGCAAGGAGGAATGGGAAAAAATTTCAGTCTCTCGATGTGCAAAACTGATAGAGACATACCCCAAGCGACTTACAGCTGTCATCGCAGCAAAAGGTGGCGCTACAAAGTATTAACTGAAGGGGGCTGAATAATTTTGCACGCCCAATTTTTCAGTTTTTGATTTGTTAAAAAAGTTTGAAATATCCAATAAATGTCGTTCCACTTCATGATTGTGTCCCAAGTTGTTGGTTCTTCACAAAAAAATACAGTGTTATATCTTTATGTTTGAAGCCTGAAATGTGGCAAAAGGTCGCAAAGTTTAAGGGGGCCAAATACTTTCGCAAGGCACTGTATGTTTTGTTCTATGTTTTGTACTTCTATGTGTTTGGCCTGGTATGGTTCCCAATCAGAGATAGCTGTCAATCGTTGTCTCTGATTGAGAACCATACTTAGGTAGCCTGTTCCCACCTGTGTTTGTGGGTAGTTGTTTTCTGCCTCTGCAGCAGACAGAACTGTTTCGCGTTGGTCTATTTTTGTTATTTTGTCTTAGTGTTCTGAGTTAAAATAAATATTAACATGGACACTTACCACGCTGCGTTTTGGTCCGATCTTGACTACTCTTTATCAGACAAAGAGGATCGTTACACAAACACCCAGATCCCATGATATCCTTTGTGGTTGAGGTAAACGCTTCAGAGGTGGGCGTGGGGGCAGTTCTGTCTCAATGACAGGGTAATCCACAGAAATTGTATCCATGTGCATATTATTTGAAGAAACTGTCCCCTGCAGAGAGGAATTACGACATCTGTGATGTTGGCATTAGAGGAGTGGAGACACTGGCTGGAGGGCACCAAGGAACCATTCATCATCCCAACCGACCATCGGAACCTAGAATACATACTGACAATGAGGAGGCTGAATCCGCGCCAAGCAAAGTGGGCCCTTTTCTTCACAAGGTTCGACTTCACGCAGACCTATCGCCCAGGTTAAAAAAACACCAAAGCCGATGCCCTGTCCCTACGATTCAGCAGAGGGTCAGGTCCAGAATGCACCTATAATCACTGGGAAGCAGGGCCGTGAGAAGACCTTTTGGGGGCATGTGCTGAAACAAAAAAAGGTCACCCTTCCACCCAAAAAGAATCCCTACAATCATGGTCATGGACTCGTTGAGCAATTATTAGGTAACTTTGATTATTTAGTTACTGTATATAAAAGCAATAGATGGTCACATATTAATGGCAAATTAAATGACACAAATAAATAATCCTTAGTCTGAAAGTAATTTAATATTTCATCTATAATAACTCTGTAGTCATTTAGCACACGGAGACCCTGAGCTCTGACATCATGTATAGAATGTTACTGTACAGCCACTGCGTTCCAATTTAGGGGCTTATCAATCACCAAAGCTGTCATTCCGACTACTTTAACAATGATTTGTGGGCAGTGGGTTCAGAACAACAGAAAATATTTTAAACATTTTTGGGGGAAATTATACTTCCACCCAAAAGGGTGGGAGTATGTTCTCGGCAAAAGGTAGAGTCCTATCTGTGCACATGCTTGCCGGGAGGAACCATTAGACATCAGACACACGGACAGTTTCCTTCATTTGCACAGCTGCTGGGGTTCCACTAGAGTTACATAACACGTTTACTTGTATTAAATGTCTGTAACAGTGTCCGAAACAATAGCAGTAAAATAAACATGGCTTCTGGCAGTCACTAATAAAATCACAGAGTGGAAGACCATCAGACAAAGGAAGTAAAGGAGACCTAACTAACTGGACACTGAAGCTGTCTGTAGGAATACCATGGCTCTTTGTATTGAACAGGGTTAACCTGGTGTATTTGCCCTCTGAAATGGAAACGTGACACCAAAGCTACCTCCCTGACACAACAACGTTTCACACCTGTGAGGTCACTGGAGAGGGTATTCTGGGTTTCTTCCGGTCCTCTCCATCTAACCCTGTCTAACCATACTCCATTAAAGCCTATTGTCTACCAAAAGAGAGAACATATGAAAACTGTCTGACTGAACGCCTCTGCATATAGTTTCCATTCTTCTAGCTAGTGTTTACGGGGGCAGTTCCATGTTACGTGACCACATTCTGTGAGGTGGGGTGAAGAAGAATTGGGGGTGGAGGTTAGTGGGAGGTTTGCCGTAAACACAATAAAATCTAATTATATCTTTCCTGACAGGTGTGCACCTCTCTAAAGTGTACACAGCATGGAACATTCTGGAGTGCATGTCCTGCTAACGGTATTGTGTGCATGGGAAATTCTATGGATTTGTATTAATATCTGACTGGTATGTTGATTCATCAGAAGAAATGTTTGATGCACCTAAGTGTGCGTGGCAAGGTGTTTGCCTAGTAGGACTAGTTAGTGCTGTTGGCAGACCAGAGGAATCAATATTTTAATCTGTTTGCAGAGCTATTGATGGTGTACCTAAAGTTTTTGCTGTACCTAATTCTCACCTTTCTCCATGACCCCTGACATTAACATGATACAGTGTACAGTTGAAGTCGGAAGTTTACATACACTTAGGTTGGAGTCATTTAAACTCATTTTTCAACCACTTTTGGCAAGTCGGTTAGGACATCTACTATGTGCATGACACAAGTCATTTAAATAAAAAAACATAAACACCATGGGACCACGCAGCCGTCATACCGCTCAGGAAGGAGACGTGTTCTGTCTCCTAGAGATGAACCTACTTTGGTGTGAAAAGTTCAAATCAATCCCAGAACAACAGCAAAAGTCCTTGAGAAGACACTGGAGGAAACAGATACAAAAGTATCTATATCCACAGTAAAAATTAGTCCTATGTCGATAACCTGAAAGACCGCTCAGTAAGGAAGAATCCACTGCTCCAAAACCACCATAAAAAAGCCAGAATATGGATTGCAACTGCACATGGCGACAAAGATCGTACTTTTTGGAGTAATGTCCTCTGGTCTGATGAAACAAAAATAGAACTGTTTGGCCATAATGACCATGTTTGTTTGCAAGCCGAAGAACACCATTCCAACCGTGAAGCACGGGGGTGGCAGCATCATGTTGTGGGGGTGCTTTGCTGCAGGAGGAAATGGTGCACTTCACAAAATAGATGGCATCAGGAGGGAGGAAAATGATGTGGACATATTGAAGCAACATCTCAAGACATCAGTCAGGAAGTTAAAGCTTGGTCGCAAATGGGTCTTCCAAATGGACAATGACCCCAAGCATACTTCCAAAGTTGTGGCAAAATAGCGTAAGGACAACAAAGTCAAGGTATTGGAGTGGCCATCACAAAGCCCTGACCTCAATCCTTTAGAACATTTGTGGGCAGAACTGAAGAAGTGTGTGCTTCTTAGCTGGCATACACCGATGTAATGGTCACATAAGCCCACTGCTAACACAGTTGTCTTCATGCTACAGATTTTGCCATTGACAGCCATCAATACCGTTCAGCCCAGCACAACTAACGTGCTGTTTCCCATTTAACAACACCGTTAAGCCCTGCACAACTAACGTGCTGTTTCCCATTTAACAATACCGTTAAGCCCTGCACAACTAACGTGCTGTTTCCCATTTAACAATACCGTTCAGCCCTGCACAACTAACGTGCTGTTTCCCATTTAACAATACCGTTAAGCCCTGCACAACTAACGTGCTGTTTCCCATTTAACAATACCGTTCAGCCCTGCACAACTAACGTGCTGTTTCCCATTTAACAATACCGTTAAACCCTGCACAACTAACGTGCTGTTTCCCATTTAACAATACCGTTAAGCCCTGCACAACTAACGTGCTGTTTCCCATTTAACAATACCGTTCAGCCCTGCACAACTAACGTGCTGTTTCCCATTTAACAATACCGTTCAGCCCTGCACAACTAACGTGCTGTTTCCCATTTAACAATACCGTTAAACCCTGCACAACTAACGTGCTGTTTCCCATTTAACAATACCGTTAAGCCCTGTACAACTAACGTGCTGTTTCCCATTTAACAATACCGTTCAGCCCTGCACAACTAACGTGCTGTTTCCCATTTAACAATACCGTTAAGCCCTGCACAACTAACGTGCTGTTTCCCATTTAACAACAGGTATTTACACGTTACATTTTGTATTGTATTTTGTTCATCCAGTATGAAAATGTGATGCAAGGGATTTTGCCATCGACAGCCATCAATACCGTTCAGCCCTGCACAACTAACGTGCTGTTTCCCATTTAACAACAGAAATAAATGATGCTCAACTGGGACCACTGGCTGATGTGATTTATTTGGAGAAAACACAACGCAAGGAGAGTACGATTTACATCTATTACATATGTAAACTTCTGATCCACTGGGAATGTGATGAAAGAAATAATATCTGAAATAAATCATTCCCTCTATTCCCTCGTTCCCTCTATTCTATTCTGACATGTTACATTCTTAAAAATAAAATAAAGTGGTCATCCTAACTGACCTAGAAAAGGGAATTTTTACTAGGAATAAATGTCAGGAATTGTGAAAAACTGAGTTTAAATGTATTTGGCTAAGGTGTATGTAAACTTCTGACTTCAACTGTTTGTCAATCACAAGGATTAACACCACACAGTGTATCCTAGTGATAGGTTGATGTAATATTTACTGTATCTAAAATACATTTCAACAAAAGTCATGTTGAAATAGGCTTAGTGATGGTAAGTGCCAGTTAGTAGACTTCCCAAAGTTCCCATTGTTTGTTAGTTTGTATGCACATAGTGGTGGTAGTCTGAAGTGAAGAGACTGTTTACTACTTGCTCCCTTCTTCTGAGTATCCACTCATAAGCAATGTTCCCTTAAAAACATGACGGCACTGAGCACATTTCAGGTCTAGCTGAGCGCATACTTGAATATTGTGAAAATGATGTGCAACTTCCAGCGTGCGTTCACTGTTAACACTGAGGCTGTATTTGATCATAATGTAGGCCTACCAGAGTGGCCTACCATCAAAAACAATAAAGAAAATACACCCTGTGACCTTTTAACATAGAAATAGCTGTTCTGCCATACAGTTTACAGTAGCAGAAAATGTGTGGTGTTCAATGTAGGCCTACAGACTTCTAGGGGAAAAAACAGGTAGGTCTTAACATGAACCTGTTTATCCACTTGTCCTTCAGACAAGGAGGTGACTGAACATGTTGTGTTGTGTTGTTTGATGAAAGAAACCACTTTACAAAATAGAATGCATTGTTATTCCCATACCATTATTACAGAGAATCAGACAAATGATGCTACCCTCTGCCTATTGGCTACTTGGCTTATTCAAGCCTGTCTCAAAATACAACAAGGACCCTTTAAAACAAAACAAAAAAGCTCTTTTACCTGACTCACTTTTCAAAGATTTCTAGAAATATACACATTTTGTGCTCTTGTATGAAGCAATCACTCCCCTTATTGCTGACTACAAATGATCTAATTCACTAACTAGCAAAGGATATTACCAACATGTGCACACGTGGCTACATGCTGCTCTCGCTTTGATTTCAAAACAAGCGCATCTAATCGTGATCACTCATGATGTAAACACAGTCCAGTTCAAAGTAAACGGCACAGATCCATATATGGCAAAGGTCTATTTGCATATAGGCCTACTGCAACTCTGATTGGTTCTGGCGCACTGGTAAAGTGTAAAGTTCTGCATGTCAATGCAATATAATCTTACTCTATGCATTCTGTCTAAAAAAAACAATTATTGCATAGTTCTCTTTCTTTTTCTCTATGTTGCATTGAAGTGGCTGATATTGCGTTGATTCGACCACAATTGAACAGTAAAGAGAAACGTTGAAAGTATTAATAGGGAAAACTCTAGACCAGTGGTCCTCAACCTTTTCGGTGTCAAGATTACTTTCTGAGTCAAAATGCATGCCGAGATCTCCCACTCAGATTTTTTTTTTTAAACAATACTTAAAAAACATAAGCCTATGCAACATTAACCAATTAAAAACAGTACCGTGGCAATCAGTACTGTGGCAATGCATTGTTGTTCGGGACATTTTTTAAAAATTATATTTCAAAATTTGAAGTAAGCTACATGAGCATACATGTTATAGATCCGTTGTCGTATTACTTGTGAGGCACCGCTGAGTGGGCATACATTTAACTAATTAGCTTTTTCTTTTTACTTTACTGGGCCGATGGTGCCTGCATCTATGGTCAGTCTCAGTGGAGAGAGAGAGCAGCAGACTGATGGTCCGCCTATCAACATCCCCTCTGCTCTCCCTGTCCTCCACTGACACTCACCAAAAAGGGACACCATCTTCCAGTTGATGGCAAAACTCGAGTCACACGGCGTTATTTCTGCCTCATGCACAGATGCATATTGTTACTTTTATGAACAGAGAATGTGAAATATTCCTATTAAAAAAGACCCAAGCAGCTAATAATGACAACAAGGCCAGCCTATCGATACACTTTCCTACTCATTGATTACTGCTGCAATGCTTGTTGTAGCACTGAATGGAAATAGGAAGAAATAAAGCGCATTTCATGGTTTACAGAGTGTTGACAGGGCTGAGTAAGAACTTAAACATCAACTCACTTATAAAAACAGCAGCTCTTTGCTGTATTCGTTGGCAGTCTCTCTCTAGTCATGGTTTTACATTTTTTGAAATCTCACAGTATCAATTTCGCTGAAGCTTCATTTGATGCCTGCTATGTTACTGCAGACACGGTAATCAGAGCCATCCGATTAGCCAGTGGAAGACCTATAGTACACTTCATTTGCTGTCTGAGCCCGCCGGGAAGCCAGAGTTTGTACATTAAGACACATAAAATCTTTCAAAATGGCAACGGTTCGCCTACCCGGGCGCAGGGCTGCTGAATCGGGTGCACCTACCGTAACCCATATACATATATTTTTTATTTTACAGTTATTTTACCAGGTAAATTGACTGAGAACACATTCTCATGTACAGCAACGACCTGGGGAATAGTTACAGGGGATAAGGAGGGGGGATGAATGGGCCAATTGTAAACTGGGGATGATTATGTTGCCATGATTGTATGAGGGCCAGATTGGGAATTTAGCCAGGACACCAGGGTTAACGTTATCGTATGATAAGAGCCATGGGATCTTTAGTGACCACAGAGAGTCAGGACACCCGTTTAACATCCCACCCGAAAGACAGCACCTTACACAGGGCAATGTCCTCAATCACTGCCCTGGGGCATTGGGATCTTTTTTTTTTAGACCAGAGGTTTAAAATTCAGGGATTCAGGGATTCAAATTCAGGGATTTAGAGTTTCCAGTTAAGGGACTGACCTGAACCAACCCTGCTTAGTTTCAGAAGCAAGCCGGGAGTGGGATGCAGGGTGGAATGCTGCTGGCCCGAGATTAATAAGAAGAAAATAGGAACACAAGGATTTATTGACTAGGAGTGACTTGAAGATTGCGATTGAGAGGTTGGTGACCACTGCTCTAGAAAATTGTTCAATCTCGTGTGGTGCTTCTCTCCATTGGCTGATATTTCTTCTGCTTGAGTCCCAGAAGTGTTGTGTGGCAGTCTCGGGGCTACCGTGCACCCGCACAGTTTAAAGGGAATGTTGCTCATAAATCACTCAACAAGTACAGCTTCCCAGAGGATAATAGGGACTTGTGTATGTTCTTAAGCCAGCTGCCAGAGTTAAAGCTATGGATAATACACCCGTGGCGGTTGGTGCCGTTTAAGATGAGGAAGGACAAATTTATTTTTTTAATGAGCATTGACAAATTTTTGATTACAGCATATTGAATGACTCTCATTCATATTCCTTTCACCCAGCTCAATATAACATCGATAGGTTTAGGATAGTGCATGATAGTCGAATTTTCCCTATACCCATCGTTTAGTTTCTACAACCTAGCCTATGAATTAATGTTTACATTGTAGGTACATAGGTCGAGAGAAAAATGTGAGTAATCGAGGTGACAGACATTGACACATTCAATACTGCCTTGCACACTCTTGCCTGCATCTAGCTAATCTAGGGTGTATTCATTAGTCCAACAGTTGCAAACGAGAGTTTCTAATGGACAAATTCAGGTATGTTTATCCCTGTTTCAATCTGTTTGCTTCCATTTAAGAAATGTTTTTCAACAGAATTGGAGGAATGATCCCACACAGCCTACATTGTTGTCACCATGTTAAAGTCATAGTCAACATACTGTAGTTACTAGAACTAACATGTTATTAAACCTGCTACAATCAAGCAGTGCAGTGTACAGTCAACAGCAAGCAGTTTAGCAGCTGCAATGGCGGGCACCAGTGGCAATAAATGTATAAAGCCGAATACTTACCTTGACTTGGGAGAATTCCAATTTTGGATAGTCACAGCCAACTGTTCAACTATTGGCTTTCTCTCTCTTTGAGTCAACTACTCGCCACATTGTATGCACTGAAGTGCTAGCAAGCTGTAGCTTATGCTTTAGGTACTAAATTCATTCTCTGATCTTTGATTGGGTGGACAACATGTCAGTTCATGCTGCAAGAGCTCTGGTAGGTTGGAGGACGTCCTCCGGAAGTTGTCATAATTCCTTTGTAAATCTATGGAAGAGGGTGAGAACTACAAGCCTCCTAGGTTTTTTAATGAAGTCAATGTACCCAGAGGAGGATGGAAATTAGCTGTCCTCCAGCTACACCATGGTGCTACTCTACAGAATTTATTTGAGGCTACTGTAGACCTTCATTGCAAAACAGTGTGTTTTAATTATTTGGTGACGTGAATATATTTAGTATAGTTTTAACTAAAAAGGGTAACATTTTTAATGTTTCACTATTTTTATTTGTTGAAATTCACTAAGGAGGATGGTCCTCCCCTTCCTTCTCTGAAGAACACACAAACACATACACACACAAACTGTTATCATTTTCCTGAAGATATTTTTGATATGGATAGACAAAAACATACCTTCAAAACTACAACTTTTTTTCTGCAAGAAGTCATGATTTCAGCAAGCTTGTTGAACAAATGATCTAACCCTGAGTGCTATGCTTCACATATTATTTAAGAACATAAAATAAAAAGAATTACTTCACAAGGAAGTCTTAATTCAAGGACTTGAAAGGTAATTGAGAAGAACAAGACTCAGCCGTAATAACTCACTCCTCTCCCAAATTTTCTTTTCCACCTGACCACCTCCAAATAACATTCCCCCATGCTCCCATGCTGTGTTAAGGGCAATGCTGAAAACTAAAGGAGTTAGCTATGGTACAGTGAATGTGACTTGGTCTCGCTTCACTGACCGATTACTAATGTGATTTTGAGCACGAGGCTGTTTGTTCGTTTCTGTTCAGTGATGCCGATGCATCGTTTTCTTTGAGTGTATGATGATTTGTGTTTCAATATTATGTAACCTCTGGCCCTTATGAATAAAATCATAAAACATAAATGTTCTAGAGTCTAGTCAGTAATTAATTTAGTTTTGTCTAGCGTCTTTTATTAGATGCCTATCATTATTAGGCAACCTTGTGTGACCAATGGTCTGTCTTGAATCATCAGACATTTCATCCACGAACCTGATTAAATAAAATGACAAAAATAAAACAAGCTTGTATAACCTCAACCCAGAAGCAATGAGAGCCAGGTCTCTTACCGTGAACTTTTGGATGTAGTCAGACACGCTGAAACCTCCAGTGCGTAGAAGGAGAGTTCTGTAGACGGAAGTCCCCATCACTTTCTCTCTGCCTAAGGTTAGGACCTACAGTTCTCCATACCAGGGTCTCTATGCCTTATGGAGAATGGGGAAACCGGGCCCTCAGGGTAGTGAAACATAGTGGAAAAGAAAGATGGGTACTGACAGAGACGACTCTATCTTATCACCCGGTGCCTCGTCCTGTGCTGTAGCCGGGTCCCTGTCCTGTCCCCTCCCGTATTGATATCAGCACTGCACCAGCACCACAGCCCAGCCCAGAGCGAGGAGCACTTCCTGCAGGGAGATAACAGCTGCCTGCGATTAGGCAAGGGTATGCACGAAATGTGAGTGTCCTGCTTTATTAATAGGGGTTCAGATTGGCCTTTTTGTTTTGGAAAGTCTCTGTGGGGGTCCTCCTCCCACCCAGTGATGATGAGAGGATGATTCCTAGTCCGAGGTGAAGAGAGCCCGTTCTCAGATCTCTCACGAATGCCCTCTCTCTGCACCCCACTGAGGTTCATACCAGTTTACCCCACCCTGTTCACCCCTCCGTGTGTGTTTTGAGTTCGTGCGTGTGTGAACCTGTTAGGGATCCGATCCCACACGACTCTGCTTTGGGGCAACAGAAGGTGCGTCACCAACACTCAAATGCAGTGGCATCGTGTTGCTGGTCTTAACCTCAAAACCACCCAAGTCTTAGACTCAGGGAAAAAGAGGACTCCTCTCAGCCTGGCAGCAACAGGGTTTCAGGTGGGATGGAAAAGTCTTCACCTCCTGGCAAGCATCCCACTGCAGTTTTTTCCTCCTCAGACAGAACACCTTGTTGAGAAGTGCAGGGTATTTTTGGAATATTGTCTACAGGCTCTGCTGTCTGCAGGGGAAGTGTCAGCTCCATGATGCAGGAAGAGGTATGCACGCCAGAGGGATGATGTCACAATGGTCCTAAGGAGATGATGATGATGATGGTGCACATTGTCATTATCGCTGACCTGTTAACCTGTCACTGTGTATGTACATGTGCTGGAGCCACACATATGACATATCTATTATGAACAGCATGTACTAGTGTGTGGCTGGTGGGGCGGTGGACTGTTACAATGCCATAATCCTCCTTCTGATGTGGATGCTGCTTCAGTTAACTGTCTGCCTTTAGACATCACAGGACAGCTGGTGGGTAAGGGAACAGCATGATTCAAACTGTTGTCATGACTGGTGTGTATAGAGTTTTACACGTTCTGTCTTAAGTTGTACACAATCTGTCTTTCTTGGATGCCTGACGTGTGTGTGTCTGCCTCTGCTGTCGTCCTTGTCTCTGCCTCTGACTCACTTCATGTGGAATGGTACTCAATGTCCCGTCCTCTCCGACCAAGGTTTTTTTGTTGTCAAAACAGCCCACTAAAGTCCTCCGAGACGGATACACAGGCACTCTAACATGACTGTTAGATATAAATGGAAAGCGGGATGATTCTCCCGAACAAGACATAACAGGGGTGTTTCATCTCCTGAAACAATATGTTGTTTACAGTGCTGTTCACTTACTGTAGCGGTCACCTGGACGCTAGGACTTCAGAATGACTGTCCAGTATTTCATTGAAAGAGATGTTTCTACCACAGGAGGTTGGTGGCACGTTAATTGGGGAGGACGGGCTCGTGATACTGGCTTTAGCGCAATAAGTTGAACGGTATCAAATACATCAAACACATGTTTTGATGCCATTCCATTTACTCCATTCCAGCCATTATTATGAGCCGTCCTCCCCTCAGCAAGCCTCCACTGGTTTCCTTAGTGTTTCCATCTAAATCCAGAGTCAGAGAAAGAACCAAGCAACGGCAGAAGATTCCTCTCATGTTCTCTTCCTCCATCAATCCATTTCATTAAAAATAGCTGGACTGACTAATGTTCCTTGAAGTAAAGTGGCTTATAATTATATAAACCCCTTATCATGTGAGGTTTGTTCACTTGAAGACATTTGATTAAATTCTTTCTGGCATATATGATGTCATAGCAGAGGAGACAGAGATCAGCATTTCACAAAAATGAACACTTACTGTGATTTTTGTCAACAAAGCACTTGATTATAATGTCACTGGATTGCCCTCCAGTGGTTGAAAGGGAGACTACATAGCATATTAGCATTTCAATGCCAAAGAAAAGGACTGTACCCAATTCAAATCGTATGTGTTCTGCTTTGAATTGTCATTTGAATGAATCAAATGATTTGGCTTTCAGCATGAATCCTTTTCTCAAATGACAGGCAGTGAATCTGGTCTCTGTATATCACCGTAGCAGTTGGTTACCTGAATGCTAGCACATAACCCTTGTAGTCAGTCTAGGGGCTCTTTCTTATCTTATATGACAAGGCTTCTTTTTCCATTAGGCGGGAAATATCATGTTCTTCCTGTCGAATGGCTTCTTGTTGAATTATGGTATTATTTTTTACTGTGTGTTGATGTTTACAAACTTGATGATAAAGTGTACACTTTACACAATCCCATGTCTTCTGTGTAGCACATCAAATCAAATCAAATTGTATTAGTCACATGCGCCGAATACAACAGGTGTAGTAGACTTTACAGTGAAATGCTTACTTACGAGCCCCTAACCAACAATGCAGTTTAAAAAAGTTCATTAAAGAGCATCAGTAAAATAACAATAGCGAGACTATATACAGAGGGGTACCGGTACAGAGTCAATGTGCGGGGGGGCACCAGTTAGTTGAGGTAATATTTACATGTAGGTAGAGTTATTAAAGTGACTATGATAACAGAGAGTAGCAGCTGTGTAAAGGTACTCAAATATACATTTGCATGCAATAATTTGCGCATGTTATGAAGGGAGTAGGATCTATAGCAGAGAAAGGGTAAACATTTAAATGTTAGTCTAAGGACATGAGGGGGGTGGTTCACAGTTTGACATTTGTTTACCAGTAGGCAACATACTCAAACACGCCTGACAAGCATGGATTATATATGCAAGCTACTGTATTGTGCAGATAATAAACCGAACAGATTCGATTTAAAAAGTAATACTGTTAGAAGGAGTATTAGCTACTGTATGTTTAATCATTTTTATAATAATACAATTGTCCTCAAAATTCCTTAAGAATATAAAGCTAATAATATACAGTATCTCATGTTACATTGGAAAGTAGCCAGGTTACATGTGCCAAGATCTGAACAAAGAACTCTCTCCCTGGTTAATGGGACCACATGCGAGTCATGTGACTTGGGGAACCCTCCACACTGAACAAACAGAAACTTTGTTTTGAGTAAGATTAAATGACTTTTAGTGTGCACATGTCTCTCTCTACACCCCTCTTCTCTCTCTGTCTTTCTGTCTATGGGCCTGGGTGCTTAATATTGCTCACTACACTATTTCCTGTAAGATATAAAGCCAGGGATCTCAGTGTTCCTGGGGGCATGTGGTAATAGTGCATGGTATTCCGGCTGGGCCAGGCATTTCATCATTAACAGCCCTGCCCAGCCTGGCCTCAGCGTGTTCATTTCAGCCCCACTACCAGCCATATGCAGTTATGATCCATCTGCAAATAGTCTTACTGTCATCATTAAACTTTCTCACAGAACAGTGTGTCATTTCTGAAATGTGCTCATCAGGTAACGTCCTTTATCCTTCTGCCCTTAAAAAGATCCAAATAAGGTCTGACTGCCTGAGTGATTTCCATTAACAATCGATTCTTATATCAGTCATGTTCTACATTTCACAGAAAATACTCATTATCTCAGAAAAGATCATTAAGATTGAGTTTCAGTATTTGGAGCAGTGGTTGACTAATATCATCATGCCTTTCTTTTCAAATGTGCTTGTAGATAGTGGACGGATGTGCATTATTCAGTGTTTGAATGTATTCGACACAGAGGCTCAATGTGAAAGTCGACACCCATCTCCTGTGGTTTTGCATTGCAACAGGCAGGCTTTACTCAAGTATTTTATGTAAATGATGGCTTTGAGAAGAAAGAAAATCCCAGGTTCACCCTGAATCCCTTCTTCGTTGTGTGTATGTCTCCTCTGACTATTTGGGGGAAATTAATATGTTTTACAGCAGCCAATCCACATAATCCCAATGACATAAAAAAAATGCATCCTGGATAATTTAAAGCCATATACTGCCAATGCCCTATTCTTATGAAACATAATCTGGGTTCTGTCAATTTCAGGGAATTTAAGGGTCAAAGTTCTTTAATCCAACTCTCAAATAACCTTTGCATTACTTCACTTAGATTCTAATGAACTACTTTCCCCCTTATAGGAACAGTACTGTCGTTTGTTTTTACTCAGATGTATTTCCCATAGGGGCATGCTGAGCACTGCCTCTTTCTAGTTCACTGAATGGCCACAGTCTCTCGCAAGGACTGAGGTGTCAATAATACAGCACACAGAACCCTTTTCCGAACCAAGAAGAAAGTCTCGTCATTACAGCTCATCATTAACAGCCCTGCATCGCATATTAAAATGCCAGCAGTGTTCCCTCTCAGGTTTCACTCATTGTATGAATAACCAGGATATGATGTAAGCATGTTTCTGTACATTCATACATGTATACAATACAGTTGGGTGAACAAAGAAGAGGCCAGGCAGTTAAAAATGTCTCCAACAGGATTACCCTGTGAGGTTGAAATCTGTTGAGAGTTCCGTGGAAACTGGGATGTGTTCCAGACGGATGAATCGTTAACGGCAGGGCCTTTCCCTTGTGGAGGGAGGCAGAGCAGAGCTGGAGAAATGGCAGCAGCAGCTGTCTCCAGGAGAAATGGGCAGGTTACAAGCAGGTGTCTCAGGGGCCCAGTCCATCCCTCACTGCCTGCTGCAGGGTAACGTATAGAGACATGATAGGGTTGGTAATACACACCATTCACTAGTACTATAGTGTATGTGCAGTAAATCAACAAAGTACAACACACTCTTAAATAAAAAAAACTAACATTTGCTCATCTGACAGTGGTGGTTGTGATTAATCTATTTTAATGACAAAAGAAGTCACATTAAAAAGGATTTGCCTTTGACATTTAAATGACAGGTGTCAAATATTACATATTTAATATAATGTCAACAATAATGAAACAAAATATAAAATAATATGCACTTAAATTAAGATGGTACACAAGCATTATAAATACAAATGTACAAGGCCTTCTCCCAAAGCCCTAAGCATGATACAAAATATATTGAACATTATGTTCCAATGGCATCTAGACTTAAATAAACAGTGTTTACTAGCAGTACAAGCCAATAACATTATAGAAGCCAGTTACAACGCTAGGATGGACCTCCATACTTCAACACATTTATGCCCTTTTTTAATAGAAATTATTTGCATTTGTTACTGACAGCTTTCTTGGTTGACATGGTGATGAATCCTATACCTATACCATATCATCTAATATATATAATATAAAATGTGATTAAAAGATAAATATTCAGATGTCCTACCCACTCCAATTCCATAAGCTTCTCTCTAAAGATAAAAGTTGGTTCCAACATTTCCTCTTGAGCAGAACAGTTGCCTGCTTCCCCATGTTCCCCAACATCTCCATTTTCCCAAGGCTTCGACCAATCCGACAGGGAGTTCTTTGGGTCAGAGTTCATACCCTGTTAAGACCCACTGTGGTGGTCATCCATGGGTCTCTCCACAGTAACAATCTTAGGTTTCACATGTCAATCCCTCACAGCAACTATCTGGTCTGTCTATAGGATCAGTCTTTGGCCCAGGATCTTTCGGTTGATCTCGTCCAATGCCACCGAAAACACAAATGCTTTCTCATCTGAGAGGTTGGCATAGATATCAACTTCTTTCTCAAATTTTTCTGGTAAAAGAAAACACAAACAAAATGAATAAACAACATACCTGGTTAATAGAGAAAAACCGTTGAGAAACAGACATAATTTGCATGTGACAACAAAAACCTTGTGCAATATATTAACATAATTTCTGTCTTCAACAGAGGAACATGCATAATGTTATTTCTCCTCATAGATCAGCCACTAAAGCACAGGCAAAGTCGGGGACATCATGATTTATTCATGAGTGAGAGAAGAGAGCAACCCTCTCTGTAAATCATTCATCCAAACAAATCCCCCAGCTCTGTCCCAATACTGCACTAATTAATCGGCAGCCTTATCTCCTGTGACTGGAAAATACTGAAACGTGACTAAAAGTGTCAGCACAAAACAATGAATAATACAACTTCAACAGTATCTTGGAAACGCTTAATATCTTATAACTGCACCATGTCATTGAGTGTCACTGATAGAGGCTTTTCATTCTTGTATTACCTTTCTCCTCCTCCTGCTTCTTCAGCCCAACTGTCTTTGGCCTGCCCCGCCCTCTCCGGATCTGATCCGATTGGCTGTTAGAGCGGCATCGCCTTCTATTCTCCATGTCATTGGTTGACGGAGAGTTGATCTTCTCTCTGCGAATTCTTTCAGTTCTCCTCCTCTTTGCATCCAACTTGTCTGAATAGACCAGAAAAATAAGTTTTACAATTGTTTTAGCACTATAAAATTGCAATATAGAAATTAAATATGAATGTATAATAATGTATGGCCTTCAAATATGGCACAGTGTCAAATGCATCATACATCCTAAGGACAAATTGTCTTATGCCAATGACTCCTGTTTAAATGTATGTTGCAAAAAGTGTATGGGAAGGGCATATGGTATTAAACATCTTAGCCTCCAATTTTTCTCTCTTCCCACCCCCCCCCCCTCCAACACACCAACTGCCTTAAAATAACAACAGAATAAGAACAGAACAGAAACAAAATAACTCCTGTGATTCCATTGCATATCTAGCATCCTAGGTGTGCTGTTGCCTCAAAACCACTTTAAGTCATGGAATCAGTGGAGTGTTCTGTGGAATGTTCTTATTACCAGAGCAGGAAGTAGGCCTATATTTCACTGGGAGTTTCTGTCTAGTGGCTTTAAAGAAAACCTTCCTCTTCAAGATCGTCAATTAGCACATTTGCTGCTTCCTCAGTGGTGTAGGTAGTGAGTGTGCACTTGGGAGTATTTAGGTTTAAAAATAAGCACGGATTGAAAGCGAAAGATAAAATAGTGATACAAATAGACAAATATTTGGTGCCCAAAAGGGCAACATATCATTGCATAGTTTTTTTGTAACTCTGTAATAATTCCATAGCAATGGTGTTGCTATTAAATTCAATAGAGTGTTTCAAAGTCTGGACAAGGCCTGAAAATATATTTTCTACATCAACCACGTTTCTGCTATGAGAATACACACAACTTCAGAAAATCCCAGGAATTCTAGCCTTAGCAACAGCTTGCCCAAACAGGAACACACTTCCTCTTCAGACTGACAATATTCTCATAAAACTGCAACATAATCAACAGTCTGACAAAACTATTGCATTCCATACTATAACATAGACATCATATCGATAATTTACTACTTCACCTTTTCCAACGCAAAATTCTCATAGTCAAGAACAGCTGATATTTTTAAAAAGGCCATCGAAAAATAACACGGTCTTATATAAATATGTTCCACTAAGGAATCCTGAGTGAGCAAAAAATAAAAATACAACTCTCTGCACTTTTATCCAGAAAAAAATGGTTCTCAGTGCAACCTTGGTCTTCATATTCAACAATAATCATGTTTTAATAGTGTCTGTTTCAAAGTTACAAAAAAAGTACTAAAATTACACAGAGGAGAGGAAAATGATTAACTATTTAAGGAGAGGTGGAAACCAAAACCCATCATTAAAAATCACAGAGCTGAAATTCAAGACACCTTCCTCTTCAAATGGAAGAAGTCTTCATTGCCTTCGAGATACTTATTAACTACAAAACCTCAAAGTTCATTCGGTATCATGTGAAACTAATTACATTGTATCACAAATCGAGAGAAGATGTGAGTAATTCTACTCCCTAAACTGTCTAATACTAAGTGTATAATAAAACCAACGTTCTCACAATGGCATGATGTGTTTAACATTCCATTCATAACTTCAGGCACTGTGGTAGCCTATACAGATGATTTCACCCCTACCCAGATTTTTATTTTTTAAGTACGAACCTACATTTAGCATTCCACTCACTCCATCTTTAAAAATCAAAACAGCCACATTGTATTGATTCACGTTTGCTTCTCATTCTCTAAGGATGAAGAAAAAAAACGTTGCATAAATGTGTCTATTATCAGGTAATAAAGTAGTACTAAGCTATTTAAGTCTATGGGCAGTAGCACATTGATGACATGCACACTGACTAAGCTATTTACTTATGTTCTATCTATCTATCTATCTGATCCTCACACTTTCCATATTTGACAGGATCAAAGCAGCATGAGCTGGCATTTCATAGGTTATATAACAATTCTGTATTCTACCTTATTTTCCTAATCACCTTTTGGAAATGGTTTAATCAAATCCTGTTAGATATCTGTATTCTGAACATGTAACATTTCATGAAAGACAACATGATCTAACTCTACTGCTAAATGTAACTTTTCACAGAGAGTGGTACAGGCTTCCTTATGCTACTGCAGAAGCCTACAAGAGAGAACTGAGGGAACAAGCTTTTCAGTCAGGAATTAAATATACCATCCCCCCACTTCTTGCAGTAGGCTACTCACTCAAGCAAATAGCGATTTAAGCCAGCCACCACTGCACCACTCAAAAATTATACTCTGATCCAACTGAGAACTGGGGAGGAGGGGGCGGGGGCAAATCAATAATGACCAAGGTGAATACAATTCATTACAAAACGGACAATTCAATAATGACCCAGATTAATACAGTTCATTAGCTGAGTTTAGTCATGTATTAATACAACTACATTCTGGTTACTTTATCCCCAATCTCATGTGAATGTATTACAAGCTCATAATAAACAAAAAATACCTAGGTTAATAAACATTGTAAAACTGAGTGTGTGAAGAGAACATCAAAGAAACAATTTTTAGGCTCCTGAATTTTGTGAATTTACCTATTGCTGGTGGTGATCTCTCACCCAGTTTGGCATTTAGAAGCTTTCGACTAATGAATACATAGCCACAGGGACAAGACTTGCAAGCAACTGGAATCTAAAAAAGAAACAGGTTTAAACATGGTTAATATAAAATATTCCTCAAAATTGTAGCAACTGTGTTGATGAATTCCTTTATGAAGCATGGGCTACATTGCAGAAGCTATATAAACTTGTTTAGTATTAATTTGTTTGTTATAGTTAAACAAGGGCGTAGCCAGTGTTAACCCCCATGATAACTATACTGCCCAACAATTTTGAGATATTAGAGGACTGTCCTTTGTAATTCATGGAAAAGTCCTTGGCGCAATCTAGCTGAAACTCGCATCACATATTTTGGACACGTGCCGACAACAGCGGTGACATAAAAACATTCTAATGAATAAAGCGTTTTCAAATTGAATGTAGACTGGTAGCCAACACATTATTTGTGAAAATAAGTCAATGAATCAATGCAGTTTACAGAAATAACAACAAGGAACGATCTAAATGCTCGATCCAAATGTCGCCATTTGGTATAAAATACGATGTATTTGTGTAATATGTTTTTTTTAACAATATATCAAATATCAGCAATGCAGCTACATGTAACGACATTTCAACGCACTATATTGTTCTAAGGCTAGAGTGAGTCTATGATTGGCAAAGTCAGATCAGGATGATAAACCAGTTTCAGTCAGGTTACTGTATTACAGTGTATCAAAAATAAGGAAACGTCTAGCTACATTTGGCGAGCGATAACATTCCGACTCGTTAACCGGATCAACGTGTCGTTGTCAGCAATTACTAGCTGTAGTTGATGTACATTGTAACATAGTGTTTGAGATCTAATGCATATACTAATTTAAGTGATTAGCCTGATATTTGCATTAGATTGTACTATGTTGCTCCAGATCTAGCCTATGTTGCTCCAGATCTTGAATTCATAGGCAACCATATGGGATTGCAGCAACCTACAGTGGCTTTAAATCCCATGCTTGTGAGCAAAAACAACATTATCACGAAGTCAAAATATACCAAAATGAACAATATCTATACATGTTCTCACCTGTTGGTCGCACTCAGGGCATGATTTGGTAGCCATTTTTACTTTCTTAGCTTTATTTACCGACATATTCTGTTTCCTTATCCGATGATTCCTTTGAAAAAAGCCTACTTCAACGCCGTAAAACTTATTTCTGCAATACATGAAGTGCAGCTGATCTTGCTCAGACGGACATAAATGATACAAAAGCAATGACCATGCGCACTGAAGTCAATGAGAGAGAGACTTCATTATGCTTTTCCTTTACTATGACGTGGGGCATGCGCGGAACTCAGCCTAAAAAACAGTAGACTACATACAGTAGACTATAAAAATGTTCAGCAGAATGCTTGCATTTTTATCCTCTCCTACTGAGCATGCGTTACTCTCTCACAGAGTCGGAAAACAGGGCTCAGTTTGGAACCAATGATTTATACATACACTAGTGACTAGATGACCAAAGGGGGCGCTGTGTTGAAGCCACCATGCCTCCATTTTGGCACTCACCCACTGTTGTACAAATATTTTGGGAGCAATAGGAATGCATGTATTAATGCCTACATTCGTTTTTGCCACATGTATACTATAACAGATACCTTAATGCATACTTTTATATTATATTATTTGAGCTAAGCATAAAAAATGAACAAATATCTATTTTTAAATTCCTTAAATAGTTAGATCATTTAGATTACTAATGTTACTGTCCCCAGTAGAACAACAAAAATACTTCAATACATGTAATTTTGTCCTTGAAACATGTGCATTCATTCCTATGGAGGGCTGCTCCTACTGGGGAGTACCAATATGGCCGATCTGTGGCTTCAATGCCTCTCAACGGCCATTACATAGCATTTGCGATCCAGGGTTTATTTACATCATTGGTTGGAACATTCGTGGACTATTTGTTAAACCATATTTAATTACATAAATCAAATGACTATAGCCATCGTAAAATTAAATTTCTGAGAATGCTAGGCCTTCTTGCATTTCATTAGGGCACATATGCACACATATTGTATTCTATCAACCACATGTGTTTTCAGTGGCTTGGGATTTTATTGATACAATAGACATCCAATGTTTAACATAATGTCTTAATTATTGTGGTAGGCCTACATTGCATGTATTGTGTGTCAGTCCATGCTATTGTGATCTATGATGTACATTAAAGATACATGGCATTATAGAAAATATGTCTGAAAAGCAAAGAGGCTTAATGGTACACATGGCTACCATCCCCCATACAAGGCACTATTGGCTGCCAGCAAGTTTGCTCTGTATTACGATCAGTGAGATACAGCTGTAATAATGGTGACTAAGACAAAACATGTATTCAATTTGAAGTCATTTCAACTGAAGTATCACAGTGTACAGTGATGATGAGTAATGGTGTACAAGGTGTACAATTCCCACATTAATATTGCTTGGAAACAAATGCTTCCTGTGGGATAGACTGAAGCTCGACAGTTTTTTTTTGTGTGACCCAGCTAAGTCTCCTTTCTCGTTTGACAGTTTTTGAGTTGTTGTCAGATTAGAATTTGTTTATCATGTACTCACATCTCTGACAAACGTTCCACTAACTTCCTCACTCTCACTTCCTTCGTGCTGCAATGGGCAGGCTCTTGTCCTCCCCCCACAGCTATTTATGCCTCATCAGCCCTTGCCTAATAAATATTCATGACGAGAAAGGTGAAGAAACAGCTGTCATTTTGTGGAGGATGAGTAGGTATCTCAGAAAGTGTGGAGTGAGGCCTAAGAGGGTTTTAGAAATACGCATCAACCAGTGTGTCTTGCGACGGGTATACAGAGATGACCAGTTTACAGAAGAGTATAGAGTGCAGTATAGAGTGCAGTGATGTGTTCTACAATTAGCATTGGTGGAAAATCTGATGGCCGAATGGTAAAGAACATCTTGCCGCGCGAGAGCACCCTTACCTGCCAATCTGTATGGATAGGATGGTCATCTGAATCAGGGTTAGTTTGGCAGATGGGGTGAAAGGGGAGCGATTACGTCACTCCCCTTTCAAAGCCTACAACTTTGATATGTGCTAAGAGAAGGACAGTGTACCGTCTAGCCATACTCCCAAGTACTTGTATGAGGTGACTACCTCAAAATCTGAACCCTCAGAGGTAGTAATCACATGTGGGGAGAGGGCCATTCTTCTTACCAAACCACGTGACCTTTGTTTTGGAGGTGTTCAGAACAAGGTGAAGGGCAGAGAAAGCTTGTTAGACACTAAGAAAGCTTTGTTTTAGAGCATTTAACACAACATCTGGGGAGGGGCCAGCTGAGTAAAAGACTGTATCATCTGCATATAAATGGATGAGAGAGCTTCCTACTGCCTAAGCTATGTTGTTGATGTAAATTGAGAAGCGTGTGGGGCCTAGGATTGAGCCTTGGGGTACACCCTTGGTGACAGGCAGTGGCTGAGACAGCAGATGTCCTGACTTTATATACTGCACTCTTTGAGAGAGGTAGTTAGCAAACCAGGTCAAAGACCCCTCAGAAACACCAATACTACTTGGCCCACAAGAATAGAATAGTCTACCATATCAAAAGGTTGGTCAAGTCAAAAACAAATAGCAGCACAACATTGCTCAAGGGCAATGCTCAAGGGAAATGGTGACATCATTGACAATGTTTAAGATTGCAGTGTTTAAGATTGCAGTGACACATCCATAACCTGAGCGGAAACCAGATTTCATACAAGAGAGAATACAATAGACATCAATAAAGCCAGTCAATTGATTATTGACAAGTTTTTCCAACACTTTTGATAAACAGGGCAAAATGGAAATAGTCCTGTAACAGTTAGGATCAGCTTGAACTTCCCCTTTAAATAGAGGATGAACCGTGGCTGGCTTCCAAGCAATGGGAACCTCTCCAGAGAGGAAAGACAGGTTAAAAAGGTAAGAGATCGGCTTGGCATTGATAGGGGCAGCAACCTTAAAGAAGGGTCTAAACCATCTGACCCACATGTTTTTGGGGGGTCAAGTTTAAGGAGCTCATTTAGCACCTCGGACTCAGTGACCGCCTGCAGGGAGGATTAGTAATAATGGATTAGTAAATAGTTTATTCATAATTTATTAATCATCACTCCCATATTTGTAAATGTTAGTAACCTAGTTATTTACACATTTAAAAACAACTGCCATTTATACATTATATGTTCAATATATTTCCTTTAACATCCTGTGTTGTGTGCTTATTATTTTACTATGGCAATATGTTCTTGGCTATTTTGAGACCTTAACTGACTTGCCTAGTTAAATAAAGGTAAAATAAAAAATAAAAACCATTTATAAAGTATTTATTAAGTATAAATAGCTCACACTTTACATGAGGCCATGCAAAATGGCTATTATTCATGCTTTATTATGTTGAGTTATTATAAAGTGCATGCATACACAGGAGGAGCGGGGGGGTGAGGCCTCAGATTAGCCTCTGCCTGGGGGACTCCAAATCACTAAGTCCGACCCTGCCTAAAGGTTTATTTAACAGAGCAGCATACTGTCTTTAAGGTATTTGAAATGATTAAAGTTTTATAATGTTCTCTGACAATATGCCTAGTTGATGTTTCCTGGATTTGAGTTCAGTATACTTAACACGGTATAAAGGTTGGTAGTGTTGCTGTCTCACCAGAGTGAACCATTCATGAGTAAAAGCTCAGAGTAAAATCTTTCAATCTGATCCAGCCCTGAGTAACACTGAGGACAGCAATCTGGCACTGAGAACCAACATGTCTGACTGATCAATGGGCTTCCATGCATAGCAAGGGAAACTGTAGTCACTAAACATGGTAGACACCTACAGTTGTGTAGGCAACGGCACGCATATTTACATAGAAAAAAGCCTAAATGTCCCTTGTCTGTCACGAATGTTGAATAAAATCATATTTGAACGTACTCTGCCAATTGTCTGTGGCGTTGATGCTTCAGCTGGTTGAAATTTAAGACAGAACATCCATAGGAAAGTATTGTTAAACCGACTTCAAAACACAGGTCTATGTGTGTGGAAATCAAGATGTGTTTGCTCATGACCGAAGGCATGTCCACAAGACGGCAGTATCCAACCATGTGTTGACATGGTTTTGCTCATATGCCAGGTGATAGACATTTCAACTTTAGTACCGGCGCTCTAAAAAGTTTGGTAAACAATCCTTTCCTGTCACAAATTTCAAACAGCTGAAGAACCAACCACACTAACAATCAGTAGATTGAGTTCAAATGTAATTTTACTAAGCATTCTGGTTTGTAAGGAAAATGCCCACAATTTTGCAGTGCTTTGTTTGAGACTGTATACCAACAATCATAAGCAAATAGGGATTCACGAGGAATGTAGAACTCTTTAACCTTTTCTGCAGTGTATATAAAAATGTGACAGTATTATTACACAATTTTATAATGACTGTCTAAAATGTATTCTTATTTTGAGAATTGTATTTCCTTTATTTGAAGAATTTTGAAGAAATTAATTGAGATGCAAAATTACCTTTATTTGAGGCACTCTTTTACTTCACATTATTTGCTTGTGCATTTTCCAGCCAAAGCCATTCTGTGTTTTACTTTGCCCTGAATCCCCATACCGGTAACTGGATTTGATTGAATATGGCCCGAGGTTATTTGGACAGTTAAGTACACAGTGCAACCATGTGTCCAATAGATGGCACTATCTGCTTTTTGTGCAATCAGCTAACCTCCCATCCCATGTGCTGAGTGTAGTTTGGTTGGATTGATTAAGTGAGTTGCCAAGTGAATGAGTGGGCTTCGTTTTATTTTAGAAAGAAGTGTGTATGGTCAGAATCAAACAAAATATTAATTATTTTAATAACATTTAGCAATGTATCAAACAAACACAGGGGGTCAAAATACATGTCTAACACTTAGAAATACTTTAGCTTAATTTGATTTAGTGTTCTTGGTACAATTGGCAACAATGGAATGCTCCCAAAAGTGCAAACTCCAAATTTTAAAAAAACAAAGCCAACTCAAATACTTTTTGACATATATTCACATTTTGACATGACACAGACTTGGTATCATATTGACAGGCAGTCCTCACTTCATTTAAAGTCAGTTTTGCAGTGGCTGTCCAGTCCTAGCACTCCAGAATTGAAGGTGTGGGCAATTCAGCCTAACCGGGGAAAATTCAAACTTTCTGAACGTTGCAGAAGAAACGTAACCCGTTTGGGAGATATTACTCTAACAATTGAAATACATGTCTTAAAAAATGGATAGCAGTCAGGAGGTAAGATCAGGTGGGGCCATTCTAGCCAATGAGAAGGAAGATACATGTCCGAAGAACAGCGTTTGTTTTTGCCAGGATGTCACGTGTCCTACTTATCTCAGTACACCCCTAACAACCTAACAATTACGAAACAAATGTTAGATTAAATAAGCCTCACGTAGCAATTAAGCAATTCCATTTTTTTGTAGACCAAATTCGACACTCTCTTTGACCTTTATACTAAAACTCCTCGCAAGGGGGGGGGAAACGAAACATCGACACCTGCTGGAGAAGATAGATTTCGTGCCCAGTTATCCCTCTCGCATCGCCTCTTCCTCATATTGCCGTTCTTCATGTACAGCTAGCATTAATTTCCCTCGTCGTGGTTCAAACTAACCTGCTGCATCGACTTCAACATCATGCATCGACTTCAACACTTTGCAAATAGATCATTGATTGCTGGTGTTTTTGACCAGTCTCCAGCCCTTGTGCGGACAAAGGCTCGGGAGACTGCATGTTTATTGCAGTCCATACGACTCAAAACACAAGGACCGGTTGAACAGTATGGACTGAAGCGATTCAGTACAGCTGAGGCAACCGTGATTTTGAGAGAGAACGGCAAGATGCGAGAAAAGACTCTGACCATGGACACCCTCAATCCGCAGGTGAAAGCGGTGGAGTACGCTGTGAGAGGACCCATTGTCACGAAGGCTGGGGACATCGAGAGAGGCTTGCAGCAGGTGAAAACACATTGCCCACCACTTTAGCTACAGAGGGGGGGGGGGGTCAATGGGTGAGCTTACGAGCTCATGCTAACCAGCATTTACCGGCAACTAGCTATTTACGTTGGCACATCCTCCTCAGCATATTAGCTAGCTAGCTAGTCATGGATATGTGCTCTCATGCTTTATACTATCAACTAAAATAGCGTATGACAGTTGGGGAAACGGGCAAGTAACGTTAGCTTGGTAGCTAGTTTATCTTGTGCTGATACAATGTTGCATCATCCTCCAGTCGCGATGCATTCCATTCCGTTGAAACGTCAGGTGTGCGATAAGGAACCAGTTCACATGCCTTGCCGAACATGTAGAGTGCGCATATTTACATGGTTTTACGGCTGCTCCAGGTGATATAATTCTGAACGCAACTCAAGTGCTTTGAACAGTTGGTCTAATAATACGTTCCTGTGGATGTATTGGCTGAAACTCATACTCGCAAAAGAACCAACCACGCAGACAACCAGTAGGGTAAACATATTTAATTATATTCAACATTTTTGACCTGGGAGGACCAGTTCCAGGATCAAACACTCAACAACAACACAAAAAGCTCTGACGAAGGCCTTGAGGCCGATACATAAAGACCAATAAAGTACAGTGATACTAGAATGAGCAGCGGGCGTGGCTTCTATTTTCTCTCATGCTATTCAATTGTTACCATGCACCTGCACCAAATATAGCTCAACTCTGCAAGTACTTAAATTTAAAAAAATGTTTTTAAAAAACGCAATCAAACACTGAAGAAACCCAGAAGGCAAAATCTTATTCCCAGGCAATGATGAGTTTAGCTAGTGAAAGCTCAACCAAAGATACTGGTAACAAACCATTCAATCAGTGGCTCAACTGCTACTCATGTACACATTGTGCTGTTTAGCGATGCCTTTAAATTAATATCAGGGCAGAACTTGTGATCCAGACTGTTGTGTGGGGAAGTCGAGGCAAGTTTACTATCATGATGGAGATGAGCAACAGCACAGAAATCATTTTATTTACATGTAATTCTATGAACGACAAGATCAGTGTACCGGAATTCATTCATTCAGACTAATGCTGTGACTGACCTATAGCCCACACTCCACTTGAACAAAGGTCACCTTCAAATATGTATTCACACTACTCTTCTTTCACTTTAGTCTTACACTCACTTGTTTCTTTGTCACGTTGGATAAGTTGATTGATGTGTGCCTCGGGCACTGGCAGTTCAACTAATAATAGCCCTGAAACAGGTGCCTTCCTTGGGGTTGGTAGGAGCACGTGATCCTCGTACCACCCTCACAGATACAAGACCACACTAGGGTTGGTCGCTTTGTCATGTCCCCTGCATACTCTTGTCCAAAATATGATTTAGATGTTGGGCCACCACAAGGACATTAACATGAAATGGTAGGCCTACAGCACTTGGGTTAGGCTAATACATCATGTAATGGATGGTGTCAATTAATCACAAATTTGTTTACATCCCTGTTAGTGAGCATTTAATCCATTGTCAAGATAATCCATCCACCTGACAAGAAGCTGATTTAAACAGCACGACCATTACACAGGTGCACCCTGTGCTGGGTACAATAAGGCCATTCTAAAAATTTGCAGTTTTACCACACAACACAAAGCCACAGATGTCTCAAGTTTTGAGGGAGCATGCATTTGGCATGCTGACTGCAGGAATGTCCACCAGAGCTGTTGCCAGAGAACTTAATGTTTATTTTTCTACCATAAGCCGCCTCTGCCTACTGGTTAGAGCGTTGGGCCAGTAACCGAAAGGTTGTTAGATCAAATCCCTGAGCTGACAAGGTAAAAATCTGTCGTTCTGCCCCTGAGCAAGGCAGTTAACCTACTGTTCCCCGGGCGCCAAGACCTGGATGTCGATTAAGGCAGCCCCCCACACCTCTCTGATTCAGAGGGGTTGGGTTAAATGCGGGAGACACATTTCAGTTGAAAGCATTGTTGTACAACTGACTAGGTATCCCCCTTTCCAACATAATTTTAGAGCATTTGTCAGTACGTCAAACCAGCCTCAACCGCATACCACGTGTAACCATGCCAGCCATGAGATCAGCCACGGGGCTGATTGGCTGGGCCTGGCTCCCCAGTGTGTCGACTTGGCTGCGCACCTGCCCAGTCATGTGTAATCCATAGATTAGGACATCATGAAATTATTTCAATTTTCTGATTTCCTTATATGACCTGTAACTCAGCAAAATCTTTGAAATTGTTGCATTTTATATTTTTGTTCAGTATAGTTCTTCATATGTGCAGGGATATTTACAAAATTCAAATTTTCTCTCAACATGTATCTAAATGGTACCTTTCTTCCCTCCAGGGTCAGAAACATCCCTTCACTGAGGTCATCAAAGCCAACATTGGAGATTCACATGCCATGGGGCAGAAGCCAATCACGTTTCTCCGTCAGGTGAGTGGCAGGGATGTGTCAGGAAAAGTGTGGTCTTGCGAAGTCATATTTATATCACCTGTCCTACCACCATAACCACAACAAGGTGAAATAGACTTCAAATAGTATTCTGGCAGGACGGCTATCTGTTTATTCCCAGTTACTAAATCAGTCATCCTTGGCTGGGAATCAGTTTGGCCGATGAGGCTGCACATCGACACATCGTTTGTTTAGGCTACTATTTGCACTCTGAAACATTAGAGGAATGTCCTCGGCTCATGGAGAGGTTGGAAACGGGATCACCTTTATTAATACTTAATAATACAGTAATCTCTTAACAGCAGCATAAAATGTGTTATCTCTATCTGGTATTTTAGAAGAAATGCCTCAAAAAACGACTTGCTGTTGTATTTCACCCAGCAAATGTGTATTGGATTGACTAACTGGGCATGGGCAGAGTGTGGGGTGATCTGGTCTCTCCTAGTGAAAGTGCACATTCCAGAGATGGGTCAAAATTATGTCCAGTCTTGTGCTCCACATGGTTATAACAATCACCTAGGGCAGGGTGATATTGAATTCATTTGAATTTATGTTTTTGTGTTATCTTCCAAATGCCTATATCTCAATCTATTTATTTCCCAAAACATTTATGAGCGTTTATGTCTGCTTATTCTCATGTTGTCTTTTTGGTCTCGTCTCATTTGCTCCTTATGTGCTGTGTGCAATGACTTGTAAGCTGTGCACCTTACCATATACACACACACATACCAAGCCCCTCACCCTGCCACTCACAACAACAAAGATGAGCGATCATTCCTTCCTTTCTGACAAGCGGATTCAACTTGCTATTTGCATTTGAGGTTTGGTCCAACAGAATTAGTCAAATACATTTTTATTTGTCACATGCGCCGAATATAACCTTACCATGAAATTCTTACTTAGGAGCCCCTTACCAACATTAAGAGTAAAAAAAAAAAAAAAAAAGTATTTTTTTTCTCCTGCTGGCTCACCTGGGTGGGATGCTTATATAATGCTATTTACATAATATGTCAATTAAATTGTGAAGGTAAGATGTCTGTGTGTCTTGATGGGGTTGAAGTTAACATGGAACACCTCCTGTCTGTATGTTCAGGTGGTGGCTCTCTGCTCATTCCCAGAGCTGTTGAACAGCCCTAGTTTCCCAGAGGATGCCAAACAACGTGCCCGTCGCATTCTACAGGGCTGCGGGGGACAGAGCTTGGGTGTGTACAGTATGCCTGTCTGACTGCGCTGCACTCACATTCCTGTGTTGAAATATAGCCTAATAATATAGCTTTAAATGCTGACCCAGGTGGGAGCTTTGGCCTTCTGTGCACTGTTGATGGGTTCAGAATTGTCACACTGACAAATAACAGGATGCTAGGTTAAGTTCTAATGATGCTGTGGCCTGAGAAATGCAGAACCTAGCAGTGTTTTGGTTACAACAATATGCTTTTGAAACATTATTTGTGTGGCATACCTTTTGCTGCAAGATATGGCTAATAGTTTATTTGAAACTGCATTGTACGGTGGAGCTAGAAAGTGTATACAAGTTGAAGTTATCTAAGCTCTCATTTATTTCCTGAAACAGAACATGACAATACAATCCAGAGTTGATACCATATTGTGTGTGTTTCAACTCCAGGGTCGTACAGTGCCAGCCAGGGAGTGGACTGTATTCGGCAGGACGTTGCGGTCTACATAGAGCAACGGGATAAGGGCGTGCCTGCCGACTGGGACAATATTTACCTAACCACCGGAGCCAGTGATGGCATCGTGGTACGTCTTTAGTTCTCAATAATCCTCTTACAAACAAAAGAGTGTTGGTTGGTATTTGTTTAATCTGAGCAGTCACTGAAAGTTCATTGGATTTATTAGGTATTTTTATGTTTTTGACAGTGAGTTATTTCTCTTATAACCAATATTGTTTTAATTCTGGATGCTTTCCTACTAGTTGTTGATGTTGTGAAACGATATTCTCATCTGACCATAGAGCATCTTGAAAATGCTGGTGTCAGGCCAGGGCCGGTCCAGGAGTGGTGTGATGATCCCCATCCCTCAGTACCCCCTGTACTCTGCAGCCATCTCTGAGTTGGAGGCCGTTCAGATCAACTACTACCTGGACGAGGACAACTGCTGGGCCCTGGATATCAACGAGCTCCACAGAGCCTACCAGGCTGCCAAGGAGCACTGTCACCCCAGAGTCATCTGCATCATTAATCCAGGCAACCCTACCGGTGGGTCTCACCAGCCAGAACAATGAGATTAGGCTCTTTATGTAAAGGGGCTGTCTAGTGTTCAACACATCTAATACCAGTATCACACACACATCTAATACCAGTATCACACACACATCTAATACCAGTATCACACACACATCTAATACCAGTATCACACACACATCTAATACCAGTATCACACACACATCTAATACCAGTATCACACACACATCTAATACCAGTATCATACCAGTATCACACACACTAATCTAATACCAGTATCACACACACATCTAATACCAGTATCACACACACATCTAATACCAGTATCACACACACATCTAATACCAGTATCACACACACATCTAATACCAGTATCACACACACATCTAATACCAGTATCACACACACATCTAATACCAGTATCACACACACATCTAATACCAGTATCACACACACATCTAATACCAGTATCACACACACATCCAAGACCAGTATCCACCACATCCAAGACCAGTATCCACCACATCCAAGACCAGTATCCACCACACATTTAATACCAGTATCACACACACATTTAATACCAGTATCACACACACATCCAAGACCAGTATCCACCACATCCAAGACCAGTATCCACCACATCCAAGACCAGTATCCACCACATCCAAGACCAGTATCCACCACATCCAAGACCAGTATCCACCACATCCAAGACCAGTATCCACCACATCCAAGACCAGTATCCACCACATCCAAGACCAGTATCACACACACATTTAATACCAATATCACACACATCCAAGACCAGTATCCACCACATCCAAGACCAGTATCCACCACATCCAAGACCAGTATCCACCACATCCAAGACCAGTATCCACCACATCCAAGACCAGTATCCACCACCTCCAAGACCAGTATCACACACACATCTAATACCAGTATCCACCACATCCAAGACCAGTATCCACCACATCCAAGACCAGTATCCACCACATCCAAGACCAGTATCCACCACATCCAAGACCAGTATCACACACACATTTAATACCAGTATCACACACATCCAAGACCAGTATCCACCACCTCCAAGACCAGTATCCACCACCTCCAAGACCAGTATCCACCACCTCCAAGACCAGTATCCAACATGTCCAAGCATGAGCATCTCACATCTATATGTTACCCATGTCCCATAAGGCCAGTAAACATGATGATTATCTTTTAAGAGGGAGCTATGTTGATACTGTACAACCATTGAAACAAGCAACTAGGCCAAGGGTCATGATGTCATGTTGTGTAAGATATTATATGTGGGACCCCCTCTACTCTGCTGTGTCATGTAGGGTAGCTGATGGGTGTTTATAGCCTGCATAGGAAACCGGATCGGTCTTCACCAGCTGACATTAGGGTAAAGGAATCTGACTCCCTCTTACATAGCTGTAACATAACTCGGCAAAGCTGTAACTTAATAGTCTGCCTGACACCTAAGTCTTCCTGACTTCAGAGTCTGGAAAGGCTCCACTGTTGTAGGCAAGATGTGTTGATAATGAAGGAGGCTGTGTTTTTTTTGTTTTTTTTTCTGATTGGTTCTCCCCCTTTTCACTCAAACAGTCACATTAACAGCCACACAATCAAAGCCCAAGCCAACGTCTGTGTGAATACTGCACTAACAACGGGCTCCTGTCCACACCAGTGTGTCACAGTTCTCCCTCGCTGTGTACCACCTGAATCGTGTCCGCCAGGCTAGTAACCGTCCGTGAGGCGATACTGTGGTCCTCTGGTTTCCAGCGGCCTCCATAGTACAGTACATTCTGTCTTTTGTAATCATGGTATCCCCTGTACAGATGGAAGGCACATGTAGAGTTGCTCATGTTCTCAATTCCAGCACTTGTGACCGCTCTCCCTCCCTCTCTCCCTTCTCTCCGTCAATATTCAGGTCAAGTGCAGAGTAGGAAGTGCATCGAGGACGTCCTCCACTTTGCATACGAGGAGAATCTGTTTGTTATGTCCGATGAGGTAATTATTTGCTACCATAGTGTATTGAACTGAACTGAATGGACACTGACTATTTCTCGACTTTTCCAGTCCTATGAGAAGTATCAATTCTCCGTTGATGTAATCCTTGTGTGTGTGTGTGTGTGTGTGTGTGTGTGTGTGTGTGTC
Organism: Oncorhynchus masou masou; assembly: GCF_036934945.1. Classification (NCBI taxonomy): domain Eukaryota; kingdom Metazoa; phylum Chordata; class Actinopteri; order Salmoniformes; family Salmonidae; genus Oncorhynchus; species Oncorhynchus masou. Next base: position 40,845,598 of record NC_088213.1, read on the forward strand.
TGTGTGTGTGTGTGTGTGTGTGTGTGTGTGTGTGTGTGTGTGTGTGTGTGTGTGTGTCCAGGTGTATCAGGACAACGTGTACTCCCCAGAACTTCAGTTCCACTCCTTTAAGAAGGTGCTCTACGAGATGGGCCCAGAGTACTTCAACACTGTCGAGCTGGCCTCATTTCACTCCACCTCCAAAGGATACTCGGGAGAGTGAGTATTCACATCCACGTGCCCCTCGCACGGGGTCACTATTTCCCTCAAAGTACCCTTAAAACACCACACGTTGTCTGTGCTCCCTCTGAATTCTCTGTCTGACCCCCATAAGTAGTCACTGACGTACATTACACTTTCCTGTGTATCTGTAACCGGCTGTCCAGCTCTTATAGCCCCCCTCAGTCTCATGTGTTTGATCTGCAAGAACACTATAAAATGTTAGCCGTGTTGCCTTTGCGCGACAGATCCGCCCTCTGCTTTAGCCAACTCCTCTGATTTTGCGTTGTCGTGCTTGTGTAAATGTCAGACGTGTTGGCTAAAATCACAACGCTGACTACCAGGCCCACAGAGAGACGACGCCTTTTGTATGCAGACTGACTGGCTCATCAGATTGTCCTTGCCATGGTTTTGATCTAGGATAAAGTCCCGTTTTGGTTCTATTGCGTGTGACTGTGTCCCCAACACTAACGCTCCCCTCTCCTCGGTCCTCCTCCCCTGCAGGTGTGGGTTCAGAGGGGGATATATGGAGGTTCTCAACCTCGACCTGGATGTCAAGGCCCAGCTGGTGAAGTTGCTCTCTGTGAGGCTGTGTCCCCCTGTCTCTGGACAGGCTGCCATGGATGTCATCGTCAACCCTCCTCTGCCACACGAACCCTCCTACCTCCAGTTCCACAAGGTCTGTCACTCAATGTTCGGGGGGCAGGCATTGCTCTAGGTTTAATTTGTTAGTGTTCAGTTTCGATTGTCATCCAAGACCCATGTCTGACCTCTGTGTTGTCTTTCAGGAGAAGAGCGCTGTGCTTGGAGCTCTGGCTGAGAAGGCCCAGGTGACCGAGCAGACCCTCAACACAGTGCCTGGGATCAAATGTAACCCTGTGCAGGGAGCCATGTACGCCTTCCCACGCATCTTCATCCCCCCACAAGCTGTGGAGGAGGCCAAGGTCTGTTCCCCCGACACCCATTGAGAAACCTGCTGAAATGTGATTCCACTCTACTCCCATTTGTCCATTAGTGAATTTGTCACTTCTCAGCTAACTCATAAAACGTCCGTGGTGTAGGTACTGTGCAGCTGACCACAAATTGGCATCGGTATATAATTGTATGCCTCTATACCCGAAACTAGAAAAACAGGTTTGTAGACTGTGTCTCTTTTCTGCAGTCCCTGGGAATGTCTCCTGACATGATGTACTGTCTGAGATTGCTTGAGGAGACTGGCATCTGCCTTGTTCCAGGCAGTGGCTTTGGCCAGAGGGAAGGGACCTATCACTTCAGGTAACTGTTCAACTGGCAGAAACATTGCTGACCATTATACATTTATAGAGACATAAGAATTTAGAGAAGCCTTTCATGAAGATTGTCTGTGACGACAGTGTTTTGTTTGTCCTGATATACCAGTTGTATTCAAATCAAATTGTGACAGTAGCAAGTGAGTTACATTGAAGTATTGTAACCTAACCATTACAGTGCCACATCTTCCAGGCTCAAATTGGTCAGCAGTGACATCTCGCTTGCATAAGTAAACTAAAAAGATTTAACTGAGCTGGAAATTGCAAATATTACTCTAGCCGGAGAGGAGCTAACTGAATAGCTGGCCTCCATTCATTCCAGCTCTATTTTTATATCTTACAGATGCTGTGTTTGCATTGAAATCTGTCTGTCTGTCTTTTGCCTTCTAAGGAATCTCTCATGGACAGATTTACGTGTAGCAACATTCGCAAGATTTTTTACTTCTGCATAACCGAGAAGACCTGCTAAATTGTTTTTACATATGATTTCCCCCTAGAATGACCATTCTGCCCACGACAGAGAAGCTGAAGGTGCTCCTGGAGAAGCTCCGGGATTTCCACATCAAGTTTCTGAAGGAGTACGCGTCACTGGAGGAACCAAAGAGATGAGAGTCCAGAGGATGACACTCGGGACTCACTAGAACAGTTCAGAGTCCCAGTTTGAGAACGTTTAACACGCGTAACAAAAGCAGCGTTTACGGAGGTATCGACTAACGCTGATGTAAAGAAAGTAACCCCTTTTTTTTTAACTCTACGAGTGTAACCTATGATTGCTTGACGTTTTATCTGATTTTAGGAACAGTACTTGTGTTTTTAGAGACATTGTGCCTTTGTCAGACGAGGTAAAAGTGTGGGGGAGAAACGATGCTGTCTGTACAGAGATGTTAAAGGGGAAATCTGCAGTTGCCACAAACATTTTAGGACTTATAAATGAAATTGTAAATCGATGTACCCATTTGATTCTTGAAGAATACAACTTGGGCATGCCTCATAAGCTGTCGTACCCGATCAGAACCCAAAATATAAGCTTCGTAAATGTAAACAAACACTATGTAGCCTTAACATGGTTAAAACTGTAATGTTGATATCATGGATGATCAGTCCTTGCAGCCATAGCTCTGGCTATGAATTTGGTTACAATTCTCCAATCCCATCCCTCAGATTTGTATTGAAATTGGCAGTGAGGACGTTTTATTGTAACTACAACCGATTGCCCCTTTAACACTAAAGCAATGTACTTTGTGATGTACTCAAAGGTGCTCTATTATGGAGGACACACTGGGAAATGGGACACAATGTTCTGATGACATTTTCTCTAGCACTCCATTTACTTGTTTTTGTGCCCGAGAAGTTTACACTGTTTTGTATTTTCTATCCGTCTTGAGTCTTTTCTGTCTCCTTAAGAGGCATTTTGCGTGAGAGCTCGACGCAATGGGGCACTGTAAGTGCAAATATTATCTTAGAACCAGCTGTACCTTTTTCAGTGTGCCAAATGGAACAGGGGTTGTTTATGTAGGTCATGGACTCCGGGACAATGAGTGCTGCTACATCAGCTCTTGTCCAAAACCCATTTCTAACATAATATCCTATCAGTCCAAGTCATACAGCTTTGAGCCTGCGTAGCTTCCTGTTGGGCACATGTTTAGCCACACAGTGCGTGACACTGATCTGAGGTGTCTGTTGCACTTGGATAGGTTTTTTTTTTGGGGGGGGTGGTGAATGTCTGTACTCTCGGGTGCCTAGTTGGAAGGAAATGCAGTTGTTGTGTGTGCTACTAATTGAAGAGTTAAGGTCAAACCAAGGGAAATGTAGGTTCTGGGAATTCTGTATATCGGCCTTGTCCCCATATTAGGTGATTTATTGCATAGATTGTTTACACTTTTTACTGACGGTGGCTTTATGGCTGTCATTCACATTTGTATCACAACTGAGAAAGGGAGTACGGTTACATCTCAGATGGTGGGTTGAATGCACTTTGTTTTTTTGTTTGTAAAATGTTTGTGGGAAACCTTTTGCCCGTATCTATCTTTCTGCAAACTGCAGGAAATGTCATTGTGAAGTGAAACACTACAATTTCATTTTTTGTAGGTGGGAGATGAGCGCAGTGACCCACATAAGGCTGTCTAAAAGCTTCAGTTAAACCAATGAATTCGGGCAACTTTTATTCCGACACCAAAACATCTCATTTCTATTTTTGTATGCAATTTAATGCTGAATGACCTTGGCAGCCATTCAATGTATGAAACTCGACTGACCTCATTAATTGTTTTTAACCATTTGACAGCAATGAGGTGCCTTCAATGGTGACAAGCTATAATTTACATTGAGTGGCTTTTGAGAATGTCAGCAAATTCAAATTTTATGGATTTTTTTTAATGCACAATTTCTGCTAAATGTTTGTTTTCATTTGTTTGCCTGGTTTGTATTCATCATTCTTCATGAGCTGAAAGTTAACTGCAACTGGAAAAGGTTTTGGGTTCAACATCAATGTGCTTTAAATATCATTTGAAGTCGGAAGTTTACATACCTTAGCCAAATACATTTAAACTTAGTTTCACAATTCCTGACATTTTTAATCCTAGTAAAAATTCCCTGTCTTAGGTCAGTTAGGATCACCACTTTATTTTAAGAATGTGAAATGTCAGTAATAGTAGAGGGAATGATTTCTTTCATCGCATTCCCAGTGGGTCAGAAGTTTACATGCACTCAATTTGTATGCATTGCCTTTAAATGGTTCATTTTAGCCCATTCCTCCTGACAGAGCTGGTGTAACGGAGTCAGGTTTGTAGGCCTCCTTGCTCGCACACACTTTTTCAGTTCTGCCCACACATTTTCTATAGGATTGAGGTCAGGGCTTTGTGTTGGCCACTCCAATACCTTTACTTTGTTGTCCTTAAGCCATTTTGCCACAACTTTGGAAGTATGCTTGGGGTCATTGTCCATTTGGAAGACCCATTTGCAACCATGCTTTAACTTCCTGACTGATGTCTTGAGATGTTGCTTCAATATATCCACATAATTTTCTTCCACAAAATAGAAGGCATCATAAGGAAGTGCACCAGTTCCTCCTGCAGCAAAGCACCCCCACAATATGATGCTGCCAACCGCTTCTCGGTTGGGATGGTGTTCTTCAGCTTGCAAACCTCCCCCTTTTTCCTCTAAACATAACAATGGGTATTATGGCCAAGCAGTTCTATTTTAAGTTTCATCGGACCAGAGGACATTTCCCCAAAAAGTACGATCTTTGTCCCCATGTGCAGTTGCAAACCGTAGTCTGGCTTTTTAATGGCGGTTTTGGAGCAGTGGTTTCTACCTTGCTGAGCAGCCTTTAAGGTTATGTCGATATAGGACTCGTTTTACTGTGGCTATAGATACTTCTGTACCGGTTTTCCTCCAGCATCTTCAAATGGTCCTTTGCTGTTGTTCGGCTTGATTTGCACTTTTCGCACCGAAGTACGTTCATCTCAAGGAGACTGAACGCGTCTCCTTCTGGAGCGGTATGACAGCTGCGTGGTCCCATGGTGTTTATACTTGTGTACTATTGTTTGTACAGATGAACGTGGTACCTTCAGGCATTTGGAAATTACTCCCAAGGATGAACCAGACTTGTGGAGGTCTACAATTTTTGTTTCTGAGGTCTTGGCTGATTTCTTTAGATTTTCCCATGATGTCAAGCAAAGAGGCAATGAGTTTGAAGGTAGGCCTTGAAATACATCTACAGGTACACCTCCAATTCACTCAAATGAGGTCAATTAGCCTATCAGAAGCTTCAAAGCCATGACATAGTTTTCTGGAATTTTCCAAGCTGTTTAAAGACACAATCAATTTGGTGTATGTAATTTCTGACCCACTGGAATTGTGGTACAGTGAATAAGTGAAATAATCTGTAAACAATTGTTGGAAAAATTACTTGTGTCATGCACGACGTAGATGTCCTAACTGACTTGCCAAAACTATAGTTTGTTAACAAGAAATGTGTGGAGTGGTTGAAAAACAAGTTTTAATGACTCCTACCTAAGTGTATTTAAACTTCCGACTTCAACTGTCGTTTCTAACTGAAATAAGGCTGTTAACCCCTGTTTTTCCTTGGTTTGGATATACATAATTTTTTTCAGAATTCCAGATTTTCATTTTTTATTTCTGTTTTGTACAATAAATACTTTTGAGATCCATTTTGAGAGATGATTAAAAATAATTTGTCTGAAACTAAGGATGCATTTACACAGGCAGCCCAATACTGATATTTTTATCTGTAAAAAGAGATGTGATTAGTCAAAAGACCAATTAGTGGGAAAAAAAGATCAGAATTGGGCTGCCTGTGTAAACGCATAAATGGTCTCTGAAGATGTATCATGCGATATGAATTTCATTTAATGATTGTACTTGGGGAAACTACTGAATCTAATGTTTTGCCATTTACCCAAACATCAGAAACTACAATGACACAGTTCAACAATAAACAGTCTACCATCTAATACAGGAGGACAATTCACTCTCCACCAGTCATTGAATGCCTGCATGTCTCACTTCCACCGAAGAGAACACCAGCTTTCCAGTACTGAGTGCTGAACTGTTGATAGATCTTAAACTTGGCTATATTTTAAATGTATATTAGATTGCTCCACAGGACAAGGGTGCACAGTTTTTTCCTAGCCCAGCACTAATGGTTGGTGAGTTGAGTTATTAGTGGCCTCAGGTGGATTCTAGGGTTAATTGACTAGTCAGGAGCACCTGATGTCCTTAAGGTTATAAATCAGTGTTCAGGAGATGTGGCAGCAGGGGGGAAATAGGCACACTGATGAAACCATGGCACCAAGAAGGATAAGGAAAGTCAGCAATCAGTCAGATGGGCAAATTAGCAAGGAGATACGCCAAAAGCAAGGAGTGCTTTTTATTCAACAGTTTGAGAAAGAAGGTACTAATTTCATAGTAGGCCCATCCCTACCGTCCGTTTTCCTCAAAATAACTGAATTCACTATGTTGCCCCTTTACAGCACAGGACCGTATAAATGAGATGGAGGCTAAATTGGAGCAGACTCTTGCAACAGTCGATCGGGTTTTTAAAGTGGAATTGATGAAAATGCCACCTGCGCTTCAAAAAACAGTGATAATAGATTTAATTAATGGTGTGATTTTCCAATTGTATTTTCAATATTTATTGGAATGAATGCATGCATGCGTGGTGACTTTTTATTTCAGTTGTTTCCCCCCCGTCCTTTCCTAGCGGATGACATTTCTGCAGGCGAAGTCACCATCGCCATAAAGGTAGGCCTAAACATGGATTATCAGACCGGCTGTAAATGGGTTAATGCTGCTTCCTTGTGGTGTACTGTGGAAATGTGAGCAGCTAATTTTTTAAATTTTATTTCCAGACCGAATCACCCGAGATTCACCAGCCTCTCACTAGGAAGCTTAGTAAAGGTAATGGTTAATTTCTTTAGTTAAAAAGGATATGAACTTGTCGTTAATTATACATTTTTCTTATTTCTCTAGTGAAAGTGAGTGAAGGCGCATCGGCTCATAAAAGGAAGGCTACAACAGAACCATCAAAGGTAGCTAGCAATTCGAAGGGCTTTATTGGCATGGGAAACATGTTTTACATTTCAAAAGCACGAAATGGATAAACAATTAAAGATGCAGTAAACATTACTCACGTTTCAAAGGAATACATTTCAAATGTCATGGCTATGTAGTGTTATAATGATGTGAAAATAAACATGGGTTGTATTTACAATGCTGTGTTCACTGGTTGACCTTTTCTTGTGGCAACCGGTCACACATCTTGCTGCTGTGATGGCACGCTAGTATTTCACCCAATAGCTATGGGAGTTTATCAGAACTTGATTGGTTTGAGTTATTTGAGGGACTGTGTAATGAGGGAAATGTCTATATGGTCATATTTGGGAGGTTAGGAAGTGCAGCTCAGTTTCCACATGTTGTGTGCACATAAGCAAACCTGGCTCTCAAGAGAAGACAGGCTATGGCGGCCTCACAATAGCAAGACTGCTCACTGAGTCGATACATGGTCAAAGCTTTCCTTAAGTTTGGGTCAGTCAGTGGCCTGGTATTCTACCACTGTGTTTAGTTCCAACTAGCATTCTAGTTTGTGCTGTATTTTTGTTAGTATTTCCAATGTTAAGTAAATATTTAGTTTTCTCATTTGTGTGGCTGAAGCGGTCTTGGGGCTCTGTTTTGTGAACAGAGCCCCTGGACCAGCATGCTTAAAGGACTCTTCAGGTCAATCACTGTCGGTGATGGCTTTATGGAAGGTTTGTTACTTCCTTTGAGGTAGTTGTAGAATTTAACTGCGCTTTTCTGTATTTTGATAATTAGCCACCTAATTCGGAATGTGTTATTTGGTGTCTTACGTTTGTACACGTGTTGTTTTTGCAGAATTCTGCATGCGGACTCTCCATTTGGTGTGCCGCATTTTGTGAATTTGTTGGTGAGCGGATCCCAGATCTCACAGCTATGACGGGCAATTGGTTCTAACTGATTGAAATATTATTTCTGCCCGATTCTAATTGGGATGGTAATTTTATGTTCCGTTTGAGGGTGTAGAAAGCCCTTTCTGCCTTGTCTCGGATCGTTCACGGCGTTAAGCAGAGCTAGGTATAGTTTAGCTCGACTTTATTTGCGTGTCTTTAGGCTATGTGAAAAGGTAACAAACTGGGCATTTCCACTTAGAAAATTGACTAAATTGTGTATTTTGGTTCTAAAGGTTTCCAAGAAAGCCAGGTCACTTGCCAACAGCTCAAGCACTGGAAGCCTACGGTAACTCCCTATATATTAATAATTCCTGGCGAGCAACTGATGGTTGCTAGTTGTTCCAGTCCACCACTCAGACACCCGATTTGAACTAATTCAGTCGTGTTCGCTGAAACGTCTTCTGGTTGATTCTGCTCATTTGTTCTTGCAGGTGTGCCACACCCACAAACACAAAGAGAACCAAAACTCGTCTTGCCAAAATCAGTGATCAGTCTCCATTGACTGGAACGAAACCCAGGTTTGTCTTCACTTATGTAAATCCCTAATGGAAAAAAGATTGCAGTCAGTGTAGTATAACTGCAGTTTTTCTGCAATTACTGGGTCCAAAACACCAGTTGTCGAATGCAGTTTACAAACTAATCTTTTTAAGGGATGCTTGAGTTAAAACTAATTCTGTCCTAAATTCTCCATGTTTCTAGATCTGTTTTGCGCTCAGCCAGTGACAACTACCTGTATTGCTCCCTGACTGGATTGTCTCCACATGTAATGATCTCTACATCACATGGAGAGGTAACATTTCATATTGAGGTTGTTGGGCTTTTAAGTTAGGTCGAGCAGTCTAAACCAGGCACTCATTTTCTCCCAAGACATTGTGCCTCTCGGATGATACTGTTGAAGATGTCGACATCGGGTTACTGGATGACATGGCTGTCCTCCAGATGCAGAAGTTGATGGTAAAAATGTATTCTGTTCATTTAATCTTGAAATGAATCATTTATCACCTGAAATTTAATTCTCACTGATCTTTCTCAATTAGAAACTGATGGACTACCTTGTCAACAAAGTCAAAGCGAATCAGCCGCTGAGTGTGCAATGATATCAACACAGCTAATATTGATCCACTAATGCCACCAAAGCATGTTTTACTTACTATAAATAAAGATTTGTATATTAGTCTTTACTGGCTGGTGAGCAATATTTATCCCCACGAAGTTGGTTGTGCGCATCCTATTGAATGTTTTGTATTGATAATGGCCAAACTGAATGATCTTGCAAGCAGTGCTTGACTTGGGCAAGAGGTCACCTAAAATGTTCTGCTTGAGCTCCTATTCCTCTCCGGTAATTTTCTATAAGGTATTGTGGCACTCATCAGTCTAGCACTACTTACAGATACATACAGCCAAGCTTATTGTCCCTGAATTTCACTATGGTAACATCTGCTGGGTGATAATGGTTAACTGACCACTAATTTTCCGACCCTAACAGGACAAATGCTAATACAATTTGACTGGCTAATATAAAGCTGAAGCAGTCCCACTATGAAAATCAATTAGATTGTGTACGCAGGGGAGAAATCTAATAGAACCAGACAGTTTTGGGTTACTAGAGAAACTAACTTGATCTGATGTTGCAAGCTCGATATGCTTAACATGGAAGGGGGGGCATACAGTAGGCATCAATGCCCAGGGGATGTTTAGGGCCCTAGTAGTTGCCTCAGTCCTAACGGTGTCACCGCAGAGGCCTCCTCAAGCATGCCCATCAGTGGTCTGAATGTTTGTTCCTTCAATGCATTCAACTGAAATTGTTTCAGTAGAATGCTGTTCACGCACTATTATACATGCCATTAAAAAGTGACATTGTCTGGTGACGTGGCTGTCAGCGCTGTGCACTCAAAGCAAGGCTCTTAATCCTTGTAGGCTCAGGGCTGCGGTCACGCATCTTGTGAGGATCCAGGGAGAGACCGAAGGGTAATATCGCACTTATGCCTGGCACTGGAAGGCGAACTGCAGAAAACACCTTTTCCGGTAACCATTCCCTTGCGGCTAAAATCTAGAGAACGTTGACATGTGAAAGGGGGAGAATATTAGATCCAGAACTGGACTAAAGCGTCTAACTTCTGATCGTGCCCTTCCCCAGATGAGATGTCCAGTAGGTCAGGTGCTGCTGGGTAAATCGCCCGACAGCATCGCTGTCTTGGGCTGGGCCGAGTGAGTGTGGCAAGGTTCACGCGAGTAGCCGAAGGTCAATCTACGTTCGATGGCCCGCTCAGCAGGGCTGAAGCGCAGTCTGGGGACCACTGGGAGCTTTCTCAGCATCCGTCTAGTTATCGGGCGAGCCACAACAGGGATGAGTCTAGCTCTCTGGTCATGAAAGCAAACACTTGCAGAGATCCAGCGCTAACGAGTTCCCGATGCGGGACGCGGTGTCGTAGGCCATGTTTTACGTTGCTCATGGCAGTGTCCTTGCCACAGGTCAGCCCAGCATCTCTGAAACGCCGAAGGTGGCACACAACCGTGTAGCTGCTGTGGCTTGAGGGTCATCAAGCTAAGGCCACACGCAGGATCGTGCGTATTGAGGCAAAGCTTCCTTCAGACTCCGTGTGAGAGCCTCGGAACGACTCCTGACCCATCTTTAGTTGACTGAATGGGTCCACAACACTGGTTAGCACCTCCATGTTGGGTGTCATCCTCTGTTGCATCCCCCATGCTGGAGGGTGTGCTAGATAGAGCACCTGGGGAAATGTATTTTGCACCTGGGGAAATGTATTTTGCACCTGCATAATGTATTTTGCATGAGCCTAGCTATGACCAGAGCTGGAGCATGTTTAGACTTATGCAGCACAAATGGCTGTTTGGTAAGCAACAGTGGCAGCTGTGTGTGGGGGAGGGCTAGAACATACCTACCATAGATGACTTGTCTCTGACAGCATGGACAATGCCATTGAGGGTATAACTCAGGAAGCATGGTGGAAACCCTCAATGGTGCTGCCCATGCTAAAACATCCTTTTGGCCACTAGAGGCCTCTATCATTCTATGATGCATTAATGACAAAGGACTGAGGCGGTAACTAAAATGTAATTTTCCTGACTGATGACAATTTCCCAGACAAGGACAAGACAGAATCAGACATCCAGTATTGCTGTTTGAGATTTGAAGAACGTTTATTTAACAACTTAATAAACCTTGTTTCACAGAAGTTATGCTGCTTTTAAATAGTATTTTTCCCCAGCTTCGCTCAATAGGTTGGATGTTTAATCAGTGCAGGAACCAATGCGGTCTTAACATGCACCAGGGTTGAGGACAGAAATAGGTGTTTTCCATTTGTATCACCACTGTATAAGCGCAGCTGATAAAGCTCACCGACAATCACTTTCATATTATACACAATGTTGTCTTATGTTTGAATTTAATATATAGAAAGGAAAACAAAAGTAAAAACCTACAAAAAGAAATCAAGTGGTAAAAATCAAGCACAGATACATACAAACCTAAAAATGCGATGTTTGTGTCCTTTCAGGATCTTCCTCCCCTAACTCACACCTCACAGTCCAGAGGCTGAGGCCAAAACGGCATTTTATGGTTAGTTTAAATTAAATTATTGTAAATACTATGAAAAAATGCAAGTTACACACCAATCATAGGAGAAATGACCTTTTCCCATCTTATCTGGTGTTGCCACAAGGAGAGTGAGGGATGCGTGATCGGGATAGAAGATTGGGCGGGTGCAACACATACATTCTCCCCTGCGCCAGATGCTACTGGTGGGCACATTGCACTCCAGGGCCGTGGTGGCCTCCCTCGTCATCTGAGCTGTCGTTGTAGGCCTCACGTCGTCCTCCAGACGAGCCCTGGCTGACGTCGTAGTCCTGCAGGTCCACCTCCTCCGCGTCCCCAGACACGATGGGAGCCTCGGCACGTGTTGGCAGCAAGTCCTCCAGCTCCTAGGGGTTGACAGAGGGTCACAGAAAATTAGAAAAACTATGTCTAGTTAGCAAAGCCCCCTATTCAGCATGCAGCTATCGTTACAAAACCCTTAAATCGACACTTGTGGGGTACCTTAGCTCTTAAATACCAATGTCATTAGTAATGGTATTTAAAAGCTGAAGTAGCAGATTCACATAACAAGGGCTGTTTAAAAAAAAATTATATATAACAAAGAGCCGCTAAACATAACTAGTATGGTCTGGGTCAAAATCCTAATCTGTTAAGAATGATCAAATTGTGTCATTCAATCCCATAATAGAACAAACAGTACCATAATATTCAAGCTTGTGACAGAAATGGACACGTCTTTTCATAGTCCATGACTTACATTGAGTTTATCGGGGCTGATCCAGTTGTTTTCTGGGAACTGCACATCAAATTTAATATATAGGTCCCCCTTTTCAAACGGATTACGGTACTGTGGCATCCCTTCCCCTCGAACAACTCGGACAGAGCCTGTAAAATAAACATTGTATTAAAAGAAACATTGCTTTCACATACAGCACGGATTAAGATTCACATGCGGTTGTATCATCTTCCACATGTAAAACAAGTAAAAAGATCAAATTCTTACCTGGCTCAATGACTTTGCCAGCAGCATACTTGACTACAATCTGTCTGCCGTCTAAGTGTTTCAACGTAAACTGGAATCCACAAAGTGCTTCGACAAGGCCAATCTTATGGGTCATGTGCAGGTCATGGGCCGCTCTTTTGTATGTCTGTTGGCATGAGAAAACAGGCAGAGTGTCAATATAGTAAGAGACATGGTTATAGGCCAATTTAAAATAACACTTGATAGAAATGCAACTAACCGATACCGCTGGCACATAAATAATTAACATAAGATAGCAGCAGCCCCCCCCCAGGAAGCGGCGCAAACACATCCTGTCAGGGTACTGTACTGGTCTGTTCTCCACATGAGGCTTGTGCCATTAACACGCGTCTGTTCTCCCATCTTCAGAGGAGTGAGTGGGTGAGTGAGTCTGGAGGTGACAATCGAGTGGAAATGCTAGGACTACAAGATCAGGAACTACGTGCCACTCATGACTATAATTAATACCAAGTTATGCCAAACATGCAGGGGGCTCAGAGGGTGGGGGGACAGTACTGGAAACTGGATTACAATGTGTTCTCATTGGCCTAGCAGCATCGTGCTGTCACTACAATCTGCTCCCAAAGGATCCCAGTCAAGAGTGCTGGAGGACCCAACTCAGCCAGCTGTACGCTTTTGTTCAACCAGCTACTATTCAACATTCGCCACCTATACTATACTCCTCATAGACATGCGAGACATAATAGCTGAGTAATAACAAGTTTACACATCAATGTTGCAGCTTCACTAATATGTTTCCACATTGTAATATTGCCCTTAGTTAACAAGGGCCAGCCTTAAGGTGTGGGGACCATGGTGTCCAGAGCACAGCAGTTAATCTCTACCTCGTGCTCTTTCTCTTGCAGGACGAGGACAATGTCTCCTGGCTCTACCCCAGGCGCCTGGTCAGCTTCTCCTCCAAAGGTGATCTTCTGCCCATGCTTCATGCCTTTGTCGACATGGACCTCCAGGATTTTCACCTCCTTGCTAACCTTCTTGCCCTCGCACTTTTTACAGCGGTCTTTCTCGTTGATGACCTCACCTGTGGGTATAACAATAGAAGTTTAGGAGTCAAAGCCTTTTTGCTAACCACTAGGCTACCTTGGGCAGCAGGTTTCTGGATCAAATCCCCGAGCTGACAAGAGGGGAAAAATATCTGTCATTCTGCCCCTGAACAAGGCAGTTAACCCACTGTTCCCCAGTAAGCCGTCATTGTAAATAAGACTTTGTCCTTAACCGAATTGCTTAGTCGAAAGTTTATTTATTTATTATAAAAGAAATATAGATAAATAAAATGATGCGTATCTGGGTACTACAATTATAGGGTTTCTAAACTGTAATGTTACTTACCTTCCCCATTACAATCAGTACAAACAGACTGCATCTGTTGGACCATCCCAGGAGCCAGCTGTCTGATCATGATGCGCATACCACGCCCCCTGCAGGCCACACACTTCTGAACTGCGCCAGTCTTTCCACCCTGGCTGTTGAGAAGTTAACTTTTAGTCTAACACACCAACAAACCTACATGATCAACACGTATGATGCAACAATTGACAAGCAAAAACAGCAAGATTTCAACACTGCTTCATGTGGGCTAGAGAAGTAATTGAGGGAAAATTGTTGCAGATACAAAAGGATGAAAGTGGAAACACTTACCCATTACAAGTGCCACAAAGAACATTCTTGCTCAGCTGCAGTTTAGTTGTTTTTCCATTGTACAGGTCTTCCAGTGAAACTCTAAAAAACCAATGCGCATAATTGGAGAGCGCAGCAAGGTCATAGAAACCACAGGTCACTTAAACAGCCAGACAATGAATCATAATATAAAAAATATTTAATTATCACTAAAGAGATCTGTGACACCACCAATAAATAGACTAAGCTTACTTGAGTGGGTGAACCATGTCCTCTCCTCTTCGTCTACCACCATTTCGGCTGCGCCCCTGTCCGCCCATGAAGCCAAAGAGTCCACCACCGAAGATGTGTGAAAATATGTCATCCATTCCCCCACCACCACCACCTCCTTCTCGCAGTCCCTGCTCCCCATAGCGATCATAAAGCTCCTTCTTCTCTGGATTAGTCAACACTTCATATGCAAAGCTGATCTCCTTGAACTGTTTTTGAAGGAGACCGGTGTACAGTAAGTGTTATGACATTTACAGATATTTGTTAACATTCGTTTTGCATCTACTCATTAGTTTAAGGAACGATTTAACCCTTTGCTCACATTAGACCACATCGTATCCCTTTCCCCAAAAATGTAATTCAAGCCATTTCAATACCTTGTCGCCAGCATTTGGGTTTTTATCGGGGTGATATTCCTTTGCTAGCTTCCGGTATGACTGAAAGAAAAGGCAAGTACATGAATACAACAAGGCACTGGTTTCGACTATTTATGCTTGCTAACGTTAGTCAATGAGTTGTATAACCATTTCCACTTTTTACGTAATCCCCGTAGTGGCCATCAATTAAATATTGACAGGAATCTGACGTTGCTTTTTACGGTAAGGTTAGTTAGCTGGCCTAAATTAGCTAGCTAGTAAATTGAACTTAAAATAAATGCGGAAGATAGCTAACTACTATATGCACGTTGACGGGTTAGCTAGCCACCTTCTCACAATGACTAAAGTAAACTACTGGCTAAACAGTTAAAATGTTTTTCACAACTATTAACCAGCTATGAATCAAATTTTCCCCCAACAAAACCAACCCAAAATGTCCGACCTTGGAGATTTGGCCCCAAAATGCCATTACTGTGAATGAATCTGTAAACACGTGAGTTAACGTCGTAGGTTAGCCGGCTAAATAACGCAACTAGCCAGCTAACTCGTTTGGTGGCACACACTACGTTAGCGAAGAGTTAGTTAAACGTTAAAAGATCAAACTGGGGTAACCTTGATATAGTAACTTATCTATAGCAACCTGGTATGAGGCGACTCGGTCGCGTCTTTTATCTGTTATAAGCAGACACACGCATGAGAGTTAGCTAGCTACTAGCTAGTCATTGTCTTAGTTAGCAACCACAGGTCGGGAAAAACGTAAACAAAACTGCTAATCCAGTGCTATCAAAATGAGTTGATACAGTAAAATGTTTAATATTTAACAATACAGTGCGTATTAGGCGGACTCTAAACTAAAAGACAGCTACCAACCGCATGCTAAATATATACTCGAAGCCGGCGTTCGTTTTACGAGATGCAATCATTGTTGAAACTGAAAGCTAACGTAAGCGCAAAGTACAAACATCTAAAAAGACTTTGCGCCAAAGAGAGGTAGTTAGCTAAAACATTAAGGCAGATAAATTGTAGTACAGGACACACATTTAACAAGTATTTGCTGATTGACGATAACGTTTGTTAGCAAGAAACAGAGCTAGTCAAACTAGCTAACATTACCGTTTCTAGGCCAGACTAGCTTTTAGCCAGAATAACCTATTTCCTGTTTCTACGAACAATTCAAACTCCACAGCACCTAGATTAAATTTAACTCGATAAATCGGGAGCTACAGTCAACGTTACCTTTTTCAACTCATTTTCAGTGGCAGTGGGGGACACCCCTAGTATGTCATATAATTTAGTATCGACAACGTTCGCCATGATGAAGCTGGAGATCGGACCTTCTGCACGGGAAGCGAGAAGAGAAAGAAGAAGAGCCGGTTGAAAACGTCACACGTTGCGTCAACTTTAACCTTTCTCCTGGCGTAAGAAAAAAAGAGGTGCATCTCAATTATAGGGTGACTTCCTTCTTTTCACCTCATATATTTTCTCCTCTCTATTATACATTAGTAATTGATTCAGGTATTTTACAAGGCAGCAGCTACTCTTCCTGGGATCCAGAAAAATTAAGACAGTTTATACCATTTTAAAAACATTACAATACATTCACAGACTGTGTGCCCTCAGGCCCCTACTCCACCACAACCACATAGATACAGTACAAAATCCATGTGTGTGTGTATATATGCATGCATTTATCTGTTTTTTAAAATCTAATTTTACTGTTTGCATGAGTTACTTGATGTTGAATAGAGTTCCATGTAGTCATGGCTCTATTTAGTACTGTGCGCCTTCTGGACTTGGGGACTGTGAAGAGACCTCTTGTGGTATGTCTCTAAGATGAAACTTTGACAAAATCACAACCACACACATTCAAGCTTGCACATGCACTTATAGACACACAGTATTTGCTCAGTCTGTATATTTCTGTATGTGCTTTTGGAGTCATTTGTCCTCTCTTGGTTGACACCGTCCACCATATCTTTACATCAAGGCCTACAGAATCATATCATTGGGTCTATGTTGGTAGGAATATGAACTGTGTATCGTATCCACGAGGTGTTGTAATGACTGGAACCTGGAACAAAAGGACACTTGAGTTCACATAACTTTGTGACTGATCATTTGAGTATTAGATTACTATGGGTCTATTTCAATTTAGGCAGATTGAGAATTACAAGCACCACAACACTCTCTGTTGACCTCTGTGACTATGTTCATAGATTATTTTTTGTGGGTTTCTGAGGGCTTTGTTGTAGCTTCAGACCCCATTGTTACTTGTGGCACTCTGTGTCTGTCCTCTGCCTTTTTAAGACAGATGAAGCCCTGAGCGCATATCCTATTGTCTAATGCAACATGACAGCAGAGAGAGAGAGAGGTTGGGATGTTGGGTGGTGGAGAGAGAGATTTGGCTTCTATGACTGATGTCTGTCTCCGTGTTTTGTGTGTTTCATCTAACAATGGTGTTGCAGTAAATTAAGTGAAATAAAATGTAATTGACATTGATTGCTACAGACACTAATGGACATAAGATCCTATACACTGCATGCTACAGAGTGAATTTTGATTGAAGAGGAATTTTAAAAGGCCCGGTTGCACAAAACTCAGTCAAAAAAATGTTTTATTACATTGGTTCTATGTATAATATAATCATATAAATACATTTTTATAAGACTGAGCAGAGTCAATTATGGTAATTAATTACAATATACATAATATGAATTGGAGACTAATTTTAAATTCTTCTAAAATAGCTAAGAATACTATGTATTTGTACACATCAACTAAACAAAAACTTATCTTCAGGCTATTTTCAGTAGTTTCAATTCCCATGCTGTTTCATTAAGTTGTTGTGGGGTTTTGGTTAAAAAAAATTATGCAGAGCAACTGTTAGTGTTTTCTTATAAAATGAAAGGCAGACACAGGTAAGTGAGTAGGGTCTCTTTTAATGAAACAATGAAATCCTACAACCAGTGGTTGAAATAATAAATGGTGGCCCATGTCTGTCTGTCTGTCTGTCTGTCTGTCTGTCTGTTTGCTTTAAATGTCAGATCAGAAGACAAAATCTCATCTGTGTAGTCCTTATTCCACCATTCAGGTAATATCAACATTTCTGAATTAAAAGTTGCTAGCCTATTTAGGCTACCTTCTCACATCACTCTGACTTTATCATCAGCTCCCAAATGACCCTTTTAGCTTTTATTTATCATTTAAAAACTTCATGGATATTCAACCCTGTACCAGGTGTGTTTGTGTGGGCATCCCAATCCCTTTATAGATTCCCCGTTTTATACTCTCTGGGTTCACCACCATAGTCCGCATCTGAACTCAAAATCCCCAAATGGAACCAAAATGTTAAAAAGCACACAGAAAACACATCTATTCCTCTGTCTAGATGTTATTTATTTTTATTTATCCATTATTTTACCAGGTAAGTTGACTGAGAACACATTCTCATTTGCAGCAACAACCTGGGGAATAGTTACTGGGGAGAGGAGGGGGATGAATGAGCCAATTGTAAACTGGGGATTATTAGGTGACCGTGATGGTTTGAGGGCCAGATTGGGAATTTAGCCAGGACACCGGGGTTAACACCCCTACTCTTATGATAAGTGCCATGGGATCTTTAATGACCTCAGAGTCAGGACACCCGTTTAACGTCCCATCCGAAAGACGGCACCCTACACAGGACAGTATCCCCAATCACTGCCCTGGGGCATTAGGGATATTTTTTTAGACCAGAGGAAAGAGTGCCTCCTACTGGCCCTCCAACACCACTTCCAGCAGCATTTGGTCTCCAATCCAGGAACTGACCAGGACCAATCCTGCTTAGCTTCAGAAGCAAGCCAGCAGTGGTATGCAGGGTGGTATGCTGCTGGCAAATATCCTGTAGATATCCTACATGAAAATCTGCCAAATCTGAATGTATATTTAGTGTGTTCCCACAAGACATAGAATATTCATTGGGGCTCTGCATGTGTGTAGATGTGTGTGGTAATCATAACCTGTATCACATCATTGTCATCATATATGCACATTTTTATCAAATCAAACCATATCAAATGAATGGGTTAAAAGCAACAACATGAAGCTTGATACTCTGGTTTTAATATACAGTACATAGACGAAAATAAAGATGAAAATAGAAGGATAATATATGTGCTTGACATGTGAATGAATGTAAATACAGTAAACAGTCAAGTAATTTTCATCTGACTCTGTTTCTCTGTGTGGCAGTGTCCTGTTATTTTGAGCATACAGGGGAAAGACTGAATCTGCATGCGAGAGTCCCCCTATTAAACTGATCAAAAGAAGGAAAACAAGAAAATAAACTTGAGTAAGGTTCCTCTCCTCCTTTTCTTCCCCCTCTCCCATCTTCACCTAGAAGTCCATGGACATTGAACGCTGCTGGGGGTCGACAATGCTGGTGTTATTGCGGCCCCCGTTGTGGGAGCTGAGGGTGCCACAGCCTCCTGGCCCAGCACTTGGTCCAGCCGCTCCGCCCCGGACGTAGATCTCACAGGGGATCTCCTCCATGACGCGGTCTTCAATGACATTCTCGGCGCAATCGTGAGTCTGTTTGTAGCCGTAGCAGCTTTTCTTATAGGTGCTGTTAAAGGTCTTCATGGGCGGGGGCTTGGAGAAGTCGTTGTGGTAGGAGAGCTCCATGGAGCTGAGGGTGGTGCGGCTCTGCTTCATGCTGCCTCCAGAGGCCTGCAAGCCACAATGGTGCTCGTGGACACAGCGCGACGTGGTGGAGGAGCGGCGCAGCTTGTGGTAGCTCTCCAGCTCCTCTGATAGGTCAGCCAGGTCAGAGGAGATCTCCTTGTCACGGAGAGAGAAGAGCTCATAGTGGGGAGGGTCAAAGACCTCCTGGAAGCCAGCCTTGTTGAAGACTGGCCGGCGGGCTACCAACTTCTTCCTGGGCTGCTTCATCTGGACGAGGATGGAGATGATGAGTAGGACGAGAACCACGCCTGAGGACACGCCAATCACCGTGCCGTGGGTATTAGTAATCTGATGGAACAGGCCATTGGATTTCTTCTCTGTTTGTGAAGCGGAAAAAACAGTAAGTCTACTATAATGGTTTGGTTGTCGCAAGTCAATTTACCACATGATAAAATTACTAAATGATTAAAAGTAGAAAATAGGAAATTACATTTTCACTCACCCTTACAATGGTTCTCATCCCAGGGGTAGACACAGTTCTGGACCCCATTACACACCAAAGAGTTATTGATGCACATGTTGCTATGGCAAAAAAACGTGTTGCTATTGCACGGGGCTGAAACAAGAGACAAGGTAAAGTTATTAAAGATGAAAACTACTGCGATAAAACGCTAGATGTCTGCAACTTGAAACCATACATCATCATTTATAGCTTGCATGACATGATCGGCAATTGAAATGGCTGCTTCTCCCAGCAAACATGCAGAGTGAAAAAAAAAACAGCGTAGAGTATGGAGTGCAGTAAATCAATTTAGACGGCCATCACGAGGCACAGATGGCCAGGCGCGCTGAGACTCCTGACTAAACTAGCTCTTACAAGGCTAGTCACGAGACAGCTGGGAAGGCTGGTAAATTGAACGTGGCTGCTGGGCCCAGGAGATGGATGTGCGAGGCTGGTTCTGCGGGTCCTAACAGGATGCCCCCCGCCACACATTTACATCCCCCTTCCTCCTGCCCCCCCCTGCCTCTCCCACCATTCTACATCAGAGATCTGAGCAGCTTGTCATCCCAAATCCCCCCCCCCCCACACACACACACACACACACACCTCAAACCCCATCAGACAGTACGACACTAGCCCCCACCAGGTCCCACCGCACCCCTGACACATACACGCTGTTTAGGGCCTAACAGCAAACCATTCCCCTTCACTGCCCCGAGGCTAAGCAGTTCTGACAGCGGGATGAAGGGGTCATAACACGCCTTTCGTCTCCCGTTGAGTGCGTAAAGTTCCCCTGACTATGCGCTCACTTCCAAACTGATTAGACATCTCTCGCCTTCAAAAAGCTTGTTCTCTCTCTGGGTGTCAGCGCCGGTTCGTGTTCCCCATCTTCACAGTTCCCCCTTGAGAGAGCCCAGAACCACAGAGGTAATGAAAATGATGATGCACAGTACTCTCTCTGCGTGTCAATGGTGTTCTGCGATGGATAAGGACTAAAATATCCAAGGTGATGGTCCACATAAAAGTGCCTTGACTGATTACTCAGATGAATGTCTCTGTTTGGTCCTTTAATTGAACCCCGGTTTATGACGTAGGGACAACATGAATTTGAAATGCAAGACAAACACTATGAAAAATGTGATCTTTTTTAATATGCATCAGAATGTTAAAGAGCTTTTAAAAAAACATCTTTTTTTTTTTTTAAAGGTAATGAAGTGCTGCAGTGATGGGAATAAAGAAAAATGATATCCAAAATGAATACAGGAATTAATATATCTCTGATTATTCAGGCATTTAGTTAAACTATTACAGTGTGGTGGAGGAACAACTGAAGAGATTATTTCCAAAGTGCTATATCGACTAATTCTTCACATTTGTGTTTTTTCATGAGAAATTAATGGTTATGGGTGCCTATGTGTGTGTAAAATATTACCAGGTAGGCTAGTTGAGAACAAGTTCTCATTTACAACTGCGACCTGGCCAAGATAAAGCATAGCAGTGTGAACAGACAACAACACAGAGTTACACATGGAGTAAACAATAAACAAGTCAATAACACAGGAGAAAAAAATAGTCTATATACATTGTGTGCAAAAGGCATGAGGAGGTAGGCAAATAATTACAATTTAGCAGATTAACACTGGAGTGATAAATGATCAGATGATCATGTGCAAGTAGAGATACTGGTGTGCAAAAGAGCAGAACAGACAAATAAAAACAGTATGGGGATGAGGTAGGTAGATTGGGTGGGCTATTTACAGATGGACTATGTACAGCTGCAGCGATCGGTTAGCTGCTCAGAAAGCAGATGTTTAAAGTTGGTGAGGGAGATAAAAGCGATTTTTGCAATTTGTTCCAGTCACAGGTAGCAGAGAACTGGAAGGAAAGGCGGCCAAATGAGGTGTTGGCTTTAGGGATGATCAGTGAGATACACCCGCTGGAGCGCGTGCTACGGGTGGGTGTTGCCATCGTGACCAGTGAACTGAGATAAGGCGGAGCTTTACCTAGCATGGACTTGTAGATAACCTACGACGAATATGTAGCGAGGGCCAGTCGACTAGAGCATACAGGTCGCAGTGGTGGGTGGTATAAGGTGCTTTAGTAACAAAACGGATGGCACTGTGATAAACTGCATCTAGTTTGCTCAGTAGAGTATTGGAAGCTATTTTGTAGATGACATCGCCGAAGTCGAGGATCGGTAGGAAAGTCAGTTTTACTAAGGTAAGTTTGGCGGTGTGAGTGAAGGAGGCTTTGTTGCGAAATATAAAGCCGACTCCAGATTTGATTTTGGATTGGAGATGTTTGATATGAGTCTGGAAGGAGAGTTTACAGTCTAGCCAGACACCTAGGTACTTATAGATGTCCACATATTCTACGTCAGAACCATCCAGGGTGATGATGCTCGTCGGGCGTGCGAGGGCAGGCAGCGAATGGTTGAAAAGCATGCATTTGGTTTTACTAGCGTTTAAGAGCATTAGGAGGCCACGGAAGGAGTGTTGTATGGCATTGAAGCTCACTTGGAGGTTAGATAGCACAGTGTCCAAGGAAGGGCCAGAAGTATACAGAATGGTGTCGTCTGCGTAGAGGTGGATCAGAGACTCACCAGCAGCAAGAGCGACCTCATTGATGTATACAGAGAAGAGAGTCGGTCCAAGAATTGAACCCTGTGGCACCCCCATAGAGACTGCCAGAGGTCCGGACAGCAGACCCTCCGATTTGACACACTGAACTCTATCAGAGAAGTAGTTGGTGAACCACGCGAGGCAATCATTTGAGAAACGAAGGCTGTCGAGTCTGCCGATGAGGATGTGGTGATTGACAGAGTCGAAAGCCTTGGCCAGATCAATGAACACGGCTGCACAGTAATGTTTCTTATCGATGGCGGTTAAGATATCGTTTAGGACCTTGAGCGTGGCTGAGGTGCACCAATGACCAGCTCTGAAACCAGATTGCATAGCAGAGAAGGTATGGTGAGATTCGAAATGGTCGGTAATCTGTTTGTTGACTTGGCTTTCGAAGACCTTAGAAAGGCATGGTAGGATAGATATAGGTCTGTAGCAGTTTGGGTCAAGAGTGTCCCCCCCTTTGAAGAGGGGGATGACCGCAGCTGCTTTCCAATCTTTGGGAATCTCAGACGACACGAAAGAGAGGTTGAACAGGCTAGTAATAGGGGTTGCGACAATGGCGGTGGATAGTTTCAGAAATAGAGGGTCCAGATTGTCAAGCCCAGCAGATTTGTATGGGTCCAGGTTTTGCAGCTCTTTCAGAACATCTGCTATCTGGATTTGGGTAAAGGAGAAGCTGGCGAGGAAAAATGGGTTTTGTTGCAAATCGCTATATATCCATTGTTTAGCTGGAATGGAATGTTTGTATCCTGTATATTTAACATATATATTAAACCCATCATAAATCTGACCTAATGCTATAGTGTTTGGTTAGTGTTAGGCCTTGTTCGACAGTCCAAATCTCATATTACTGTATTGATATACACTACCGTTCAAAAGTTTGTGGCCACTTACAAATGTCCTTGTTTCTGAAAGAAAAGCACGTTTTTTGTCCATTAAAATAACATAAAATTGATCAGAAATACAACACGAGCAATGGACATTATACTGGTGGAAATCTGTCCTTTGGTCTGATGAGTCCAAATTTGAGATTTTTGGTTCCTACCACCATGTCTTTGTGAGACGCAGAGTAGGTGAATGGATGATCTCTGCATGTGTGGTTCCCAACGTGAATCATGATGGAGGTAGTGTGATGGTGTGGCGGTGCTTCTCTGGTGACACTGTCTGTGATTTATTTTGAATTCAAGGCACATTCTGCAGTGATACGACATCCCATCTGGTTTGCGCTTAGTGAGAGTATAATTGGTTTTTCAACAGGACAATGACCCAAAACACACCTCCAGGCTATGTAAGGGCTATTTTACCAAGAAGGACTGTGATGGAGTGCTACATCAGATGACATGGCCTCCACATTTCCCCGACCTCAACCAAATTGAAATTAGTTGGACTGCAGTTGGACTGCAGAGTGAAGGAAAAGCAACCAACAAGTGCTCAGCATATGAGGGAACTCCGTCAAGACTGTTGGAAAAGCATTCCAGGTGAAGCTGGTTGAGAGAATGCCAAGAGTGTGCAAAGCTGTCATCAAGGCAAAGGGTGGCTACTTTGAAGAATCTAAAATATATTTTTATTTGTTTAAAACATTTCCGGTCACTACATGATTTCATGTGTTAAATTCATAATTTTGATGTCTTCGCTATTATTCTACAATGTAGAAAATAGTAAAAAATAAAGAAAAACCCTTGAATGAGTAGGTGTGTCCAGACTTTTGACTGGTACTGTATGTATATTATATACAGTTGAAGTCAGAAGTTTACATAGCCAAATACATTTAAACTAAAAAAAACTCCTGACATTTAATCGTAGTAAAATTCCCTGTTTTAGGTCAGTTAGGATAACCACTTTATTTTAAGAATGTGAAATGTCAGAATAATAGTAGAGAATGATTTATTTCAGCTTTTATTTCTATCATTCTTTCAGCCTTCCACAAGCTTCCCACAATAAGTTGGGTGAATCTTGGCCCATTCCTCCTGACAGAGCTGGTGTAACGGAGTCAGGTTTGTAGGCCTCCTTGCTCACACATGCTGTTTCAGTTCTGCCCACCAATTTTCAATCGGGTTGAGGTCAGGGCTTTGTGATGGCCACTCCAATACCTTGACTTTGTTGTCCTTAAGCCATTTTTCCACAACTTTGGAAGTATGCTTGGGGTCATTGTCCATTTGGAAGACCCATTTGCGACCAAGCTTTAACTACCTGACTGATGTTTTGAGATGTTGCTTCAATATATCCACATAATTTGCCCTCCTCATGATGCCATCTATCCCTCCTGCATCAAAGCACCCCCACACCATGATGCTGCCACCCCCGTGCTTCACAGTTGGGATGGTGTTCTTCAGCTTGCAAGGCTCCCCCTTTATCCTGCAAAGATAACGATGGACATTATGGCCAAACAGTCCTATTTTTGTTTCCGACCAGAGGACATTGCTCCAAAAAGTACAATCTTTGTCCCCATGTGCAGTTGCAAACCGTAGTCTGGCTTTTTTATGGCGGTTTTGGAGCAGTGCTGAGCGGCCTTTCAGGTTATGTCGATAAAGGACTCGTATTACTGTGGATATAGATATGTTTGTACCTGTTTCCTCCAGCATCTTCACGGGGTCCTTTGCTGTTGTTCTGGGATTGATTTGTACTTTTCGCACCAAAGTACGCTAATCTCTAGGAGACAGAATGTGTCTCCTTCCTGAGCGGTATGACAGCTGTGTGGTCCCATGGTGTTTATACTTGCGTACTATTGTTTGTACAGACGAACGTGGTACTTTCAGGCATTTGGAAATTGCTCCCAAAGATGAACCAGACTTGTGGAGGTCAACAATTTTTTTATGAGCTCTTGGCTGATTTCTTTTGATTTTCCCATGATGTCAAGGAAAGAGGCACTGAGTGTGAAGGGAGACCTTGAAATACATCCACAGGCACACGTCCAATTGACTCAAATTATGTCAATTAGCCTATCAGAAGCTTCTAAAACCATGACATCATTCTCTGGAATTTTCCAAGCTGTTTAAAGGCACAGTCAACTTAGTGTTTGTAAACTTCTGACCCACTGAAATTGTGATACAGTGAATTATAAGTGAAATAATCTGTCTGTAAACAATTGTTGGAAAGATTACTTGTGTCATGGTTGAAAAACAAGTTAATGACTCCAACCTAAGTGTATGTAAACTTCCGACTTCAACACACACACACATATCATTTTTGAAATTATTGATGTCACAAATGTATCATTTTTACACATCAATGAATTTCAGAAGTTCTCTAGCCCTTTACACTCATACCTGTTTACGGGTTGAGAATGGCAGATTTGGACACCGATAAGCACCTAAATTAAAACGCAGTGGCTGTACAGTAACATGCTATATTTAACTTCAGAGGTCAGGCTCTGCGCTTCACAGCGCTGTATGGGTTTTTGACTTACAGCCATTCTGAACTTGAGCACTGCACGCCACAAGACGTTTCCCCCTACCCTTCCCGCTAGTTGGGCAACTCTTGCACATTTCTGTTGTCTGAGTGAGGGAAATGCGATCAATTAAGATGACAATGCATTTTGAAAGAGTGGACGTTGAGGATTACAATAAATACAGCTGTGATGTCATACAAACATGGAAAACACCTGAGTCCAAATGTGCACTTTACATTTCCATGTCATAACACTCATGTCATATACAGTGTCAACATTCAGGATTTTTATGTTTGATGTCCAGTTACAAGATGACAGGGCGTCATACTCTGGGTCGTACTGAACAGAAGGAGCCTGTGTTTGTCTATTGTGAAGGACATTTGCCGCAGAACATGCACCTGAATGCACTCAGGACTCCTTTCTACACGCACCCAAAATTACTACCTGTTTCTCTGAATTTCCTTGTGAAAGCCTAAGAAACATTTAAAAATAGCCCTATCCATATAGGCCAAGAGTGTAAAAAGCAAATTTACTAACATTTCTGAAAATGGATATAGTGTTTTGGAATGAAAAAGTCTTCAACTGTTTCCTCCAAGGAAATGTTCTGTAATTGACATACAACCTTTAAACCACATCTGCCATGCAAAAGGCAATGCTTTATGCAGAGCATCTGATCATAATGACATACTAATAATGACAAATGAGTCAGCTTTTCCATTCCTCAATGGGAAGATAAATCCCATTTGTCCATTGTGAATGATGACACATACTTATGGCCAATGCGTTACACCGTTTAATGCATATTCAATAACTTGTCATTTTCTTTGAGGTACTCGGCAAAGACGGTGGGAAAATAACTGGCTTTGCGATATCACTGCTTCGCATGCCACTTTAACTAACTTTCCCTTTTCTAAAATGAGAGTTGAATGTCAGTCAGATATTTACTATTCAGAGGATGTGGATGTCGTCAATAAATCAAGGAGAATAATGGGCAGTTGGCCCCATCTATCTCTTCCAACCTTTCATAAATCTGCTGTGTGTCTGGACAAAATACTGACCATTAAATTGCGAGAATAAAAAGAAAATAAGGAGCCAAGAGGACCTGCCAATTGATAAAGTCCCCAGACTGACCTGCAATTATTTATCTCCAAATTAACTCCTGGTTTAGGCGGCCCACAATAACTGCAGGTAACATATAATTTTTTTTTTTTGTGGGGGGGGGAAAGAAGGGGAATACTCACGGTCGACAAATGAGGTGAAGAGCATCTGGAAGCGGCTGAGTCGGCTCTTCTCGTCGGCCCACATCCTCACCACTCCCACCCCGTTGGTGAGCATGACGTCGTTAGCCACGGTGCTGCAGAACTTGGCCTTCAGGTTTTCGATGGCACTGCTGCCGTCGTACACGGCCACAAAGTTCTTGTCGCACTCGTTGGAGTGCTCCATCTGGTATTCCAGGAAGCGAATGAAAATCTACAGCCAGAAAATCACCACGTTACAACATGTTACCGTGGCGACCCCGCTGACACTCAGAAAGGAAATGGTACCCAAAATGAAGTGGAAATTGAAGCATTTATAAAGGGATATTGGTACTGAAGGACAATAGACTCATACTTGGATTAAGCCTATCCTCGTAGGCTTAGCCCAATTGTATAGCCCAAAACCACTGGGAATCATTGAACTCAGATGAATAGTTGTAGAACTAAATCTTTTGAGCGCAAGATGTATGCTGTGCACCCAAATAGGCTCTAATCTTAACAAACCTGCCTCTGTGTTGCTGTAGAGATCACCTTGTGAATTCAACCTGGGAACAATCCAGCCTCTTTAGCACATTTAAACTCGTAAGACCGCAGACATCAAGTGACTGCTTTTAGCTTCATTCCCAGTACTGCCGATTCTATTTTCTGCTATTTCTGCGTTATTGGCCTAATACCCGCTACCCTGGTTATTCTACTGCTAATTTGACATACTGCTAATTTGGTTTCCACAGCAGAGAGAGGGTCAGGGGACTGGTATGTCTTACTCCCAGTCTCCAGTGTTCTAATCAATGGGTGTGTTTTCAGTGGCTGGACCTCTGCAGTGAGTGATGTGATGACCCATTTAGCCACCAGAGAGAAGGAGCGGGGGAACAAGATGTTCACCTTGGACTGAGGAGGAGCGCGGATGGTCCAGATACAGTCCAGAGCGTCACCAGTCTTAATCTTATCCTCCTCTTCTACCTGACTGGAGCGGATAACACCATCATAGCCACCAATCTCAAACTGACAATCTGAGAAGAGAGAAAGGTGGAGGACAAGGGAGGGGGGAGGGGGGGTTATGGATAAGAGAAGGATTGCAGAAGAAAAGGTGAGCATAAGGGAAGAGATAGAAAAACATGAACAAAGAAACAAGAGAGATGTTAGAGAGGAAGAGCGGAAGAGAGAGAGAGAGAGAGAGAGAGAGAAAGGAGAAAGAGATGTGTCTCTGTGTGTGAGAGCATGTGAGCATGTGTCAGTGAAAGATAGCACCAGTAAGCTTTAGAGCACAGAGCTCTTCAAATCGGATCGGACAAACACCGGTGAAATATTGAAGCGCTTACCTGGAATCGGGTTTAACAGTCCACCCACGTGCAGATGAAAATCTGGGTCTGAAATTAGAAACAGGAAAGCACATAAGTCTTGATCCACAGAGCTGGAATTCATGAGTAAAGAAAAGTGATAAGATCCCATTAAAGGAAGTCAGATAAACTGGGGAAGACCAATGGGAGCTAATATCTGTGACCCGATGTGAGACGCTGATTTCAGTGTCTTAGTATATACTATTGGATGGTAACAAACAAGTAAAATGAGGCCCTTGACAGTAAATCTGTGGATGTGCTGTAGACCTTATTATCCACACCTATGGCTGCGTATGTAATGAGGATATGCCCATTAGGCTATCTCTAACTGAGAATGTGTACCTGCTATAAAGGTGTATTTGATACGGAACCCAACACCCTCCAGCTCCTCGTCGCTGGTGAACTTGATCCACATGAAGCGGCCCGTGGAGGTGACCAGGCCTGGGCTCTTCGACCCACAGAAGCGGTCGATGATCGGTGAGAAGCCGAACGGACCATCCCGCACCTCGATGTGATCAAAGCGGCACTCAAAGGAGGGCTCCATGTAGTAGTTCTTATCAAAGGCCAACTGGATTCTTTGACGAGGGAGAGCTGGAGGAGGTGAGAGAGGAGGAGGAGGAGGGGGGGTTGTTGGGTTTGGTTTTTGCTAAAAGGCTTTGCTCCATGGACTGTGTTTACCAGTACAGCAGCGTCTCAGTCTGCACACAAACTTGTTTAAAAAAATCTGGTAACAGCTAAACTCCTGTTTTCTACTCATATGCACAGCCAGTTTATGGACGCCTGCATAAATACACAAAGTTACCCAAGCTTAGTGCTCGATTCAATCCATTGATGCCGAAGTTCAGCCCTTACACTAATGCACATTGTGCTGATGCATACACACAGGACTTAGCATGACTTGAAACGACTTGACATGTCAGCATGTTTCCTTACAGGTTCTGAACCAAAACACAAAACTTTAACCATACATTTGAGTTTAGAAGTTCATGTCATGTAAATCACACCCCACATGACTGGCTCAAGTAGCCTAGCAGAATCAACATGACTACCACTTGCACATACCATTTTTATTAAAAATCTAGCTCATTCCTGTCTTCATAGGTGAATTACATATGCATCATACTGCCTGCAATGCTAAAATGTCAAACGGTAGAAACATTGATAAGAGCGGGCAATGCCTTTGAACTGAAACAAATGATACCACCATTTAAATGACAACGTCACAGCTCAGACACACACGTAAATACAAATCATGTCACTAGCTCGCCCACACTGACACAAATCATGTCACCGCCGGCACACACACCGAAACAAATTAGCTGTACTTCGAAGGTATGTGGGAAGCAGTAATGCCACTATTTTAAACAGGAATAAATAACGGAAGCCTACCGTACAGATTCAGCCAAACCGGCAGTACTGTTATCAGAACACTAAATCACATGTATATTTCCCCTGCTAAGGACTAGAAACAAGAGCTCTCAGATAAAAGTAGCTACATACATACCACATATAGCTTAGCTTGATAACTCAATTACAACAACATACTGAAACAATCAAACAAATCGCTAACCAAGAGTCACATCATCTGAGAGACAAAAGAGTCTCTGGAATGCAGTCAACAAGTCATATCTTGTGAAATATAAACCAGATGGACTGACATTTATGACCGATCAGCATTGAGTGACTCACTCTCCTAAGACTTTTGGAGATGAGCGATGCCATTCATTATTGGGTTTGAGTCATGATGATCTGGAGAATTGGCCTCGTTTAGCCCTGCTCATTGTACATGCACACGGATCATTTGGATCGTCAATGCCGTTTTGTCAATGTAGGTTCTATGGCTATGCTAGTTGATGTCTCCACAGGGGGAGCCCTTGAGCTTCACCAAATCTTCAATTTATCTCCCGACTGACGACATCCCACTATCAGTTCCTGCAGCCGACTTCGACTGGACTGAGTTTTACCCACAGGCATATAGGTTTTGGACTTTTGAATGACATGACTCTGATAAAACGCATATAGTGACTGACAGGCTGTTAAAATTGCAACAAACTAATAAGCAGCTGTTATCCACGTTCTAAGGCACTGCTGAGGCCAGTTTCGTTTGAGCGGGCAGAAACGGACATGTACCTTCCAAGATGTAAACACACTCCTTGTTAGGGGGGTATGTGTTGGGGTAGTTGGGGGACGTGAAGACTCCCCCGTTGATGTTGCGGACCCAGATGCCACATTCGTTAATATTCTGAGGTGGACTGCCTTCATTCTGAGAAAAGGACTCTGAGAAAAAGACAGTGAAGAGAATCAAGACCATGTTTAAATTGGGAAATGTATGGGATTAGATCAATTTATTGTGCTGCTGCCAGTGAAAGTGTTTTACGTGCAACAACATGACCGATTATTCCCCCCATAATATGACAAGATGACAACAGGAGACTCACCTTTAGTTCTCTGTGCCAGAGCAAATCCCTCTTCTATCAGAATAAGGAGTACCCAGGCTGCAAGGGAAAAACATTCCAATGTCAATGATTTGCACCGTTATTTCTCCTAAACGGACCATCAAATACGAGTGGAACAGGTAGAAACAATTGAATCAAAGTGTTGAAATAATAGGCAATCTAACACACTAGCTCGCACACCCCTCATTAAAAAGCAATTATGTGAAGCTTGAAATCTGCTAGTTAAGATAGGAAATAGTAATTACCAGTTTAAATGAGAAACATGCCTTCTATTCTGTTGGGTGAGATAATTATAAACCTTTTATTTTTTACAAAATTGTGTATGGGTGATTATTGGAACAGCAGTGATGCAGGGGCCAGACCGGGCATCATTAAGAACCATAGCCCTACTATATCCATCATAACCTAACATAACCGTGCACGCAAGCACACACATAAACACACACACAGTGAAAGAGCCAATGATCTACGACACTGACAGTAACATATAGTTAAAGATGCATCTTGCAATTGATGTGTACGATGTACAACAATACTTGACAGAATTCAGATTCTTGGGTCTTGTAGTTGTATCCCTGCCTTGTATTTCATAGGTTGTGCCATTGAAAGCTTATCTAAAAAGCATCGTATCGGAGCCAAGACATATCACAACCAAAAGTCTGAAGCCAAACTCAGATGCCTAAAAAGCTCTCTCCTCCATACCATGTACAGCTAAACAAAGAAGGCTGTATATCTGTGTATGCGTTATCATATTGTCCTCTGATGGCGTGTCAGGGAGCACTCATTGGTTGGCCTACATCATCACGCCTATCAGAGCATCCGCCAACCCTTCAGCCTCCTGTCCTGAATGAAGACAGAACCAGAACAAATGGGATAAGGCTCACAGGCGGGATGCCATAATGAGAGACAGGCATCCGGAGGCAACAGCACTGCATTGTGTATTATATCTGTGCTAAAACTGCTCGCCGTCCCCCTGTGCACATTTCAGCCCACGACACCACTGTCTTCTCCAGATAAGCCCGATGTAGGTTTACCCCCAATAGATTTTAATAGACTGCGCTGCTTATATCACATTAAACCATGAGCGAGAGCCTGACTGATGCATAATGAAACGTGGATTGACTATAGCCACCCAGGCTTGCAAAAAGAAATCAGACGGCATGTTCTCTACTATACAGAATTTAAAACACACATCCATGCGCACATACACACACCCTCTCTCTTCCCAGGCGTGATACGCTGGAGGCCAGAAGGCCATACTGCACACACACACACACACACTTTTCCATGCACGGCCTGACTATGAGGCTATTCACAAAGATTTGCCCTTTCCGGATCCTACTCCGCTATGAGGGACCACTGAAAGACCATAATAACTACCTCTTAAAAAAGCAGTCTATGGCAGACATTCATTGTAGCACACAGTTGGTTCAAATAGCTTTGAATGGACCTGAAAGTCTGAATTGAAAAGGTTGAATGCCTTTACAAGATAGTCTACACTAATGGAAGAACATGAGTAGGAGTGCATTGTAAATACAAATGGATGGCCTACCAGATTGCTTGGTTAAATTAACCCAAAAAGCATAGATATGGCCTCTTTGGGTGTTTGCTGATGCATTTTGATCCTGCAATTATATTACAAAATAAAACATGGGGCTATGCGGAGTTAGAACGCTACAGTCATTTGTTGATAATTCTAAAACAACTAGACTTTGTGCCCTTCGCGACTGAAATAGCCCAGTCCTACTGAAGTGAACTCAACACGATTTTCTCCCCCTCGGTGATAAGATTCAGTGCAGTTTACAGGCTAGGTGTGTTAAACACTACTTGGCAGTCCCTTTAATAATAGGCCTAGAGTACAGTACAAAACACAATGATTTCACAGCAGAATATTATCGCGTCTTAAAATGAGCTGCAAACCGCAGCTGTGGCCTTGTCCCAGATGTGGCGCGAATCACCAGGAGCTGTCACTTCAGCACCACCCGTCGTTCAGCTAAAACATGGCGATTTTCAACTCCTAAATACATTAGGCTATTTGCTTTTACCATTTGTATTCATCACACATGACTTGAGATGTTCGGGATGTCTCATGGTCTGACAAACACCGCTCTAGGTCTGTCACCTTTTACCACAGACGCAGAAGTGTTACACATTGAGATGCAATGCAAAAAAACAAACAAAAAACATATCTAGTTTAAATTGACCGATTTTTTTTTTTACAATTTGGATTTTATTTATGCTAATTAGATTTCCGCGGTGGCGCCGACATCGACCTTAGGCGTTAATAGAAAAGTAGCCAAAATTGGAATGCATTTTTCCGGATTGTGTAGCCCTGTGCAAAGATATTGGCACGTTTCAAAGATGACTCCTTGCAATAGTCTAAAAAGCTAATATAACTGAATAGATGTAAACCTGCAGGTGGCGATGCCATTCAGGGATTTTGGCTTCTTGCAAACATGCAGAACACACAAAAAAAACTTGGCGCAAGAGAAAATACAACGGGAGACATCTGGTAAGGGTGAATTTCGTCTATCTTGCAGAATAATAAGGGATGAATTATATCACAGCCGATGCGAGTGATTAATAGCCTTTTGTATCATATCAGTGGTCCTTAATACGATCCAAAAGCGCTGTGATGCCAAGTAAAACTCACCTCTTTGCATTTCCTCTCCCTGTGTGGTGGTGCCAAATACGTTCTCCTTCTTAAGCTCGGGGAGTTACACGCTTTCTCTCTCCATTTTATGGATCCAAGGCATTGAGTCGCTTTTTTATAAAATCCAACTTTTCATTGACCGCCTTAATTCCATAGTCAGAAAGACAATCATCAATTCCGAATTTCCTCTGAGGAAAACAAGCGCTTCTTCTTCAACCACTCCCGATAAGTATTAGATACAACGTTAATTCCATCTAGACAGGTGTCTTGTAGTTCCACATGCAACATATGCTATTATTAAAGTAGGTTGCATTGTCCAGTGAGGTTGAGCAGCAGAGTATCCGAGAGACGCGCACAGAGAGATGCACAGAGTAGTCTGTGGCTGAACTGAAGTAGTGGCACTAAACAAGGCTCATTTAAGCTCCGGGCGATGTTTGCGTGAATGAGCAGCTTGTACGCATGCACCCCATCACCGAGTGTAAAATCTCTGGCTGCATACAAGTCTCTGCTCTGTTCATGTTACATTGAAAGATTATATTGGTAAAATTGAGCAAAGGCATTTATGATATAATACAAAATTAACGGAGCAGGTTACAATGGGGTTATGTGCTTTGCGCAAAAAAACGGAAAAGTTGACAGCCTACCATTAGGATATTTACTCAGTAAGCTGTTGCCAAGAGACAATCGTGAAAAAACATCAACAGACAGTAAAACATCAACTGCTATTTAAATGATGGCTACCATTTTATTAGACTACCATTTTACCATAAGTGCCAGATTGCAATACATTACGCTACATGAGCTAAAAAGTTGAAGTTGTCACTTCCAATCGTTTCTTTGGTCATCGTTTCTTTGGTCATCAGCTCACTAGGATAATTCCATTTTTCGAATGGACGTGCCAGTCTATGAAACGGAAGGAAAAAGTGAGACGGAAATACATTTAAATGAATTCAAAACAAGTGAGAAACACCATGAATTAAGCACGATAAACACTTTTAATTTTCAACCCATCATCCCATAAACATTCTCAACAGAAATGATCATACTTCAGTTGAACATTTCCGATTATAAGCACAATCCACACACAAACACAAAAATACAATCAATTAGACTGATCACTCACTATCAATCATTATTAAAAAAAAAACAGTTCAAACCACAGACATGAGATGATAGCATGTGCCCCACGTTAATTCCAAATGAAATAGAATGATTAATAGAAGAAACTTGACATAGGTGATAATATTGATGGTTGCACTTCCTGTTGGTTAAAGAACAAACATATTTCCCCTTGTAAGTAGAAGTAGTTTAAGTGTTGTGTGGACCATTCTTCAATTGACCGCCACAGTTTCATGTAAGTTTTTAATGAACACATAAGTGTTTGAAACTCCAAAAACACACTGTGTTTATCATGCGAGACAAACACGATTATTAAGAGCGAGAAAGACTAAAAAGCTAAAGGACATGACCAAACCAGAGGGGTCACTAGTACAGGCCATTCGGCAGTGGGAGAGTGGGAGAGGTCAAACAAGGATAAGACATTGTGTCAGGTATTTGGAGGGGAATTTGAAAAAAAGGAGAGAAAAAATACATAATGAACTTGACACATACAGTAACGCCTCATTATGGACCATGTACTATGTGCATTATATACAGTAGAGCACAATGGATGCATCCAGTGGAAATACCCTGTTTGGGTCAGTGGACTCTATGTGTAAGATCTCACTATAACAGTCCACGGAAAACAATAACCTTTGCAGATTGACATACAGGAAGACAATGGGTGACAGACATAAATATTCAAGTAGCATTACAATAGCAATGCTTCCCCCAAAACAAACACATCGGTAATGTGTTTTGCAGATCAGGATGGCTTGGATTGAACATTATTGCAAAATACATGACGTAAACTGTTAGTGCCCATTTGACAACCATACATAATGAGCTGAGCCAAACCAATGAATAAAAAAGTAAACTGGCATATAACTCAGTGTAATTTCACTCAGTAGTCCTGTTTAGATTTGAGTTCATCCATCATTTTGGCCCTTGAAATGTGCAAGTATGCCAAAACTGTGCAAGTATGCCAAAACTGTGCAAGTATGCCAAAACTGTGCAAGTATGCCAGAAGTAACCTGTCTGTCTCTTTTACATTTGATCATGTCTAATGGATATATAAACACTTTAAATGGTTCATCGTCAAGAGCCCGAGGGGGATCAAATATATAAACAATTCCATCGACCAGCAAACATAAATAAATAAATAAAACAGAAAGCTGGCATGACTTTTTTTCCCATGGTCCATCTCTTCCTGTGCTCCTTCACATGGCATCAAAATGGAACCGGTGTGCTTCCTGTCTCTTCTCCCGGTCGTCCGCTTTCTGAAACCCACACAGGGCAATGGTCAGGGGTCACGAGTCAGACCAACACAGACAAGCAGAGTCTAACAGTCAGCGATGGAGGGAGAGAGAGACAGAGAGGTGGGGCTGACACCATTATAGAATTGTAATGAAACCGGCAGACCTACTGAGTGGTCATGGCTACAATCTGAGACAGGCAATCATTATTGCAAGTGTTAACGGGATCTCACTTCCACTTACGATTACATACCCTCTACGGATTCATGAGGATCATTCATGTTTATTTTTGAGCTTTCACTTGACAACAGGCAGCACATAAAAGGCACGTATGATGAAAAAAAAGAGGGGAAGCTTCAAAAATGCAGCGGAGATGAAGCTGACAGATGTGTTCTGGAACTACTCGCCATATGACAGACAGTCCTGATGGAGGACACCGACATCTAAGCAGAGAGTCTGTCGGCCGTGTCTGTGCTGCTCAAGACTTAAGGGAGCAGACTGTCTTTAGGACTGAGTGTTCAGTTACTTCCACTTGTTCTTATGGCGTGTACACAGTACATGAACATACTGTTATACGCTTCTCAGGTCTCATTCAGTGAACTGGCTTGTATATCCTGTCAATATTTCTATTTCACTGTGGTGTAGGAACACAAAATAATTGAGTGTTCAGGGGATATAGTTGTGTCGTTATTCCGTGCGCGATATCCTCAGTTATTTATTGAAGGGTCTGAAACCTCCTGATTGAATGTGAAGTTCAGTAACACGATAACTTGACCTATTTGAGAGGTCTACTGTATGTGGTAACCTATCCATACTCTGTGTTAAGGCTATGGGGCCTTGAACTAAGCATAAAAGAAGACCTTTGTCACAATGTATGCATTATGCAACGTGGAGGCATAATGCAGCCTTCACTGCTCTGAAAAACCCTGCATTCTGTTTAAACCCACACCAAAACACAAATGGCTCAAACAAACACTGATTGATTCCTCAGGCATGAAACCAAAGTTATCGGACAAGTAAAGAGAATCCAAAATACCTCTCAGATTTACAGCTAGGCTAAAACAGAGAAAGCAGTTTTATTCAAATATCGACAAGCTTTCTTATCTTTAACAGTGTTCTAACAACACTTCCTGAGCCAGTGTCAGCTGTTGCAGGAGGCACTGTGTCTCAAACCAGCCTCTGACGTCTATTTGATCATTGAGATTTGTGGAACAAATAGTAGGCGTCAGCATAAATATGAAAAGTAAATCGCCCATCGCAACCGTGACCTGGCCAACCCCATACCGCAATGCAAATGGAAAGGTTTATGGAGATTATTTCTCTCCAAATGCTGTTTTCCCCCCGCGTGAAAGGTTAGACTCTCTTATCTAAGAGAGCCCCTTCAATGATGGTGTGTTATTGTGCTGGGCAGAGTGAGTCAGATAGAACAGGAGCACTCAGCAGCAGCCGGGCTCAGATATGACTTCAAGGCAAGCACACTTACAATGCATATGGCATACCCGACTAGACAAAAAGATGACAATGGGTCACGACCCTCCCCCATTAAAAGCAAACAAAGGCAGGTACACACGCTCAAAAAGACCCACCACAGCGGAGATGTCAGCCATCCCAATACAACAGGAACAGAAACACACAGCCTCACAAGGATTGAGACGTCACACTGACACAAAAACAGGCTGCCGATTCAAAAGATGTGACTCATCAGCTGCAACAGTAATAACATGAAGCAGATATAAAGGTAACTGCCAAAATAATGGAAACACTTGATTAAATAAGGTATGCAAAGTATATTAAAAGCAGGTGCTTCCACACAGGTGTGGCACATGAGTTAATTAAGCAATGTCTAAAACATGTATTAATCATGAAAATGATCATATTTAAACATGCTGGGCAGGCCATTATTTTGGCTACCAAGGCTATGCCCCCATAGGATGACAATGCCCCCATCCACAGGGCACAACGTGGTCAATGAATGGTTTGATGAGCATGAAGAAAATGTAAACCATATGCCACGGCCGTCTCAGTCACCAAATCTCAAACCAATTGAACACGACTAGGAGATCATTGAGTGGCGCCCGAGACAGCGTTTTCCACCACCCTCAACAAAACACCAAATCATGGAATTTCTCGTGGAAGAATGATGTCGCATCCCTCCAGTAAAGTTCCAGAATCTCTGCCAAGGTGCATTGAAGCTGTTCTGGCTCGTGGTGGCCCAACACCTTACTAAGTCACGTTATGTTGGTGTTTCCTTTATTTTGGCAGTTACCTGTATCTATGAAAATGAAGGGGACTCTGAACTGAAGTACAGATCATCTAAACAAATGAACAGCTAGCTATTACCTGAGCTCTCATTACCTTGGCCATCATGAACATTATCAGTCAATCAACCTCTAATCAACAACGGACAAGGAGCCATGCCTCTGCCAAAATATAATTGCTGGGCTCAGTTCCTCAGATATGGAGCCAAACATGTTATTTTAATGCAGAGTCAACTCCAATGAAGCTAGTGTTCCCGGAACAGTTCCCTGAGCAGAGAGCAATTATGGCTTCCAGCGTGCATTATAAAGCACCCACAGCAGATGGCTTTGAGAAGACGCCAACGTTGCTCGGCCTCGCTCGATGGAGAAACAGACCAGCCACGGCTGTACTGGGATGGGGATGAATTGCTCCGTGGTGTGTGCACGGTAGGCTGGACACACACCCCACATGCATGTCGGCAACAGTTGCATGCAAACACATGCAAATGAGCACAAGTTTGCGAAATTCAAACAATACAAGATTACCTTAAAACTCAATGTAAAATTCACAAACACCCACAGGAATGTAGCAAGACAACCAACACACACACACACTCCCTGGAGGACATATTTACAGGGATTACGAACAAAATATTTGATATGCTGAAGGAGCAAAACAAAAGCAATTACAGCCGAGCGTCCTCACTGGTTATGGCCCTCTAACAGCCGTGCTGGAGCTCTGTGGGAGGCTAGAGGACAGGGCCCATCTGCTGGTTCTGACCCATCTGTTCCTCTCCGAGTGAGCCCTGTTCCCACAGCGGGTCTCCTGCTCTCTGGACGAGCACCAGAGCTCCCCAGCAACCCCCTAGGGCCAGGAGAAGAGAAGACCCCCACCAGATACTATGGACTGGCAATGGTGGGGAGGATGAGAGAGGACACACACTGCTCTGACCAGAACATAACCGGCTTTGGCTCAGACTATTAAGAGGAGGGGGAGGAGGAGAGGATAGTGAGGAGGAATGCAAGGAAGAAGAGGAAAAATGACAAGACAGTACAGCTAATAATGAATGGGAAGAGAGGAGGTTGATGGTGCTCATTACTATCGATTAAAACAGCAAGTGATGATAATGACGACGATAAACGGTGTAAGCGACGTATGTGTCATTCCGTTCTTACCTTCTCCTGCCAGTGGAGGATGCCAATGATGACTAGGATGAACACACACACTCCACTCAGAGCGATGGCGGTCAGCAGGACTATGTTACTGGGGGTCAGATATAATTTGGCACTCCAACTAAAACAGGGAAAGGGTAGGAGAGAGAACGAGCGTATCAACTACTATGTGACGTGAAACTCGTTCAGAAAAGGCACGTCTCATCTCTTCCAACCCTATCAGAACGTAAGAGTCAACGTGCTATAATTTGGCATATTTTCCTTTATCAGTGGCGTTATTTGACAATAAAGTTCCTGTAATCCCAAAATATGAAAATACACTGAAAGTATGACGTGTTAGGTCAAAACGAATCGAGAAATGCTACATCCCTGTCAGAGATGAACCATTTCAATAAGATCAAAAACAAACAATGACAAGCTCATTTTAAAGTCTTTCGATGCACATATTTTGTGACTATTGAAAAGAACGGAGAGTTCATTTGAACGGTTTGACTAAAAACAAGAACAGGCCCAGATTGTGGAGATACAATATTATTCTACAATAAATGGCTGAAGAACAATACACCTGCTCAAATATTAATCCAAAAAACCTTGTGAGAGAACTTCATTAAGACATTCTATCAGAACTAATAAACACATTAAATATTAGTGGTGAAAACAAAAACTACCAATAGCAACGCAGGACACAAAATTAGACACAATATGTTGCGTTAACCTGTGCCCAATAAACATTATGAGACTGAAAACACCTTCTTTACACAGCTATACACTGAGCATTCACTATAATGTAGGAACAGTACATGATGTATGCATCTACCTAATGTGGGTGTGTTTTTCTGAGTAATAAGTTAGTGTAGTAGCTATATACAGTGCATTCGGAAAGTATTCAGACCCCTTGATTCTTTCCACATTTTGTTACCTTACAGCCTTATTCTAAAATTTAATAAACATATTTCTTTTCCCTCATCAATCTACAAACAATACCCCATAATGACAAAGCAAAAACTGTTTTTTTTTTGCAAATGTTTGAAAAATAAAAAACTAAAATATAACATTTACACAAGTATTCAGACCCTTTACACAGTACTTTGTTGAAGTACCTTTGGCAGCAATTACTGCCTCGAGTCTTCTTGGGTATGACATTACAAGCTTGGCACATCTGTATTTGGGGAGTTTGTCCCACTCTTCTCTGCAGATCTCAAGCTCGGTCAGGTTAGATGGGGAGCATTGCTGCACATCTTTTTTCCAGGTCTCTCCAGAGATGTTTGATCGGGTTCAAGTCCGGGCTCTTGCTGGGCCACCCAAGGACATTCCCGACTTGTCCCAAAGCCACTCCTGCGTTGTTGTGGCTGTGTGCTTTG
Source organism: Oncorhynchus masou masou (assembly GCF_036934945.1). Classification (NCBI taxonomy): domain Eukaryota; kingdom Metazoa; phylum Chordata; class Actinopteri; order Salmoniformes; family Salmonidae; genus Oncorhynchus; species Oncorhynchus masou. The sequence goes on from NC_088213.1 coordinate 40,886,438, forward strand.
GGTCGTTGTCCTGTTGGAAGGTGAACCTTTGCCTCAGTCTGAGGTCCTGAGCACTCTGGAGCAGGTTCTCATCAAGGATCTCTCTGTACTTTGTTCCGTTCATCTTTCCCTCGATCCTGACTAGTCCCCCAGTCCCTGCCGCTGAAAAACATCTCCACAACATCGCCACCACCATGCTTCACCGTAGGGATGGTGCCAGGTTTCCTCTTGGTTTCATCACACCAGAGCATCTTGTTTCTCATGGTCTGAGAGTCTTTCGGTGCCTTTTGGCAAACTCCAAGCGGGCTGTCATGTGCCTTTTACTGAGGAGTGGCTTCCATCTGGCTACTCTACCATAAAGGCCTGATTGGTGGAGTGCAGCATAGATGGGAGAACCTTCCAGAAGGACAACCATCTCCACAGAGGAACTCTGGAGCTCTGTCAAAGTGACCATCGGGTTCTTGGCCACCTCCCTGACCAAGGCAATTTAATTTACCACAGGTGTCAAGTTGTAGAAACATCTCAAGGATGATCAATGGAAACAGGATGCACCCGAGCTCAATTTCAAGTCTCATAGCAACGGATTTGAATACTTAAGTAAAAACATTTGCAAAAATGTCTAAAAACCTGTTTCCGCTTTGTCATTATGGGGTATTGTGTGTAGATTGATGAGGGAAACAAATACTTTAATCCATTTTAGAATAAGTCAAAGGGTCTGAATACTTTCCGAAGGCACTGTATATGCAAGTGCAAGCTTTTGTCAGAGTGCGTGTGTTCCATGTGTTGGTGAGAGAATGTGTTAGCTGGCCATACGGAGAGAGAGAGGGGGGGGGGGTTCTGCCATCTGCTGGCACTCCTGGGGGTAGAACTACATGTGAATGACACAGAAAACCAATGGAAACATGTCCTGGGCATGTTTGTGGGCGTCCCAAGATGTATGAGTGTGTGTGTGTGTACCTGCGGGGCTCGTTGTGTGGGTATGGAATGACTATGAGCTGCGAGTTGGGGATGATGGCTGTCCACTCCTGCTTCCTCACATCCTGCAAGGCAGAAACAGAGAAACTGTTATTAGTGCCTCGGGGAGGCAGAATGAAGGGGCAATAATGGAAAAAGTCTAGTTCAAAGCAGGCAATATATCCCACACTTCTCAGTGCAGATTCAATGTAGGGCCTGAGTCATTTCCTATATTGCACCACAATTTGCTCTCCGGCTCCAGAGTTTAAGAAACTTCATTCTATGAAGATCAAGCTCAAAAGCTTTTCAAAGCCAGCTTCTGTATTAATTACAAAAGGTAATTTTCCCCTCTTCAAGTTGCTACTGGATGGCAATCACTGGCAAACGTTAAATTCATCTTTCTCACAGAGTCCTCTAGGGAAGAGAGACTCATTTCCGACCACACATCTATCATTTGGCAACATTAAGGGATAAGGAAAACACACTTGCTCGCTCACGCACGCAGATGCACACGCAGTGTGTGCCGCCGGTACTTTGCGTCCTCGTTTACCCAGAACCACCCTAATGAGAGCCCAGGGGTTTCAGCTACCTATACCCGAGCTATTTAAAAGCCATGCATTTAAAACACAGACAGGCTAATAAATTAAATAAATGAGGTCTGCTGAAGTATCCCCCTGGTGTCAGCCTACTTCCTACAGTCCCATTAGCTGGAGTATCGTTACAATGCTGAGGGTTGTGTGGGTTAGGAAGCCGCGCATATGACTCCTTCCTGACACTGAGAAATGTCAATAGAAGTGAATGACACACCTACATCGCTCAGCGATGCATATACTATGTAAGGCAAAGACTCAAAGCGATTCAGAGCTGCAGATTCAGGGATTTTGATTGTTTGTGTTTGAGGCGAAATAGGTTAAAGGAGAATAATGACGAACTGGAATGAGTCACCTTGAGCCAGTGCACTGTGAACAGTGTGCTAGTTCATTACAAGTTGCAGTTCTTAACCTCCTAAGCTAACCCTGACATGTTGCTCTTCAATGCAGTGTGGTTTATGCAGAACGGCGGTGAGAGACAGTGACAGGCTGAGCTTCCGGCGCTTTGGCTAAGAGAAGACGCCTGCGTTTTAGAGGAGGAAAGCGTTTCTGGGTTTTCAGAGAGCGTTTCAAAGGAGAGAGCTGGGTCTGAAGTTGGGAGTGAAGTGGGTTTTTTGGGAGGCGAGAGCAGAGCGGGAATCTTGATTAGTGAAGTAAACCTTGTGAGGGGAAGAAAGGATCCTCATGGGATTGAGACAAGTGTACAGGAGGAGAGTAGAAGTAGAACACACTCCCTCCTCTCTTTCTCTCTCTCTCCCTCCCTCCCTAACTCCCTCACAGGCCTCCTGAATGTTTTTCCCTGTGAGGGAGGGTTGAAGACAGTTCCTATCTGTCTCTCTCAGGTCTATCAGAGACAGTCAGACACACAGCTGTTCATTAAATGTGTACATTGAGTGTACATTTTTTAGAAACACCTTCCTAATATTGTGTTCCCCCCCCCTGTTCCACAGGGATGCTGGCCCAGGACTCCAATGTTCACCACAGTTGTGTCAAGTTGGTTCGATGTCCTTTGGGTAGTGGACAATTCTTGATACACGCGGGAAACTGTACCCAGCAGCATTGCAGTTCTTGACACAAACCGGTGCACCTGGCACCAACTACCATTTTCTCAAGGCTTAAAAATCCTTCTTTAACCTTTCTCCTCCCCTTCATCTACACTAATTGAAGTGGATTTAACAAGTGACATTAATAAGGGATCATAGATTTCACCTGGTCAGTCTATGTCATGGAAAGAGCAGGTGTTCTTAATGTTTTGTGCACTCAGTGTATGTAGCACTGAACGCACCATATCCATACACCCTCTGAAGGTAAAAATTGGTTAGCATAATACAAAGCATTATATTTTATTAACTGCTGTGTGGGGAAATGTGAACCTTTGTGGAAACATTTTCTTGCATTACTCAAAGGGTGCGAGCGATAACAGAGCACGTTGCTGTACTTCAGATGCCTTACTCTGTACGAGCCTCGCTCCCAAGGTAGTGAGGTATGGGCAGAAATTTGCAATGCAAATCCGCTATGATGAAGACCTCTGTTCTTTTCTTTGACAGGCGAGGAACGGGAGCCAGCGTCTCAAATTCAAATAAGCCGCGCAGGGGAATCTATCGAGGAACCGACAAACGGCATTCCAAACGGCACGCGATACGAGAGACAGAAGGCTGTCGCTCCACACGAACCCACACCACATGCCAATGTTTGAGGTAGCACAAAAGTGGGGGAACGAAGAAGATAACAAATTATTTACTGCACAATAGATCTACTTATCATATTGCAACAGGAAGAAACATGTACAGCATTTACATCAACCTGCAATATAGTTAGTGTCAGTATCAGTGGCTCTGGGTGTGTTCTCCACATGGGTGCATTGACTAGAAAAAGTATTTCCATGGTGCATTAACTAAGACCTGCTGTAGCTCCTACTGCATCCTGTCCTGTGTTTTGTCTGGCATCTCCCTCCTCTCCGCTCCCCTCCCCTCCCCCAGTGCTGCGGCGCACCATACAGTACCTTGTCCCCGAGGGGCCGGGGGATACCCACGTACAGGTGGTCCAGGAAGTTGGCGCTGCGCCCCAGACCCAGGACGGTGTAAGGCAGCTGCAGGGAGAGGTGGGCCGACTGGCTCAGCTGGCCCGCTGCATGGAGGGGAAAACAAAGGAGCCATTAGAGCCATTCAGACCCATAAACAAGTCTCATAAAAAAAGACACAAATCAGACCGTCCTATACCTACCGTCGCCCAGCCCAGAGGCTTTTACCACCTTCCACCACCCCATCACTGGCCCCACGCACAGGCCCTGCCAAGCGCAGCCGACGTAAATCACCCTCTTTACAGTAAACAAAGAGAGCACCGCAGCAACAAATCAGGATAAATGTGGATGGATTGCATGGCTGGTCTGGACCCACACTCAGATGGAAGCCTGTTTTTACATTTACAACATGCAGCAAGCAAACGCTTCAATGACTGAGTATAGTAATATATACTGTCCACATAGAAAGAAACACACTGTGTTCTGCCTAGCTATTATGTACACACACAGCCTCAGTATAGAGCCTAAAAGCCTGGGGTTGAATGCCTGTCTATCAGTGAAGCACAAGTGTAACTCCATCTTGAGAGAATCTATATACTACCTTCCACCAATCTCCATTGTAACAGTTTGAAACGAGGACCATTAGTCCAGCTCCTCTGAAATAAAAGTGTGTGAGAGAGAGAGAGAGCGAGATTTTGAGCCCTGTTCCTGCTTTTCCGTAATTGATTGCAGTGACGGAGCAGATTACATCGTGCAGCTTCAGAGCAGTTGCTGTAAAAGCCAAATGTAATCGCTTCAATCATTACAGGTAGAAATATGGTACCGTCTACATTTCTGTTAATAAAGTGGCTTTCCCATTGTAGCGACACTGATTCGGAGGTCCACGTCACAGCGCGAGTTACACCAGCAGGCTGACTGCTAATATGGACACCACACTGATCCCTCCCATCAGCGTTATGATACAATAGCAGGTTATTAACTCTTGACACAATGCTATAGTCGTTCATTACAGCGAACAGTGCTGATTGTAGACGGTGCTGAATAACAACTTAAAAACATGAACTTACTCATAAAAACAGCAGCTCTTCTCTGTGTTCACGGAGTTTCTATCAACCTTGCTGTACATTCAAGGCTTCTTTTTACAGTCTATGGCTCGAGGAAACTGAGCTGTCTGATTGGCCAGCAGTAGGCCCAGAGGTGCACTTGATTTGCTATCTGGGCCTGACGGGCAGGCAGAGACATGAAATGGTTCAAAATGGGAACATTTTGCCTTCCCGCCGTTAGGGCTGCTGAAACAAATGGCGCCAACAACGCAAAAAAACAAAAAAAACAAAGATAGGAACGCAAATGAATGTTTGGTGATTGACAACGAATGCCTTGGAGATCGACCCGTTGGTGACCACTGGTGTAGATAAAGGGGCCAAGAGAGGTTAGAGAAGGATTTTAAAGCCTTGAGACAGTTGAGACATGGATTGTGCATGTGTGCCACTCAGAGGGTGAATGTGCAAGACAAAATATTAAGTAAGTGCCTTTGAACGGGGTATGGTAGTAGGTGCCAGGTGCAACGGTTTGTGGGTTTCCCACGCTCAACACTTCCCCGTGTCTATCAAGAATGATCCACCACCCAAAGGACATCCAGCCAATTTGACACAACTGCGTGAAGCATTGGAGTCAACGTGGGCCAGCATCCCTGTGGAACACTTTTGAAACCTTGTAAGGTCCATGCCCTGACTAACTGAAGCTGTTTCTGAGGGGAAAAGGGGCTGCAATTCAATATGAGGAAGGTGTTCCTAATGTTTTGAACAGTCAGCGTATATGTTATGTGTGCAATCAATTTAGTCCTCTCTGGACACTCACTAAAGACTGTGTTATGTATGTGTGGTGGGGAATGAGGTGCAGTTTCATTATGTTCTGACCAGGGGGCATCCAAGACCCTACAGCGGGGAGAGACGGGTTAATGATACTATTAAAAAGAAAAACACCCTACCTCTGTTCGGTAAAAAAAAAAAAAAGTCTAGAGGTGCTACCGTGCTGGAAAAAAGGACTAAGGAAAGCTAATGACTTCATCCATGTACATTAAGATGTTGTTTGAATTCTGGGTAACTGTCCTGGCTCTACTTTCTGGCTCTAGAGAGCTGAGGAAGGAGTTGCAGTTTCGGCTTTGTCCACTAAATGAGAAGACTCACACTAGGAGACCACACATAAACTGACAGAGTAACCTGATTAAGGTGTATATTGCTTCATCAGAATGACTCTTTGGATAAAGTGATATGGTTCAAAACGTGGCCAATGCATAAAAGAGATTATAAACAATATTTTTGGAGGGGGGGGGATCTTTATCTATACTGTCAGGCACAGGACCAAAGGTTCAGACACACACACACACACACACACACACACACACACACTAGTCAGCAGAAAGAAGTGTGAGCACTGACTTGTCCCCATCTGAACTGTTGTCTCAAAACACACACACACACTGCAGCTTCTCCCTCCAACTGAATGGCAGAGCGAGCTCAGGAAGGTCATATCTGTTTCGTCAAGGTAATAAATGTTTGAAACTAAGAAACACACACGCACCTCTCTCCCTTCTCGACTTTCAAAATCCTCACTTTAAAACGACCTTCTTTCCGGTGTTTTCTTCCCCCTGTCTCACTAACGGAGTGGGTGAGCACACTAAACCATGTGACACAGACGGGGTGACACGCCACAAGATTCTTCCCTTGATGTGATTAGATTAGTTAACTCAAAGCAGCCTTATAAAAGGTTTTCAGTCAGAGATCCACGCTTGCCATACTGAGTTGAAATATCGAGCCAAGACATTTTGACTTGAATAACATCTCGCTCGTGAACTACAGAGCTGAAACGATTTGACACTTTGGCTTTGGATAATAAAGGCAAGTACAAAAGCATATGAGTGGCAGACATGACCTCTGCTGGAGAGTCGACACATCCTGGGTGATGCGGAACAACGTCATCATCTCACTGGCTTCTTCTCTGGCCAGCTCTCATTGACCTATTACTGACCACCGTTCTCAAAAGTTGTCGTTGCACATCTCGCACTACAAGAGCGTTGCACATTTTGTGCAAATAAAAAAAATCAAACGTTTGACAGTATCGGGGCGTCTGGGATGGGTCAAAGACAGGAACAGTAGGCTTCTGATTGCGTCTCTGACCCGCTCACATTAAACAAGCATTGGTGACGGCCCGGAGCAGACAATGACATTGGGCGCCGGCTGGAGGATGTGTCACTCAGAGAGAGAGGAAGCTGGCTTAGGGACTGCCACTCTGCAGGTGCGGAGGTAGGCTGAAGAGAGGCCATGCACTGGGGGGGGGGTGCTGGCTGGAGGAAGGCTGGAGGTGGGATGGGGGTTCTGGCTAGCTGCTGCGGCCTACAGCCTGGAGTGGGAGTCTTATCTCTCTGCAGCGCGGCCGTGGAGCACACAGACAGACCTTGGCCAGGCGCTCCAGCCTGCAGCACATGACTGACAGGCTCCAATCCCCCTCTCAGACCACAAAACGGATTCAGAGCAGCCAGCCAGCCAAACAGCTCCCAAAGAGCAGGTTTACTCAAGGAACCTTACGCTTCCACAGCTTATCACATTCACTCATTCCCAGGCTCTCTCCAATCTGGGTGTGAGGAGTGTCAAGCATGTTGAAAAGTACCACACACACACACACACACACACACACACACACACACACACACACACACACACACACACACACACACACACACACACACACACACACACACACACACACACACACACACACACTCTAGAGTCTCCGAGTTTTGTCTGTGTGGCAAACAGAGCAGAACACATCATCACACCCAACAAGTCAGGACTCCTCAGCTCCAAAAGTTAATTCAGAAACATGTGCGAGTACAATACACACAACGCACACACAGTTAGCCAAAGAGACACCCCCCCACCCAGCATTAAAAGCCTCAGAACATAAAAGTTGCAGTGCTTGCTCTCCTGCCCCACAGAGTTCAGTTATCTAGTGGAGAGGAAGAGGTGAGGAACTTAGCTAGCTTCACAACAAATGGGAAGGAAAAGCTACTCTCCAGTCTCCTCCCCAACCACTCACTTCCAACACTGCTCTGGTAAGTCAGGGAACAAGGGAGGAATCTCACAAGTTCAAACATACAGTTGAAGTCGGAAGTTTCCAAACCCCTTATTCCCTGTCTTAGGTCAGTTAGGATCACCACTTTATTTAATGTGAAACGTCAGAATAATAGTAGAGAGAATGATTTATTTCAGCTTTTATTTCTTTCATCACATTACCGGTGGGTCAGAAGTTGGCATACACTCAATAAGTATTTGGTAGCATTGCCTTTAAATTGCTTAACTTGGGTCAAACATTTTGGGTAGCCTTCCACAAGCTTCTCACAATAAGTTGGGTGAATTATGGCCCATTCCTCCTGACAGAGCTGGTGTAACTGAGTCAGGTTTGTAGGCCTCCTTGCTCGCACACGCCTTTTCAGTTCTGCCCACAAATATTCTATAGCGTTGAGGTCAGGGCTTTGTGATGGCCACTCCAATATCTTGACTTTGTTGTCCTTAAGCCATTTTGCCACAACTTTAGAAGTATGTTTGGGGGTCATTGTCCATTTGGAAGACCCATTTCGCCAGGCCGCAATTGTAAATGAGAACTTGTTCTCAACTTGCCTACCTGGTTAAATAAAGGTGGAAATATATATATATATATATATATATATATATATATATATATATATATATTATATATATATATATATATATATATATATATATATTTGCGACCAAGCTTTAAGTTCCTGATGTATGTCTTGAGATGTTGCTTCAATATATCCACATAATTTTCCTTCCTCATGATGCCATCTATTTTGTGAAGTTCACCAGTCCCTCCTGCAGCAAAACACCCCCACAACATGATGCTGCCACCCCCGTGCTTCGGGGTTGGGATGGTGTTCTTCGGCTTGCAAGCTTCCACCTTTTACCTCCAAATATAACGATGGTCATTATGGCCAAACAGTTCTATTTTTTGTTTCATCAGACCATAGGACATTTCTCCAAAAAGTACGATCTTTGTCCCCATGTGCAGTTGCAAACCATGGCTTTTTTATGGCAGTTCTGGAGCAGTGGCTTCTTCCTTGCTGTTGCAGGTTACGTCGATATAGGACTCGTTTTACTGTGGATATAGATACTTTTGTACCCGTTTCCTCCAGCATCTTCACAAGGTCCTATGCTGTTGTTCTGGGATTGATTTGCTTTGGGATTGGTATTGATCTGTTCTGGGATTTGATTTTATCACTAAAGTAGGTTCATCTCTAGGAGACCGAAAGCGCCTCCTTCCTGAGCGGTATGACGGCTGCGTAATCCCATGGTGTTAACACTTAATTTTTTTTCTGAGGTCTTGACACAACCCCAAATCCGTAAACATGGGCACCCTCAAAGATATCATCCTAACCACCTTGCCCTCCAAATACAACTCTGCTGTTTTCAACCAAGATCTCAGCGATCACTGCCTCATTGCTTACATCCGTAATGAGTCTGCGGTCAAACGACCACCCCTCATCACTGTCAAACGCTCCCTAAAACACGAGCAGGCCTTTCTAATCGAACTGGACCGGGTATCCTGGAAGGATATTGACCTCATCCCGTCAATAGAGGATGCCTGGGTATTCTTTAAAAGTGCCTTACTCGCCATCTTAAATAAGCATGCTCCACTCAATAAAAAATAAAAAACATGAACAGATATAGCCCTTGGTTCTCTCTAGACCTGACTGCCCTTGACCAGCACAAAAACATCCTGTGGCGTACTGCATTAGCGTCGAATAGCTCCCGTGATATGCAACTTTTCAGGGAAGTTAGGATCCAATATATACAGTCAGTTAGGAAAGCTAAGGCTAGATTTTATTTATTTTTTTAAACAGAAATTTGCATGCTGCAGCACAAACTCAAAAAAGTTCTGGGACACTGTAAAGTCCATGGAGAATAAGAGCACCTCCTCCCAGCTGCACACTGCACTGAGGCTAGGAAACACTGTCACTACTGATAAATTCACTATAATTGAGAATTTCAATAAGCATTTTTCTAAGGCTGGCCATGCTTTCCACCTGGCTACCCCTACCCCGATCAACAGCCCTCCACTCCCCACAGCAACTCGCCCAAGCCTCCCCCATTTCACCTTCACCCAAGTCCAGATAGCTGATGTTCTGAAAGAGCTGCAAAATCTGGATCCCTACAAATCAGCCGGGCTAGACAATCTGGAGCCTCTCTTTCTAAATTGATGTGCCAAAATTGTTGCAACCCCTATCACTAGCCTGTTCAACCTCTCTTTCGTATCGTCTGAGATTCCCAAAGATTGGAATGCTGCCGCGGTCATCCCCCTCCTCAAAGGGAGAGGCACTCTAGACCCAAACTGTTATAGACCTATATCCATCCTGCCCTGCCTTTCTAAAATCTTCGAAAGCCAATTTAACAAACAGATCACAGACCATTTCGAATCCCACTGTACCTTCTCCACTATACAATCGGGTTTCAGAGTTGGTCATGGGTGCAACTCAGCCACGCTCAAAGTCCTAAACGATATCATAACCGCCATCAATAAGAGGCATTGCTGTGCAGCCGTATTTATCAACCTGGCCAAGGCTTTCGACTCTGTCAATCACCACATTCTTATCGGCAGACTCAACAGCCTTGGTTCCTCAAATGATTGCCTCGCCTGGTTCACCAACTACTTCTCTGATAGAGTTCAGTGTGTCAAATCGGAGGGCCTGTTGTCCGGACCTCTGGCAGCCTCTATGGGGTTGCCACAGGGTTCAATTCTCGGGCCGACTCGCTTCTCTGTATACATCAATGATGTCGCTTTTGCTGCTGGTGATTCTCTGATCTACCTCTACGCAGACGACACCATTCTGTATCCATCTGGCCCTTCTTTGGACACTGTGTTAACTAACCTCCAGACAAGCGTCAATGCTTCTTTTAAAGGAGCAATCACTGTACAAATACCTAGGTGTCTGATTAGACTGTAAACTCTCCTTCCAGACTCACATTAAGCATCTCCAATCCAAAATTAAATCTAGAATCAGCTCCCTATTTCGCAACAAAGCATCGTTCATTTATGCTGCCAAACATACCTCGTAAAACTGACCATTCTACCGTTCTTCGACTTTGGCGATGTCATTTACAAAACACTCAACAAATTGGATGCAGTCTATCACAGTGCCATTCGTTTTGTCACCAAAGCCTCATATACTACCCACCACTGCGACCTGTATGTTTTCGTTGGCTGGCCCTCGCTTCATACTCAACGCCAAACCCACTGGCTCCCGGTCATCTACAAGTCTCTGCTAGGTAAAGCTCCACCTTATCTCAGCTCACTGGTCACCATAGCAGCACCTACCTGTAGCACTCGCTCCAGCAGGTCACCCCCAAAACCAATTCTTCCTTTGGCTGCCTTTCCTTCCAGTTCTCTGCTGCCAATGACTGGAACAAACTGCAAAAATCACTGAAGCTGGAGACACATATCTCCTCCATCAGCTTTAAGCACCAGCTGTCAGAGCAGCTCACAGATCACTGCACCTGTACATAACCCATCTGTAAATAGCCCATCTAACTACCTCATCCCCATACAGTATTTATTTATTTATCTTGCTCCTTTGCACCCCAGTATCTCTACTTGCACATTCATCTTCTGCACGTCTACCATTCCAGTGTTTAATTTCTATGTTGTAGTTACTTTGCCACCATGGACTATTTATTGCCTTTACCTCCCTTATCTTTCCTCATTTGCACTGTATATAGTCTTTTTCTACTCTATTATTGACTGTATGTTTGTTTATTCTATGTGTAAATCTGTGTTGTTGTATGTGTCAAACTGCTTTGCTTTTTCTTGGCCAGGTCGCAGTTGCAAATGAGAACTTGTTCTCAACTAGCCTACCTGGTTAAATAAAGGTGAAAAAAATAAATATATATTTAGATTTTCCATTGATGTCAAGCAAAGAGGCACTGACTTTGAAGGTAGGCCTTGAAATACATCCACAGGTACACCTCCAATTGACTCAAATGAGAAGCTTCTAAAACCATGATATAATTTTCTGACACACACACACACACACACACACACACACACACACACACACACACACACACACACACACACACACACACACACACACACACACACACAAAACACACCGCAGGCTTTTGACCTTCATTGGTCACACACATAATCTCAAATGGTGACCAGCGTGACCAGTAGCAATCTTTTAAACACCAGTGTATAAAGAATTCACACTGGCTACATCAAATCCTGCGTAGGTTGCACACAGCGAGACACACAAAGCCTCACCCTCACATCTTCCCAAGGCCCCGGATCATCTTTGGGCAACCTGTTTGCGGAGAGATTCTCAACATCCGTCGCTATAGAACCCCCCCCCCCCCCCCGATTGGGCACTTTCACAGCAATGGGAGGGACAGGAAAGGACACATAGGGGCGATTGCAGACACTACGGCGGCAGGGCCTGGGGGGATAAAGGAATGAAGTGGTACACACTGAGCCACAGCTAAGCCTGGGAGAGGAGAGGGGGCCCTCAGCGCCCACACAATGCAAACGGCAGATTCAGACGTTGATTTGTGGGGAGAAGCGGGTGTCTGTAGTGGAGGAGATAAGTGGCGTGCCCATAGGGCTCTTCTCTTATCACTGGTGCTCTCGCAGGAGGAAAAGACCAAATTAAAGCTCACGGCACCGTGGGTGACACAGTGTTTGCTGAGATCCATCAGCGCGTCACGTCTGATCATCAGAAACACAATGAGGAGACGGTGAATGAGGCAAAACTGAGACCTGGGTTTGACAGATCCAAGACTGGCATTGAGAGAAGAGGTAACCAGAATAGGCAGTGACTTCCAACATGCTGGTTGTTTTCACTTGTTCCCCCATCTCTCCTTCTCTCTCGTTCCCCATCGCTCCCTCTACATATTCATTGCTCCCTCTCTCCATCGCTCTCTCTCTCTCTCTCGTAATTGGACACCAGGCTGCAGTTGAGATGTGCCCTCTAATACAGGTTACTGTGGCGACAGAGCAGCCACTGAGAGGCATGCATATCTATTACATTAGGGGAGCACGGAAGATATTAGGACTGAGACCGTTACCACTGATGGAACACAGTGGTGAACATAACACACACACCACAGGGAGAAGTTATGTAGAGACAATATTAACACACTACAGGGAGAAGAGGAGATGTAGAGACAATATTAACACACGACAGGAAGAAGATATGTAGAGACAATATTAACACACGACAGGAATAATAGGAGATGTAGAGACAATATTAACACACTACAGGGAGAAGAGGAGATGTAGAGACAATATTAACACACTACAGGGAGAAGAGGAGATGTAGAGACAATATTAACACACCACAGGGAGAAGATATGTAGAGACAATATTAACACACGACAGGAATAAGAGGAGATGTAGAGACAATATTAACACACTACAGGGAGAAGAGGAGATGTAGAGACAATATTAACACACTAAAGGGAGAAGAGGAGAAGAATGACAGAGAAAGAGAGGGAGAGAGAGAAAGATATAGTACGCGTGAGAGAACAAGACAGAGTGAGCGAAAGGAAAGAGAGCGAGTGTGTTGTGTGGTTTTGTAGGAGAGATAAACAGGAGGAGTTGAACAGGCGGAGGGGTAATCCTGCATTCAATTTGAGACCAATTAACTGGCCTGAGTGCAGAAACCCACAGGAGGGAATCATGGGCAGAACAAAGCTCTGATCAATAATAATCCTCCCGCCCTCTCCCTCTCCGGTTGGTTAGCTCTGCTCACTTCCACACCTTCCACTGACTTCAGCGTGACAAGACACAGGTCCAGCCCAACAGGTGCCGTGTATGTGTGTGTGAGAGAGAGTGTGTGTAGTGTGCGCAGTGTGTTTGGTTACCTGGGCATCTGTACGAAGAGTGACTTGTTTGACCCAACTTGATCACTCATGAGTGTCGCACAGAGGGTATCAAATCTGTTTCGCTCACCGCACAGAACAGTGATTGTGTGTGTAGGTGTCTGTGTCTGTGTAGGTGTCGGTGTGCGTGGGGGGGGGGGGGGGGGGTGTTATTCTCTGCTGTCCTTAATCCTCCATCCTCATTTGTCTAATTAAACAGAGCCTGCCTAAGTTCCCTAGCCGTTTGTTCCTCACCCCTCCTTCTCCTCTCCTCCCTCCGCTGCTCCCTTCCAATGAGCCAGCCAAAAGCCCCGGCACCATGGCAGAGAGAAAGAGAGGGACAAGAATAGAGAGATAGGTGGACAGAGAGAGCGCATCTCCACTCCTGTTTTGTACTTGTGGTACGGTTCACTCACCATCCGTCATTTTTCAAATGACTGTGATTTCTCTGCTTCATTTCATCCAGTATTCTCTGGGCACAGCGAGACAAGCCCTCACTCCCTCCTTCCTTCCCCTTCTCAGTGGAAACAACACACACAGCCGTTGTCCTGTCAGCACCAGTCCAGGGTAATCGATCTCGTCTGCTTATTATGCCTGACACCACTAGCTTTACCCCACACTAACCACATATAGATGTACCTTTAAAAACCACAGGGGACTGTAGATTACTCTATATGGTCTACTGATTTACTAACTGTGCAGAACAACAACTCCCTTGATCCAAATTGCACAGAAACCAACGGTATGGAACTCTACCGTTAAGGTCAATATTCATCTCTAATACAGCTGAATTCTAATTCCATAGGGGATAAGGAATGAGGGGAAAGATAAGTTATTGCATACTAGGGCCTTATATAAATAGCCAGAGGGGTGAGGAGACTAAGGTGAGATGTTCAGATGGAGCACTGGTTCTCTGAGGACCAGACAGCACACAGACAGCACATGCATTGCTGCACAAACAGTATGAACTACCCCCCCCCACACAATCAATCAAGTATGCACATACACACAGTCAATCAAGTACGCACAATCAAACACGTATGAACACACACACACACACACACACACACACACACACACACACACACACACACACACACACACACACACACACACACACACACACACACACACACACACACACACACACACACACACACACACACACACACACACACACACGGCAGACAGAGCCCGCATTAATATTCTGTTGGTTGATTCACTAGCTCCAGCTGGAGATGTGGAGATGGAGACCGCCTGGGTCCTGGGGATCGATACACATCCAAAGCAGCCAGGCAGAGCAGCCAGGCAGAGCAGCCAGGCAGAGCAGCCAGGCAGAGCAGCCAGGCAGAGCAGCCAGGCAGAGCAGCCAGGCAGAGCAGCCAGGCAGAGCAGCCAGGCAGAGCAGCCAGGGATCATCTGACAGGACCAGCCAGCCAGCCAGGCCTTTTAAATCCCCTATGTCCCTTAGCCTCAGCATCACAGACCCAGGCCTCCACAGAACCACCGTAAACAGAGACACCGCAGCGCACCGAGGCTAATCGGCTACTGCCATACATGATAGTATGACGGGAGCTGCCTGTCCAGCACTATGACCAAGGCTCAATACCATAACGAGATGGCAGAGCTGGGTCTGAGTTACGTACGCAGGTTCACCAATCAGAACTTGAAGGCCTGTGACACAGTGGTAAGAGCACTATCTGTTGACCACAGCGTAGTGTAGTGTGTAGTGTGCATCCTAGCCCCTGAACCTTCACTTTATTTCCCCCGTCCCCTCTACTCCCTCGTTTCCATTGACCCAGATATTCATTCCATTACCCATTACGCACTTGCCGCTATTCGCCGCATTTGCTGCTATTGTTCAGCCATTTTAACCTCTCCCTCCACAGTATGTCTTTTCCATAGCCCTTTCCTTCCACATCCATTCATATATTTAACTTCCCATCCCTCAGTCACCTCTTTTCCCACTCTTTTAGTGCTGAAGAGTGAATGAAGAGCGTGGGGCCCCAGTAGAGAGAGCAGACAGTCCGCGCATCATCGCTCATTTCTGTCAGTCCACCTGCCTTCTCCCCATGCCCCTAGAATAAATACACTTTAAATCACCCTGCACACACTGGCTTTGTCCCGCACTTTATTACTGTCAAATAAGGAGTCCTGGGAATAACCCAGCCAGGGCTGAACCAGCCACTCTCCATACTGTACAGTATATCTAACCTATACTCCGAGCATCTCCCTCAGTCAGTGTGCACACAGCTCTGGACTTTCCCTCTCCTTCTCATTGGCTCAGCCTCCAGGAGGGCAGGTGTTGGGGTCTTTTTCCTCAGGTCAGCCTGTTAGATGACCTTCTCAGGGAGAGGTGTCTGATGCACACACAGCTGCTCTCAAGCCCACAGAGCAGAGCTCCAGCACAGGGGTCAAGAGGACAATCCTAAACCGCTGCATGTTGACACACCCGTTGGGTGTTGAATCCCAAATCTGGGCTTTAAGTGAATCCAAGTTGTCTTTAAATAGCCTTGACCACAACCCGGAGGCTCAACATCCACACAGAATACAAGCATGAATGGGAGAAAGGGAATTCTCCCCCCCCCCCCTTGAAGATTACTCTCTGCAAAGAGAACTATCTGGACTTCTATTCTTCCTCATTCACTCCAGTTAGACATGTATTATTCTAGGTTTACCTCGCCATTTCCCTCTCCTCTGTCAAGGTTTGAGTATTTTCAATGTTTCCAAACCCTTGAGAGAAGTTTACCTTTAACACAAGAAATAAGAGATTTTTTTAATCTCACGGTTTGGTGTCTGAGAGTCCTGCAAAATTGAATGGCGGTTGGGGATTATTGAACAATAAACAAACTGTTTGGAAAGACGGAGGGCTTTCTGACTGTGGTTCTTTTGATTGTACTCCTTGTGGACTGATTGATCTATTCTCTTGCCCCTATAAACGGGGTCCTGTCACAGAGAGGGAGGAGTGAGGGAAGAGTGTTCTTCTCAAAATGACGATTGTATTGTTGCATTTTCCTTTAGTGGATGATTCAAACAGAACAGGATGTAGCTAGATACTCAAATAGATTCTCTGCTTTTTAGGCCTTGCTGTCCTATTCATCGTTGATACCCAGACACACACAGACGATGGATAAAGTAAAAAATAAAAAATGGTGAACAGAACCAAGGCTTTTTAAGAGATGGAATTACTCACTGAGGAAATCTTGCAAATGCTTGAATCCATTTCTCAGCTTTCTGAAAATAACGTCTGTCCTCTAAGCCATTTTGCAATTTTGTCTTTGAAATGGCCTTGTCACCTCCTCGAGACAGCAGGGGAGACGTTAGGCCTAATTCAACTCATCTGTCCTGTTCAGGCAACAAAATTACCTCCCCGAGTCATGCTTTAGCTGGCCTGCTCTTCACTGGCACCAGTCACACCTCGGACCGGACCAACATTGACAGGTCCAAAACACTTCATTATCAAAAGTGTAACGCTGGTTGTCTATCAGTTCAGTTCTCAGGTGTTGAACAATGAGACTGAATGGGCCATGGTTTAATGTCTAGTCTGCCTTGTTCAGGCTGAACTAGGTTGGGTGTAAAGACCACTTCACAGTGCAGGTGTGTACTTACAATTCAGCCATTTTAACCAATTTTCAGGTTAAATAGCTCAGTCTGACATTGATTGTTACTCTGGCTGGCTAAGTGATTTTGCTACATGCGACAATACAAGCCACCACATTCCATAAGTCCTACGGTATAGTTTTGTATTGAGGAATGCGGCTAGCTTCATTAGAGAAATTCTGTCATTGTGTTGAAGCCTTTCTGATGAAGGGGACCTGACTGAGTGACCCAGAACGTGGCAATTCCACCTCTGCCTCCAAGCCACCCAGTCACACAGACGTAGACACAGAACCTTTCCTACAGATCTTTGTTAAGAACTCTATTCTTTCTCCCTCCTCTTCACTGAGCCCTTGAAATATAATCTCGGACGTATAGCTCGGTTCTTTTTCATCAAATCACTTTTATTTTCCCCTAAGGCAGGAGGCTCTTCTCCTCCTCCCTTTCAACCTCCTAACAAAGAGCGCAGCAACAAAGCCCGCCGTTTCTTAGCAAGCAAACCAATAGCCCTCTACCCATCACGCCTTTCTCTAGCAGGAAACGCGCTGTGTCAACATTATCAGGCCGGGCGGTGAGATAACCTCCGGTGAGATGGGCAACAGGGCGATTGTCTGGGCAAACACAGAAGCCAGGCTTCAATTAAACCCCTGGGGCTACAGCCCTGAAAAGGCCTCTCACCCACACACACACACTGACCAACACCACACCACAGCCCCGTCACTCAGACCTGCTACCGCAGCACAGATATTATGACCTCCAAGTAGAGGGGAAGTCTGTATTCAACCCCATTCCCAATACAACAGCTGTCATGGCTGACGGCCCACCCAATCTGCACTATTGCCAGAAAGCCTGTACAAGATGGCTGGCCGACTGTCAACTGTACACAGTATCTGTCCATGTTGGACTTACCCGAGGCGTTCTTCAGGTAGCCGTTGGAGTCCACAGTAGTGTAGCTAACGTACGGTCCAGGCTGGTTCACACCAAACGTCTGCAAGATCAAAACACACACACGCACGCACACGCACGCACACGCACACACACACACACACCATTAGAAACGAACACTCATATTAGTGGATCCATTATCCCTGAAACGACTGATCTCCCACCATTTAATTCTCAACACAGACGCCAAAGTCTTAACACAGACATCTGTCCCCTTCCATGACTCGCCTCAGGAGGTTTTGGCTGTGTGTACAGAGCGTGCGCGAACCCTCCTTGACCTTTCTGAAGCCAATGGGGATCTGGGCGCAAACCCCGGCAGCTCTAAGAAGCTAGAGCTGTCCTCTGGGTGAAATAAAGCACAGGTTCCAGCAGACTGAGAACAGGCTACAGTGAGCCTGACATCACAGCCAGCTCCATCACATCCTCTGCATTATGCAGTCCTCCCCACTGCTCCTGGTAATCCCTCAAAATGCTAATGAACGGCACAATGTGGCGAATCGGAGATTAATTTTTAAACGGTTCGGAAAAGTAAATTAGGCCTATGCTATGTAGCTTTCTCTGTGTCTTCAAGGGAGGACTGGGGAAAGTTTAGGCCTGGACAGAGTGATCGTACATGAAGTTAGGTCGCCTTCTGATTTAGAGCCTATTGTCATCTTCTGGGTGGGTTACCATAGATACCAGTCACCGATGCAGTACCACCTCGGAGCAGATTTCTGAAAGGTCCTTCTCATTGAGGTAGCCATTTACAGATATGTACTGAATTATTATTATTATTTTTTAAACGACAACCGATTTTATTCTCAAATTGTTGCACTCCAAAGCCACATAAACGCTAGACTTCATGATACACAAGTTGCCACTAAAACAGCTTGGGATGAAATCCACTGCCCTAACAAACTGCAGTGTAGCCCTGGACTGAGTCAAGTCTGCTTGGTAAAGGATTTTCACAATTCTTGACCCACCCAACCGTTTCTCCGGGTTTCCTATCTGAGAGAGCACTGACCTCTGTGGACTTCATCAGCTCTACAGTGTACTGTGTACGGTTGGGAATTGCCAGGGACCTCACGATATGATATTATCGCGATACTTTGGTGCCGATAAGAAACACGGAGTGGACAAAACATGAGGAACACCCACTCTTTGTATGACATAGACTGACCAGGTGAATCCAGGTGAAAGCTATGATCCCTTATTGATGTCATCTGTTAAATCCACTTCAATCAGTGTAGATGAAAGGGAAGGAGACAGGTTAAAGAAGGATTTTTAAACCTTGAGACATGGATTGTGCATTTGTGCTATTACGAGGGTGAATGGGCAAGACAAAAGATTTAAGTGCCTTTGAACAGTGTATGGTAGTAGGTGCCAGATTTGAGTGCGTCAAGAATTGCAACGCTGTTGGTTTTTTTCACACTCAACAGTTCAAAGGTACTTAAATCAATGCTCAACAGTTTCCTGTGTATATCAAGAATGTTCCATCACCCAAAGAACCAATCCAACCAACTTGCCACATCTGTGGGAGGCAGCTTCCCTGTGGAAGGCTTTCGACACCTTGTAGAGTCCATGTCCCAATGAATTGAGGCTGTTCTGAGGGAAACAAGGGGTGCAACTAATTATTAGGAAGGTGTTCCTAATTTTTTGTACACTCAGTGCATGTATTGCGATTCACACGATTCCCACAATTCCATATGTATTGCGATTGACACGATTCCCACAGTTCCATATGTATTGCGATTCACACAATTCCATATGTATTGCGATTCACACGGTTCCATATGAATTGCAATTCTCACGATTCTATATGTATTTCGATTCGATACTGTGATTTTTTTGCTATTGGATGTTCAAACGTATTGCTCATCATATGTCTGCTGCAGAGAGACAGAATATAGTTTTGATCAGTCATGGAAGTGTTGAAAACCATTTGGCTCCCTATTTAAAACGAAGTTGGAAAACAAGTTAGGAAGGAAACATACTGGAGTTTTGGTTCAAGTACAGCTAACGAGTGCAAAAATAATATTGCAATATTGTCAAAACGACACATCGTCAAAAAATCATATCCGATTTTTCCCACCCACCACTAGTACTGTGGGGAGACGGTTCTCTCAGCATGCCGCGGGGTGGGGCTCTGAGGAGCAGTATATGACGGAGTGGTCATATGGAGGCTGTATGATCTCTTCATTATGGGCCGATGACGCCTAATGAAGAGAGCTTTCTGTCTGCCTCGGTTTTAACAGCCTAATGAAACGCTATGGCAGGCTGCTAGAGAATGCAGCCGGGCTCCCACACCGACAGACCCTCCCACACCGACAGACCCTCCCACACCGACAGACCCTCCCACACCGACAGACCCTCCAACACCGACAGACCCTCCCACACAGTACAGTATTATACATTGCATGTAGGCCTATAGCTTCATCAGACTGAACAGTTGTACAGTACTGGGATTGGAAATTGAACAAAGGTTCTGTGGAAACTAAAGGGAGGTGGATAGTGATAGACAACGAGACAATAGGCGGGAAGACAGATGGACAGATGGAGAGAAGAGGGTTAGAGTGATGGATGTGAGGGGCTTAAGGAGGAGGAGAGTGGAGAAAACAGCCCAAAGCTCCAGACCATGGGCTCCATCAATCACCCGGCTGAGTCAGGCAATGGTGGGGTGAGTGTGAGCGGACACACAGTGGAGAGGCAAACAACCCAAACAAACACGGCGACAGGACCAGCACCAAGCCTGTCTGTCACTAGCTCTGGGGACATTTCCATTTTTAGTCATTTAGCAGACGCTTTTACAGGACCAAGATGGCCAGTTACAAGATAAGCCTTTTCACTCTCTCAAAAATGATTCTAGAATTTGTATTTTTTTTCATTTCAATATCTCCACGGCGATCTTTTTTTCATTGCGTTACAATGCACACGCAATACACAGAGACACTAGTCTTCTTACCTTGACGTTTCCCGGGCAGTCGTTAGAACAGAGTCCACTGAGCACTGAGGTGGAGAAAAGGAAGACTGATTAGCAAGCAACATGGATTGTATTTGTCCTACACAATCCCATACAGTGTGGGAGTTGTCTGTGACTAACAACACGGCTCGATGAGTTAGACACTGTACGGTTAACGTCAGTTAGGAAAGCCAAGGCTACATTTTTCAAACAGAAATTTGCATTCTGTAGCAGTAATTACCCAAAAGTTTTGGGACACTGTAAAGTCCATGGAGAATAAGAGCACCTCCTCCCAGCTATCCACAGCACGAGGCTAGGAAACACTGTCGCCACCGATAAATCTACGATAATCGAGAAATTCAATAAGCATTTATCTACGGCTGGCAATGCTTTACACCTGGCTACCCCTACCCCGGCCAACAGCTCTGCACCTCCCGCAGTAACTTGCCCAAGCCCACCCCCCATTTGTCCTTCACCCAAATGCAGATAGCTGATGTTCTGAAAGAGCTGCAAAATCTGGATCCCTAAAAATCAGCCCGGCTTGACAATCTGGACCCTCTCTTTCTAAAGTTATCCGCCAAAATTTTTGCAACCCCTATTGCTAGCCTATTCAACCTCTATTTCGTATCGTCTGAGATCCCCAAAGATTGGAAAGCTGCCCCGGTCATCCCCCTCTTCAAAAGGGGGAAACGCTCTAGACCCAAACTGTAAAAGACCTATATCCATCCTGCCCTGCCTTTCTAAAGTCTTCGAAAGCCAAGTTAACAAATAGATAACCAACCATTTCGAATCCCACCGTACCTTCTCCACTATGCAATCTGGTTTCCGAGGTGCACCTCAGATACGCTCAAGGTCCTAAACGATATCATAACCACCATCGATAAAAGACAGTACTGTGCAGCCGTATTCATCGACCTGGCCAAGGCTTTCGACTCTGTTAATCACCACATTCTTATCGGCAGACTCAATAGCCTTGGTTTCTCAAATGACTGCCTCGCCTGGTTCAGCAACTACTTCTCAGACAGAGTTCAGTGTGTCAAATCGGAGGGTCTGTTGTCCGGACCTCTGGCAGTCTCTATGGGGGTACCACAGGGTTCAATTCTCGGGCCGAGTCCTTTCTCTGTATATATCAATGTCGTCGCTCTTGCTGCTGGTGATTCTCTGATCCATCTCTATGCAGACAACAACATTCTGTGTACATCTGGCCCTTCTTTGGACACTGTGTTAACAAACCTCCAAATGAGCTTCAATGCCATACAACACTCCTTCCGTGGCCTCCAACTGCTCTTAAATGCTAGTAAAACTAAATGCATGCTCTTCAAACAATTGCTGCCCGCACCCTCCCGCCCATCTAGCATCACCACTCCGGATGATTCTGACTTAGAATATGTGGACAACTACAATGGTTCCTCCTTTAAAAGTTGCGAGCTTACACCGCGGGACTAAGAGGTACCCAGCGTCATGGCTTCATTGCTCCAGACCACCACAAGGGGGAGGTAGAGCACTCATTATGCATTTGGGACTCTCTGCACACATAGACAACAGCCACCCTCGAAGCATTGTTACCCATCGCTCCACAAAAGCAGAGCAAGGGGAACAGCTAATTTCAGGTCTCAGAGTGAGTGATGTCACCGATTGAAACGCGCACCCCACCGATTGAAATGCGCACCCCACAAACTAGCTAGCCATTTCACACCGGTTACACCCAACTTGAAGAAAATAGACAGACATGCCTATATTTCCCCCCATGGGAAACAATGGGAAGACCGCATAGTTCCAATATTATTTTTGTTGTTGACATTTTGTCGTTTACATTTGAACTATAAAGCAACGTGAGCAGGTCTCATTGCCAACAATAGAGAAGCAGGCATTGTGACGTTGAACAATAAGCTGGGAATAGAACGTTCGGAAGGCAAGTTGGTGCCACGGTGCTCAATAGAACTAATAGGAGCTGGCAGGGTGAAAAATGCACGAAAATAAGGCCTGTTTTTTCACGATTACTTCAAAACAACGGCCTTACCAGCTCTGTTAGGGCAAGTAAAATGGTCAGAGTGGTGTCATTTGTGTCTGGAAGTAGCTAGCCAATGTTAGCTTGGGTGTTTGACTGCCGTTGTAAGGCCAGAATGCTCAAATCAACCCTACTTCTCGACCCGAATGTCCAGTGTGCACTCCGAGAGGGAAACGGTCTGAATTTACAAAACGGACAATTTCTCTCTGAATGGAAACACCAAAATATGAATCAAATTAATTAAGCCACATTTCTTAAAATCAATCCCATATACTATGTTATTACAAAAAAGGTTTTAAATGGTAATGCCAATACGGAATACTATCAAATGCTTCTCAAACATGCCCTCTGGTGGTAAAATTAGCAATAACTTGCAGTAACAGAAGAAATAGCTGAGAATTAAATGACGTGCCACAGAATGCTGCAGCAGCACGCAGGGTGTGCCGCAGTATGACAACTTTTAAAGGAGGAATCATTGTACAAATACCTTGGTGTATGGTTAGACTGTAAACTCTCCTTCCAGACTCAAATTAAGCATCTCAAAGCCAAAATTAAATCTAGAGTCGGCTTCCTATATCGCAACAAAGCCTCCGTCACCCATGCTGCCAAACATACCCTCGTAAAACTGACTATCCTACCGATCCTTGACTTTGGCAATGTCATTTACAAAATAGCCTCCAACACTCTACTTGGATGTAGTCTATCACAGTGCCATCCGTTTTGTCACCAAAGCCCCATATACTACCCACCACTGCGACCTGTATGCTCTTGTTGGCTGGCCCTCGCTACATATTCGCTGCAAAAACCCACCGGCTCCAGATCATCCATAAGTTTTTGCTAGGTAAAGCCCCGCCTTATCTCAGCTCACTGGTCACCATAGCAACACCCACCCGTTGCACGCACTCCAGCAGGTATATTTCACTTTGGCTGCCTTTCCTTCCAGTTCTCTGCTGCCAATGACTGGAACAAATTGCAAAAATCACTGAAGCTGGAGACTTATATCTCCTTCTCTAACTTTAAGCATCAGCTGTCAGAGCAGCTTACCGATCATTGCACCTGTACACAGCCCATCTGTAAATAGCATACCCAACTACCCCATTCCATATTTATTATAATTTTTTGCTCTTTGCACCCCAGTATCACTATTTGCACATCATTATCTACACATCTATCACTCCAGTGTTATGCCAAATTGTAATTATTTTGCCACTAAGGCCTACTTATTGCCTTACCTCCCTAATCTTACTACATTTGCACACACTGTACATATATTTTTCTATTGTGTTATTGACTGTTTATCCCATGCGTAACTCTGCGTTGTTGTTTCTGTCACACTGCTTTGCTTTATCTTGGCCAAGTCGCAGTTGTAAATGAGAACTTGTTCTCAACTGGCCTACCTGTTTAAATAAAAAAAGATTAAATATATATATATATTTTTTTAAATAAAATTGCACTGTAAATAAAAGAGGAAAAAATACCAAGAGAAGAAAAAAAACAAAATGGTAGTAAAATAAACACAGAGAATAAATGAGCTCAATAATAAGCTGCAGGGGGAAGTGTATTTGGGTATTTGTGTGCATATGGAGCAGCAAGGAAAAAAAATCCTGAATTCTTAAATCAGCAATAAGAGGAATTAATATATTAGCATACTAATTGGCTGGCGCTTGTAATTTGCACATTGAAGTTGAGCTGCTGAATACTTCTTTAATTAGGATCTACCATCATGCATCCTGTACTGCTGCTGCACACTGACTGGACTCCTTAATGCAGATAAACAAACAACCCCACTCAAAAGTAAACACATGAAAGTCAATCGTCTTTAGTGCCGCTACTAGGCTTAGTCCCAGAAACCGACCATCACTGTTGGACCGTGTAGCCGTACCGTATGGAACTGAAGGACGTGTTTCGTGTTATCCAATTGGTAGTTACATTCTTGTCACATCGCTGCAACTCCAGTACGGACTTGAGACAGGCGAAGGCAGAGAGCCGTGCGTCCTCCGAAGCGCGATCCTGCCAAGCCACACTGCTTCTTGACACACTGCTCACTGAACCCGGAAGCCAACCGCACCAAGGTGTCAGAGGAAACACCGTACGCCAGGCAACAGTGTTAGCATGCATGCTCCCGGCCCGCCACAGGAGTCGCTAGAGCGCGATGGTACAAGGACAGCCCTGTCGGCCAAACCCTCCCCTAACCCGGACGACGCTGGGCCAAATGTGTGTCGCCTCATGGGTCTCCCGGTCACGGCCGGCTGCAACACAGCCCGGGATCAAACCCGGATCTGTAGTGACGCCAAGCACTGCAAAGCCTTAGACCGCTGCGCCACTCGGGAGTCCCTGAGATGAGGCCCTTTGACCTCCACGTGGAGCAATTCGTTGGGTTCGGGGGCTCACTTCTGTGGTCGATGGGATCGATACTGCCCATGTTGAAAGGTATATGTTCTGCTGCTGCTGATTCCATCGGTTACAGCCCTAATCAGGACATGAGAATGCAGATACCTATCTGATCAAACATTGACCTGGGCCCGGTTTCCCAGGCTACGTTCATTGTTGAAACCATTGAGCTCAATTGTTCTAACGATGAACTTAGCCTTAACATGCTTCTGGGAAACCGGGGCCTGGGATCAGGTCTAACACCTGTCAGCCGTGCACAGAGGACAGAGCAGGTCAATAGATCATTAAACACTGGGCCTCTATACCCAGAAGGGTGTTTCTGTTTGCTCATTGAAAACCATGCGCAATACTGACCCAGTCTCTGCTTGAGTTGAACCGATCTCATATAGCTAAGGCTATCCTCTCCAAATTCATTTTGATTTTTGGAACTTGTATTACTATTCTCACCATGACAAGTTCCCAGAATGCCAAGTTAATTCCAATCCACACTGACCCATGGTGCAGAGGTTGGATTACAAACCCCTTCTCTTTCTAAGTGTTCATAACAAAGATGTGATCCCGAGTCACTCGTGGCCACTATAAAGAGGAGCTCGTGCAACATCTTCTCTGGCTTGTTTAAAGGACTATGGGGACTGTGAGCGTGTGGTGCCGTAAATTGGTTAGTAGAATGGGTAAATCCAATCAATGGCGCTGACATAGAGACTCCGTAAAGTGCCTGACGTAGCCAGTGATGCGTGGCTCGGGGAGAGAGACCGAGACGGGGAGCGTGCCTCGCCGCTGTCCTTCACGAATCACTGGCCATGCGTCTACTGCTCCAGGATGTGGATGCTTCTCTGTGTGCTAGGATAGACAACTCTCTCTCTCTGACTCTCACAGAGCAACCTCCCCCCCTGCCTTCTAAGAACCCGGTCTTACTTCACAGCTCGCTTTTTCTCTTCTGTTGTCATTCATTAAACTCGCACGCAACAGGTAGCAAAGTAAGGGTCACATACAGACCTGGAACCGCTAACACAGTAAGTATTCAGGGTTTATCCAGAAATCCACAACTGTGCCCACAGACGCTGGTCTGCTGCCTCTACTCTGTTGGATAGAGCTATTTGTCAGAGGGAGCTGCGACAAGGGCAATGTCAATGCTGTCGGCAGCTCCCCAGCAGGACTTGCCCACTGACGTGGAGGATGAAATGGTATGTCAGTGTATTCTGCCTGCGTACGCCTGGGCCTGTCTACTAGTGTGTGTTTGTGTTCTTTGTGTGCACAGATGTAGGATCTTAATTTGATCCAGTTTGCTACAGCAGGAAAATAATCCTGCAGCAACAGGAAATGTGAATTATTATGTGGATTATATTTAATGGACATTGTTGTAGGGGTTCCTACATTTTACATTAGGGCAAATCAAGTATGACATTTCTAAGTGGAAATGACAAACTTTAGAAGCCTTTCTAAAACTCAAATTTCACGACACGTTTGCATTCTCAGCAACACAATAGCGATCAAATTAAGATCCTCCATCTGTAAAAAGTGACTGTAGAGAGTGAGTGCCCTCTAACCTATAGTAGAGATAAGGGATTCTATACACTGCAAATGACATCTTCAAGAGGGCTTCACATGATTGTCAACAGACATTCACTGAGGAATTTGGAGAGAAGGCTTTTGGGTTTATTGAATGTCTACGCCTGCGAGGGACCATGCAGCAGAATGAGAACTTCGCTATCTCAGTTGCTGGCTGTCGCCATGAGTTAGGTGGGATTTCTTGTGGTGTTAGGATGTATGTCACACTGCTATCATGCTCGCAATGTTTTAAGAGGTGGCATGTAGCTACGTTGCCGTCAGGCCGGTGCATGGGCTGTAGACTTATCAGACAGACGGGTTGATAAGGGAATGAGGGTCCGGTTCATTGTTCCGCCTCATTGAGCAGAACACCAAGCATGGCTCGGAGGAAATAACATCATGTGCACACGCGCGCACACATGCATGCGGGCACACACACACAATCGCACACACACAATCACACACACACAATCGCACACGCATACACACAGGTGAGGCCAGCTGTCTGAGCTATCTCTGACATCCTAATGAGAGCAGTAGGAGATGCCCTCCCTCTGTTCTTGGCTGCATCAGATTGACCTGAAATCAGACAGCACCATAATTCAGAGCTGCACGGTGCTGTTGATGTGCTCTGAATGAGAATCTATTCCAGGACTGTAGAGTGGAGCTAACAGAACAGCAGGGTACATGCATCAGTGTCTGTAGCTGATCTGGGTTGACAACTGCCTTCCCAAGTCCAACGGTCCAAATCCTCCACCAGTCCCTCCAGATCCTACCCTCTGGGTGCTGTCTGACGGCTCCCACATTTTAAATCGGCTTCGTATCATCACCATAAAAAAAAAATCCATAGGGAACCATGGAAACCAAGCCAACGTCACAAGAAAAGAAGAGCCACTCCAAGCTGTCAGATGACGTCACACGGAGCTGGGCTGGCTGCCTCTTGACAGGGGGAAGACACGTCATGTCACCACGCCATGCCAGTGGCTACAAATTTCAATCAATGAGCAATCTTACACTGACAGCTGAGCAGTCCAAGGTGCTGCTTTCCTTTTCCTCAAGGCCTAATCTGGGCTGGTGCTGACCCTAGGCTTCTTGTCTGCCAGACAGGCAGTGACACACGTTTTACATTGACATTTTAGTCATTTAGCAGACTCTCTTTTCCTGAGCGACTTACAGGAGCAATTAGGGTGAAGTGCCTTGCTCAAGGGCACAGGCAGATTTTTCACCTAGTCGGGTCAGGGATTTGAACCAGCGACCTTTTCTTTCACTGGCCTAACGCTCTTAACTGGTAGGCTACCTGCCGCCACACACACACAATCATAACGCATGCACGCACGCACAGTCTTTCTATCCACTGCTCATTTATAGTTGAGTAATCCATGAAGGAAGAGTGAGTGTGTGTGTGTGTGTGTGTGCATAATGTCAATCTCCTCCAAGACGGTTTTGAAGTCTAGTTATCTGTCATGTCGGACTGATCTAATGGTAAGTCATGGTCATACCTCGCCTGCTGCTCTGACATCATTCAACCACCTTTGTTTGAGGCTTATTTGAAGGACACGCTTTAGCTGTCAATCATCTGCAGGCTGCAGACGTGAAATGAAATATTCCATCTGTACTCCCGGAGATGTATTATATTTGAGGGTGGTGGAGTAGACAGAAGACCTTTAAGACCAAAGTGAACGGATGACTACTGGACATGGGAGAATAGTTTACTTCAGCAAAATGATAGCACTGGAAGTAGTTGTGTCAGATTGACAGCTATTGGAGAGGGGAAACACAGTAATCAATATATTTTTATACAATATCCTTGTTTTCCAAATCTTCTTCTCACATTTGATATTTGCCTATTTGAGCCCTTCACACATGTGCTGCCTATCTCAGTTTAATTCTGTATACTTTAATTCACCACTCGACATTACACACCAAATGCAGGATTAACCAATAAACCAGCAGAGAAACCTCCAGAAAAATGGACTTGTGACTTGAAATTCCAAAAGAGAGCGAAGAGCAATGTCTCTATGAAAGCTCCCTCATCTGTTGAGCTGAATTAAAATGTGAGCGAGGGCGGATACTTCCTGACTGACAGCTTGGCAGAGGCGGAGAGGGAAAGGGAAAGGAGGATGTGTACTGGACTAAACAAAGCCTGCAGATGTTCCTCAATGCAGCGAATCTGCATCTCAACTCGAGAGGAGGAGAACGTAAATCAGCTCACATTGTTCTGGTCGGTCCGTCACTCACACGCACGCACCCACCGACACACACAACATCTCTGCAACCCCTTTCTAATGTTTCCACTTTGACTCTCAATGTCTCTTGTCTTTTTATGAATCACCTGGTAGATCAGGGGGATTTGACTGCTGAACTCAGATAGTTCAGTGTAGGAAATACCTGTAACATTGTAAGAGCAGTGCCACACTGCCTATTTCTTCAGTTAAAACAGATCTCTGACTCTCTGTGATAGACGGATCCTGGTCTCCCCTAACGGCTGAGAATCATCTTCCCTGGGTCCCGGTGTGACGCTCAGCTACCTGATTAACTCCCCTAATTGAAGGGCCAGTTTGAGTTAACACTGGCCTCAATGAGGCAGTAATTAG
The DNA here is from genome assembly GCF_036934945.1 of Oncorhynchus masou masou. Taxonomy (NCBI): domain Eukaryota; kingdom Metazoa; phylum Chordata; class Actinopteri; order Salmoniformes; family Salmonidae; genus Oncorhynchus; species Oncorhynchus masou. Next base: position 40,915,940 of record NC_088213.1, read on the forward strand.
AGGCAGTTTTATAGGCCAGGGGTCAAAAACTTTTCTTGCCATCAAACTTTTCTTGCCCAGGGACCCCCATTGTGCGTTTGCCCAAAATCATCAGGTGAATGATAATTGCAAAGGAGAAGTAATCTACATTTGAAAATGAATAGATTTGGAAAATGTTTTTTCATTATTATAATTGGGAAGCTTACACTGTAACATTGTAGCCTATTAGATAGAAAGGTACAGTAACTCCAAACACATTTTCACTAAGAGCAGCTGTCTCGCTGGTTACACAAATTGGCCCAGCGCCGCCTGAGTTAGGGGAGGATTTGGCTTTACTTGGCTCACCGTGCACTGGCGACTCCTTGTGTCAACTGTGTTTATTTTCAGCGAACTTAACATGTGTAAATATTTGTATGAAGATACCAAGATTCAACAACTGAGACATAAACTGAACAAGTTCCACAGACATGTGACTAACAGAAATGGAATAATGTGTCCCTGAACAAAGGGTTGAGGTCAAAATCAAAAGTAACAGTAAGTATTTGGTGTGGCCACCAGCTGCCTTAAGTACTGCCGTGCATCTCCTGATCATGGACTGCACCAGATTTGCCAGTTCTTGCTGTGAGATGTTTCCCCACTCTTCCACCAAGGCACCTGCAAGTTCCCGGACATTTCTGGTTGGAATGGCCCTAACCCTCACCCTCCGATCCAACAGGTCCCAGACGTGCTCAAAGTGATTGAGATCCGGGCTCTTCGCTGGCCATGGCAGAATACTGACATTCCTGTCTTGTAGGAAATCACGCACAGAATAAGCAGTATGGCTGGTGGCATTGTCATGCTGTGGAGGGTCATGTCAGAATGAGCCTGCAGGAAGGGTACCACATGAAGGAGGAGGATGTCTTTCCTGTAACGCACAGTATTGAGATTGCCTGCAATGACAACAAGCTCTGTCCAATGATGCTGTGACACACCGCCCCAGACCATGACGGACCCTCCACCTCCAAATCGATCCCGCTCCAGAGTACAGGCCTCGGTATAATGCTCATTCCTTCGACCATAAATGCGAATCTGACCATCACCCCTGGTGAAAAAAAACCATGACTCGTCAGTGAAGAGCACTTTTTGCCAGTCCTGTCTGGTCCAGCGACGGCGGGTTTATTCCCATAGGCGACGTTGTTGCCGGTGATGTCTGGTGAGGACCTGCCTTACAACAGCCCTACAAGCCCTCAGTCCAGCCTCTCTCAGCTTACTGCAGACAGTCCGAGCACTGATGGAGGGATTGTGCATTCCTGGTGTCACTCGGGCAGTTGTTGTTGCCATCCTGTACCTGTCCCGCAGGTGTGATGTTCGGATGTACCGATCCTGTGCAGGTGTTGTTACACGTGGTCTGCCACTTTGAGGACGATCAGCTGTCCATCCTGTCTCCCTGTAGCGCTGTCTTAGTACGGACATTGCAATTTATTGCCCTGGCCACATCTGCAGTCCTCATGCCTCCTTGCAGCATGCCTAAGGCATGTTCATGCAGATGAGCAGGGACCCTGGGCATCTTTCTTTTGGTGTTTTCCAGAGTCAGTATAAAGGACTCTTTAGTGTCCTACGTTTTCATAACTGTGACCTTAATTGCCTACCGTCTATAAGCTGTCAGTGTCTTAACGACCGTTCCACAAGTGCATGTTCATTAATTGTTAATTGTTCATTGAACAAGTGTGGGAAACAGTGTTAAAACCCTTTACAATGAAGATCTGTGAAAGTACTTGGATTTCTACGAATTATCTTTGAAAGACAGGGTCCTGAAAAATGGACGTTCACACACACACACACACACACACACACACACACACACACACACACACACACACACACACACACACACACACACACACACACACAAAATGTTAACACATATGAAAACTGTTGTTCTGATTAAAGAAGCAATAAAACTGGCCTTCTTTAGACTAGATGAGTATCTGGAGCATTTGGCTACCTGCCAGGGAGGTTAACCCACTGTTCCTAGGCCGTCATTGTAAATAAGAATTTGTTCTTAACTGACTTGCCTAGTTAAATAGAGGTGAAATACATTTTTAAAAATCTGCATTTGTGGGTTCAATTACAGGCTCAAAATGGCCAGAAACAAAGTACTTTCTTCTGAAACTCGTCAGTCTATTCTTGTTCTGAGAAATGAAGGCTATTCCATGCGAGAAATTGCCAAGTAGCAGAAGATCTGGAACAACGCTGTGTACTACTCCCTTCACAGAACAGTGCAAACTGTCTATAACCAGAATAGAAAGAGGAGTGGGAGGCCCCGGTGCACAACTGAGCAAGAGAACAAGTACATTAGAGTGTCTAGTTTGAGAAACAGACCTCAACTGGCAGCTTCATTAAATAGTACCCACAAAACACCAGTCTCAACATCAACAGTGAAGAGGCGACTCCGGGATGCTGGCCTTCCAGGCAGAGTTGCAAAGAAAAAGACATATCTCAGACTGGCCAATAAAAAGAAAATATTAAGATGGGCAAACCAGTAGACCAGTGACCTGCAAAGCACCGGGCACTGGCACGTTAACCATAATAGCACCGGAACCTCAGAAACCAGAGGCGGGCGCCGTTTGAAGAGGAGCTTAAATAGATCAATCCTGGGCACCGAATACAGAAATGAGCCGCGTCTCTGGGTCCCACCCTGGGCCATATCTTATAATTTCATCCCGCGAGTGACCCAGACTTAAAGTCAATACCACAGCGAGGCCGCTCGATAAGAGCTCAGGGGATCTGAAGCCGGCGGAAAACAGCCGCGGACACCAGGGGGGCCGACACACCAACAAGGGGAGGAGGGTGGGGTTGCTCGGGTCTGAGCCTTGTCAAAAAACACCATATGGACTGGCAGCAACAAAACCCCATCCATTATTGATTGCATGTTGGTAGAATCCCAGAAACTGTCCTCCTGAATGGACTTCCATTAGGCCAGATCACCTGCTCCTCTTCCATCAATGTCCACCTTCTTCAATGTTCAACACTGACAAGTCTGTCAATCAATACCAACCTTAAATTCCTTCACATGTTCCCGTTCCTCCCTCTCTAACCCTGACACCGTCCCTCTGTTCACCACAACAACACAGTCAGACTGTGAGTGAACCCCGCGCCCATCTTCCCTCTGCACCCCAAACACAGTTTACCTACCCGTAATCCTTCTTAAACACCTCCGACCATTACTACGTTCACAGGCTTTCTTCCTGCTGAGGGCTGGGCGGGATGGAAGACGCGGCTCGAGTTTCAAACAGTCACAGCCGAACTGCGAGACAGCAGAGTTTGCTCTGCATGCCCACTAGTGTGTTACTGTGACATCAAGACGGGGTTGTAAAGGGGAGGATATCCACGCTGCGCTGAGCGCTCTAGCAGACGGGAGGAGTACGTTAGAGCAATAGGCGGACGGGGCTCGTCTCTCTGGGTTCACGGCGTGCGTCGTCAAGAGGCGCGCGAGCATGCACAACGCAGCGGGTCACTTGACGTGTACTGTACGCCACAGCAGGAGAAAGAGGGCACATGGCAGCCTGGGAGCAGTTTGAGATTCATAGTTAATTACCAGAGTGCTTTCTCCATCTCCGGGCCACTTGACAACTTCAGCACACTCCTTATCTATCAGTGCTTTACTGAAGAGAAACAACCAACAGCTCAGAAAAGAGAAGTGGAAAAATCCTCCTGGGGTCAGTCGTGTGAGTTGAGGGATGTATGTGTATGTATGTGTACGTGTGCAAGTCTCTGTGTCTGGGCCTGATGTTATAGGCAGAGGAGCAGTCATAGCTCCAAATAAAAGCCCACCAGTGGGGCTATGAGGGAGAGAAGGGACGAGAGAATGAAGGAGAAGAAAATAAGTGCTTTTCCTTTAATTAAAACTCAGCAGGCAGGATTAAAATGGCATGAAAGTAGCTTTTTAGGGGACAATTTTCCGTTTTCCAAAAATGTCAGCTTCCCAAATGTCCGCCATCACTACAGGCACACTGCTACTTTTTCTTATAGGCTGGGGAGGGGAGCCACACAGAGGAATGGAGGTGAGTTCAGTTAAAACACCCAAAGGATGCTGGGAGATGCATGCCCTGCAGTCATTCGTGTTTGTATCGATGCGTGTGCTGTTGTCTAATGCAAACTAATAGGGATGTAGCCTGCAGTCAACGGAGCGTATACACCGCTGACGACTCTTGTCTCAGGGAACGAGGACGTCCTTGTGATATCCTGAAAACAGTCCGATAGAAAAAAAAAACTCCTGGGCTCTTCTTCGCCCCCCTTATGTTGAGAGGAGTGCATAAAAAAAAAAACTTTTATGCAGTGGGGAAAAGGGGAGATTCACATTAAAATGTTCAAACAGAACTGTCGAGTCTAAACATAACTGGAGAGAAACAAAGGCATGCACACAGAAAAGGAATACGGTGCATGCATACAAATGTGGATGTTCACAAACATGGACTCATGCGCGCGGGCACACACACACACACACACACACGCTAACTGCAGAAGGTGAAAAGTTCCGACTCACCAATCACTTTGACGAAGTACGCGTCGGCTTCAAAGTTGTTCTTCAAAGCGTGGATGGCGAAGCCCTCTTTCCCCTCCTCTTTGCTGAGCACGATCATATCCAATATTCCCTGCAAATGAGAAATGGTAATACATGACGGACAAAAGGAAACGGGGGCAAAGCTTCCTTTGACGGTCTCTTCTGATGTACCACTTCATCCTTGTTATAAACGGAGGACAAATCCTCCATTACAGCAGTTATCTGCACTTCTCTCACACGCTCTCTGTCAGGGAATTACAGAGAAAATGAGCCAACTCCCAGAGACAGGAGATGGATACCTACTCCCTCCACTGAAACAAGGAGACAGGGTATACCGCTCTAAAACACACGTCATAAATAAATCCCACAGCCAAAACAAACACATTGATTATGTAAACTCTAAGAAGGCAAGGCCGTCTTGAACGCGGCAATGAAGGAGAGGGATTCCAGAAGGCAGGCAGTGACGGAGTGAAGTCAGAGCGAGACAGCGCTCTCTGGGAGAAGGATGGGGACGGAGGAGTGGAGGAAAACTTTTGACTAAATAAGCTGTCCAGATGGTGAATCTTGGGCAGGATGAAAGTTACGTGTGTGTTTAAAGATTTTAAAAAAGACAACCAGATTTGAGATGCAGCCGAGCCCCTCTCCAAATCTCCTGAAGAGCTGTTGGGGCCCCAACCTGTCTTATCTACACATCTCGTCCGCACACATCTCATCTCAGAGGGGGGCTGTGCTGTGAGCTGATTAGGCTCCTAGGGGGACAATGACCGTGCTCCGTCTGTCAGGCCCTGTTGCTACACTGTGCCAGGGCCGGGCTGGCATCCTGCGCTAGTCGTGCCCTGCAGAGACATGCTCGTCTTGGCACACCCTTCCGTCGGCCCAGAGTGGGATTAGGAGAGAGATGCTGCTCTAATCTGCAGGCCAGCGTGGGAGAGAGTGCCTCATGAGCGTGCCATTTCCAGCCTTGGCTGAAGCCTCTCAGGGAGACTGTTGTCAAAAGAGGATCCAAGGCCACCCACAAACAGGACAATTAACAAGACTAACCATACTGGAAGACGCATTGAAAAGAGCCAATTCTTGCAGACATAATGAAAAACACTCCCAATGGATTTCTGTGCCATTCAAATTTGGAATTTGTGGGGGTTGTCATACAAATTGAAACAAAATCCTACTAAACTCTGCTCTGCGATGATATAAATGAGACAAACTTGACTGTCAGGGTGATCTAACCTGCCCTATCCACAGCTGCAGGTGGGATCTAGACTACAAGACAGAGAAGAAAAACAGCTATCCTAAAGTGATTGACAATGGCCAGCCCGCCAGTCACAACTGGGGAAGTAACAACTCCGCTGCTGGTTAATGATGAGACGCGAGAGCCCGAGGTCACCAGTGGTCTTCCTTTAAAAATAAAAAACAGCAGAGCTGTTGGTTGTGTGACAGCGTCAAGGCGTGAAGAGGGAAGCCTGGGCTAATTCGAGAGAAAGAGAGCGAGAGAGAGGAGGAGAGGTTGAGAGGAAAGAGGAATAGAGGGATGTGCTCACATCCTCATAGATGTCGAAGAAGGTGGCCACGGCGGCCCCAGGGATGGCCCCCAGGTCAGACTGGTCCCAGTGGACACGAAACATGCGGCCCACATCCTTACAGCTGGCGTTGTCACACGGAACATTCTCCAGGAGGAAGGCCTGCTGACCACTACAACAGAGGAGAGAGGGGGAGAGTTGCCGTTAAGGACTGTACAAACACATCCTGTGTTAAATCGATGGATACTGTACACACACGGAAAGGAACACAGACAAGGTCAGACAAAACAACAGAGGAAAGTTGTCGTCGAAAGAGGCTTCAACATAAGTGATCAGAGCTGAAAATTGACTAGAGCATGGTTGTCAAACTCATTTTGCCCCAGGGGCCGCATTTTGTCTTCACCGAGGTCTGGAGTGCCACACTGAAAAATTGGTTATATTTCCTCGCCGTCAAAATTTGCTAAAATTAGTCCTCTAGCCATACTTTTGGGATTTTTTATATTCCCCCTACTGCCTTCCATTTGTGATTTTAAGCGAGCTGGACACAGTAAAGAAACTGCATGCATGTAGGTCCATTATCATTCCTACACAGTTCCCATTTGGGTTTAGTCATTTTAAAAGTATATCGAGTTTGTTTCCCCCCACAATTTTTACAAATGTAATTGTATTTCATTTGTTTATTCAAATGTTTTACTCAAACCACCCGCGGGCCCGGATTGGGCTGTACGTCTGACTCCCCTGGACAATGTATCCTCTGCGACAACTTACACACAGAAGATATCGCTGTGTATCGACTATAAAACACGCTCATCAATTAGTGAAGCAATACCCAAATGAAAACACAAGTGCGGTAAAAAAAATGTAGAATTATACAGAAAACAGAGAAGGGGAGCAACGACACAACAGAGAGACCTGGGCAGAAAATACTCAGCTAATAGGCAATTAGTAGCACTGTACAATTACGTCGGAGATACAAACATGAGACTTATTTCAATCCATTTGAATGGAGGGGGGGGGGTATTAGAACTCCAGACTGTATTGAATAGGGAGATATTTTGGTTGCAGAGCTTTCATTCCCACACCATTATCCAACATTTGTAAGAAGTGTGTTTTTTTCCCTTTCTTCTTTCCTGTACCCATTTTCTGTCGAGACGGTTACCCGTGTATACGGAGTGATCAGGAGTGTCGAAATGGAGCAAGCCTAAAAATAGAATCAGCATGAAAATGTTCTCATTTTCCGCCTGTCTTTTCCTTCCATTCTCTCTCCCCCTCTCCGTCTTGAGCATTGAAGGGAGCAAACCAGCGGCTATGAGGCTGATAGAAACTCTCACCCTCGAGGACGGCTTGGCAGTGTTGTGTGTGTGTGTGTGTGTGTGTTTGTGTTGAGAGACAAGGTATGAGTGAGAATGTGTTTCCACCTTTGTGTGTCGCAGAAATACTGAGAAATGTGACACCGCAACGAGGTTCCATTGGTATGCTCAACACAGAGCCTAGCGAGATGGAGAGAGATCAACAAACTTGGAGATGGAAGACAGTCTCCCACTCCGACACACACACACACACCAAAGCATGTCCTTCCACATTATGAAGCCAGAGGACAAACTCACACATTCCCTATATGCCCAGTCTCTCTCTACTCCCACCAGGACACACGTCTCTATATTAATTTTAGCAGAACAAAAAAGCACAGCTTCTATCAGACTGGGAGGACCTTGAGACCAAGCTGCTGAAATAACAACCTGCTGTACTTCCAGTACGGAGTCTTCGTCTACCAGCCACTTCAGAAGGGATTGGAAGGATAGGTGAAATTACACATGTAGTGAAGGTTTGCTTTTGACTTTTCTTGTCAGTCAATATGGCCATTTGCATTTTCCTCTCCAACACACACCATTAGCCTTGAAATTGTTAGAATAACCATCCAGAACTTTGTATTAACATCAGATGTTAACTAAAAGAAGTCTGAGCAACACAAGGCACTGTCTGGACACAGATTGAAGTCACAAATTGGTCATCAAACTGTTCACTTGAATGATTGACCCGTCATAAAGGCTTTGATGTGCCAAATTCATTAGGGCGTATGGTGTCACTCCCAATGTGTGGCATGACTAGGTCTAACTAATGCCACTCTGGAGTGACACCACACGCCCTAATGAATTTGGCACATCAAAGCCTTTATGACGGGTCTATCATTCAAATGAACAGTTTGATGCATTACCGTACATCTGAATGGCCATGTTCTGTGCAGCTCACAGAATCTCACGCCTGATACAGGGTTAGAAATGTGGTTGAGGACCTTTTGGCTGTAAAAGCCTAACACAAAAAGGGTATTTTTCCCTTATTCCAAATCGGATAAGGCAGACAACGGTCTGGAATTGTCCCCTGTGGATGCCCCCAGTGGCCAGCCTTCAGGGGTGGGCACAGAGACCTGCAGAGAGGACTGTTACTACACACACACTCATGTGGACAAGCATCCTTCCACAGCTAACCAAATACACACACTGTGTCCTGTTGGAGACAAGGATTTCTTCTAGCTACCAAGTGGTTAACCACATCAAGCCCAACACCTCCTAGAACAGCATCCTGGGTAAATACAATTCAGCACTCTTGTCAGAAAGAGATTTCCTTGGGAGGACACTCAATCAGGAATATCTATTTGCAATTGGATGAAAGTTCTAAGATTCTGTCTTTGATCGTATCTTCACCCCATAATCAGCCCCACGTCTCAATCGAACTGATGCCTGTGCTTATCGATCTCCTCTGTACAGCTAACGATAGCGTGTGTTGCATCAGGAGAGTGATGCTGGCCTTTAAAGAGTTTCAGGCTGAACGCTAGCGAGAGCACCCATTGTTATTTAACGCTGTGTGGGTGGGTGTGTGTTCTCGCTCTGGGCCTTTGTGTCTTCTGAAGAGCCTGTCTTGCTCCACAGGAGATGTGATGGCTGTGATGAGCACATGGTCAGGAGAGGTGCCAGCGCCACTGATAAAGGGCAATAGCCTGAGTGCATTGCAAATCATCGAGGTAGGATACACTAGAGAGAGTGTACACACACACACACACACCTAGATTCTAGAGCATCCAAGTCTTGTCTGTATGGCAAACAGAGCAGAACATATGTTCACACCCAACGAGTCAGTTCCAAAATCTCACTCAGAAACACACACACACACACACACACACACACACACACACACACACACACACACACACACACACACACACACACACACACACACACACACACACACACACACACACACACACACACACACACACACACACACAGAGAGAGGTAAACAGACTGAGATGCAGTACACAAGTCTTGCTCTCTACCAAGTTCCATTTTTTACCGCAGCAGAATAATTCAACTGCAGTCACACTTGTACGAGCTGCACCAAATTGAATGTGCTTCTCAACCCTACACAATTACTTACGGTCACAGAAATTCAATAGTATTACGCCCTATAGACCAGGGTTTTCCAAACTCGGTCCTGCCCTGGGTGTACAGTGCATTCGGAAAGTATTCACACCCGTTCCCTTTTTCCACATTCTGTTACGTTACAGCCTTATTCTAACCTGTATTAAATAAAATACAGAAATCCTCAATCTACCCAAAATACACACAATGCAAAAACTGGTTTTTAAAAATGTTTGCAAAAAAAAACACCAAAAAAAGCATCCGGTTCTCATTGATCATCCTTGAGATGTTTCTACAACTTGATTGGAGTCCACCTGTGGTAAATTCAATTGACTGGACATGATTTAGAAACATTTCAGCAGCATTGAAGGTCACCAAGAACACAGTGGCATCCATCATTTTTAAATGGAATAAGTTTGGAAAAACCAAGACTCTTTATAGAGCTGACCAATCGGGGGAGAAGGACCTTGGTCATGGAGGTGACCAAGAACCCGATGGTCACACTGAAAGAGCTCCAGTGTTCCTCTGTGGAGATGGGAGAACCTTGCAGAAGGACAACCATCTCTGCAGCACTCCACCAATCAGGCCAAGCATGGAGGTGGCAGCATCATGCTGTGGGGATGTTTTTCAGCTGCAGGGACTGGGAGACTAGTCAGGATCGAGGGAAATCCAAAGTACAGAGAAATCCTTGAAGAAAACCTGCTCAAAAACACTCAGGACCTCAGACTGGGGCAAAGGTTCACCTTACAACAGGACAACGGCCCTAAGCACACAGCCAAGACAATGCAGGAGTGGCTTCGGGACAAATCTCTGACTGTCCTTGAGAGGCCCAGCCAGGAAGGATGTCTGGCATGATTTTTTTAAACATTTGTATCACAAACCATTTCTGAGAAAAAATAATGATGAAAGTGGGCATTTTAGGCCAGTTTTAGTAGACCTATCCATTCCTCATGTAAGACCCTACGATCTGTAAACTGTACACGATACAGACAACACCTTGCTGTTATTATACTCCTTATAGTGAGCTCTAACATATGGAGTATGTCTACATTCTGAAATACACATTTTCCCGTTCATTTATTCAATTTTAAAACTATGAATATTCATATCTCAAAAGTACTTATCCCAAAAAGATTTTCCGCCGACGCTGAAAATCGGCCATATAAGGCAATAAATACCCTCTCAGCACAGAGCCTACTTCTGCAATGAGACTGACAGTGAACAATGAAATCACACAAGAAACAACTGGAGACTGCAGACAGACCCTCTGAGTAATAGAAAGCCTGAACATCAAAACCCATTTCACCACTCAGCACAGCAGTGTTCGACCGAGGGAAGAAGCATTTTAGCTGTCATCAGCCCCCTGCAGCGGTGGACTGTGGACGTGGAAAGATCCAGACAAATCAATGAAATGCACAGAATCCATATTAAAGATGTCTCAGATCCACTCTCATTAGCAGGAACAAACAGATAGGAGATCAGGAAACCGTTTTTTTTAGAGAGATGTGTTACTCTTCGACTGTGTGTGTCTATGTGAGCTCAAGGGCTCAGCACTGGGCCTGTTATTTCGGACACAGAGCCCCCGTCCCATCCAATGCGGGTGCGAGTCCTGACCGGGGACCTGCCGTGCCAAAGCACTCTCAGGCTCCTCACTAATTGGCCACTGTGGACGCTCTGAGAGGGCAGACTGACAGGGTGCCTGTTGCCTGACCTCTCTCTCCTCCTTTTCCTCTCCTCCATCCACCAGCCAGCCCAGCCTGTCTGGAGAGGACACCCATCCCAGGGGGTTTACCAGCCTAGACAGTCGTTCACCTCCTCCTCCCCCTCCCGCCCGAGGAAGAGAACTCACTGGTCATTGAAACTCAGCAAGACCAACTACTTAGGCCATAGAATGTGTGTGTGAGAGGGGGGGAAACAGAAAGAGAGAGAGACACAGAGAGCAAACAAGAGATATAGGCAGGAGGGTGCGGTTTTAGAGGGAGCTGGGGGATCCATAGGGGCTGAAAGTGACAGAATGACAGTGTGAGGCTTCAGTTCCTTCCTGTCTGTCCATCCCACTAAGGGTGCTTCAAAGGGAGAGAGATGGAGAGACAGAGATAGAATGTGAGTGAGACAAGAGGAAGAGAGAAGACAAGCCCTTCATAATGACATACTATTCAGCCCTTGCCCATTCTACCCGTAACACATTCAGTGCCCGTCCTTTCCCTACCCTGGCCAGCCTCCAGCCTCAGCCCCCTCCTTCTGTTCCTCTCTCTGCTACTCCCTGAGCACCGTGCCCTCTGATCTTCAGCCTGTGTTTATTCATCTAAAAAAGGACACTGGCCCATTTAAAGAGGACAATACACCACAAACCACATTCAGATTCTTTGTTTGAGAGCATGCCCTTTTTCTGAGTGTGCCTAAATCTTAAAATCTACAGTAGAGAAATAAGATTACAAAACATGAAAGGGTCATTCGATTGTTGTTAGGATGAGAGATGTGAGCAAGCATGATCTCTCCTTCGTATGTAGCAAAAACACCTTTCAGTCGACCAAAGGGCAACAGGCATTATCTGTCAGAGTCATAGACTGTATATTATAGTCTGAGTGCTGGTCTACTGAGACGAGACTCGCCCTGTCATTCGACCAGGTTAGGGGCACAACATCACACATGTTAACATACGTGCGCCACCTCTTTCTAGGAAGGCAAGTGTCTATGACAAGGTAACATTACATTTCCACCTCTTCCCGTGAACTTAAACCAAAGCAACATTCATAACCTCTCCCCCACTGGCTCAGACAGACATCCCTCCTCTCTTTTCAAGGTCAGTTAAAGAGAAGCTACGGTGCTGTTGGTGTCACAATAACACACTTCTGTTCACAGGACTCAGGGATTTATGGGTCCATGATAATGTAATGACATGTACAATATATCTCTTTTAAAGAGGTATCAGCTAGTTGTGGCTAAGCCTAACTGACAAAAAAACAACTCTGCTTTCCTAGGCTTGCTACCCACGTAAGTGATTTAATGGCATTGCCTAGCAACACAGTGTCTGGCTGTGGAGGACTCAGTAGGGGTGCATACAAATGGAACACCACAAAGAGCCACGGCTCAGTGTGTGTGGATATAGTACTAGTGGAATGGAAGGTCAGTGTGTGTGGATATAGTACTAGTGTAATGGAAGGTCAGTGTGTGGATAAAGTACCAGTGGAATGAAAGGTCAGTCTATGTGTGGATACAGTACTAGTGGAATGGAAGGTCAGTGTGTGTGTGGATAAAGTACTAGTGGAGTTGAAGGTCAGTGTGTGGATATAGTACTAGTAGAATGTAAGGGCAGTCTGTGGATATAGTACTAGTGGAATGGAAGGTCAGTGTGTGGATATAGTACTAGTAGAATGTAAGGGCAGTGTGTGGATAAAGTACTAGAGGAATGGAAGGTCAGTGTGTGGATATAGTACTAGTACGAATGTAAGGGCAGTGTGTGGATAAAGTACTAGTGGAATGGAAGGTCAGTGTGTGGATATAGTACTAGTGGAATGGAAGGTCAGTGTGTGGATATATTACGAGAGGAATAGAAGGTCAGTGTGTGTGGAATGGAAGGTCAGTGTGTGGATATAGTATGAGAGGAATGGAAGGTCAGTGTGTGTGTGTGGATAAAGTACTAGAGAAATGGAAGGTCAGTCCATGTGTGGATATAGTACTAGTGGAATGGAAGGTCAGTGTGTGTGTGGATAAAGTACTAGTGGAATGGAAGGTCAGTGTGTGGATATAGTACTAGTGGAATGGAATGTCAGTGTGTGGATATAGTACTGGAGGAATGGAAGGTCAGTGTGTGTGGATATAGTACTAGTGTAATGGAAGGTCAGTGTGTGTGGATATAGTACTAATGGAATGGAAGGTCAGTGTGTGTGGATATAGTACTAGTGTAATGGAAGGTCAGTGTGTGTGTGTGTGTGTGTATATAGTACTAGTGGAATGGAAGGTCAGTGTGTGTGTGGATATAGAACTAGTGGAATGGAAGGTCAGTGTGTGGATATAGTACTAGTGGAATGGAAGGTCAGCGGGTGGATATAGTACTGAAGGAACGGAAGGTCAGTGTGTGTGTGGATATAGTACTAGTGGAGTTGAAGGTCAGTGTGTGGATATAGTACTAGTAGAATGTAAGGGCAGTCTGTGGATATAGTACTAGTGGAATGGAAGGTCAGTGTGTGGATATAGTACTAGTAGAATGTAAGGGCAGTGTGTGGATATAGTACTAATTGAATGGAAGGTCAGTGTGTGGATATAGTACTAGTAGAATGTAAGGGCAGTGTGTGGATAAAGTACTAGAGGAATGGAAGGTCAGTGTGTGGATATAGTACTAGTACGAACGTAAGGGCAGTGTGTGGATAAAGTACTAGTGGAATGGAAGGTCAGTGTGTGGATATAGTACTAGTGGAATGGAAGGTCAGTGTGTGGATATAGTACGAGAGGAATAGAAGGTCAGTGTGTGTGGAATGGAAGGTCAGTGTGTGGATATAGTATGAGAGGAATGGAAGGTCAGTGTGTGTGTGTGGATAAAGTACTAGAGAAATGGAAGGTCAGTCCATGTGTGGATATAGTACTAGTGGAATGGAAGGTCAGTGTGTGTGTGGATAAAGTACTAGTGGAATGGAAGGTCAGTGTGTGGATATAGTACTAGTGGAATGGAATGTCAGTGTGTGGATATAGTACTGGAGGAATGGAAGGTCAGTGTGTGTGGATATAGTACTAGTGTAATGGAAGGTCAGTGTGTGTGGATATAGTACTAATGGAATGGAAGGTCAGCGGGTGGATATAGTACTGAAGGAACGGAAGGTCAGTGTGTGTGTGGATATAGTACTAGTGGAGTTGAAGGTCAGTGTGTGGATATAGTACTAGTAGAATGTAAGGGCAGTCTGTGGATATAGTACTCGTGGAATGGAAGGTCAGTGTGTGGATAAAGTACTAGTAGAATGTAAGGGCAGTGTGTGGACATAGTACTAATTGAATGGAAGGTCAGTGTGTGGATATAGTACTAGTAGAATGTAAGGGCAGTGTGTGGATAAAGTACTAGAGGAATGGAAGGTCAGTGTGTGGATATAGTACTAGTACGAACGTAAGGGCAGTGTGTGGATAAAGTACTAGTGGAATGGAAGGTCAGTGTGTGGATATAGTACTAGCAGAATGTAAGGGCAGTGTGTGGATATAGTACTAGTGGAATGGAAGGTCAGTGTGTGGATATAGTACTAGTGGAATGGAAGGTCAGTGTGTGTGGATATAGTACTAGTGGAATGGAAGGTCAGTGTGTGGATATAGTATGAGAGGAATGGAAGGTCAGTGTGTGTGTGTGGATAAAGTACTAGAGAAATGGAAGGTCAGTCCATGTGTGGATATAGTACTAGTGGAATGGAAGGTCAGTGTGTGTGTGGATAAAGTACTAGTGGAATGGAAGGTCAGTGTGTGGATATAGTACTAGTGGAATGGAATGTCAGTGTGTGGATATAGTACTGGAGGAATGGAAGGTCAGTGTGTGTGTGTGTGTGTGTGTGTGTGTGTATATAGTACTAGTGGAATGGAAGGTCAGTGTGTGTGTGGATATAGTACCAGTGGAATGGAAGGTCAGTGTGTGTGGATATAGTACCAGTGGAATGGAAGGTCAGTGTGTGGATATAGTACTAGTGGAATGGAAGGTCAGCGGGTGGATATAGTACTGAAGAAACGGAAGGTCAGTGTGTGTGTGGATATAGTACTAGTGTAATGGAAGGTCAGTGTGTGTGGATATAGTAGAAGTGTAATGGAAGGTCAGTGTGTGTGGTTATAGTACTAGTGGAATGGAAGGTCAGTGTATGTGGATATAGTACTAGTGTAATGTAAGGTCAGTGTGTGTGGATATAGTACTAGTGTAATGGAAGGTCAGTGTGTGTGGATATAGTACTAGTGTAATGGAAGGTCAGTGTGTGTGGATATAGTACTAGTGTAATGGATGGTCAGTGTGTGTGGATATAGTACTAGTGGGAATGGAAGGTCAGTGTGTGGATATAGTACTAGTGGAATGGAAGGTCAGTGTGTGGATATAGTACTAGTGGAATGGAAGGTCAGCGTGTGTGGATATAGTACTAGAGGAATGGAAGGTCTGTGTGTGAGGATATAGTACTAGTGTAATGGAAAGTCAGTGTGTGTGGATATAATACTAGTGGGATGGAAGGTCAGTGTGTGTGGATATAGTACTAGCGGAATGGAAGGTCAGTGTGTGTGGATATAGTACTAGTGGAATGGAAGGTCAGTGTGTGAGTATATAGTACTGGAGGAATGGAAGGTCAGTGTGTGTGTGGATATAGTACTAGTGTAATGGAGGGTCAGTATGTGTGTGTGTGTGTGTGTATAGTACTAGTGGAATGGAAGGTCAGTGTGTGTGTGGATATAGTACTAGAGGAATGGAAGGTCTGTGTGTGGATATAATATGAGAGGAATGGAAGGTCAGTGTGTGGATATAGAAGTAGAATGTAAGGGCAGTGTGTGGATATAGTACTAGTGAAATGGAAGGGCAGTGTGTGTGGATATAGTACTAGTGGAATGGAAGGTCAGCGTGTGTGTGGATAGTGTACTCGTGGAATGGAAGGTCAGCGTGTGGATATAGTACTAGAGGAATGGAAGGTCTGTGTGTGGATATAGTACTAGTAGAATGTAAGGGCAGTGTGTGGATACAGTACTAGTGGAATGGAAGGTCAGTGTGTGGATATAGTACTAGTAGAATGTAAGGGCAGTGTGTGGATAAAGTACTAGAGGAATGGAAGGTCATTTTGTGGATATAGTACTAGTAGAACGTAAAGCCAGTGTGTGGATAAAGTACTCGTGGAATGGAAGGTCAGTGTGTGGATATAGTACTAGTAGAATGTAAGGGCAGTGTGTGGATATAGTACTAGTGGAATGGAAGGTCAGTGTGTGGATATAGTACGAGAGGAATAGAAGGCCAGTGTGTGTGGAATGGAAGGTCAGTGTGTGGATATAGTATGAGAGGAATGGAAGGTCAGTGTGTGTGGAATGGAAGGTCAGTGTGTGCGTGGTTAAACTACTAGTGGAATGGAAGGTCAGTGTGTGGATATAGTACTAGTGGAATGGAAGGTCAGTGTGTGGATATAGTACTGGAGGAATGGAAGGTCAGTGTGTGTGGATATAGTACTAGTGTAATGGAAGGTCAGTGTGTGTGGATATAGTACTAGTGTAATGGAAGGTCAGTGTGTGTGTGTGTATATAGTACTAGTGGAATGGAAGGTCAGTGTGTGTGTGTATATAGTACTAGTGGAATGGAAGGTCATGTGTGTGTGGATATAGTATGAGTGGAACGGAAGGTCAGTGTGTGTGGATATAGTACTGAAGGAACGTAACGTCAGTGTGTGTGGATATAGTAGTAGTGTAATGGAAGGTCAGTGTGTTTGGATATAGTACAAGTGGAATGGAAGGTCAGTGTGTGTGGATATAGTACTAGTGTAATGGAAGGTCAGTGTGTGTAGATATAGTAGAAGTGTAATGGAAGGTCAGTGTGTGTGGATATAGTAGACGTGTAATGGAAGGTCAGTGTGTTTGGATATAGTACAAGTGGAATGGAAGGTCAGTGTGTGTGGATATAGTACTAGTGTAATGGAAGGTCAGTGTGTGTGGATATAGTAATTAGTGTGATGGAAGGTCAGTGTGTGTGGATAAAGTACAAGTGTGATGGCAGGTAAGTGTGTGGATATAGTACTAGTGGGATGGAAGGTCAGTGTGTGTGGATACAGTACGAGTGGGATGGAAGGTCAGTGTGTGTGGATATAGTACTAGTGGAATGGAAGGTCAGTGTGTGGATATAGTACTAGTGTGATGGAAGGTCAGTGTGTGTGGATGTAGTACTCGTGGAATGGAAGTTCAGTGTGCGTGTGGATATAGTACTAGTGTAATGGAAGGTCAGTATGTGTGTGAGTGTGTATAGTACTAGTGGAATGGAAGGTCAGTGTGTGTGTGGATATAGTACTAGTGGAATGGAAGGTCAGTGTGTGTGATATAGTACTAGTGGAATGGAAGGTCAGCGTGTGTGTGGATATAGTACTAGTGGAATGGAAGGTCAGCGTGTGTGGATATAGTACTAGAGGAATGGAAGGTCTGTGTGTGTGGATATAGTACTAGTGTAATGGAAGGTCAGTGTGTGTGGATATAATACTAGTGGGATGGAAGGTCAGTGTGTGTGGATATAGTACGAGTGGGATGGAAGGTCAGTGTGTGTGGATATAGTACTAGTGGAATGGAAGGTCAGTGTGTGTGGATAAAGTACCAGTGTGTGGAAGGTCAGTGTGTGTGGATATAGTGCTCGTGGAATGGAAGGTCAGTGTGTGGATATAGTACTAGTGGAATGGAAGGTCAGTGTGTGTGGATATAGTACTAGAGGAATGGAAGGTCAGTGTGTGTGTGGATATAGTACTAGTGTAATGGAAGGTCAGTATGTGTGTGAGTGTGTATAGTACTAGTGGAATGGAAGGTCAGTGTGTGTGTGGATATAGTACTAGTGGAATGGAAGGTCAGTGTGTGTGATATAGTACTAGTGGAATGGAAGGTCAGTGTGTGTGAATATAGTACTAGTGGAATGGAAGGTCAGCGTGTGTGGATATAGTACTAGAGGAATGGAAGGTCTGTGTGTGGATATAGTATGAGAGGAATGGAAGGTCAGTGTGTGTGGATATAGTACTGGAGGAATGGAAGGTCAGTGTGTGTGTGGATATAGTACTAGTGTAATGGAGGGTCAGTATGTGTGTGTGTATAGTACTAGTGGAATGGAAGGTCAGTGTGTGTGGATATAGAACTAGTGGAATGGAAGGTCAGTGTGTGTGGATATAGTACTAGAGGAATGAAGGTCTGTGTGTGGATATAATATGAGAGGAATGGAAGGTCAGTGTGTGGATATAGTACTAGTAGAATGTAAGGGAAGTGTGTGGATATAGTACTAGAGGAATGGAAGGTCAGTGTGTGTGTGGATATAGAACTAGTGGAATGGAAGGTCAGTGTGTATGATATAGTACTAGTGGAATGGAAGGTCAGCGTGTGTGTGATAGTGTACTAGTGGAATGGAAGGTCAGCGTGTGGATATAGTACTAGAGGAATGGAAGGTCAGTGTGTGGATATAGTACTAGTAGAATGTAAGGGCAGTGTGTGGATATAGTACAAGTGGAATGGAAGTTCAGCGTGTGTGTGGATATAGTACTAGTAGAATGTAAGGGCAGTGTGTGGATAAAGTACTAGAGGAATGGAAGGTCATTTTGTGGATATAGTACTAGTAGAACGTAAAGGCAGTGTGTGGATAAAGTACTTGTGGAATGGAAGGTCAGTGTGTGGATATAGTACTAGTGGAATGGAAGGTCAGTGTGTGGATATAGTACGAGAGGAATAGAAGGCCAGTGTGTGTGGAATGGAAGGTCAGTGTGTGGATATAGTATGAGAGGAATGGAAGGTCAGTGTGTGTGGAATGGAAGGTCAGTGTGTGCGTGGTTAAACTAATAGTGGAATGGAAGGTCAGTGTGTGGATATAGTACTAGTGGAATGGAAGGTCAGTGTGTGGATATAGTACTGGAGGAATGGAAGGTCAGTGTGTGTGGATATAGTACTAGTGGAATGGAAGGTCAGTGTGTGGATATAGTACAAGTGGAATGGAAGGTCAGTGTGTGTGTGTATAAAGTACTCGAGGAATGGAAGGTCAGTGTGTGTGTGGATAAAGTACTAGTGGAATGGAAGGTCAGTGTGTGTGGATATAGTACTCATGGAATGGAAGGTCAGTGTGTGTGGATATAGTACTAGTGGAATGGAAGGTCAGTGTGTGGATATAGTACTGGAGGAATGGAAGGTCAGTGTGGGTGTGGATATAGTATGAGTGGAACGGAAGGTCAGTGTGTGTGGATATAGTACTGAAGGAACGTAACGTCAGTGTGTGTGATATAGTAATTAGTGTGATGGAAGGTCAGTGTGTGTGGATAAAGTACAAGTGTGATGGCAGGTCAGTGTGTGGATATAGTACTAGTGGAATGGAAAGTCAGTGTGTGTGGATATAGTACAAGTGGAATGGAAGGTCAGCATGTGTGGATATAGTACTAGTGGAATGGAAGGTCTGTGTGTGTGGATATAGTACTAGTGGAATGGAAGGTCTGTGTGTGTGGATATAGTACTAGTGTAATGGAAGGTCAGTGTGTGTGGATATAATACTAGTGGGATGGAAGGTCAGTGTGTGTGGATACAGTACGTGTGGGATGGAAGGTCAGTGTGTGTGGATATAGTACTAGTGGAATGGAAGGTCAGTGTGTGGATATAGTACTAGTGTGATGGAAGGTCAGTGTGTGTGGATCTAGTACTAGTGGAATGGAAGTTCAGTGTGCGTGTGGATATAGTACTAGTGTAATGGAAGGTCAGTATGTGTGTGAGTGTGTATAGTACTAGTGGAATGGAAGGTCAGTGTGTGTGTGGATATAGTACTAGTGGAATGGAAGGTCAGTGTGTGTGATATAGTACTAGTGGAATGGAAGGTCAGTGTGTGTGATATAGTACTAGTGGAATGGAAGGTCAGCGTGTGTGGATATAGTACTAGAGGAATGGAAGGTCTGTGTGTGTGGATATAGTACTAGTGTAATGGAAGGTCAGTGTGTGTGGATATAATACTAGTGGGATGGAAGGTCAGTGTGTGTGGATATAGTACGAGTGGGATGGAAGGTCAGCGTGTGTGGATATAGTACTAGAGGAATGGAAGGTCTGTGTGTGAGGATATAGTACTAGTGTAATGGAAAGTCAGTGTGTGTGGATATAATACTAGTGGGGTGCAAGGTCAGTGTGTGTGGATATAGTACTAGCGGAATGGAAGGTCAGTGTGTGTGGATATAGTACTAGTGGAATGGAAGGTCAGTGTGTGTGTGTGTGTGTGTGTATAGTACTAGTGGAATGGAAGGTCAGTGTGTGTGTGGATATAGTACTAGTGTAATGGAGGGTCAGTATGTGTGTGTGTGTGTGTGTATAGTACTAGTGGAATGGAAGGTCAGTGTGTGTGTGGATATAGTACTAGAGGAATGGAAGGTCTGTGTGTGGATATAATATGAGAGGAATGGAAGGTCAGTGTGTGGATATAGTACTAGTAGAATGTAAGGGCAGTGTGTGGATACAGTACTAGTGGAATGGAAGGTCAGTGTGTATGATATAGTACTAGTGGAATGGAAGGTCAGCGTGTGTGTGGATAGTGTACTCGTGGAATGGAAGGTCAGCGTGTGGATATAGTACTAGAGGAATGGAAGGTCTGTGTGTGGATATAGTACTAGTAGAATGTAAGGGCAGTGTGTGGATACAGTACTAGTGGAATGGAAGGTCAGTGTGTGGATATAGTACTAGTAGAATGTAAGGGCAGTGTGTGGATAAAGTACTAGAGGAATGGAAGGTCATTTTGTGGATATAGTACTAGTAGAACGTAAAATGCCAGTGTGTGGATAAAGTACTCGTGGAATGGAAGGTCAGTGTGTGGATATAGTACTAGTAGAATGTAAGGGCAGTGTGTGGATATAGTACTAGTGGAATGGAAGGTCAGTGTGTGGATATAGTACGAGAGGAATAGAAGGCCAGTGTGTGTGGAATGGAAGGTCAGTGTGTGGATATAGTATGAGAGGAATGGAAGGTCAGTGTGTGTGGAATGGAAGGTCAGTGTGTGCGTGGTTAAACTACTAGTGGAATGGAAGGTCAGTGTGTGGATATAGTACTAGTGGAATGGAAGGTCAGTGTGTGGATATAGTACTGGAGGAATGGAAGGTCAGTGTGTGTGGATATAGTACTAGTGTAATGGAAGGTCAGTGTGTGTGGATATAGTACTAGTGTAATGGAAGGTCAGTGTGTGTGTGTATATAGTACTAGTGGAATGGAAGGTCAGTGTGTGTGTGTATATAGTACTAGTGGAATGGAAGGTCAGTGTGTGTGTGGATATAGTATAAGTGGAACGGAAGGTCAGTGTGTGTGTGGATATAGTACTGAAGGAACGGAAGGTCAGTGTGTGTGTGGATATAGTAGTAGTGGAATGGAAGGTCAGTGTGTTTGGATATAGTACAAGTGGAATGGAAGGTCAGTGTGTGTGGATATAGTACTAGTGTAATGGAAGGTCAGTGTGTGTAGATATAGTAGAAGTGTAATGGAAGGTCAGTGTGTGTGGATATAGTAGTAGTGTAATGGAAGGTCAGTGTGTGTGGATATAGTACTAGTGTAATGGAAGGTCAGTGTGTGTGGATATAGTACTAGTGTAATGGAAGGTCAGTGTGTGTGGATATAGTAATTAGTGTGATGGAAGGTCAGTGTGTGTGGATAAAGTACAAGTGTGATGGCAGGTCAGTGTGTGGATATAGTACTAGTGGAATGGAAAGTCAGTGTGTGTGGATATAGTACAAGTGGAATGGAAGGTCAGCGTGTGTGGATATAGTACTAGTGGAATGGAAGGTCTGTGTGTGTGGATATAGTACTAGTGGAATGGAAGGTCTGTGTGTGTGGATATAGTACTAGTGTAATGGAAGGTCAGTGTGTGTGGATATAATACTAGTGGGATGGAAGGTCAGTGTGTGTGGATACAGTACGAGTGGGATGGAAGGTCAGTGTGTGTGGATATAGTACTAGTGGAATGGAAGGTCAGTGTGTGGATATAGTACTAGTGTGATGGAAGGTCAGTGTGTGTGGATGTAGTACTCGTGGAATGGAAGTTCAGTGTGCGTGTGGATATAGTACTAGTGTAATGGAAGGTCAGTATGTGTGTGAGTGTGTATAGTACTAGTGGAATGGAAGGTCAGTGTGTGTGTGGATATAGTACTAGTGGAATGGAAGGTCAGTGTGTGTGATATAGTACTAGTGGAATGGAAGGTCAGCGTGTGTGTGGATATAGTACTAGTGGAATGGAAGGTCAGCGTGTGTGGATATAGTACTAGAGGAATGGAAGGTCTGTGTGTGTGGATATAGTACTAGTGTAATGGAAGGTCAGTGTGTGTGGATATAATACTAGTGGGATGGAAGGTCAGTGTGTTTGGATATAGTACGAGTGGGATGGAAGGTCAGTGTGTGTGGATATAGTACTAGTGGAATGGAAGGTCAGTGTGTGTGGATAAAGTACCAGTGTGATGGAAGGTCAGTGTGTGTGGATATAGTGCTCGTGGAATGGAAGGTCAGTGTGTGGATATAGTACGAGTGGAATGGAAGGTCAGTGTGTGAGGATATAGTACTGGAGGAATGGAAGGTCAGTGTGTGTGTGGATATAGTACTAGTGTAATGGAAGGTCAGTATGTGTGTGAGTGTGTATAGTACTAGTGGAATGGAAGGTCAGTGTGTGTGTGGATATAGTACTAGTGGAATGGAAGGTCAGTGTGTGTGATATAGTACTAGTGGAATGGAAGGTCAGCGTGTGTGTGAATATAGTACTCGTGGAATGGAAGGTCAGCGTGTGTGGATATAGTACTAGAGGAATGGAAGGTCTGTGTGTGGATATAGTATGAGAGGAATGGAAGGTCAGTGTGTGTGGATATAGTACTGGAGGAATGGAAGGTCAGTGTGTGTGTGGATATAGTACTAGTGTAATGGAGGGTCAGTATGTGTGTGTGTGTGTGTGTATAGTACTAGTGGAATGGAAGGTCAGTGTGTGTGTGGATATAGAACTAGTGGAATGGAAGGTCAGTGTGTGTGGATATAGTACTAGAGGAATTGAAGGTCTGTGTGTGGATATAATATGAGAGGAATGGAAGGTCAGTGTGTGGATATAGTACTAGTAGAATGTAAGGGAAGTGTGTGGATACAGTACTAGAGGAATGGAAGGTCAGTGTGTGTGTGGATATAGAACTAGTGGAATGGAAGGTCAGTGTGTATGATATAGTACTAGTGGAATGGAAGGTCAGCGTGTGTGTGGATAGTGTACTCGTGGAATGGAAGTTCAGCGTGTGGATATAGTACTAGAGGAATGGAAGGTCTGTGTGTGGATATAGTACTAGTAGAATGTAAGGGCAGTGTGTGGATACAGTACTAGTGGAATGGAAGGTCAGTGTGTGGATATAGTACTAGTAGAATGTAAGGGCAGTGTGTGGATAAAGTACTAGAGGAATGGAAGGTCATTTTGTGGATATAGTACTAGTAGAACGTAAAGGCAGTGTGTGGATAAAGTACTCGTGGAATGGAAGGTCAGTGTGTGGATATAGTACTAGTGGAATGTAAGGGCAGTGTGTGGATATAGTACGAGAGGAATAGAAGGCCAGTGTGTGTGGAATGGAAGGTCAGTGTGTGGATATAGTATGAGAGGAATGGAAGGTCAGTGTGTGTGGAATGGAAGGTCAGTGTGTGCGTGGTTAAACTACTAGTGGAATGGAAGGTCAGTGTGTGGATATAGTACTAGTGGAATGGAAGGTCAGTGTGTGGATATAGTACTGGAGGAATGGAAGGTCAGTGTGTGTGGATATAGTACTAGTGTAATGGAAGGTCAGTGTGTGTGGATATAGTACTAGTGTAATGGAAGGTCAGTGTGTGTGTGTATATAGTACTAGTGGAATGGAAGGTCAGTGTGTGTGTGGATATAGAACTAGTGGAATGGAAGGTCAGTGTGTGTGGATATAGTACCAGTGGAATGGAAGGTCAGTGTGTGGATATAGTACTAGTGGAATGGAAGGTCAGCGGGTGGATATAGTACTGAAGGAACGGAAGGTCAGTGTGTGTGTGGATATAGTATGAGTGGAACGGAAGGTCAGTGTGTGTGTGGATATAGTACTGAAGGAACGTAACGTCAGTGTGTGTGGATATAGTAATTAGTGTGATGGAAGGTCAGTGTGTGTGGATAAAGTACAAGTGTGATGGCAGGTCAGTGTGTGGATATAGTACTAGTGGAATGGAAAGTCAGTGTGTGTGGATATAGTACAAGTGGAATGGAAGGTCAGCGTGTGTGGATATAGTACTAGTGGAATGGAAGGTCTGTGTGTGTGGATATAGTACTAGTGGAATGGAAGGTCTGTGTGTGTGGATATAGTACTAGTGTAATGGAAGGTCAGTGTGTGTGGATATAATACTAGTGGGATGGAAGGTCAGTGTGTGTGGATACAGTACGTGTGGGATGGAAGGTCAGTGTGTGTGGATATAGTACTAGTGGAATGGAAGGTCAGTGTGTGGATATAGTACTAGTGTGATGGAAGGTCAGTGTGTGTGTGGATATAGTACTAGTGGAATGGAAGGTCAGCGTGTGTGGATATAGTACTAGAGGAATGGAAGGTCTGTGTGTGTGGATATAGTACTAGTGTAATGGAAGGTCAGTGTGTGTGGATATAATACTAGTGGGATGGAAGGTCAGTGTGTGTGGATATAGTACGAGTGGGATGGAAGGTCAGTGTGTGTGGATATAGTACTAGTGGAATGGAAGGTCAGTGTGTGTGGATAAAGTACCAGTGTGATGGAAGGTCAGTGTGTGTGGATATAGTACTAGTGGAATGGAAGGTCAGTGTGTGGATATAGTACGAGTGGAATGGAAGGTCAGTGTGTGAGGATATAGTACTGGAGGAATGGAAGGTCAGTGTGTGTGTGGATATAGTACTAGTGTAATGGAAGGTCAGTATGTGTGTGAGTGTGTATAGTACTAGTGGAATGGAAGGTCAGTGTGTGTGTGGATATAGTACTAGTGGAATGGAAGGTCAGTGTGTGTGATATAGTACTAGTGGAATGGAAGGTCAGCGTGTGTGTGGATATAGTACTAATGGAAGGTCAGCGTGTGTGGATATAGTACTAGAGGAATGGAAGGTCTGTGTGTGGATATAGTATGAGAGGAATGGAAGGTCAGTGTGTGTGGATATAGTACTGGAGGAATGGAAGGTCAGTGTGTGTGTGATATAGTACTAGTGTAATGGAGGGTCAGTATGTGTGTGTGTGTGTGTGTGTGTGTGTGTGTGTGTATAGTACTAGTGGAATGGAAGGTCAGTGTGTGTGTGGATATAGAACTAGTGGAATGGAAGGTCAGTGTGTGTGATATAGTACTAGAGGAATTGAAGGTCTGTGTGTGGATATAATATGAGAGGAATGGAAGGTCAGTGTGTGGATATAGTACTAGTAGAATGTAAGGGAAGTGTGTGGATACAGTACTAGAGGAATGGAAGGTCAGTGTGTGTGTGGATATAGAACTAGTGGAATGGAAGGTCAGTGTGTATGATATAGTACTAGTGGAATGGAAGGTCAGCGTGTGTGTGGATAGTGTACTCGTGGAATGGAAGTTCAGCGTGTGGATATAGTACTAGAGGAATGGAAGGTCTGTGTGTGGATATAGTACTAGTAGAATGTAAGGGCAGTGTGTGGATACAGTACTAGTGGAATGGAAGGTCAGTGTGTGGATATAGTACTAGTAGAATGTAAGGGCAGTGTGTGGATAAAGTACTAGAGGAATGGAAGGTCATTTTGTGGATATAGTACTAGTAGAACGTAAAGGCAGTGTGTGGATAAAGTACTAGTGGAATGGAAGGTCAGTGTGTGGATATAGTACTAGTGGAATGTAAGGGCAGTGTGTGGATATAGTACGAGAGGAATAGAAGGCCAGTGTGTGTGGAATGGAAGGTCAGTGTGTGGATATAGTATGAGAGGAATGGAAGGTCAGTGTGTGTGGAATGGAAGGTCAGTGTGTGCGTGGTTAAACTACTAGTGGAATGGAAGGTCAGTGTGTGGATATAGTACTAGTGGAATGGAAGGTCAGTGTGTGGATATAGTACTGGAGGAATGGAAGGTCAGTGTGTGTGGATATAGTACTAGTGTAATGGAAGGTCAGGTGTGGATATAGTACTGGAGGAATGGAAGGTCAGTGTGTGTGGATATATATAGTACTAGTGTAATGGAAGGTCAGTGTGTGTGTGATATAGTACTAGTGTAATGGAAGGTCAGTGTGTGTGTGTATATAGTACTAGTGGAATGGAAGATCAGTGTGTGTGTGTATATAGTACTAGTGGAATGGAAGGTCAGTGTGTGTGTGATATAGTATGAGTGGAACGGAAGGTCAGTGTGTGTGTGATATAGTACTGAAGGAATGGAAGGTCAGTGTGTGTGATATAGTAGACGTGTAATGGAAGGTCAGTGTGTTTGGATATAGTACAAGTGGAATGGAAGGTCAGTGTGTGTGGATATAGTACTAGTGTAATGGAAGGTCAGTGTGTGTAGATATAGTAGAAGTGTAATGGAAGGTCAGTGTGTGTGGATATAGTAGACGTGTAATGGAAGGTCAGTGTGTTTGGATATAGTACAAGTGGAATGGAAGGTCAGTGTGTGTGGATATAGTACTAGTGTAATGGAAGGTCAGTGTGTGTGGATATAGTACTAGTGTAATGGAAGGTCAGTGTGTGTGGATATAGTACTAGTGTAATGGAAGGTCAGTGTGTGTGGATATAGTACTAGTGGAATGGAAGGTCAGTGTGTGTGTGGATATAGTACTAGTGGAATGGAAGGTCAGTGTGTGTGGATATAGTACTAGTGGAATGGAAGGTCAGTGTGTGGATATAGTACTAGTGGAATGGAAGGTCAGCGGGTGGATATAGTACTGAAGGAACGGAAGGTCAGTGTGTGTGTGATATAGTATGAGTGGAACGGAAGGTCAGTGTGTGTGTGGATATGGAAGGAACGTCAGTGTGTGTGGATATAGTACTAGTGTGATGGAAGGTCAGTGTATGTGGATAAAGTACAAGTGTGATGGCAGGTCAGTGTGTGTGGATATAGTACTAGTGGAATGGAAAGTCAGTGTGTGTGGATATAGTACAAGTGGAATGGAAGGTCAGCGTGTGTGGATATAGTACTAGTGGAATGGAAGGTCTGTGTGTGTGGATATAGTACTAGTGGAATGGAAGGTCAGTGTGTGTGGATATAGTACTAGTGTAATGGAAGGTCAGTGTGTGTGGATATAATACTAGTGGGATGGAAGGTCAGTGTGTGTGGATACAGTACGAGTGGGATGGAAGGTCAGTGTGTGTGGATATAGTACTAGTGGAATGGAAGGTCAGCGTGTGTGTGGATATAGTACTAGTGTGAATGGAAGGTCAGTGTGTGTGTGGATATAGTACTAGTGGAATGGAAGGTCAGCGTGTGTGGATATAGTACTAGAGGAATGGAAGGTCTGTGTGTGTGGATATAGTACTAGTGTAATGGAAGGTCAGTGTGTGTGGATATAATACTAGTGGGATGGAAGGTCAGTGTGTGTGGATATAGTACGAGTGGGATGGAAGGTCAGTGTGTGTGGATATAGTACTAGTGGAATGGAAGGTCAGTGTGTGTGGATAAAGTACCAGTGTGATGGAAGGTCAGTGTGTGTGGATATAGTACTCGTGGAATGGAAGGTCAGTGTGTGGATATAGTACGAGTGGAATGGAAGGTCAGTGTGTGAGGATATAGTACTGGAGGAATGGAAGGTCAGTGTGTGTGTGGATATAGTACTAGTGTAATGGAAGGTCAGTATGTGTGTGAGTGTGTATAGTACTAGTGGAATGGAAGGTCAGTGTGTGTGTGGATATAGTACTAGTGGAATGGAAGGTCAGTGTGTGTGATATAGTACTAGTGGAATGGAAGGTCAGCGTGTGTGTGGATATAGTACTCGTGGAATGGAAGGTCAGCGTGTGTGGATATAGTACTAGAGGAATGGAAGGTCTGTGTGTGGATATAGTATGAGAGGAATGGAAGGTCAGTGTGTGTGGATATAGTACTAGAGGAATGGAAGGTCAGTGTGTGTGTGGATATAGTACTAGTGTAATGGAGGGTCAGTATGTGTGTGTGTGTGTGTGTGTGTGTGTGTGTATAGTACTAGTGGAATGGAAGGTCAGTGTGTGTGTGGATATAGAACTAGTGGAATGGAAGGTCAGTGTGTGTGGATATAGTACTAGAGGAATTGAAGGTCTGTGTGTGGATATAATATGAGAGGAATGGAAGGTCAGTGTGTGGATATAGTACTAGTAGAATGTAAGGGAAGTGTGTGGATACAGTACTAGAGGAATGGAAGGTCAGTGTGTGTGTGGATATAGAACTAGTGGAATGGAAGGTCAGTGTGTATGATATAGTACTAGTGGAATGGAAGGTCAGCGTGTGTGTGGATAGTGTACTCGTGGAATGGAAGTTCAGCGTGTGGATATAGTACTAGAGGAATGGAAGGTCTGTGTGTGGATATAGTACTAGTAGAATGTAAGGGCAGTGTGTGGATACAGTACTAGTGGAATGGAAGGTCAGTGTGTGGATATAGTACTAGTAGAATGTAAGGGCAGTGTGTGGATAAAGTACTAGAGGAATGGAAGGTCATTTTGTGGATATAGTACTAGTAGAACGTAAAGGCAGTGTGTGGATAAAGTACTCGTGGAATGGAAGGTCAGTGTGTGGATATAGTACTAGTGGAATGTAAGGGCAGTGTGTGGATATAGTACGAGAGGAATAGAAGGCCAGTGTGTGTGGAATGGAAGGTCAGTGTGTGGATATAGTATGAGAGGAATGGAAGGTCAGTGTGTGTGGAATGGAAGGTCAGTGTGTGCGTGGTTAAACTACTAGTGGAATGGAAGGTCAGTGTGTGGATATAGTACTAGTGGAATGGAAGGTCAGTGTGTGGATATAGTACTGGAGGAATGGAAGGTCAGTGTGTGTGGATATAGTACTAGTGTAATGGAAGGTCAGTGTGTGGATATAGTACTGGAGGAATGGAAGGTCAGTGTGTGTGGATATAGTACTAGTGTAATGGAAGGTCAGTGTGTGTGTGGATATAGTACTAGTGTAATGGAAGGTCAGTGTGTGTGTGTATATAGTACTAGTGGAATGGAAGGTCAGTGTGTGTGTGTATATAGTACTAGTGGAATGGAAGGTCAGTGTGTGTGTGGATATAGTATGAGTGGAACGGAAGGTCAGTGTGTGTGTGGATATAGTACTGAAGGAACGTAACGTCAGTGTGTGTGTGGATATAGTAGTAGTGGAATGGAAGGTCAGTGTGTTTGGATATAGTACAAGTGGAATGGAAGGTCAGTGTGTGTGGATATAGTACTAGTGTAATGGAAGGTCAGTGTGTGTAGATATAGTAGAAGTGTAATGGAAGGTCAGTGTGTGTGGATATAGTAGACGTGTAATGGAAGGTCAGTGTGTTTGGATATAGTACAAGTGGAATGGAAGGTCAGTGTGTGTGGATATAGTACTAGTGTAATGGAAGGTCAGTGTGTGTGGATATAGTAATTAGTGTGATGGAAGGTCAGTGTGTGTGGATAAAGTACAAGTGTGATGGCAGGTAAGTGTGTGGATATAGTACTAGTGGAATGGAAAGTCAGTGTGTGTGGATATAGTACAAGTGGAATGGAAGGTCAGCGTGTGTGGATATAGTACTAGTGGAATGGAAGGTCTGTGTGTGTGGATATAGTACTAGTGGAATGGAAGGTCTGTGTGTGTGGATATAGTACTAGTGTAATGGAAGGTCAGTGTGTGTGGATATAATACTAGTGGGATGGAAGGTCAGTGTGTGTGGATACAGTACGAGTGGGATGGAAGGTCAGTGTGTGTGGATATAGTACTAGTGGAATGGAAGGTCAGTGTGTGGATATAGTACTAGTGGGATGGAAGGTCAGTGTGTGTGGATATAGTACTAGTGGAATGGAAGGTCAGTGTGTGGATATAGTACTAGTGTGATGGAAGGTCAGTATGTGTGTGAGTGTGTATAGTACTAGTGGAATGGAAGGTCAGTGTGTGTGTGGATATAGTACTAGTGGAATGGAAGGTCAGTGTGTGTGATATAGTACTAGTGGAATGGAAGGTCAGCGTGTGTGTGGATATAGTACTAGTGGAATGGAAGGTCAGTGTGTGTGGATATAGTACTAGAGGAATGGAAGGTCTGTGTGTGTGGATATAGTACTAGTGTAATGGAAGGTCAGTGTGTGTGGATATAATACTAGTGGGATGGAAGGTCAGTGTGTGTGGATATAGTACGAGTGGGATGGAAGGTCAGTGTGTGTGGATATAGTACTAGTGGAATGGAAGGTCAGTGTGTGTGGATAAAGTACCAGTGTGATGGAAGGTCAGTGTGTGTGGATATAGTGCTTGTGGAATGGAAGGTCAGTGTGTGGATATAGTACGAGTGGAATGGAAGGTCAGTGTGTGAGGATATAGTACTGGAGGAATGGAAGGTCAGTGTGTGTGTGGATATAGTACTAGTGTAATGGAAGGTCAGTATGTGTGTGAGTGTGTATAGTACTAGTGGAATGGAAGGTCAGTGTGTGTGGATATAGTACTAGTGTAATGGAAGGTCAGTGTGTGTGGATATAGTACTAGTGGAATGGAAGGTCAGCGTGTGTGTGGATATAGTACTCGTGGAATGGAAGGTCAGCGTGTGTGGATATAGTACTAGAGGAATGGAAGGTCTGTGTGTGGATATAGTATGAGAGGAATGGAAGGTCAGTGTGTGTGGATATAGTACTGGAGGAATGGAAGGTCAGTGTGTGTGTGGATATAGTACTAGTGTAATGGAGGGTCAGTATGTGTGTGTGTGTGTGTATAGTACTAGTGGAATGGAAGGTCAGTGTGTGTGTGTGGATATAGAACTAGTGGAATGGAAGGTCAGTGTGTGTGGATATAGTACTAGAGGAATTGAAGGTCTGTGTGTGGATATAATATGAGAGGAATGGAAGGTCAGTGTGTGGATATAGTACTAGTAGAATGTAAGGGAAGTGTGTGGATACAGTACTAGAGGAATGGAAGGTCAGTGTGTGTGTGATATAGAACTAGTGGAATGGAAGGTCAGTGTGTATGATATAGTACTAGTGGAATGGAAGGTCAGCGTGTGTGTGGATAGTGTACTCGTGGAATGGAAGGTCTGTGTGTGGATATAGTACTAGAGGAATGGAAGGTCTGTGTGTGGATATAGTACTAGTAGAATGTAAGGGCAGTGTGTGGATACAGTACTAGTGGAATGGAAGGTCAGTGTGTGGATATAGTACTAGTAGAATGTAAGGGCAGTGTGTGGATAAAGTACTAGAGGAATGGAAGGTCATTTTGTGGATATAGTACTAGTAGAATGGAAAGGCAGTGTGTGGATAAAGTACTAGTGGAATGGAAGGTCAGTGTGTGGATATAGTACTAGTGGAATGTAAGGGCAGTGTGTGGATATAGTACTAGAGGAATAGAAGGCCAGTGTGTGTGGAATGGAAGGTCAGTGTGTGGATATAGTATGAGAGGAATGGAAGGTCAGTGTGTGTGGAATGGAAGGTCAGTGTGTGTGGATATAGTACTAGTGGAATGGAAGGTCAGTGTGTGGATATAGTACTAGTGGAATGGAAGGTCAGTGTGTGGATATAGTACTGGAGGAATGGAAGGTCAGTGTGTGTGGATATAGTACTAGTGTAATGGAAGGTCAGTGTGTGTGGATATAGTACTAGTGTAATGGAAGGTCAGTGTGTGTGTGTATATAGTACTAGTGGAATGGAAGGTCAGTGTGTGTGTGGATATAGAACTAGTGGAATGGAAGGTCAGTGTGTGTGGATATAGTACCAGTGGAATGGAAGGTCAGTGTGTGGATATAGTACTAGTGGAATGGAAGGTCAGCGGGTGGATATAGTACTGAAGGAATGGAAGGTCAGTGTGTGTGTGGATATAGTATGAGTGGAATGGAAGGTCAGTGTGTGTGTGGATATAGTACTGAAGGAATGGAAGGTCAGTGTGTGTGGATATAGTAATTAGTGTGATGGAAGGTCAGTGTGTGTGGATAAAGTACAAGTGTGATGGAAGGTCAGTGTGTGGATATAGTACTAGTGGAATGGAAAGTCAGTGTGTGTGGATATAGTACAAGTGGAATGGAAGGTCAGCGTGTGTGGATATAGTACTAGTGGAATGGAAGGTCTGTGTGTGTGGATATAGTACTAGTGGAATGGAAGGTCTGTGTGTGTGGATATAGTACTAGTGTAATGGAAGGTCAGTGTGTGTGGATATAATACTAGTGGGATGGAAGGTCAGTGTGTGTGGATACAGTACGTGTGGGATGGAAGGTCAGTGTGTGTGGATATAGTACTAGTGGAATGGAAGGTCAGTGTGTGGATATAGTACTAGTGTGATGGAAGGTCAGTGTGTGTGGATGTAGTACTCGTGGAATGGAAGTTCAGTGTGCGTGTGGATATAGTACTAGTGTAATGGAAGGTCAGTATGTGTGTGAGTGTGTATAGTACTAGTGGAATGGAAGGTCAGTGTGTGTGGATATAGTACTAGTGGAATGGAAGGTCAGTGTGTGTGATATAGTACTAGTGGAATGGAAGGTCAGCGTGTGTGTGGATATAGTACTAGTGGAATGGAAGGTCAGCGTGTGTGGATATAGTACTAGAAATGGAAGGTCAGTGTGTGTGGATATAGTACTAGTGTAATGGAAGGTCAGTGTGTGTGGATATAATACTAGTGGGATGGAAGGTCAGTGTGTGTGGATATAGTACTAGTGGGATGGAAGGTCAGTGTGTGTGGATATAGTACTAGAGGAATGGAAGGTCAGTGTGTGAGGATATAGTACTAGTGTAATGGAAAGTCAGTGTGTGTGGATATAATACTAGTGGGGTGCAAGGTCAGTGTGTGTGGATATAGTACTAGCGGAATGGAAGGTCAGTGTGTGTGGATATAGTACTAGTGGAATGGAAGGTCAGTGTGTGAGTATATAGTACTGGAGGAATGGAAGGTCAGTGTGTGTGTGGATATAGTACTAGTGTAATGGAGGGTCAGTATGTGTGTGTGTGTGTGTATAGTACTAGTGGAATGGAAGGTCAGTGTGTGTGTGGATATAGTACTAGAGGAATGGAAGGTCTGTGTGTGGATATAATATGAGAGGAATGGAAGGTCAGTGTGTGGATATAGTACTAGTAGAATGTAAGGGCAGTGTGTGGATACAGTACTAGTGGAATGGAAGGTCAGTGTGTATGATATAGTACTAGTGGAATGGAAGGTCAGCGTGTGTGTGGATAGTGTACTCGTGGAATGGAAGGTCAGCGTGTGGATATAGTACTAGAGGAATGGAAGGTCTGTGTGTGGATATAGTACTAGTAGAATGGAAGGTCAGTGTGTGGATACAGTACTAGTGGAATGGAAGGTCAGTGTGTGGATATAGTACTAGTAGAATGTAAGGTCAGTGTGTGGATAAAGTACTAGAGGAATGGAAGGTCATTTTGTGGATATAGTACTAGTAGAACGTAAAGCCAGTGTGTGGAAAAGTACTAGTGGAATGGAAGGTCAGTGTGTGGATATAGTACTAGTAGAATGTAAGGTCAGTGTGTGGATATAGTACTAGTGGAATGGAAGGTCAGTGTGTGGATATAGTACGAGAGGAATAGAAGGCCAGTGTGTGTGGAATGGAAGGTCAGTGTGTGGATATAGTATGAGAGGAATGGAAGGTCAGTGTGTGTGGAATGGAAGGTCAGTGTGTGCGTGGTTAAACTACTAGTGGAATGGAAGGTCAGTGTGTGGATATAGTACTAGTGGAATGGAAGGTCAGTGTGTGGATATAGTACTGGAGGAATGGAAGGTCAGTGTGTGTGGATATAGTACTAGTGTAATGGAAGGTCAGTGTGTGTGGATATAGTACTAGTGTAATGGAAGGTCAGTGTGTGTGTGTATATAGTACTAGTGGAATGGAAGGTCAGTGTGTGTGTGGATATAGTACTGAAGGAACGTAACGTCAGTGTGTGTGTGGATATAGTAGTAGTGGAATGGAAGGTCAGTGTGTTTGGATATAGTACAAGTGGAATGGAAGGTCAGTGTGTGTGGATATAGTACTAGTGTAATGGAAGGTCAGTGTGTGTAGATATAGTAGAAGTGTAATGGAAGGTCAGTGTGTGTGGATATAGTAGACGTGTAATGGAAGGTCAGTGTGTTTGGATATAGTACAAGTGGAATGGAAGGTCAGTGTGTGTGGATATAGTACTAGTGTAATGGAAGGTCAGTGTGTGTGGATATAGTAATTAGTGTGATGGAAGGTCAGTGTGTGTGGATAAAGTACAAGTGTGATGGCAGGTCAGTGTGTGGATATAGTACTAGTGGAATGGAAAGTCAGTGTGTGTGGATATAGTACAAGTGGAATGGAAGGTCTGTGTGTGTGGATATAGTACTAGTGGAATGGAAGGTCTGTGTGTGTGGATATAGTACTAGTGGAATGGAAGGTCTGTGTGTGTGGATATAGTACTAGTGTAATGGAAGGTCAGTGTGTGTGGATATAATACTAGTGGGATGGAAGGTCAGTGTGTGTGGATACAGTACGAGTGGGATGGAAGGTCAGTGTGTGTGGATATAGTACTAGTGGAATGGAAGGTCAGTGTGTGGATATAGTACTAGTGTAATGGAAGGTCAGTATGTGTGTGAGTGTGTATAGTACTAGTGGAATGGAAGGTCAGTGTGTGTGTGGATATAGTACTAGTGGAATGGAAGGTCAGTGTGTGTGATATAGTACTAGTGGAATGGAAGGTCAGCGTGTGTGTGAATATAGTACTCGTGGAATGGAAGGTCAGCGTGTGTGGATATAGTACTAGAGGAATGGAAGGTCTGTGTGTGGATATAGTATGAGAGGAATGGAAGGTCAGTGTGTGTGGATATAGTACTGGAGGAATGGAAGGTCAGTGTGTGTGTGGATATAGTACTAGTGTAATGGAGGGTCAGTATGTGTGTGTGTGTGTGTGTATAGTACTAGTGGAATGGAAGGTCAGTGTGTGTGTGGATATAGAACTAGTGGAATGGAAGGTCAGTGTGTGTGGATATAGTACTAGAGGAATTGAAGGTCTGTGTGTGGATATAATATGAGAGGAATGGAAGGTCAGTGTGTGGATATAGTACTAGTAGAATGTAAGGGAAGTGTGTGGATACAGTACTAGAGGAATGGAAGGTCAGTGTGTGTGTGGATTTAGAACTAGTGGAATGGAAGGTCAGTGTGTATGATATAGTACTAGTGGAATGGAAGGTCAGCGTGTGTGTGGATAGTGTACTCGTGGAATGGAAGTTCAGCGTGTGGATATAGTACTAGAGGAATGGAAGGTCTGTGTGTGGATATAGTACTAGTAGAATGTAAGGGCAGTGTGTGGATACAGTACTAGTGGAATGGAAGGTCAGTGTGTGGATATAGTACTAGTAGAATGTAAGGGCAGTGTGTGGATAAAGTACTAGAGGAATGGAAGGTCATTTTGTGGATATAGTACTAGTAGAACGTAAAGGCAGTGTGTGGATAAAGTACTCGTGGAATGGAAGGTCAGTGTGTGGATATAGTACTAGTGGAATGTAAGGGCAGTGTGTGGATATAGTACGAGAGGAATAGAAGGCCAGTGTGTGTGGAATGGAAGGTCAGTGTGTGGATATAGTATGAGAGGAATGGAAGGTCAGTGTGTGTGGAATGGAAGGTCAGTGTGTGCGTGGTTAAACTACTAGTGGAATGGAAGGTCAGTGTGTGGATATAGTACTAGTGGAATGGAAGGTCAGTGTGTGGATATAGTACTGGAGGAATGGAAGGTCAGTGTGTGTGGATATAGTACTAGTGTAATGGAAGGTCAGTGTG
Organism: Oncorhynchus masou masou; assembly: GCF_036934945.1. NCBI lineage: Eukaryota > Metazoa > Chordata > Actinopteri > Salmoniformes > Salmonidae > Oncorhynchus > Oncorhynchus masou. Next base: position 40,951,904 of record NC_088213.1, read on the forward strand.
TGTGGATATAGTACTAGTGTAATGGAAGGTCAGTGTGTGTGTGTGTATATAGTACTAGTGGAATGGAAGGTCAGTGTGTGTGTGGATATAGAACTAGTGGAATGGAAGGTCAGTGTGTGTGGATATAGTACCAGTGGAATGGAAGGTCAGTGTGTGGATATAGTACTAGTGGAATGGAAGGTCAGCGGGTGGATATAGTACTGAAGGAACGGAAGGTCAGTGTGTGTGTGGATATAGTATGAGTGGAACGGAAGGTCAGTGTGTGTGTGGATATAGTACTGAAGGAACGTAACGTCAGTGTGTGTGGATATAGTAATTAGTGTGATGGAAGGTCAGTGTGTGTGGATAAAGTACAAGTGTGATGGCAGGTCAGTGTGTGGATATAGTACTAGTGGAATGGAAAGTCAGTGTGTGTGGATATAGTACAAGTGGAATGGAAGGTCAGCGTGTGTGGATATAGTACTAGTGGAATGGAAGGTCTGTGTGTGTGGATATAGTACTAGTGGAATGGAAGGTCTGTGTGTGTGGATATAGTACTAGTGTAATGGAAGGTCAGTGTGTGTGGATATAATACTAGTGGGATGGAAGGTCAGTGTGTGGATACAGTACGTGTGGGATGGAAGGTCAGTGTGTGTGGATATAGTACTAGTGGAATGGAAGGTCAGTGTGTGGATATAGTACTAGTGTGATGGAAGGTCAGTGTGTGTGGATGTAGTACTCGTGGAATGGAAGTTCAGTGTGCGTGTGGATATAGTACTAGTGTAATGGAAGGTCAGTATGTGTGTGAGTGTGTATAGTACTAGTGGAATGGAAGGTCAGTGTGTGTGTGGATATAGTACTAGTGGAATGGAAGGTCAGTGTGTGTGATATAGTACTAGTGGAATGGAAGGTCAGCGTGTGTGTGGATATAGTACTAGTGGAATGGAAGGTCAGCGTGTGTGGATATAGTACTAGAGGAATGGAAGGTCTGTGTGTGTGGATATAGTACTAGTGTAATGGAAGGTCAGTGTGTGTGGATATAATACTAGTGGGATGGAAGGTCAGTGTGTGTGGATATAGTACGAGTGGGATGGAAGGTCAGTGTGTGTGGATATAGTACTAGTGGAATGGAAGGTCAGTGTGTGTGGATAAAGTACCAGTGTGATGGAAGGTCAGTGTGTGTGGATATAGTACTCGTGGAATGGAAGGTCAGTGTGTGGATATAGTACTAGTGGAATGGAAGGTCAGTGTGTGAGGATATAGTACTGGAGGAATGGAAGGTCAGTGTGTGTGTGGATATAGTACTAGTGTAATGGAAGGTCAGTATGTGTGTGAGTGTGTATAGTACTAGTGGAATGGAAGGTCAGTGTGTGTGTGGATATAGTACTAGTGGAATGGAAGGTCAGTGTGTGTGATATAGTACTAGTGGAATGGAAGGTCAGCGTGTGTGTGGATATAGTACTCGTGGAATGGAAGGTCAGCGTGTGTGGATATAGTACTAGAGGAATGGAAGGTCTGTGTGTGGATATAGTATGAGAGGAATGGAAGGTCAGTGTGTGTGGATATAGTACTGGAGGAATGGAAGGTCAGTGTGTGTGTGGATATAGTACTAGTGTAATGGAGGGTCAGTATGTGTGTGTGTGTGTGTGTGTGTGTGTGTGTGTGTGTATAGTACTAGTGGAATGGAAGGTCAGTGTGTGTGTGGATATAGAACTAGTGGAATGGAAGGTCAGTGTGTGTGGATATAGTACTAGAGGAATTGAAGGTCTGTGTGTGGATATAATATGAGAGGAATGGAAGGTCAGTGTGTGGATATAGTACTAGTAGAATGTAAGGGAAGTGTGTGGATACAGTACTAGAGGAATGGAAGGTCAGTGTGTGTGTGGATATAGAACTAGTGGAATGGAAGGTCAGTGTGTATGATATAGTACTAGTGGAATGGAAGGTCAGCGTGTGTGTGGATAGTGTACTCGTGGAATGGAAGGTCAGCGTGTGGATATAGTACTAGAGGAATGGAAGGTCTGTGTGTGGATATAGTACTAGTAGAATGTAAGGGCAGTGTGTGGATACAGTACTAGTGGAATGGAAGGTCAGTGTGTGGATATAGTACTAGTAGAATGTAAGGGCAGTGTGTGGATAAAGTACTAGAGGAATGGAAGGTCATTTTGTGGATATAGTACTAGTAGAACGTAAAGGCAGTGTGTGGATAAAGTACTCGTGGAATGGAAGGTCAGTGTGTGGATATAGTACTAGTGGAATGTAAGGGCAGTGTGTGGATATAGTACGAGAGGAATAGAAGGCCAGTGTGTGTGGAATGGAAGGTCAGTGTGTGGATATAGTACTAGTGGAATGGAAGGTCAGTGTGTGGATATAGTACTGGAGGAATGGAAGGTCAGTGTGTGTGGATATAGTACTAGTGTAATGGAAGGTCAGTGTGTGTGGATATAGTACTAGTGTAATGGAAGGTCAGTGTGTGTGTGTATATAGTACTAGTGGAATGGAAGGTCAGTGTGTGTGTGGATATAGTACTAGTGGAATGGAAGGTCAGTGTGTGTGGATATAGTACTAGTGGAATGGAAGGTCAGTGTGTGTGGATATAGTACTAGTGTAATGGAAGGTCAGTGTGTGTGTGTATATAGTACTAGTGGAATGGAAGGTCAGTGTGTGTGTGGATATAGAACTAGTGGAATGGAAGGTCAGTGTGTGTGGATATAGTACTAGTGGAATGGAAGGTCAGTGTGTGTGGATATAGTACTAGTGTAATGGAAGGTCAGTGTGTGTGTGTATATAGTACTAGTGGAATGGAAGGTCAGTGTGTGTGTGGATATAGAACTAGTGGAATGGAAGGTCAGTGTGTGTGGATATAGTACTAGTGGAATGGAAGGTCAGTGTGTGGATATAGTACTGGAGGAATGGAAGGTCAGTGTGTGTGGATATAGTACTAGTGTAATGGAAGGTCAGTGTGTGGATATAGTACTAGTGTGATGGAAGGTCAGTGTGTGTGGATATAGTACTAGTGTGATGGAAGGTCAGTGTGTGGATATAGTACTGGAGGAATGGAAGGTCAGTGTGTGTGTGGATATAGTACTAGTGGAATGGAAGGTCAGTGTGTGGATATCGTACTGAAGGAACGGAAGGTCAGTGTGTGTATAGTACTAGTGGAATGGAAGGTCAGTGTGTGTGGATATAGTACTAGTGGAATGGAAGGTCAGTGTGTGGATATAGTACTAGTGGAATGGAAGGTCAGTGTGTGTGGATATAGTACTAGTGGAATGGAAGGTCAGTGTGTGTGGATATAGTACTAGTGGAATGGAAGTTCAGTGTGTGTGGATATAGTACTAGTGGAATGGAAGGTCAGTGTGTGTGGATATAGTACTAGTGGAATGGAAGGTCAGTGTGTGTGGATATAGTACTAGTGTGATGGAAGGTCAGTGTGTGTGGATATAGTACTAGTGTGATGGAAGGTCAGTGTGTGGATATAGTACTGGAGGAATGGAAGGTCAGTGTGTGTGGATATAGTACTAGTGGAATGGAAGGTCAGTGTGTGGATATCGTACTGAAGGAACGGAAGGTCAGTGTGTGTGTGTGTGTGTGTATAGTACTAGTGGAATGGAAGGTCAGTGTGTGAGGATATAGTACTAGTGGAATGGATGGTCAGTGTGTGGATATAGTACTAGTGGAATGGAAGGTCAGTGTGTGTGTGGATAAAGTACTAGAGGAATGGAAGGTCAGTCTGTGTGTGGATATAGTACTAGTGGAATGGAAGGTCAGTCTGTGTGTGGATATAGTACTAGTGGAATGGAAGGTCAGTGTGTGAGGATATAGTACTAGTGGAATGGAAGGTCAGTGTGTGAGGATATAGTACTAGTGGAATGGAAGGTCAGTGTGTGTGGATATAGTACTAGTGGAATGGAAGGTCAGTGTGTGTGGTTATAGTACTAGTGGAATGGAAGGTCAGTGTGTGTGGTTATAGTACTAGTGGAATGGAAGGTCAGTGTGTGGATATAGTACTCATGGAATGGAAGGTCAGTGTGTGTGGATATAGTACTAGTGGAATGGAAGGTCAGTGTGTGGATATAGTACTAGTGGAATGGAAGGTCAGTGTGTGGATATAGTACTAGTGGAATGGAAGGTCAGTGTGTGTGGATATAGTACTAGTGGAATGGAAGGTCAGTGTGTGTGTGGATAAAGTACTAGAGGAATGGAAGGTCAGTGTGTGGATATAGTACTAGTGTGATGGAAGGTCAGTGTGTGTGGATATAGTACTAGTGTGATGGAAGGTCAGTGTGTGGATATAGTACTGGAGGAATGGAAGGTCAGTGTGTGTGTGGATATAGTACTAGTGGAATGGAAGGTCAGCGTGTGGATATCGTACTGAAGGAACGGAAGGTCAGTGTGTGTATAGTACTAGTGGAATGGAAGGTCAGTGTGTGGATATAGTACTGGAGGAATGGAAGGTCAGTGTGTCGATATAGTACTGGAGGAATGGAAGGTCAGTGTGTGTGTGGATATAGTACTAGTGGAATGGAAGGTCAGCGTGTGGATATAGTACTGAAGGAACAGAAGGTCAGTGTGTGTGTGTGGATGTAGTACGAGTGGAACGGAAGGTCAGTGTATGTGTGTGGATATCGTACTGAAGGAACGGAAGGTCAGTGTGTGTGGATATAGTACTAGTGGAATGGAAGGTCAGTGTGTATGGACATAGTACTCGTGTGATGGAAGGTCATTGTGCGGATATAGTACTAGTGTAATGGAAGGTCAGTGTGTTTGGATGTAACTGACGGGTGGATTTGGTGTTTACAAGCTATAACAGTATGGGCTTGCTAAATCAGAATCACACACGACAATTCTAGATTTTGCCTAAATCTCCATACACTCTGATTACAAAATGAAGAGAAGCAGTATACCTTGTTAGTCTTTGATTCCCTTCCTCATTTGCATTGGTTTGACAAGCCAAATTATGGTGGTCACAATAATTGGAAAAAAAGCAGGGCAGTCAGAAGTGGGGCAGAGGCATGTTGACCAGGTCACAGGCAAAGTGGAGTCAGGGTTAGTTCTTCTGATAGCCCCACTAACAAGAATGGGGTATGCTACTTCGATGTGAGAGCAATTGCAAGATACATTTGTTTTTAATTGGGTGTATCGCTGATCGTGTTTGTACTTAGGCAGACTACAAGTGTCAGGGTTTAAATGGATTATGCAGACTCTTTGTGCCAGATTGACATTGACCTACAGTGTGAGAAGCACCAAATCATAATTTCTGCTGTGTGCGTGTGACTTCTTTCACACTCACCCCACCTCCCCGAAGAGTACACGGTCTCCTCACTGAAACAACACACCTATCACACGAAATATCCCGACATCATAAAGCTGCCGTTTATTGATGATTAGCATTCCTTCATGGATTTAGGTGGTCTGTTAACTCTTTCGCTATCCCTTCTGCAAGTGAACGCTCCCTTGAGTTAGATAGCAATCAGGGTAAGCCATTTTCATTAGTGACCTCCTTTCCCTTTCTAGAAATACCCTCCAAGACCGGAGCACACACCTACAGTTCGAAGCGGTGTGACGTTCTTCTCCTGACGGGGGCTCTATTATGAAGCAAGGAAACCATTGCACGTGAAACAGTGTAAAACAGTGCTAACCAGCGAGACACTTGCTTTCACTGTATGAGAGAGTGGGTGGGCGGACTGCCTGGGTAGAACCAATCTTGTGTAAAAAAGAAAGAAAAAAAAGCCCCCTATACGCTCTAGAAATATCCTA